>NC_133504.1:6287500-6912500 GCF_049354715.1 Callithrix jacchus
GCTGATCGAGATTTGATGAGCAGATTGCAAGATGCTTCTGTTGGACCAATTCTTGTGATTCACCAGAGGTGTCTAGTTATTGTATAAGTGCACTGATTTAGATCTTAAAAGTCTGATCAACCATTCCAAACCATTTCAGATATGAACATCAGAAAGTTCTACTTAGAAGCTCCCCTTTGGTGTTTTTATACATTCAGGTTAAGTCCTATTACTGATTCTTAGAAATGAGGTAGGTTTTAGCGCTGCAGTCTTCTAACTCGTGGATCGTTGAAGAACCACCACGGCTGCATCATAAGGAAAACCAAGTATTTGTTGAATCAGTAAAATAGCACTGTCAGCACGAACAGCCAAGAAGCAGATCCTGAGGTGTGTCAGAGGAGCAGTGTTTTAGGTAACATTGCTAGCATGTGTGCTGTGATTTGGTATTTATTATGTTATTAGAGTAGACTTAGAAAGCCAATATTTATAAGCCTGAAAAAGAAAACGAAAATTTGAACAAAAAGGGAAATAAATCACACATTTGTTGAGGCTGCTGCTTTAAATATTAGCTGATTTTCTTGTTTTGGTTTAGTTTGATTTATTTGATTAAATCCTGGAAGTAATATTTTTACCAGTCCCACATTTAAACACCTAGCTAATCTCGATGGAATTGGTAACGGCAGATAGGGTTTAATATAGTTGACTTTTCCGTCAAACTTTAGGCTTTCATGTAACAAAGTATGATATCTCACTGTTGCCACCATTTTTCGCTAGTCGCCTTTTCAGTATACCTTAAAATATATTGGAAAGGTTTCATGTTAGATGACAAAACTCTTTTTTCAGTATGCGTTTTTGATCTGTAGCCACTATAAGAGTTTTATTTTTCTGTGCTCAGGTTCTGCAGCGTGTGCTCTGAATGCTTCTTTCCTTAGCACCTTTAACAGGAAGGTGCTACTGCATTTTACAAAACACCAATTCAAAATGTCTTGGTTTTAGTTCGTATTAGATTTTGTTGAGGATAGGGCATGTGAACATGGGAGCGGGGAGGTTAAAAAAAAGAATTCATGACCACAACCTGGCTTTAAGGGTCTGCTTCTTTTGTGGGCTATGATGTTCACTCAGTGTTATTTGATGGCCTGTTCTGGTGAACAACTTATTCTGCCTGCTGTATATATAAGCTTTAGCTGTACTCAACCACGGCTTTATTTTCTTTTGTTTTTTAACTTACTGTACTTTTAATGTTTATGTAACAACTTATATTTCAGGAGAGAGAAGATAATGCTGAATTTTAAATTCAGCATTTAACATCTGTCCAATAGTGAATTAATCAGTTTTTTAAAATTGATTTTTAAGTTATTCCAGGAAAAAACATATATATGTTTTATATATATATAAAATTTCTTTGTATATGTAAAAGATCACATATATAAAATCTCTTTATATATATAAGATTATATATAAAAATCTCTTTATATATAAGATTATATATAAAAATCTCTATATATATGATTATATATAAAAATCTATATATGAGTATATATAAAAATCTATATATGATTATATATAAAAATCTCTTTATATATGATTATATATAAAAATCTCTTTATATATGATTATATATAAAAATCTCTTTATATATGAGATTACATATATAAAATCTCTATATGAGATTATATATAAAATCTCTATATATAAAAGATTATATATAAAATCTCTTCATATATATAAAAGATTATATATATAAAATCGACATATATAAAAGATTCTATTTGTATATAATATATATATTAGATATATAATTCCTGTTCATAATGGTATTAGTCTCTGATTACATTTGATATTATCTTTGCTGCCACATGTCAGGATACAACACATAATAATTTTATAAATAAAACTACTTTTATGTACTAATTTAACACTTTGGTTTTTACTCCTTTGAAAGGGGAAGTTCATGGAAGTATTACTGATAACTGATCCAACTGGAAGTAGAAGTTGAAGGGGCAACAGTCTTTTTTAAGCAGAATTTACAATTCTGTTGTCATTGTCACTTACATATAATGCATATAAATAGATAAATAGGAGTTGGAAAATGTGGTATATTCTCTAAGTCAAGGTGCTATGAAGCTGTTACAGTTTAAGGGACATTCTTAAGAAGGAGTGACTTCTTTAATCTATTACTCTTCTCATTTTCAAGAACATGAAAAGTCAGGGATGGTCTAGCACTGTTTTATAGATTTGTGACTTGTACTGAATATATGTACTTTGAAGATTTATGTCTATAACTAGAAAGTATACTAACCCAATGTCAAGTTATTAGGCCAGATTCTTGTTCAGTTATTTTTATCTTTGTCAGAAAGTAATGTTGCCTCCTTTTTAGTACAATTCTATGAAAGTTTTTTAACTATTAAAGTTACTTCGTAAGGGGTAGCTCTTGCACTTCCTCTGCTTTATTTTCCAGTTTCCATAAAAAGCCGTTTCTTAGCTACTACTCCAAATAAATTTTTTGATTTGCTTAAAAATGTATTGTGATGTAGTTGTTTTCACCCTGCTAACCCTAGTGTCCAAATGGGTGTCTAGGCAACTGTGAGAAGGTGGCTGTGATGGGTATGTGATGGGTGTGCATCTCATCTCAGATTCTTCAAATATTGCATACTATGAAACATATAAAGACCAATTTAAATCCAAAGATGTGAGTTGATTATACTTTAATAATTAAATTCATAAAAAGTTCAATATTTTCAATGCCAAAAAGTCTTAACCTATAAATGATTATATACCATCTTAGAAAATGTGCTTAACAGTAATGGCTTATTCATTTCTATGAGTAAAGATTGGTAAGAAACATAAAATTGACATCCTCAACGTTTTCTAGTCCATTTTACAGTATTTTAGGCATTTAGAACTAGCCTGGCATAATGAAGAAAGAAAAGAATTAAAGACAACTGAGTTTTGATCCTATATTTATCTCTACAATGCACTCTTGTTTTCAAAATTAGAATAACTTCTATGTGCCTTACAAGACCAAGGATTAGTAGGAATAAAGTTGGAAGGATGGTGTCAGTTATTTCTGTCTTTGAAAGTATATTTACATTGAAAAGAGTTTGCTTAAAATTATATTCTTAATCAACTTCTTTAAACTAATTGCTTCTGTAAAATGGTTATGGTACCACAATACAGTGGACACTCTCAGAGCCTAAAAAAAAGGGTTTTGTTGTTGTTTGTGTGTTTGTTTTGAGATGGAGTCTCACTCTTGTTGCCCAGGCTAGAGTGCAGTGGTGTGATCTTGGCTCACTGCAACCTCTGCCTCCCAGGTTTGAGTGATTCTCCTGCCTCAGCCTCCCCAGTAGCTGAGATTACAGGCACATGCCACCATGCCTGGCTAATTTTTTGTATTTTTAGTAGAGATGAGGCTTTGCCATGTTGGCCAGGCTGGTCTTGAACCCTGACCTCAAGTGATCTGCCCACCTCAGCCTCCCAAAGTGTTGGGATTACAGGCATGAGCCACCGTGCCCAGCCAATAAATATTTTTTAAAAGTGGCAGGCAAATCAACATTTCATAGGTGTTTCATATGAGTAATAAACACTCTAAAACTGCAAACATCAGTTTAGGAATTTTTTTAACGAACGTTTAATGAAATTAGTGCCATTGGAGTAAATTCCAGAGTAGCTCCTGCAGTAGCATATCTGAGCTCTCAACAGCAAAGAGAAAGAAGGCTATGTTATGGCAGAAAATCACATTTGACTTTTTAATTCTGGTGACAGATTTTTAACTTATTTAGAGATATTTCTGGAGCCACCATAATAGACTCTTAAGATTCTGTGCTTTCATTTCAAAATTTACTTGGCAGGTAAGTTGCACTATTTTCTCTAGATGACGCTTCTGAGATTTACCTGGTTTATCAGTTCTAGTAGCCTTTAGGGTTTTCTAAATAGGGTATCATATTGTCAGTAAAGAGCGGTAGTTTGATTTACTCTCCTGTTTGGATGCCCTTTATTGCTGTAGCCAGGACTTCTGATACCATGTTGAGTCGGAGTGGTGAGAGCAGGCATCCTTGTTTTCTCAAGGGGAATGCTTCCGGCTTTTGCTTGTTCAGTATGATGTTGGCTCTGGGTTTGTCATTGAGGGCTCTTGTTTTGATGTAAGTTCCATCAATGCCTAGTCTGTTGAGGGTTTTTCTTAAATCATGAGGGATGTTGGATTTTACCAAAAGCTTTCTCTGGGTCTATTGAGATGATCGTACAGTTTTTGCTTTTAATTCTGTTTATGTGGTAAGTAACATTTATTGACTTACAGGTGTTGAACCAGCCTTGCATCCTAGGAATAAAGCCTACTTAATCATGGTGAATTAATTTTTACATGTGCTGCTGCACTCAGTTTGCTAGTATTTTGTTGAGAATTTTTGCATCTGTGCATCAGGGATATTGGCCTGAAGATTTCTTTCTTGTATCTCTGCCAGATTTTGGTTATCAGGCTGATGCTGCTTCATAGAATGAGTCAGGGAGGTTCCCTTCCTCCTCAGTTTTTTTGGAATGGTTTCAGTAGGATCAGTACTAGTTCTTTCTCGCGTGTCTGGTAGAATTTGGCTGTGAATCCATCTTTTGCAGGGCTTCATTGGGTTTTTTTATTTTTGGTAACTGATTCTGTTTCAGAGCTCAATATTGGTCTATTCAAGGTTTCAGCCTCTTCCTGATTCAATCTTGGGAGATGGTGTGTTTCTAAGAATGTACCCATTTCCTCTAGATGTTAAAATTTGTGTGCATAGAGTTTTCCGTAGTATTCTGAGTATCTTGTATTTCCATGGGTTGCATTGTCGTTGTCTTTCTGATTATACTTATTTGGATCCATTTTCTTTGTTAATCTAGCTAGCAGTCTATTAATCTTGTTTGTTTTTTCAAAGAACTCTTGGTGTATGAATTTTTTTTGGCGGGCGGGGACAGGGTCTTGCTCTGGGCCCCCAGGCTGGAGCGCAGTGGCATGATCTTGTCTCACTGCAACTTCTGCCTCCCAGGCTCAAGCAATCATCCCTCCTCAGCCTCCCAAGTAGCTGGGACTATAGGTGCACACCACCACAGCAGGCTGATTTTTGTATTTTTAGTAGAGATGGGGTTTCTCCATGTTGGCCAGGCTGGTCTCAAACTTTTGGCCTCAAGTGATCTGCCGATGTCAGCCTCCCAAAGTGTTGGGATTACAGGTGGGAGCCACTGCACCTGGCTTTTATATAGATTTTTGCATCTCAGTATCATTCGGTGCTTCTCTCATTTTAGTTATTTATATACTATGGTGTGAGAATGTGCTTGGTATGGTTTTAGGGTTTTTAAAATTTTTGGAGACTTGCTTTATGACTGAGCTTGTGGTTGATCCGTGTGTTCTGTGTGCAGAGGAGAATGGATATTCTGTGGTTGGGTGGAGTGTTCTGTAGAGATGTCTACGAGGTCCACTTGGTCAGCTGTTGAGTTTAGATCAAGCTTCTCTGTTAGTTTTTCTGCCTCAATGATCTGTCTAATGCCGTGAGTGGGGTGTGGAAGTCTCCCACTATTATTGTGTGGTTGTCTAAGTCTTTTCATAGGCCAAGAAGATGCTGAATGATGAAGCTGGGTGTTCCGTCGTTGTGAGCGTACGTTTAAAGTTGTAAGGTCTTCTTGTTGGATTATGCCCTTTATCATTATGTAATGCCCTTAGTTGTCCTCCTTAATTTTTATTGGTTTAGAGTCTGTTTTATCTGATACAAGAATAGCGACTCATGCTCTTTTTTGATTTCTGTTTGCATAGTAGATCTTTCTCCAACACTTGACTTTGAGCCTGTGGTGTGAGATCGGTCTCTTGAAGACGGAAGATGGATGAGTCTTACTTCTCTGAGACAGGGTCTTGTTCTGTTGCCCTGGCTGTAGTGTGGTGGTACAAACTTGGCTCACTGTAGCCTCCCCACCTTCTGGGCTCAAGCGATCCCTCCTCCTCAGTCCCCAAAGTAGCAAGACTGCAGGTATGCGCCACCACACTTCACTGATTTTTGTTCTTGTTTCTTGTTTTTTTGTAGAGACAGGGTTTCGCCATGTTGTCCAGTCTGGTCTTGAAGTCCTGGGTTCAAGCAGTCTGCCTATCTTGGCCTCCCAGAGTACTGGGATTACAGGCACAAGCCACCCTGCCTGGCCCCTTCCTGGATATTTTAATGTTGCTTCAGTCATTAAAGGTTATGTGTACCGTATCTGAAATGCTTGGAGATAGAGCATTTTGAATTTCCGATATTTTCAGATTTTGGAATATGCGCATATAAACGAGATACCTTGGGGATGGGACCCACATCTAAACTGTTTCATATACACCGTATAGCAGCAAGCTTTTTGTTTTCCCTCAAGTATTCTACAAAGTCCACTGGACTTGAGTTTTTTCTCTTTCTTTGGAAATTCTAATGCCGAGAATAGACTCTTATTTCCTCTGCTTCCTGAATATTTTCTTTCTGTGACAGTGACACAGAATGTGTAGCTCACTATGAGGAAAGGGTCATGAGGTAAAAGAATGCATATGGATAAAAACACTCATTCATTAAAACAGCACAAAATTGTTCTTCAGTAGCACAGATGATAAAAAATGGTCTCTCTGATAACATTTGTTACATATTGATTTTAATAATAGGAATAAAGCACGTGTTTTAAAAAATGATTGATAGGCTATGTGAAACACAAAACCTCGTTCAAAATGTGTTTAGAAAATGGACCCAGTCAACTCCAAGTGGGTTAACAGCTGTATTCCCAGAGGTTGGCTATTGGCAGAATTGGAAGGTGGCAGCCTGGAAGATGTGTGGTTATGGTCAGAAGGCATTATCTTTATTTTTATTATTATTGAGATGGAGTTTAGCTCTTGTTGCCGCGGCTGGAGCGCAATGCTGCAATCTGGGCTCATTCAACTTCTACCTTCTGGGTTTAAGCAATTCTCCTGCCTCAGGCCCCCAAGTAGCTGAGACTACTGGCATGTGTCACCATGCCTGGCTGATTTTTTGTATTTAGTAGAGATGGGGTTTCACCATGTTGGTCAGACTGGTCTTGAACTCCTGAACTCGGGTGATCCACCCACCTCGGCCTCCCAAAGTGCTGGGATTACAGGTGTGAGCCACCACGCCCGGCAGGAAGGCATTATTATACAAGCATAAACATAAGCTTCATTGTGCTGTGTGATCAACTCAGTGTGCTTGTTGGAAGGAGAGGTGCCAAGACTAAGTGGGGGAAAAAAGGTTCTGAATCTGTCTTTAGGAGGTGCACAGGGTCTGCCTGTGTTCATTAGGGGTGGGCTGAGGGTCCCCCAGGTCTGCCGGCCTCCGGCAACCCAGAGGCCAACCTGAATCAGCTTCCCCCAGAAGCGGAGTGCCTTCTAGAAGTCCCTCTGTCTTTTCTATGATTCAAGGGCTCCTCTGCCCTCTGAAATCACCTCATTTAATTAGTAAGGTGCCAAATCCTTCTAACAAAACTTCGAACATTCATAAAATGTAAAAAGCATGCAAGTTCTGACAGGCAACACACCGAAGGTCACTCTGCTGAAAGTATAACCAGAATCCCTTCCTGGGTCCTTGCCAGGCTGCGTTGGAATTGCCTGTAGGCAGCACAACTATGTCTGTTCCTGGCATGCAAGCTTCTCCACGTAGCCTGGGCAACATAGCAAAACCAAGAGACCACAGCAAGACCGGCAAGTTAAAAAAAAAACTATCCAGGCGTGATGGTGTGTGCCTGTAGTCTCAGCTACTTGGGAGGCTGAAGCAGGAGGATCCCTTGTGCCTAGGAGTGCACGGTTTCAGTGAGCTGTGATTGCACCACTGTGCTCCAGCCAAGGTGACAAGCAAGACGCTGTCTGTAAAATACATGCATGCATACGTACATATGTAAATATCTTGCTCCTCTTTAATGCCGAAATTTACCATGTGAACAAATAGTGTGCTCTAATTCCTAATACTTTAAATGCACACCTGCCCTCAGCCATTATGTGATTACCATCATTAGCACATCCTTTGTTGTTTTTATTTCTTGTGACTCCTACTCTTTAGTTACTCCCATTCTCTATTCCTAATTTAGTAAGAGCAAAGTCTCTAAGAGCTTCCACTAAAAATCCAAAACACTAGTTTTACACCCTACTCTCATTTCTACATGGCCCCATTCCCCCCCAGCATCCAAGATCCCATCCAAATTTGAAAGCAGTTTCCTCTCATCTCCGAGATGCCTCGTCCATTCTCCTGCTGGCAGAAAGCCACTAAGTACTGGGTTGGGCAGATGGACACGTGTTCTGCCGAGCGCCATTCTCTCCCCTGCCTGTGTAAGCGATACCAGGATCTTGTGACCACAGGCAGCTCATGCTCCAGAGGGCATCTGAGGCCTCTCTTTTCTGAGAAAGTCCATGGAAGCTGAGGACAGAGTATGAATTTCCATGGAAAACCTCTTGTCAAGGATCCCAACAAGTCCCTCTATAGAACGGAATAACTGGAGGGCAGCCATGGAGAACTATATCTCCCATTTAGAAAATATCAAAAACTGATGGGTAAAATTAAGTGTAACAAAGATGATAATACTTCCTGAATTAATATGTTAATTAAGTTGACATTTTAAATTTAAATGTCTATTTAAACTCTTTCTGGTGATATTTAAATAATTGAATAACTTGATAGTAAAAATGAATCCAGACATATAAGCAGATAAAATTTAATTTTTTAAGTAGCTGTAAAATCATATATCAGCTTATTTTTTTTAAAATGAAGATGAAATAAATATGTCATAGTGTGGCTATTTCATAAATTAAAGCTATTATGAGAATTTGATATATGACAAAGTAGACTTCGTAATACAAGACAGATGGAGAGAAGAAAATATCTGCTTAAGAATTTGTATTGGCATACCCAAGCATGATATGGAGAAAAGTGAAATTAGATCCATACCTCCATACAGTATAAAACGTAGTGTTAGACATTTTAAAAATAGCTACCGAAAGTACAAGAAAATAAACCGATATATGTACTAGGGTAAATAGACTGCTATATCTACAAAAGAGATACATTTACATCAGAACATGAAGTATATCCTAATACTGTAGATCTGTCCATAACACTAATAGAACAGTATAATAAATGTCAAAAGGAAAACAAAACGAAAAACATTCAACACATATTTATTGCCCCAAATATATGAAGAATTGTTAATATGGATAAAGACTCTGCTTTCACTGCAGCAGTACTCAAGGAAGATTAAAGGTTTATACAAAAGGGAAATCTTGTCGAACTGTCAAATTAAATGGAATCTTATGGAATATATACAGGTTCACAGTAATTAAAGAAATACGAATTAAAACATAAATAACCCACAAATAACTAGCAGATGCTTTTTTAAAGCCAGTGTGGAGAGTGTGGGAGAACCAAGGCCCACCTATATAACTGGTGGGTCGGTATTTCTGAAGTGCAATTTCTCAATATGTACCAAAAGCTGCAAAACTTTAAAAATCTTAAATCTGTCCATTGCATTCGGGAAGTATATGAGAAGAAAAAGACTCAGAGGAGAAAATGAAGTTTGTGTACGTTTCAGTATAGCAGTATTCGTTTTCGTTTTCTTTCTTTTTCGAGTCAGAGTCTTGCTCTGTTGCCCAGGATGAAGTACAGTGGAGTGATCTCAGGTCACCGCAAACTCCATCTCTCCGGTTCAAGCGATTCTTGTGCCTCAGCCTCATGCGCAGCTGGAATTATAGCCGTGAGCCACCACGCTCGGCTAATTTTTGTATTTTTAGTAGAGACGGGGTTTTGCCATGTTGGCCAGGCTGGTCCCGAACTCCTGACCTCAGGTAATGTGACTCACTCGGCTTCCCAAAATGCTGGGATTACAGGCATGAGCCACCACACCTGGACTATTTTTCATAATAAAAATAAGACACAATCCTAATGAGTAATTAAAAGGAAAATAGAGTTTTAAAAGCAACTGATCTATATTATGGGATGGGAAGCAACTGCCCTATATTACGGGATGGGAAGCAACCGCTCTATATTATGGGATGGGATACAGTACACAATTATAATTAAAAAGGATTCCTGTGTGGATTATGCTGATCCATGGAAATCTCTAAATGAAGCTGTGATAGATGAAGTGGAACAAGTGGCACATACATGGAACTGTAAGGTCCTTGGAGACGGGCCACGTCTACTCATATGGAATCCGCAGGGCCACCCTTAGTTCTTGGTACACAGTAAATGCTCAACAAGAGTCTGTTGAATGAACACATATATGTTTTATGTTTGTCTCTTCTGAGTTCTTGACTTTCTGTCTGCTCTGACCTCTGGCAACTTGGCACTAGTTCCCGGCTTTCATTCTGCTTACCTGGATTTTGGAACTCTAGCCTGCCCCACTCTTGGATAAACCCATGCCCTCTGTGGCTGAGGAACCTGAGTGACTGCTGCTATACCAAAGTCTCCAGGCCCAGGGTGACACACAGCTGCAGCTCCGTAATTCTAACATGATGTCAGCAAGCATTACAAAAAAAAAAAAAAAGCTTATAAAAACAACAAATAAACTTTAAATGTACAAATGAAAATGAGCAAGCGTGGGAAAAGAGTAAAGAGTTTAAAGGTAGAAACTAATTGCAGTCATTTCAGGGGACGGAACAGTTGTATTTGAAAACCTGAATGGTTACGTGAACTGCCTAAAAAACAAGCTAAGGAAAATTAAAGCTCAGATCTATATATTTTAAGAAAATGATTGCAATCAATTTCCTGGGATTAAAGAGCATTTCCTCAAGCCCAGCTGCCATTAAAAAGAGGCAGATACAGCCAAGGACTGGACCTTCTCTGGAAGGCTGACAGCACTGACCCTCGAGAAGGCGCCAGCTGACTGAGAACACTCTGCCCTGATATGTGCTGAAATTCCGCTGAGAGCAGAGTGGTACATTAAACCCTTTAGGGGCTTGCAAAACAAGTGTCCTATGTTTTAGGGTCATAGAGTTTTGCCAAAACAAGTATGAATTCACCTAGTGGCCCCTGTACCCGGCCTTTCCCGTGGGCCCCGAGTGCCAGACACATCCATATGTAACAGCAGAATGAATGATTGAACAAGCGGTTGAATGAACAGCAGTGGAAGGCAGCGGGCTGTCAGATTCTATGAGGCAATCACAGCATCAGGCGACCTTAGTATCCATTTGGGAGGATGGCCATTTATTCTCGGGAGCGCACGGCTCTGCAGAGACCCATATCCAGGCAGCGAGCTCTGACAGGGGGCGCCTTTAGATGGACTGAGGAGGAAACAGCCCGAAATCCCCGGGCCCGAGCGCGGCCCGTGCAGGCCGGAGGGTCAAGAACGCCCCGCTGGCGGCTTCGCCCCGGCCTAAGGCGGCCTGTGCTATAAATACGCTGCCCACATGCCGCGGTGACACGGTGTTCCCTGGGCTCGGCGGGGCAGATAACATGAATGTGCCCTTTAAACGTCCCAAGTCGCAGGCACAGCCCCCGGCCCAGCCCCGCTCCAGGAAGCGCCTTCGCCCCCGATGCCCTCTGCGGCGGGGAGGAGGGGGCGCCCCGCACCTGCCCAGCCAATGCGCGGCGCGCGCGCCGGCCACGGCCCGCCTCTTCTCGCGAGAGCCGGGCGGGGATATAAAGGGGGCTGCGGGCGAGGCGGCGGCCCCTTCGCGTCGCGCAGGGTCGGGGACGGCGCGTCGGTGCCAGGACGCGCGTGGGCGAGAGCGCGAGCGGGCTGCCTGCGGGCTGAGTGCGACCGGCCGCCGCCATGGGTGATCACGCGTTGAGCTTCCTAAAGGACTTCCTGGCCGGAGGCGTCGCCGCTGCCGTCTCCAAGACCGCGGTCGCCCCCATCGAGAGGGTCAAACTGCTGCTGCAGGTGAGGACCGCGCGGTGCAGGGGCGGGCGCGGGTGCGGGTGCGGCGGGCCGGGCGGGGCGCGCGCTGCGGGGCGCGGGGCGCCGGGGACAGTCTGCGCCAGGCCACAGGCCCGGGCGCCCGCCCGCCGACGGGGGAAGGTGCCCTCTGCGTAGGGACGGGTCCAGCGTCAGTCCCAGATTCCTGGTGTCGGGTGGCGCCCGGCGTTCGGGTGTCTATATATGGAAACCCACCCGGAGCCGGTTTACGCGAGCCAGATCCTGCGCCCGTGACAGCGCGGGCATGCACTCAGGCCGGGCACCTGGTGATTGCCAGTGTTTTCGGCACGGTCTTATGCACACCCACCTTTACAATAAAAACATCAAAATAATCATCGCCCGAGAACTCCCTTATCGGAGCTCATGCACAGTGCTGTGTGTAGGCCGACGCTGTTTCATTCATCTTTATATAACCTCTGTGACAGAGTTATTCTCCATTTAACAGATGAAGCCGAAGTTTTGAAAGATTCAGAAACAGTTTTTGGAATAAACTCAGATCATCCCGTCTCCAAATCTTTTCCTCCCCTGCCTGGTCGATCAATGGCTTATCATCATCCTCTTCCGTTTTTCTCCACCTGCCCAAAAGGTCAGGGCCCCTCAGTGAGGAAGAGCCCAATTTGGGAGTCAAAGTTACCAACGATAAAACCCACCACAGATTGCTCACAACGGCAGCAAACCCTCAATAATTGATTACTTGGAGGACCTGCTTGAAACTTTGGGAGCTCTACTGCTTAGTGGATTTATTCTCCTTCCTCTATTGGAGCATTTACTGGAGATCCTCATCTCCAGGGCGGTCAGTCTGACACTGAGAAATTCATTTCGTGCCCATCATGTCTACTGAATCCAAAGCCCTTTGAAGCAAGGAGGGATACTCATTTCTCTCCCCCATTAAGCTCCTCCTACAGTTCTCAAACCTAGGGAAAATGAAATGAATCAATGGCTAGCTTTATACAGTTCAGTCGCCTTTTCAGTTTATTTGGGGCAACACCTTTCCTCAAATACCCTAATAATTGAAGCAACGCTGGATTATTTTGGCTTGTTATCCAGTAACTAACATTCATTTACACGTCCTCAGTATCCATTTGATTTCCTTATCCTTTTTTTTTTTCTTCAAAGAGAAATCTAGGAAGTGCAAACCTTCTTTTTTCTCCTGTCCTCTTCCCTCCCCTCTGCCCTGCCTGTCTTCTGTCACCCACCCTCCCCACCACCAGGTCCAGCATGCCAGCAAACAGATCAGTGCTGAGAAGCAGTACAAAGGGATCATTGATTGCGTGGTGAGAATCCCCAAGGAGCAGGGCTTTCTCTCTTTCTGGAGGGGTAACCTGGCCAACGTGATCCGTTACTTCCCCACCCAAGCTCTCAACTTCGCCTTCAAGGACAAGTACAAGCAGCTCTTCCTAGGGGGTGTGGATCGGCACAAGCAGTTCTGGCGCTACTTTGCTGGTAACCTGGCGTCCGGTGGGGCCGCTGGGGCCACCTCCCTTTGCTTTGTCTACCCGCTGGACTTTGCTAGGACCAGGTTGGCTGCTGACGTGGGCAAGGGCGCCGCCCAGCGTGAGTTCCACGGTCTGGGCGACTGTATCATCAAGATCTTCAAGTCTGATGGCCTGAGAGGTCTCTACCAGGGTTTCAACGTATCTGTCCAAGGCATCATTATCTATAGAGCTGCCTACTTCGGAGTCTATGACACTGCCAAGGGTGAGAGAGGGGTATCAGGGGAGGAGGAGGGTGGTGTGGAGAGAAGATCCTGTGGGGTCTGTAACTCACAAAGGATTTGGTATGTACTGACCTTGCTTTTTTCTAGTCTCTGGACTAAACTGAGGCTTCTGAATGAGGAGGCGGTGTGGGTTAATTAATCGTTAAAGGATTCTTTGTGTCCTCTACGGAAATAAACCCCGGCCTTTACTTATTCAGAGAGGAGGAAGCGGGAGGCTGTCTCCCTCTAGACACAGCCATAGCAGTTACTGAGTTTAGCTTGAAGCCACTTCCAGCACCCTGGATACAAGCAGAGCAGTGGGTCTAGAGGGCTGCAGCCCTTTGCTGGCTGCCTGGTCATATGTGAGGCACCTGCATAGGGGCAGGTTCTCTGCAAGGTCAGAGCGTGGAGTTGGAGGTGCAATGGCCTCTCTCTCCACCTGCTTTCTGCTGAGAGCAGTCACCTCATAGCCCTTCGGCTTCTTGGCTCTGTCCACAGGCATGCTGCCTGACCCCAAGAACGTGCACATTTTTGTGAGCTGGATGATTGCCCAGAGTGTGACGGCGGTCGCAGGGCTGGTGTCCTACCCCTTTGACACTGTTCGTCGTAGGATGATGATGCAGTCCGGCCGGAAAGGGGGTAAGCTGCGCTCTACTGGTCTGCACTTATTTAAGGGGGTGTGCTGTGCCCTACTCATCTACACTTTATTTTTGTCCCAGGAGAACGTTTCACAGTGCTCCTTTCAGTCTTCCTTACTGGGAATTCATTTTCAAAATTATTTGATAAGGACATAGGGAAGAAAGGTTGTATTGATTCCCCCTAACATTCTCAACTGTCCCATAAGGGCAAAGTTTTTTTCTGTTTTATTAAAGAGATGATAAGAACATCAAAAATAAGACACTTAGACGTGAATTTAACTAGGTATCTAGCATTACGGAGACCCTAGGCCCTCTTCCCTTACAGCCTGCGTGCAAAAGCCAGAGAAAAGAAGTAGTTAGCTGCTTCTTATGAAGAACTTTTGCTTCCCTCCTAGTTACTGCAGGTGTGAGTGGGACGGGGCGTTTAGCCGGGTAGGGATGGCCTGACGCAATCTGTTGTGCTGGAAAAAGTTTTGGCTTCTATGGGTTGAACCATAGGAAATTGACACTTTAAAGGGAAAAAACAGTCCAGTGTTTGCAGTTTCATATGTTTCAACAAATAGTTACAGCCTTTTATTGTAACTGCTTAGCCTTGCGCAGTATAATCTGAGGTTTGGTCCTCCATAAAAAAGGTAACCACGCAGCATAACACTCCTGCTCCACTGTGCCCTTCCTGTTTCCGCTGGGCAGTCTGTGAATCGCTTGTTTAGTTGCCCCAGTTCTTCACTGACCTTGAACTAATGGAATAGGGATGACAGGAGGCCCAGCCTGCCAGTTAAGCAAGGAAGGAGATGTTCAGTTGAATGTTACATGGAGCTGGGACTTCTTGCCTGGATGGCTCTAATTTTACGAAACTGGTAACCGTGTGTGCAGAGATCTTTCAGAGGAAAAGTCTCTTTCCTCCAGCATTATGGAGCCCTCACCAACATTTGTTTCCACAGCGGACATTATGTACACGGGGACAATTGACTGCTGGAGGAAGATTGCAAAAGATGAAGGAGCCAAGGCCTTCTTCAAAGGTGCCTGGTCCAATGTGTTGCGAGGCATGGGCGGTGCTTTTGTATTGGTCTTGTATGACGAGATCAAAAAATATGTCTAATGTAATTAAACACAAGTTCACAGATCCATTGTGTGGTTTAATAGACTATTCCCAGGGGAGGTAAAAAGGTCTGGGATAAAACCAGACTGAAAGGAATACCTCAGAAAAGATGCTTCATTGAATGTCCATTAAACCACAGATGTATTTTGTATGTATTTTACATTTAAATTCCCACAGCAAGTAGAAAATAATTTATCATACTTGTACAGTTAACTGAAGAACTGGTAATGAAGAAATAACTGAACGTGAAACATCAATAAAGACCACCGAATGCACGTTTCTATTTCATTGGACCTACAATGCTTAAGTTCTGGTTTTCAAACTTAGGCAGGTCATATTCTGTTACCTCATCCAGTGTTGCTGTAGGTTAGGAAGTGATCAAGGCTTTCTTAATCCTCCCTTGTTTTGTGCCCTTTCCTTCAGTTTAGAAATTCTGAGATTCTGCTAAAAGGTTTAATTCACAATCTGGAGAATTTTCCACGATTAGGAAGTGCTGTGTTTTAGTCCCTTTAGATAACTGTGACACCTAGAATTTTAAGGTAAGTCGAGAGTATTCATGAAAATCAAGGCTGGGCACCGTGGCTCAGTCTGTCATCCCAGCACTTTGGGAGGCGGAGGCGGGTGTATCACTTCGTGCCAGGAGTTGGAGACCAGTCTGACCAATGCAACCAAACCCCGTCTCTAATAAAAATATGAAAAATTAGCTGGGTATGATGGCACACACCTGTAATCCCAAGTACTCGGGAGGCCGAGGCACGAGAATTGCTTGAACCGAAGAGGCGGAGGTTGCAGTGAGCTCAGATGGCACCACTGCATTCCATCCTAAGCGACATGGTGAGACGCCATCTCAAAAAAAGAAAAAAAAAAAAATCAGTTGTCTTAGTTCAGCCCACTGTAACAAAGTGTTATAGACGGATGGCTTAACAGGAACTTATTCTCAGTTCTGTAGGCTGGAAGTCCAAGATCAGGGCCACTGTGGCCAGGTTCCGACGAGGGCCCTCTTCTCAGTGGTAGACTGACTTCTTGTATCCTTAGTGGCAGAAAGAGTGACAGCTCTCTGGAGTCCCTTTTATAAGCTCACTAATCCCATTCATGGGGTCTCTACCCTCATGACCCAGTTTCCTCCCAAATGCCCCTCCTCCAAACACCACCACTTTGGGGGTTAAGATTTCAACAGATGAAGTTTGAAGGGACACAAACATTCAATTCGATTCATAGCATCAGTTATCAAGCTAGTGTTTAACACCGCCTAGGCCCCGTAGAAGAGAGAAAAGATAGGAACCTGCCCTGGAAGACGCTTAAGTTGGGGAGAAAACGTGAAATGCCACTGTTAAGATAATTTATTACAATACATCTTGCTTGAGAAGGAATAAAAGGGAAATGAAAAGGGGGAGGGGAGTGGCAGGAGAGGGAGACTTGGAAAGAAAATAATTAGATTTAGGAACATGGGTGTAGACAGCATCTTCCAATACTTCTGTAACAATTTATCAAGACCTACAAGGTTTGTGAGCCAGAGGAAAATAATTAGAATTCCAGGTTGGAAATTGTACACTTTCGGACCAGGAAGAGACCAAGCAGTTACTGTGGTCTCCCAGCTTGTGACTGACCTGGAGGAAGTGTCTCTTCCTTGGCAAAGCTTGAAAGGCAGGCTGATGTTTTTTCTGTTTCCAACAGGTGGCTGGGTGGTGGGGGTTGGTCTCTGTACCTTCTGTTCTTTACCTTGCTTGCCAAACTCTTCCACCAGCTCACCCCTGCCTCCCCAGCTAAAAACTGGCTATCTTCCTTTTACCACAGTTACCAAGGTCTGAGCTTTGTAAAATCCGGGATCACATCTGACCTCCCCTAGTAGATACCTAGGCCAATGAAGTCTGAAGGGCTAAAAAGAAGGTATCTCTCTATCCTGTCTCCTTGAGGCCAGGTAGCACACGTGTGCAGTCAGAAGCCTCCTGGATCCGTTGTCCTCCTGTTGCTTTTCGTTCTAAGGATAACATGAGTGCTCCACATTCTATTGCTGGTAGAGAATAAAAGCAGGGCAGGTTAGTGGTAGCAAGTACTTTGACGAAGCATATCTAAAAGCAGAGCCTGAGTTTAGGAGCAAGAAGAGGAACTGACAGGATGAATGAAGAGTGCGTCCTCCCAACCCCGCCAAGAAGCGTCATTGTGTTCTAGTCTTTAACCCTGGCATGGAGTGGGGAGGGAAGAGGCATGGACATTCATTAAATCGTGCACATTGTCTACATTCTGCCTGTGATCCGGACGTACGTCAGCCGTCCCGCTTCCTACTAAGGGTACCTCCAACACAGGTTGCTCCACGCCCTGCTGAGCCAGCTCCTCACTGCGGCTGCTTTACTCACCAGGAATTCCTAGAACCCTGAGCCTCTGGCGGGAGTACAGGCAGTACTTCCCTCACTAACCTGCCTTCACAGCACACCGTCACTGCAAGGCTGCATCACGCTGGAAGGTCTGCTTTACGTAAAAGTGTCAGATTGGAATTGAGCGTCGGACTCTTGGGGACCTGCCCGAGGAATTTCTCATCAGCCCTGTTTCCCATACAGCTCTCTGCTAGGCGCAGCCCCCCCTCACCACCACCACCCCAATCATCTTTAGGTATTTTTTCCCCTGAAGTCTCACCTATTGGCATCATATCTTTTTAAGACATTATTTTGTATTTTAAACGTATGAGAAAAATTATGGAGGATGATACAAGATGAATGAGTCCATAATGGTAATAATGGGACACTAAAAACAATACAAACTTCTCAAGTATTTGTGTTGAAATCTCAATTAACTGGGCAACTCCTCCCGTTGTATTTTATTCTGTAAAATCTGAGGCATCACTTGTGTTGAGGCGGCGTTTACTAAACCCACAAGGCGCAAGGCTGCAAGGGAGTGCAAGCGCCGCTAGGAGAGCTTCTCTTCTGCACCTCGCACAGTGCCCAGGACAGAGAAGGTGGTTAGCACGTTTCTGTTGAATGTAAGAATGAGCAAGAAGGGAAAGCGCATCTACAAAGTACAGGGAACCCATAAAATATTTGGGAAAGGGTTTCATCAGTTCTGGTGAAATTTCGACCATGCAAAGCACTGTGGGGGTGTCCAGACAGGCTTGTTGGAGTCCTATAATGCAATGAATAAAAACTTATGGTTGCCTTAAATTCAAATTTCAAGCCCTTAAATAAAATTTAAGTCTACCATGTGATAAATTCTTTGCTTTTCTGCACCTCTTGAATGTCAG
Source organism: Callithrix jacchus (assembly GCF_049354715.1). Classification (NCBI taxonomy): domain Eukaryota; kingdom Metazoa; phylum Chordata; class Mammalia; order Primates; family Cebidae; genus Callithrix; species Callithrix jacchus. The sequence continues at coordinate 6,306,025 of NC_133504.1, forward strand.
AGATTTTATCAATCCACAATAAAGTACAGTTGCTCTCAGTCACAGATTCCATTTTGTAAACTGGCTTCACTGCCAAACTATTTGTAAGCACTGTAAGGTCCTTGGACACACACAGCAATGACACATTCAAGTTGTGTGACACGTGCGTCCCCAGCTGCAGCGGGACAGGGTGACACTTAACCACTTAACCTGCCTTTTCATTTCGGTCTCATCCTGTTCACATGTGTTTACTTCATGCTACAGTAATTCTGCTGTTTAAAAAGGCCCCCAAGCTTTGTGCAGTGGCCAATGCAGTTTATTCGAGGCACACTCATTGCTAATTAAGATGGCCCCCAGGCAGGTTGCGCAGGCGCTGTTCCTACGCACAGAAGGGATAAGACACGCCTGTGGAAACTGCTTGTGTCAGATCAGCTGCCTTCAGGCCTGAGCCACGAGCTCCGTGTTAATGATCAGCAATATATATTAAATAAGATCTCTTTAAGTGTGAACACACATAAAACAGGGTTATGTACGATGCTTGTGACCAGCGGCTCATGGGAACCTAACCTCGTATTTACTGTTTGCCTCAAGTCTGTAGTATGTAACTCCCGTAAATAATGAGAATCACCTCTCTTACCATTTTTGAAGTCATAAACATAGAAACATCACCAGCCAAGCAAAGTGACTTGCCCATAATCCCAGCACACTGGGAGGCTGAGGTGGGAGGATCAGTTGAGCCCAGAAGCTCGAGACCAGCCTGGGCAACATAAGGAGACCTTGTCTCTACAAAAAATAAAAAATTAGTTGGGTGTGATGACACACACTTGTAGTCTTAGCTACTCAGGAGGCTGAGGTGGGAGGCTGCAGCGAGCTATGATGGTACATTTCCAGCCTGGGTGACAGCGTGAGATCTGTCAGCAGAATACCTGTAACATGTCTCACATCACATATTGTGTACGTGGTTTTCATGCGTTCTACTGTCATTTCAATTTTCATAGCCTTGTAAAGATGAGTTTGGTTTTGACATTTTTGCAGTCACTGATGAATCACACGTACTTAGTGACACCCTATGGTCTTCCGTCAGCCTGAATGCTCTGACCAATGCAGAAGCATATGGTCCTTGCTCTCAGGGGCTTTATCAGGGAAGGAAAACAGACTAAAAACATGTGAGACGTGGCAAGTAATGAACCACATAACATAAAATCTTAAGTCATTGTTTCTTCAGCTTTTTCTAGCTAAAGGCTTATTTTACTAACCCAAATATGATGTGATGAAGACATAGGTTAGAATGATGGCAGTGGGCTGGGCACAGTGGTTCATGCCTCTAATCCCAGCACTTAGGGAAGCTGAGGTGGGTGGATCACCTGAGATTGTGAGTTCGAGACCAGCCTGACCAACGTGGAGAAACAATGTCTCTACCAAAAATACAACATTAGCTGTGCGTGATGGTGCATGCCTGTAATCCCAGCTACTTGCGAGGCTGAGGCAGAAGAATCGCTTGAACTCCAGAGGCAGAGGTTGCAGTGAGCCGAGATTGCACCATTGCACTCCAGCCTGGGTGACAAGAGCAAAACTTGTCTCAAAAAAAAAAAAAAAGAAAGATGGCAGTGAAAATAAGTAATATGTTTTGAAGGACAGACAGGACATGATACATTGAAGAAGTGTTAATGAGAATGCAAAGGTTTTATGTCTTTGTGTTTGAGGGAAAAATAACAATATGTTCATTGCAACTGAAGTCAAGAGGCAGCACTTGGGAAAAACAATTTTGATTCTTGATCTCTAATCCAAAAATCTGAAAGCCAAAGTGATCTAAAATCAGCACTCCTTGAGCACTGCCACGGTGCCACAGGTAGAAAATTCCACACTTGACCTTCTGATAGGTGGCAGTCAAAACTTTGTTTCATGCATATGATTACTGTAAAAATACTGTATTAATTATCTTCATTAATTACAGATGTGGCTCACATCTGTGAACCCAACACTTAGGGAGGCTGCTGAGATCAGGAGTTGGAGACCAGCCTGACCTACGTGGTGAAACCCCATCTCTGCTAAATACAAAAAATCAGCCGGGCATGGTGACACATGCCTGTAATCTCAGCTACTTGGGAGGCTGAGGCAGGAGAATGGCTTGAACCCAAAAGATGGAGGTTGAGTGAGCTGAGATTGTGCCATTGCACTCTAGCCTGGGCAACAAGAGTGAAAACCTCATCTCAAAAAAGCTTCCTGCTCACCTACTCTTCCAAAGGTTACATGAAGTTTTCCCAGACCTGGAGAGGAGGAAGAAAGGTAGAGAAAATGCAAAGAATGAGAGGCTTGTGTGGATTCCCGGGAAGGAGGGGACCTGTATTCTGTGCAGCCCAGGAAGGCAAGACACGGTCGTGCGGTGGCTCAGCACGCAGGGCAGAGGCAGCCTCTCGGAGTTCATCCAAGAGCGGTAAGGGAGACGGAGAACAAATCCCCGGTGCCTGAGGATTTGCTTGTGTCCATAGTGCACAAAGTTAAGGCAGCCTGCTGGAGTGAAGGTCCCCAAAAAGCTCCATTCAGGTTTTCCTGCTCTAACGTGGTGCAGGAGCGGCAGAGTAACATTTCATTTCCAAGGACGCCACAGTTAGCTGACAGCAAGCCAGACCTGAAGCGCCTCATGGATGAAAGTGAGGAAAGTGTGACCTTGATAGGACACCCTTGATGGAACACAGACTGACGACCAGAAGCGAACTGGGGCCAGGCCACAGGTGTCGGCACAGTCAGGTAAAGATCCGGACCCCACGTCCCTTTCCCCGTCCATAGTCATCCATGGTGACTCCAGTGGAGAGAAAAGGGGACCCAGATTATTTCCACTGCTTGACAGAATGGATTCTCTGAATAGAAATTAAGTTGCCTTGCACAGCTGAGTTTGTGGACCAATATTTGTACTTACTGTATTATTTTCTTATTTTCAAAAAACAATTTAACTGAAGACATCAGAATTTTGGAAACTCATTAATGTTCCTTGTTCTAGCAAGCACATTCCTTTAGGAAGGAGACTCAGATTTAACTCGTGTGTGTGTGTGTGTGTGTGAGAGAGAGAGAGAGAGAGAGAGAGAGAGAGCGCATTTGGGGGATGGACTTCAGGGTGGTTTTCTCTATAAATCTTTGTGAAATTGGCTCATGAGGCCAAGCGCAGTGGTTTACGCTTGTAATCCCAGCACTTTGGGAGGCTGAGGCGGGCGGATCATGAGCTCAGGAGATCAAGACCATCCTGGCCAATATGGTGAAACCCCATCTTAAAAAATAAAGCAGAAATTAGCTGGGCGTGGTGGTGCACCATTAGTTTCAGCTACTTAGACTACTTGTGGGGGCTGAGGCAGGAGAATCGCTTGAGCCCCGGAGATCGAGACTGCAGTGAGCAGCGTTCATGCCACTGTACTCCTGCATGACGGACGGAGACCCCATCTCAAAAAAAGTTCATGAATTATGAATTTATATTAAATAGCTAAGCTAAATAAGTACATCAGCTGACTCATGTATAAACTTTACACCTCCAACACAACATAATAGTCTTTCAATAAGTGCTTGTTGAATGAATAGGAAAACAATGCACTTTAATTTCTAGGTCAGTGGTTCTCAAATTTCTCCAGTGAGGGAGCACCTGGAACCCACCATCATTTTTGTGTGGCGCTATGAAATGTAGGTACCTGGAATTTCATCATGTAAATGAAGAGCAGTTGTACAGGCAGAATTGTGATCTGTTATGTGTCTGCCTGCAATATAAAAAATAATAGTCATTTTAATGGTGGATGTATCAATTTCTCCCTTGAGGTCTGTCGAATTTTCTTTTACATATTTCAAGCCTTTTGTTTTTAAAGGCATACAAGGGCTAGGCGTGGTGGCTCACACTTGTAATCCCAGCACTTTGGGAGGCCAAGGCAGGTGGATCACTTGAGGTCAGGAGTTTGAACCCAGCCTGGCCAACATGGTGAAACCCCGTCTCTACCAAAAATACAAAAATTAGCTGGGCATGGTGGCAGACATCTTTAATCCCAGCTACTCAGGAGGATGAGACAGGAGAATCGCTTGAACTGAGGAGGTGGAGGTTGCAGTGAGCTAAGATCGAGTCGCTGCACTCCAGCATGGGTAACAGAGTTAGACCTTGTCTCAAAAAAAAAAAAAATTGGATAAATAAACAAACAAATAGGCCCAGCACGTTGGCTCATGTCTGTAATCCAAGCACTTTGGGAGACTGAGGTGGGCAGATCATTTGAAGTAAGGAGTTTGAGGCCAGCCTGGCCACATGGTGAAACCCCACCTCTACTCAAAGTACAAAAATCAGCTAGGCGTGGTGGTGCGCGTCTATAGTCCCAACTACTCGGGTGGCTGAGGCAGGAGAATTGCTTGAATCTGGGAGGTGGAGGTTGCAGTGAGCCAAGACAGCGCCATTGCATTCCTGCCTGAACTACGAGTGAGACTCCATCTCAAATAAATAAATAAATAAATAAGGCAAACAAAATTTGAATTGTTGTATCTTTTTGGTGAATTGAACTTTTTATCAAGTTGTGACTCTCTTTATCCATAGTAATACTTTTCACCTTAAAGTCTTCCACCTCAGCCCAAATTACTAGAGGTATCTGTTTTCCTTTGGTTTGTATTTGCCTTGTTTATATTTTTCTATCCCTCTACTTTCAACCATTTTGTATGTTTAAGTATATCACCTGTAAACCTCTATGCTTTCTTGTTCCTTCTTTTATTTATTTATTTATCTTTAAATATACAGATGGGGGGGGTCTCACCAAGTTGATCAGGCTGGTCTTGAACTCCTGACCTTGTGACCCACCCCTCTCGGCCTCCCAAAGTGCTGGGATTACAGGCGTGAGCCACTGTGCCCGGCCTTTCTTCTTCTTCCTCTTCTTCTTCTTAAAGAAATCTAAGTTATTTAAAAAATTTAAAAAGTCTAAAATTTTAGAAAGTTAAAAATTCTCATTATTATTATTATTAATTTTGAGACAGAGTCTTACTCTGTTGTCCAGGTTGGAGTGCAGTGGTGTAAGCTTGGCTCATTGCAACTTCTGCCTCCTGGGTTCAAGCGATTCTCCAGCCTAAGCCTCCTGAGTAGCTGGGATTACAGGCACCTGCCACCACACCTGGCTAATTTTGGTATTTTTAGTAGAAACAGGGTTTTAACATGTTGGTCAGGCTGGTCTCAAACTCCTGACCTCAGGTGATCTGCCCACCTCAACCTCCTAAAGTGCTGGGATTTCCAGGTCAGAAAAATTCTCATTATTTTAACTATAGCGTTTGGATCCATTTTCATTTATTATTACCACTGGCATTCTTAGTTTTTATTTAAAAAAATTATAGATTCAAAAGAAGTTGCAAAGGAATGACTGACCATATTTTAAATTTTTATTTCTGCATCTTATTCTATACTTTCTATTTGTCCTCCTTCTACATGTCCTTGAAATTCATCATTTCCATTGCTTATCTACGATAATTATCGTATGCCAACTACTACATGTGTTTCTGAATTATATGTTAAGGGGATAATGACACCATAATTGTTTTTAATTATTTTTGGTGGCTACTATTTTGCAGGTTCCAAGGAGGCCAAGTTTCCCCCTTGGCTGACTTAGTCACTTAGTGCCTCTCAGGACTGTGACACCAGTTTGTACACAGTTGCAGATAACACTGAAGTCAAATTAATCGTCCAACGTGCACAGCTTGCCATGGAGAAGCTCAGCTCTGGAAAAACGCTTGCACTTCATAACATTATCCAATGTGGCCACTAGAGGGAGGTCACACATAGCCCTTCTCAGAACAGTATCCTAGGTTTCTAATTTTTATCAAAGATCTGTCAGTAGTACACAAAGTTAAGGAATAAAACTCCAAACCCTTTCTACTTTTAAGAAGACATACAAGTGCAGTCTTAAAGTAATAAGAAAAGTAATTAAGTTAAAGCAGAGATTTTCAAATGGGGAAAATGAAGCAAGACTCAAGTGTATGCTGCTATAAGAAATGCACTTTAAGTATGAAGACATACATAGGTCAAAAGCAAAAAGATAGGCCGGGTGTGGTGGCTTATGCCTGTAATTCCAGCCCTTTAAGAGGCCAAGACAGGAGGACTGCTTGGGAGGAGGGGTTGGAAAGCAGCCTGGGCAACCTAGTGAGCCCCACTGTCCCTACACACACACACACACACACACACACACACACACACACACACACACACAAAGGAATGGATTCTTTGGGGATGGGGCTGGAATGCAGTGATGCGATAACAGCTCATCGCAGCCTCAACCTCCTGGGCTCAAGTGATCCTCCAACCTCACTGTCTCATGTAACTGGGACCACAGGCATGCTCACTCTACCGGGCCGATTGGCATTTATTTATATTTTTTGTAGAGATGGGGTCTCACTATGTTGCCTAGGCTGGTTTTGAACTCCTGGGCTCAACAATCTTCCTGCCTTGGCCTCTCAAAGTGCTGGGTTTACAGGCATCAGCAACCATGTCCAGCTGAAATGTACCACTTTAACAATTTTTTTTAGATGGAGTCTCACTCAGTCGCCCAGGCTGCAGTGCAGTGGCACAATCTCAGCTCACTGCAACCTCCGCCTCCCAGGTTCAAGCGATTCTCCAGCCTCAGCCTCCCAAGCAGCTGGGAGTATAGACGTGCACCATCATGCCTGGCTAATTTTTGTATTTTCAGTAGAGACAGGGTTTCACCACGTTGGCCAGGTTGATCTCAAACTCCTGGTGATCCGCCCTCCTCGGCCTCCCAAAGTGCTGGGGTTGTAGCCGTGAGCCACCGCGCCCAGCCCCATTTTAACAGTGTTTAAGTGGACATGACAGCAGTGTTAAGTACATTGTTGTACAATCCTCAGAACTCTTTTTATCTTGCAAAATTGAAATTCTGTACCCATGAAATAATTCTTTATTCCCCTATCCCTCCACCCCTGACCACCACCATTCCCCTTTCTGTCTCTATAAATTCAGCTTCTCTGGGTATCGCATGTAAGTGGAATTATGCCGTATGTAACTTTGGGGCCTGGCATAGTTCACTTAGCCTAATGTCCTTAAGGTTCATTCTGTATGTTGTAGCACATGTCAGAATTTCCTCCCTCTTCAGGTCGAATGTACCATCATATGTATGTACCACATTCTGTTTATTCAGACATGTCAGAATTCCTCCCTCTTCAGGTGGAATGTACCATCATATGTATGTACCACATTCTGTTTATTCAGACATGTCAGAATTCCTCCCTCTTCAGGTCGAATGTACCATCATATGTATGTACCACATTCTGTTTATTCAGACATGTCAGAATTCCTCCCTCTTCAGGTCGAATGTACCATCATATGTATGTACCACATTCTGTTTATTCAGACGACGTCCATCAGTGGACATTGTGTTGCTTCTACCTTTTGGCTGTTGTGAATAATCCTGCCTATAAACACAGGTGACAAACATCTCTTTGAGATCTTGCTTTCAGTGCTTTCAGTTATATACCCAGAAGTGAAATTGCTGGATCATATAATTCTATGATCAATTTTGGAGGAACCCCCATACTGTGTACATAGTGGCTGCACCATTACACATTCACCAATGGTGTGTAAGGATTCCAATTTCTCCACATCTTTACCAACACTTGTAATTTCTATTTTTTGATATAGCCATCCTAATGGGTGTTAAATGGCGGTTATATCAGTACTACGTTGTCTGATGTAAAAATTATTTCTAATTGGGATTGCAGTAATTTACAAGATTAATTTAAGGAGCGTTTATATTTTTATTATATTCAATATTTCTTTCCAAAAATATGGATGTCCTTGTTACTTTTATTCAGAGATTTTTTATAGTGCTATTTTAAATAGGATCTCTTCTTCTATTATATTTCTCCAAAGAAGTTGTTTGTATATAGAAAGACTTTTTTTTTTTTTTTTTTTTTTTGAGATGGAGTCTTGCTCTGTCACCAGGCTGGAGTGCAGTGGTGCAATCTTGGCTCACTGCAACCTCTGCCTCCTGGGTTCAAGCGATTCTCCTGCTTCAGGCTCCTGAGTAGCTGGGACAACAGGCACGTGCCACCATGCCTGGCTAATTTTTGTATTTTTAGTAGAGATGGGGTTTCATCATATTGGCCAGGATGGTCTTGATCTCTTGACCTCATGATCTGCTCGCCTCAGCTTCCCAAAATGCTGGGATTACAGGCATGAGCCACCGAGCCCAGCCAGAAGGACTTAAAAAAAAAACCAAAAAAAAACATTTGAGTTGAGTCATGTTAAGGAAATCTGATGTTATTGTTGTAACAGGTTTTCAATTGATTCCTTCGAGTTTTCCAGTTCAGAAATCAGATCACTTTACTTCTCCATAATTTGCATCCCTTGGCTTTTTCTTTTGTGTAATTGCATTGACCAATATCACCAGAATAAGTTGTAATAATAGTGGAGATATTCATAGCCTATGTTTGTCCTCACTTTAATTGTAATATTTTTAATGTTTCCTCATTAAATACAGTGTTAGCTTTTGATACATTGTTTCATTGTGTAGCCATACCTTTAAAAACTATTGATTTTATTGTCTTAACAGTTTTTTTTTGAATCAAGAATGGATTTTCCACAAAAATTTTTTAAGTCACAAAATTAACCAGGAAAAAATGGATGAATTGGACTTCATTGAATTTTTATTTATCAATCACACTCTGCATCAGTTTTCTGGGACTGTTATAACAGAATACCATACACTGGGTGGCTTAAACAGCAAATGTATTTCCTCACAGTTGTGGAGCCTAGAAGTCCAAGATGAAAATGGCTGCAGCTTTGGCTTCTCCGGAGGCCTCTTCGCTTGGCTTGCAGATGGCTGCTTTCCCTGTTTCCACATGGCCTGCATGTGTCTGGGCTCTAATCTCTTCTGATGAGGACCCCGATCATTTGGATTAGAGCCCGCTCCAACAACTCATTTTAACTTAATCAACTCCAAAGACAGTCACTTTCTGAGATCCTGGGGATTTGGGCTTCAATATATGAATTTTAGGGGAACAAAATTCAGTCCATAATACACCATTCAGAATGAAAAGGCAAACTACTGTAAACAAAAAATAAAATTCAACTACCCCCCTCCCGCCCCGAGCCCCGCTCCAACCTCGGGGGCCTTTCTCCTTGGCCAGGGCGCTTTTAACCGGAAAGAGTGGTTCAGGCCATGACAGGAGGCGGGGCTTCGACCCCTCCACTGTCAATATCAACACAAACCTAAGGTCTGGTAAGAAACATTTAATCACTGGGCGCGGTGGCTCACGCCAGTAATCCCAGCACTTTGGGAGGCCGAGGCGGGTGGATCACGAGGTCGAGAGATCGAGACCATCCTGGTCAACGTGGAGTTTCAATCCCGTCTCTACTAAAAATACAAAAAGTAGCTGGGCCTGGTGGTGTGTGCCTGTAATCCCAGCTACTCGGGAGGCTGAGGGAGGAGAATTGCTTGAACCCAGGAGGCGGAGGTTGCGGTGAGCCGGGATCGTGCCATTGCACTCCCCCCTGGGTAACAAGAAGGAAACTCTGTCTCAAAAAAAAAAAAAAAAAGAAAGAAAGAAAAGAAACATTTAGCCTATTTTCTCTAATGCCTGCTACCTGGAGGCTTTATCTGCATGATAAAACGTAGGTCTCCACAACCCCTTATCATCACCCAGACGTTTCTTTCTATAGATAATAATTCTTTCAACCAATTGCCAATCAAAATAGGTTTACTTATATATTTTCGTGATTGTTATTGTTATTTGAGAAAGGGTCTCGCTCTGTAGCCCAGGCTGGAGTACCGTGGCATGATCTCTGCTCATTGCAGCCTCCAGCTCTTGGTTCAAGCAATTCTTGTGCCTCAGCCTCCCTAGTAGCTGGGACCAGGTGCGCCACCACACCCAGCCAGTTCTTGTATTTTTAGTAGATATGGGGTTTCACCATGTTGGCCAGCTGGTCTTGAACTCCTGGCCTCAAGTAATTCACCCGCGTCACTCTTCCAATGCGCTGTCATTACAGGAATGAACCACCGCCACGCAGGGTCACCAATCAGAATATGTTTAAATCTACCTATGACCTGGAAGCCACTCCCCTCCTTCCAGATAGAACTTATGTAACCCTTACATGTACTGATTGATATATTATGTCTCCCTAAAATGTATAGAAGCAAGCTGTGCCCCGACCATCTTTGAACATGTTGTCAGGATCTCCTGTGGCTGTGTCACGGGTGCGGCCTTAACCAAGGCAAAACAAACTTTCTAAATTGATTGAGGCTTGTCTCAGATACTCTGGTTTATACTACAGATGATCAGAAAAGACAAGTAACCCAGTCTAAAAATAGATCAAGGCTTGAACAGAAACAGGCTTCACTAAGATCCTACCTACCGTTAATAAACATTTTAAAAGGTGTTCAACATCATTACTCACCAGGGAAATACAAATTATTAGGTTGAAACATGAAATTGCCGGCCAGGCACAGTGGCTCAGCCCTGTAAACCCAGCAGTTTGGGAGGCCAAGGTGGACAGATCGCCTGAGGTCAGGAGTTTGAGACCAGCTGGGCCAATGTGGTGAAACCTCATCTCTAATAAAAATACAAATGCAAAAATAGCCAGGCGTGGTGGCGCAGGCGGTAGTACCAGCTACTCCGGAGGCTGAGGCAGGAGAATCGGTTGAACCCAGGAGGCAGAGGTTGCAGTGAGCTGAGATCACACCATTGTACTCTAGACTTGGCAAAAAGAGGGAAACTTCATCTGAGAGAGAGAGAGAGAGAGAGAAGAAATTGCCAATAAAGGATGGGCATGGTGGCTCACACCTGTAATTTCAGCACTTTGGGAGGCTGAGGTGGGTGGATCACCTGAGGTCAGGAGTTCGAGATCAGCCAGGCCAACGTGGTGAAACCCCGTCTCTACTAAAAATACAAAAATTAGCCGGGCATGGTGCTGGGCAGCTGTAATCCCAGCCACTTGGGAGGCTGAGGGAAGAGAATCGCTTGAACCCGGGAGGCAGAGATTGCAGTGAGCCAAGATTGAGCCACTGCACTCCAACCTGGGTGACAGAGCAATACTCTGTCGAAAGAAAGAGACAGGCAGAAAGAGAGAGAAGAGAGAAAGAGAAAGAAAGATAAGGCAAGGAAGGAAGAAAAGAAAGAAGGAGAGAGAGAAAGAAAGAAAAAGAAAGAAAGAAAGTTACCAATAAGCCCCAAAGTGGCCATTAACAGCAATATCACGAGTCAACCTAAACCACAAGAATGGTGAGGTACCACCATACACCCCAGAATGGTGAAATTAAAACAGACAGAATGCCAAGTGTGGGCAAGAACATGGAACAACTTCTCTCACATTGCTGAGAGAAAAAGAAAATGATACTTTGGGAAACCATCTGGTAGTGTCCACTAAGGCTAAACATGCGCCGACCATGCGTCAAGTCCACTGAGATACAAACCAGACGTTTAACTTGAGTAGCAAAGGCTCCTGAGTCACAGGGACATGCTAACCAGAATGGCCTGGTGCAGGGACCTCCGCAAGCCTCCTGGAGAGGTACACAGTCGGCGCTCAGCATTCATTTCCAGGGAGCGGAGACCCTAGGACCGCGGTGGAAAGTGTCGCTCAGGCAGCGCCGGGTGCACAGTTCGGTCCCCCGAGCCGCCGAGCGCTGAGTGAGCGATTTACACAGAAGGAATGGGGCGGCCTGCTGACCAACTCCTTTCTTGCAGCTTCCTTCCCCTGCCAGGCATTTCTGGGGTTCAGAGAACTCCGATATCCCTGCGTGGGAGAGACTCGCAGGCGCAGTCCCCCACCAGGCGCCCGCTCCTCCGGGACCAGTAAAGGGGACTCCAGGCTGTGGGTAACGCCAGGAGCGCTCTGGACTGGGGGAGGCGGAAAGGAAACCGGTGCTGGCTGGTCCAGGCTAAAGCGCGCAAGGGGAGGGCGCGGGGCTCACGGCTGGAATCCTGGCACTTCGGGTGGCCAAGGCAGGAGTATCTCCTGAGCCCGGGAGTTCGAGACCAGCCTGGCCAACACGGCGAGACCCCATCTTTACAAAAAACACACAAAAAAATTAGCTGTGCGTGGTGGCGTGTGCCTGTAATCCCAGCTACTCGGGAGGCTGAGGCTGGAGAATCGCTTGAACCCGGGAGGTGGAGGTTGTGGTGAGCCGAGATCGCGCCACTGACTCCAGCCTGGGCGACAGAGCGAGATTCTGTCAGTAAATAAATAAATGAATAAATAAACACAATCAATCTTTCCGCGCAGGTTTCTTCCCATCTTTGAGGATTTATCTACCTGTGGTCTTTGTAGCTGGTGACTTTCAGATGGGGTCTCTGAGTGGACGTCCTTTTTGTTGATGATGAAGTTATTTCTTTCTCATTTTTAGTTTTCCTTCCAACAGTCAAGCCCCTCTGCTTTAGGACTGCTGGTGGTCCACTCCAGACCCTGCTTGCCTGGGGATCACCTGTGGTGGCTGCAGAACAGTCAGGGTTGCTGCCAGTTTCTTCTTCTGCTGTCTTTGTCCCAGAAGGATACCCATCAGATGTCAGCCTGAGCTCTCCTTTTTGAGCTGTCTCTTTGGATATATGGGGGTTGGGGAGCTGCTTGGAGAGACAGTCTGTCCCTTATAGGAGTTCAAGTGCTGTGCTGGGAGCTCTTGTTCCATTCAGAGCTGCTGGGCAGGTATGTTTAAGTCTGCTGCAGCAGAACTCATTACTGCCTCTTTTCCCACATGCTCTGTCCTGGGAATGTGGGGCTTTACTTATAAGTTCCTGACATGCTGCTGCCTTTTTTCAGAGATTCCCTGCCAGCAGAGGTGTTGCTGAGCTGCTGTGGGCTCTTCCCAGCTGCTGTGAGAACTTCCTTGCGGTTTTGTTTATAGAGGTATAGTTAGAACTGCCTCAGTAATGGTGGACTGCCTCAGTAATGGCAGACTGCCTTGGTAGTGGTGGACTGCCTCGGTTGTGCTGGATGCCCTTCCCTCCACAAAGCTGGACCATCCTAGGTCCAGCTGAGCATGCTGTGAAACTCTCAGTCCAGAGCGTTTCAGATTGCTGGTCTTCGTGGGGTGGGACCCACTGAGCCAGATCACCTGGCTCCCTGTTTCAGTCCCCTTTTTTATTTCAGTTGAATGGGTGACTCTGTTTCCCAGGAGTTCCAGGCACCAGTTGAAACAGCCACCCAGATTTGTGTGAGTTTTTGTGTAGAGACCCACTGTGCCAGCTGAAACAGCCATGCTAGAAACTCGTCGAACTTTTCCACCCAGGAATCTCCTGGTCTATGGGCAGTAAAAACTTGTTTGGGAATGTGGTGATCACTCACCTCTGCATTCTCACTGGGAACTGCACTCCAGAGCTGTTCCTATTCGGCCATCTTGGGTTCTCCTAAAGCAAATATTATTAGAGCTAAAGAGAGAAACAGACCTCAATATAATAATAGCTGGAGACTTCAAAACCCTACTTTCCAAATGCCCATCGATGATAGACTGGACAAGGAAAATGTGGCACATATACACCATGGAATATTATGCAGCCATCAAAAACGATGAGTTCGTGTCGTTTGTAGGGACATGGATGAACCTGGAGAACATCATTCTCAGCAAACTGACATAAGAACAGAAAATGAAATACCGCATGTTCTCACTCATAGGTGGGTGTTGAACAATGAGAACACGTGGACACAGGGAGGGGAGCACTACACACTGGGGTCTGTTGGGGGGAATAGAGGAGGGACAGCAGGGGGTGGAGAGCTGGGTAGAGATAGCATGGGGAGAAATGCCAGATATAGGTGAAGGGGAGGAAGGCAGCAAATCACACTGCCACGTGTGTACCTATGTAACTATCTTGCGTGTTCTTCACATGTACCCCAAAACCTAAAATGCAATTAAAAAAACAAAAACAAAAAAACCTACTTTCAGCATAGGATAGATCTTCCACAGAAAATCCATAAGGAAACATTGAACTTCACTTCTACTATAGACCAATGGACCTAATAGATATTTACAGAACGTTGCCTCCAAAGGCTGCAGAATGCACAATACTGTCCTCAGCACATGGATTACATTCTCAAGGATAGGCCATATGATGGGTCACAAAATAAGTCTTAAAATATTTTTTTTTAACTTGAAACAATATGAAGCTTTTTCTCTGTAATGGGATGAAACTGGAACTCAATAGCAATTGGAATCTTGGAAACTATACAAACACACAAAAATCTAACGACATGCTCCTGAATGGCCATTGGGTCAATGAAGAAGTGAAGAAGGAAACTGAGAAATTTCTAGAAACAAATTATGATAGAAACACAATATACCAAAACCTATGCATTCCAGCAAAAGCAGCACGAAGAGGGAAGTGTATGACTGTGCCTATATCACCAAAGAAAAAAAACTGCAAATAAATAACCCAGCTATGTCTCTTTAAAGAAATAGAAAAGCTAGAGCAAACCAAACCAGAAATTAGAAGAAAAGAAATATAAAGATCAGAGCAAAATGAATCTGAAACCAAGAAAACAATACAAAAGCTTAATGAAACAAAAATCGGTTCTTTGAAAAGATAAACAAAATTAACAAATCTTTAGCCAGGCTAATTAAGAAAAGAGAGAGAGAGAGAATGAGAGAGAGAGAGACTGAAATAAATAAAATGCAAGATAAAGAAGCAGACATTACAACGCAAACTGCAGAAATTCAAAGGATCATCAGTGGCTACTATGAGGAACTACGTGCTGGTAAATTGGAAAACCTAGACGAAATGGAAAAATTCTTAGATACATTCAACCTAACAAGATTGAACCATGAGAACCTAAAAAACCTGAACCGACCAATAACAAGTAATGAGATTAAGGCTGAAATGAAAAGTCTCCCAGCAAAGAAAAACCTGGGACCCGATGGCTTCGCTACGGAATTTTACCAAACATTGAAAGAATAACGAATACCATTTCTACTCCAACTAGTCTGAGAAATGGAGGGGAAGGAAATACTTCCGAACTCATTCTATGAGGCAGTATTACCCTGATACAAAACCAAAGACACATCGAAGGAAAATTATGGGCCAATATCAATGATGAATACTGATGTCAAAATCCTCAATAAAATGCTAGCAGGCCGGGCGCGGTGGCTCACGCCTGTAATCCCAGCACTTTGGGAGGCTGAGGCGGGTGGATCACGAGGTCAACAGATCGAGACCCTCCGGGTCAACAAGGTGAAACCCCATCTCTACTAAAAATACAAAAATTAGCTGGGCATGGTGGTGCACACCTGCAGTCCCAGCTACTCAGGAGGCTGAGGCGGGAGAATTGCTTGAACCCAGGAGGCGGAGGTTGCGGTGAGCCGAGATCGCGCCATTGCACTCCAGCCTGGGTAACAACAGCGAAACTCCGTCTTGAAAAAATAAACTAATAAATAAATAAATAACTGCTAGCAAACTTAATTCAGCAACACATTAAGAAGATCATTTATCATGACTAAGGGAGATTTATCCTAGGTTTCGGGGATGGTTCAACATGCGCAAATGAATCCATGGGATACATCATGTTAACAGAATGAAGGACAAAAACCATGTGGTCATTTCAATGGATGCTGAAAAAGCATTTGATAAAATTCAGTATCTCTGCATGATAAAAACTCTAAAAAAAACTGAGCATAGAAGGAACGTACTCCAACATATTAAAAGCCATATATGTCAAAAAGACCTTACCAAAGGCTCATAGATTATAAGGAAGAGATGAAAAGATAGACTACAATTTGTGGACGCCCTCTCAAGTACAGCTTGTCTCACGGGTTCCCAGACCCCACCTTTCTCTGCATGGAATTCTGGGGAAATGGAGAAGCCTCTGCTGGGTCGTCTTCCCTGAGTTCCAGCCTGCCTCCAAAGAGGGCAGAGATTGGCTTCATATGCACCATCTGGAAGTGCCCTCTTAGGCCCAAGGCCAACTGGGAGCACCTGCGTTCTCTTTCCTGTCACAAACCTGGATTCTTTTTTTTTTGAGATGGAATTTTGTTCTCATTTCCCAGGCTGGAGTGCAATGGCACGATCTCGGCTCACTGCAACCTCTGCCTCCTGGGTTCAAGAAATTCTCCTGCTTCAGCGTCCCCAGTAGCTGGGATTCCAGGCACTCATCACCATGCCCAGCTAATTTTTGCATTTTTAATAGAGACAGGGTTTTGCCATGTTGACCAGGCTTAAACCTCTGACCTCAGGTTGAAATTTTGCCCAGGATTTTGCCAGCAGGTAGTCAGCAACTTCCCTATCTTAAAACTGCCCACGTTTTTGCTAATAACTGCCTCTTTCTGCTTGTGTAGCTCAGCTCATTCCTTACTAACTGAAAAACCTTAAGGAAAACGGCCGCGTCGTCTAATACCTGCTGCGTTGTCTAAAGTTCTGAGTTCACTCCCCCTGCCCCTGCACCTATGAAAACTCTGTACCTTTCTTAGCCAGGGTCCAGACTTTTGGGAGTGAACCCTTCTGTGCCCGCCATCATGATAAAGAGTGTTCCTCCCATCCCCTGAGTGCTGCTTGGGTTTCTTGTCAGTTAGAATTTTCCAGAACAAGGCGATCCACCTGCCTCAGCCACCCAAAGTGCTGGAATAAATCTGGATTCTTGTGATGAAATGCATTTTCCCTTCTTGACTGATACTAGGTGTGATCATGCCAGGGTAACCATAGCTCAACATCATGATGCAAAAGCCACCGAATACACGTGACAAAAGGTAAGGAGGCATGATGACAAGGGGGCCATTTCCAAATGGCAGCTAACCGAGAGATTCAGGAATGATACCAGCAGCTTCGGTTTGTGTACAAAATATTTCTCAGGACATAATTAAATAAGAAGAAACGGCAGTATTCTGTGCCTTTAAAATTAAGAATGGCACCTCTAATTTTTACTTATGCATTCAGCTGAGTTCAAATTCTTTTTCTTTTCTTTTGAGACAGAGTCTCACTCCATCACCAGGCCCCAGGCTGGAGTGCAGTGGCGCGACCTCAGCTCACTGCAACCTCCGCCTCCCATGTTCAAGCAATTCTCCTGCCTCAGTCTCCCGAGTAGCTGGGACTACAGGTGCGTGCCACTACGGCCAGCTAATTTTTTTGTATTTTTAGTAGAGATGGGGTTTCACCATGTTGGCCAGGATGGTCTTGATCTCTTGACCTCGTGATTCGCCCGCCTTGGCCTCCCAAAGTGCGAGTTCAAATTCTTTGAATTATTTTTCATCACTCTCTTGGATGGCAGGTATGGTGCCCACCATCCCAGTTTGCCCAGGACTGAGGAATTTCACTTTTCTCAGGACTTCTGGGCTCTGCTTTTGTAAATCCCAGGATATCTCGGCGGGGTGGAGACACAGAGTGAGCAAAATACAAATGTAACCAGATTCGCTTTGGTTTTTAGTTATGTTAAAGATACGAATCAGTTGGGTAAAATAAAGGTTGGAAATAAGCCTATATATTAAGTTATCTATTTAGAAAAGATACGCGATCTAAGGGCTAAGCATTCCTTTCTACATACTTTGGTCATTTTAGAAATGGCACAATTTTATAAAAATTTAAATTAATTCAGTCTTAAATGAACAGGTTCTAAAGAGAAAACAAAATAACCTCTCATTAAAAACGTTTCCCTGCTAACTTCCTCTTGTGGATGTGCTTGCAGGGAACGAGACCTCGCCCTCAGGACTGCTGTGGCACTTAGCGTGTAATGGTTACCGTGCACAATAGTTATCACAACTGCTCACGTGGAGTTTTAACTCTCCAATCACAACGTACACCCCAGGAAGTCAGTCGCTATGACATTATAGCCCTGTTGTGTTTTATACATACATAGCGGTAACCTAAAATTATGCTAGTAAATTCTCCACATTCTTCTCCATTTTCCTCCTTGAGACGCTTAACACGAAGGAAAAAAAAGACCCAAGCCTGCTGGGCATGGTAGCACACACCTGACGTCCCAGCTACTCAGGAGGCTGAGGCTGGGGGATTGCTTGAACCCAGGGGTTTGAGACTAGCCTGGGTGACATAGGGAGACCCAGTTTCCAAAACCAAAATAAAACCATCTCCCACTCCCCAAACTTTGTGAAGTAGCAATGGCTGTTTACTCTCTCCCTGTGGTTGAAAAGAAGGATTTTCTTTCAGTTCTGAAGAAGCTGGCCTGGCAGGAGAAAGAATATTTTGATCATTTCCTGAAGAGAGGTAACCCCATAAACAGTCCAATTGGCGTTAGTTATTTGGACTTCCTGAGAAATTTGCACCTAATGAAAGGGATTGTGCAGAATCTTCTCTCTGTGCCCATGCCCAGGTGGTACTCCTGCCCCTCTAGATTGGAATGCCATTCTTCTAATCCACTGAGTCTTACCAGACCAGCGAAAAATGTTCAGGGAGGCTCAGCTCCTTCGATTCTTTCCCCATGTGGTGCTGTCTTCCCGGAGACCCTATGCTAATGGACAAGGGGTGTCCTGGTCCCCAGGTGGTCTACGAGAAGGTCTCTAGGAACAAAAGTGCTATTGGAATGAAATTATTCCATGTTGTTACCACAATTATTGGTATTATTGAGGAAAGAAACCCTCTTTCCTGTCTCTTGTCTCAAAGAATAAGAAAGTAAAAGTTGAGATGTAGCAGGCATGATGTCAGTGACCTGGAGGTTAAAGATTAAAACCCCCTCCCACCCTTAAGGTCTCAGGTGATCTTAAGGGTGCGGTGATATGGAGAAACGCCCTCTATTGCTCCCATTCAATCTTTCTCAAACCCCCACGCTCACTTCATCGATCCTGACCGCCCCCCCGACATGTACTTTCTAAAACTGTAAACCCAAGACCCTTTCACATGTGCTATCTAGGGTTCTAAGCCTATATAAAGGCAGAGTTTCCTTCGTTAGAGGAGCTTGGCTGTTAGACAGCTATGCCACCTTGCTCCCGGCCGAATCAATCACCCCTTCCTTCTCAGTTTGGTATCCGACTGGTCTGTTTCTTGTGGCTGCTCCTGCTTCATTGCTATTAAAATTACTTTTTTTTTTTTTTTGAGACAGACTCTGGCTCTGTCACCCAGGCTGGAGGGCAGTGGCAATCTTGGCTCACTGCAACCTCCACTTTCCAGGTTCAAGATGTTCTCCTGCCTCAGTAGCTGGGACTACAGATGTGTGCCGCCACACCTGGCTAATTTATATATTTTTAGTAGAGACGGGGGTTTCACCATTTTGGCCAGGCCAGTCTCAAAACTCCTGGCCTTGGGTGATCTGCCCACCTCAGGCTCCTGAAGTTCTGGGATTACAGGCATGAGCTACTGGGCCAGACCTAAAATTACTTTCATGGAAGAACCAGTCTGCTTTCCCTAGCTGAGGAGCTTACTGCAGTGTACGAGAGGGTATAGAGGTACTGACTCAGTATGACTCATTTCCCCTGGACAGCTCCCTCATTTGCCCCAGTGCCACACTGTATTTTTAGCCTTGGCCTTCTACAGCACTTGACCTTTTGCCTGGATATAACAATGTGCTATGGAGGGCAAACCCGCAGCCTTCCCTGTCCCGTGCAGCATTGGGGGGACATACATAATCTAATGTATTAGATTATGCCTCCTTTGGAAGATCTGCAATTTAGGTAGGACAAAGTAAAACTGCTTACACAGACACACACAGACACACACACAGACACAGACACACACAGACACACACAGACACACACAGACACACAGACACAGGCATACACACAGACACAGACACAGACACACACAGACATGCACACACACAGAGACACACACACAGACACACAAACACACAGACACACAGACACAGACACACATACAGACACAGACATACACACACACACACACACACACACACACCCTTCTGGTAACATTGCCGCCACCTCTTCTGCCATCTGCTGCAAGAGATTAGTATAATCTTAATATTATGGAAACATTTATAAAACGTGGACAAGAATCCTTGCGCCAAAATATTAATTCAATTCCTTCTGGAATAAGAAAAAGAAACAACCTTTAAAAATAGAAGAGCAGTTAAATCAAATCATGGGCTATCCACACAGTGAAATGTCACGCAGGTATTAAATGATTACAAAGAATTTTAATGAAATGGGAAAACCCTGATTATAAAATATTAAGTGAAAAGTCTTAAGCCAAAAACTATAAATACAACATTATTAACGACAGGCTGTGACTATGGTTATCTCACTGAATTCATTGCCGAGGCCTCAACCAAGAGTGAGCCCTTCAATCTCTTCCTCATTGAAGCCAGCGAGGTCTTTTTCCTTTTCTTTTTCCTTTTCTTTCTTTTTTTTTTTTTTTAATAAAGACAGAGTTTCACCATGTTGGTCAGGCTGGTCTTGAACTCCCAACCTCAGGTGATCCGCCCGCCTTGGCCTCCAAAGTGCTTGGATTACAGGCGTGAGCCACTACGCCCAGCCGAGAGGTCTTTTTAAATTGGAATTTGATGTTTTCCACTCTACATTCAGGCTCTCCAGTGACCCTCCTCCTGATGTTCCCTCCTTGACATGGGTTCCAGAGCCCTCTGCCATCCCGGTCCCGGGCCGCCTCGGCATATGTGGGTGTCCTGCTCCCCGTCTTAAGCAGTGTGCTTTAGATTGCCTAGACGCTGGCGTGTGTTCAGAATAGAAAGTCTGTGCCTTCTTTTTGTCTTGGCTGCTCCCAGTGCAGTCACAACGAGTTAGAGATTTCTTCGTTCCTTCTCCACTCCCACTGCTTCACTTGAGTAGCCTAAAAAAAAAGGCATCTTCCTCCCATCCTTCAGATGTCGGATTCGCCCCCATTTCCTCAGGAAGCCTTTCCCCCATCCTCACCAGGGTCTCCTCACCCTTCTCCGTGCTTCCATTCCTCTTTGCTTGTCCCCTTGTGGTGGCATCTATTGCCTTTTAAAGTAACTGCTGATTTCCTTACGAATCAAAGCTAGATGGACACTTGCCACGTTCACTATTTGCTGCCAGGGAACAGTGCCACAGGGTGGGCCCTCATTAACTGTGGAAAAATCAGTAGTGACGAGCTCCCATTGGTTAATAGAAATTTTCTCTCTGAGGTATTCAATTTTGAGTGGTTTAAAATTTCTTATTCTCATATTAAAACAAGTTTTCTTTTTATGGTAGTAAAAAAAATCACCTGACATTAAATTTTACAGGTGCTGTGGCTCACGCCTGTAATCCTAGCACTCTGAGAGGCTGAGGTGAGCAGATCACCTGAGCACAGGAGTTTGAGACCAGCCTGGACTACATGGTAAAACCCCGTCTCTACTAAAATTACAAAAATTAGCCGGGCGCACAGCTAATCCCAGCTACCTGGGAGGCTGAGGCATGAGAATCTCTTGATCTCAGTAGGCAGAGGTCTCAGTGAGCAGAGATTGCACCACTGCACTCCAGCCTGGACAACAGAGTGAGACTATGTCTCAAAAAAAAAAAAGAATAGATAAATAAGTTTTGCCACCTTAACCATTTTTTAGGTGTAGAGGTCAGTAGCGTTAGGTATACTTACACTGTCGGGCAACAGATCTGCAGAATTTTTTCATCTGGAAAAACTGAAACTTTTGTAAACCAAAAATGAAATTCTAAGTTTCCCCAAGGGACTGAATGGACCCTCTCTGAGCCGAAAACCTGAAAAAGCGAATTCCCAGCCATCCTGTGAAGGGAGGGAGGTCACACCAACTGACCAGCATTAACATTACAGTAGGGATGTTAGGCTGGCAATAAGCTGCCACGTCCCAACCCGACCCTGGTATTGCACCACATGACAGATGGCAAACCTTGAAGAAAATAAAGTTATTTTACTCCAAAATACGGTTCTTTGACATATTTTGAAATGGTCCTGTAAAGCTGTTTTTTGTGGGAGAAATTTGCATCTGTGGATAATTTCTGTTAATGCAGCCAGGACTTTTTGGATCTAGGAGAGATTAACTAAGAGTCTGACACCTTTTTTATTGGAGACAAAGTCTCACCCTGTCACCCAGGCTTGAGTGCAGTGGTGCGATCTCGGCTCACTGCAACCTCCACCTCCTGGGTTCAAGCGATTCTCCTGCCTCAGCCTCCCGAGTAGCTGGGATTACAGGCACGTGCCACCATGCCCAGCTAATCTTTGCATTTTTATTAGAGACAGGGTTTCACCATGTTGGCCAGGCTGGTCTTGAACTCCTGACATCAGGTGATCCACCTGCCTCCCACTCTTGAAGTGCTGGGATTACAGGTGTGAGCCGCTGTGCCTGGCCTAGACACCTTTTATCATCTGAAAAGAGACATTTGCCATCTATTCTCTCTGGAGGCTGCTACCTGAAGTCTTGATCTACATAACAAGGACCTTGGCTTCTACAATCCCCCTTATCTTAACTCAAGCATTTCTTTCTACTGATTTCAAGTCTTTAGACAACGCTTAATTCTTTCAACTAATTGCCAATCAGAAAATCTTTGAATCTACCTATGACCTGTAAGCACCCCCTACCCAACCCACCTCCCACTTTGAGATGTCCTGACTTTCCAGGTGGAACCAGTGTGCACCTGACATGCATTGATTCATACCTTTGCCTGTAACTTCTGTGACCCTAAAATGTGTAAAACCAAGCTGTAACCTGAGCGTCTCAGGCATGCTTTCATAGCATCGCTTGAGACTGTTCCCTGGGCCACGAGCACTCATATTGGCTCAGAATAAACCTCTGTAAATGTTTTACAGAGTTTGGTATTTTGTCAAAACTCCACATCCACTAAACACTAATTCCTCTCACTCTTTCCTGGTAACTTCCTTTCAACTTTCTGTTTCTATAATTTTGACTACTTTAGATACTTCAGACTAAAGGAATCATACGGTATTCATGACTGGCTTATTTCTCTTCGCATAATGTCTTTGAGAGTCGTCTATTTTAAAATACTTTTTTATATGAACTCTATGAGCTCTATAACTAGAAAAGAAGTTTTAACAGAATCATAGAAGCTGAAAGTGACTCTGGAATTTATCTTGACCCATTTCTTCTATTTCATACTTTACTTTTTCTAGATGATGTAAACCAAAAATGAAATTCTAAGCTCCCCAACTGACTGAATGGGTCCCCTTCTCAGCCAAGGGCATTCCAAAGTTAACCTGAAAAACCATGATGGGAAGGGGGGTTGATATGCCTTCCTTATTATATACCCTCCTCCCTTTGGAACCCAGGCACAACAGACTAGCATTAACATTAAAACAGAGATCTTGCACTTTGGGAGGCTGAGGCAGGTGGATCACGAGGTCAAGAGATCGAGACCATCCTGGTCAACATGGTGAATCCCCGTCTCTACTAAAAATACAAAAAATTAGCTGGGCATGGTGGCACGTGCCTGTAATCCCAGCTACTCAGGAGGCTGAGGCAGGAGAATTGCCTGAACCCAGGAGGCGGAGGTTGCGGTCAGCTGAGATCACACCATTGCACTCCAGTCTGGGTAACAAGCGCAAAACTCCGTCTCAAAACAAAACAAAACAAAACAAAACAGAGATCTTAAGACTGACAAAATACCCTTTGTAGTGGTAAGATGCCAAATTCCAACCTGCCTCTAGTATAGCCTCACATGACAGACAGCAGGCCCCCAAAACATCA
The DNA here is from genome assembly GCF_049354715.1 of Callithrix jacchus. Taxonomy (NCBI): domain Eukaryota; kingdom Metazoa; phylum Chordata; class Mammalia; order Primates; family Cebidae; genus Callithrix; species Callithrix jacchus. Next base: position 6,329,516 of record NC_133504.1, read on the forward strand.
AAGTATTTAACTCTGAAACCTATTTCATTGACCTGTTTTTAAATGGCCCTGCAAAGCTGTCTCTTATAGGGAAAATCTTCACTCTGTATAGAATCCCCTTCCCTTTCCTGGTCTTTTGCTGATCCAGCAGAGATTACGAGCCTGGCACGTTTTTAAGTCTGATGAGAAACATTTACCATCTATTCTCTCTGAAGCCTGCCACCTGGAGGCTTCGTCTGCATGAGAATTTTTGTCTCCACACACCTTTTCTTAACCCAGACATTCCTTTCTATTGATTCCAGGTCTTTAGATAGTAATTTAACGTTTTTAAACCAATTGCCAATCAGAAAATCCTTGAATCCACCTGTGGCCTGGAGGCTCCTGTTTCGAGCTGTTCTGTCTATCTGGACTGAACCAACGTACATCTCACAGGTATTGACTGATGTTTGCCTGTAACTTCTGTCCCCTAACTGTGCGACCCCGACGTGATCCCCTGCCCGGTACCTGATCCCAAGTAACAGCTCCAGCGAGAGTTGGAAGCCGAGTTCAGGTTTATTGGGACCAGCGGGCAGGCCAGGAAAGGAAGGAGATCGGGGCTGGCTGCGACTGCGCAGCTGGGGTAGGAGGGGTTTATAGGGGGGTGGACGGGGCGTGGATACAGGGCTGGCGGAGTGTCGTGGGAGCTTAGGATAGGCTGTCCGTTTCTGGGCGGACTGCTGAGGTGGCTCAGAGGGTTACGTGTCGGTTCAGGATAGGCCGAGGCTTGGCGGGCTTTCCTGCTGCGATGATTGGCTGCTTGTTGTTGCTAGGCAGAACAGAGCAGGCTTGGCGGGCTTTTCTCAGGGCAGCAAGAAGCCTGGGGGGAGGGTGGGGGCAAGAAACCTGGGGGAAAGATGGCGGGACTTTCTACCGAACACTAACATGTATAAAATCCAGCCATAAATCAACCCCCTCGGGTACATGTCCTCAGGACCTCCTGGGGCCGTGTCACAGGCCTGGGTCACTCATATTTGGCTCAGAATAAACCTCTTTCAATATTTTACAGAGTAACTCTTTTCATCGACACCAGACGAGAAACCCAGAGATAGAAAAGAAACTTGTCTAAGGATAAAGATTAAACAATGGTAAAGTTGAGCCCCACTCATTTACAAATAAGTAATAAAAGTAAATTTTAATCCTTTACACATTATAGCACTTTTCAGCCTTTTATTTTCTACTCGGTATTAGTTGTTTAAAAAATATTTTATTTTGTATTTGAAGCAAAAATAATCTGCCTAGAGAACACCAGTTCTCTTAGGGATTCTGCTTTTTCAATTGTATTTGTAAATTGCATTCTACTAGTGGTCAGATTTGATATCCTGGGCATGGGGCATCCTGTTGGCATTAAGAATAAAAGGTTTCTTCAGGTTTGTGGGATAATTTGATTCCTAAGCCACTCAGATCTAGCAGGGCTGGAGTCACCAGCAAAATGTCACAGAGATATTTTAGTTCGGCTGCTTCCAATTACACAACTTTCTCTCCTCCTGAAAGAGATCCCATAAGTGACAATTTATCAAATAACTACCAAAGGTCCTCTTGTTTTCAGGCCCAAACTAATTGGTTAGCTCAACAAACATGGATCATGAGTTCACCATGTGCCCTGCTGTCATTCAGAGACAAATTTAAGACACGTTTCCATCTTGCATGCTCTGCTCATGTACCCCAAAACCTATAATCCAATAAAAAATTTAAAAAAAAAAGACACGTTTCCAGAGTTGGTGAAAAAGGAAATGAAATACTCAGTGCCACTGAGCGCTAAGGGTTGTAGCGGTTACATAGTAAAACCCCTTCATTTTATTGCACGTGAGAAACCGAAGTCCTGAGAGGGACCCAGAGGCAAATGGCTAGTCAGTAGCAAGCTAGACCTTGAGATTCCTGCTTCTGACTTCCAGGCTGGGGCTCCACACAGTGCCCTGTGTTTAAGGAGGATGTGACAGCTCCATGATCACATGTGGGCTTGGTGTGAGAAGGACTCAGCCTGCTTTTCTTAGTATTTTATTCTTTTCTTATTTATTTATTTATTTTTGAGACGGAGTTTCGCTGTTGTTACCCAAACTGGAGTGCAATGGCATGATCTCGGCTCACCGCAACCTCCGCCTCCTGGGTTCAGGCAATTCTCCTGCCTCAGCCTCCCAAGTAGCTGGGATTACAGGCACGTGCCACCATGCCCAGCTAAGTTTTTGTATTTTTAATAGAGATGGGGGTTTCACCATGTTGACCAGGATGGTCTCGATCTCTCGATCTCGTGATCCACCCACCTCAGCCTCCCAAAGTCCTGGGATTACAGGCGTGAGCCACAGCACCCGGCCTCTTCCTTTCTAATTTACTTGTCAGCATGATTTTCAGTCTTGTCTTAGCATCTGCACTGGCTTTGAACAATGAGGAGAAAACTCTGGAGGTTTCCAGCCTGCAGTGATTTAAGCTAGCTCGACAGGTAGCTTGACAGAGTATTCCAACACTGATGGATTATCTTTCTTTCTTCCAATAGATAGAACCAGGAAAGGAAGTTGTAAGTGTTGACTGAGACTGGGACCCACAATACACAGTGTATTTACCTTGGTTTATGTGAAATAACGACTAAAACCTGCTTGGGGAGGATCTTTTTCTTGATGTTTTGGGTTTTATGACTGAAGGGTAGGAATCCTTTCCAATCTAAATGTGAGATTGCAGCATGTTTTGACAGTTTTTCTACCACAAACACATTTTGTGTGTTAAGGTTTGAAGGAGACTAGACTCCAAAATGTTTTATTGTGCATTGCCCATAGAATACTCTAAAGTGCAGTGAAAATAATTTTAGAAATTCTGATTAAATGATAGATTGCTTCACATTTTATATTACTGTATAACTTTATAAACTCACGTTAGTGATATAAAACTTAGTGAATATATGTACAAATAGATGATTGCAGTTCTTTGAAATGCAGGCAGAAATGATCCCATCATTATGACACTTTGTTCTGTAGGGCTGCAAGAAAAGAAATAATACCCTTCGGACAAAAAAGTACCCCAAGCCAGGTGCGGTGGGGTGTGCCTGTAGTCCAGGCTACTCGAGACGCTGAGATGGGAAGATCGCTTGAAGCCAGGTGCCTGAAGCTGCAGTGAGCCATGATCACACCACTGCACTGCAGCCAGGGTAACAGAGTGAGACCGCATCTCAACAACAACAACAAAGTATCTCAGTTTATAAAAGCATCTCCGGCCGGGCGCGGTGGCTCAAGCCTGTAATCCCAGCATTTTGGGAGGCCAAGGCAGGTGGATCACGAGGTCGAGAGATGGAGACCCTCCTGGTCAACATGGTGAAACCCTGTCTCTACTAAAAATACAAAAAATTTGCTGGGCACGATGGCGCGTGCCTGTAATTCCAGCTAATCAGGAGGCTGAGGCAGGAGAATTGCCTGAACCCAGGAGGCGGAGGTTGTGGTGAGCTGAGATCGCGCCATTGCACTCCAGCCTGGGTAACAAGAGCGAAACTTCGTCTCAAAAAAAAAAAAAAAAAAAAAAAGCATCTCCACACAAATGAGGAATAAGTTTAAACTTATATAAATTAGTGGCTGGGCACGGGGGCTCATGCGTGTAATCCCAGCACTTTGGAAGGCCAAGGCAGGTGGATCACCTGAGGTCAGGAGTTTGAGAGCAGCCCGACTGATATTGTAAACCCCCATCTCTAAAATTAAAAATATATATCTATAATGAACAAAATTATATAAATTAATTTAAGGGAACGCACGGTGTAACATTTGTTAAATACTGTCCTGTAACGATTGCTATTGATGGGATTCTCAGCAAAGTGCTGCTGCCGAGTTCCCGTCACCTTCCCATGGCCCCTCAACAGGTGCTGCTGTAGTTTCCGCGTTACTCAAATGTTGTTCTCCATCGGGCAGAAATTATTTTCGTGTGTGAGTTTTGGCAACATAGAGGGTCAGAGGCTCCACGTTTCTCAGTGTGGTCGTCACCAGATGGATCTCGTACTACCCCAGGTCCCCGTTTTCTGAACTGCTCTCTTTCCAGAGATAAAAGCTGACAAGGATCTTGCTGACAACATGTAGAGTGGGAACCTACTGAAGCCCACCCAGTGAAAAGTCAACCAGCCAAGTGAAAGTGGATGAACAAGAGGGCAGAATGGCTGAGGGTCTGCTAAGAAGTGTTCCCCAGAGCAAAATTAACTATCAAATATATCTGATGAATTTCCGCAAAGAAGTGAGGAAGCTTTGCCAGCACTTACTTTCAGTCTGCCAGCTTTAGACTAGAAGTTAATTTATTTCAACACAGTTTACTCTGGCAGTTACACCATGCTGTGCTTACTTAGGTGCCAGAATTTTGTAGTCAAAAGAAGGGTCGAATTCAAGTGACAGCTTTTTAGCTTTATGACGCTTTAAACAAAATGCTAATACTATTACCTTTCAGAATAGATCATTCAGTTCTCTCCTTTTGAGTAGATGCTGAAAATATTCTGGCTAAACAAAATTTGATCTAGGTTACCTCTCATTTGACAGAGGAGGAAACTGAGGCACAGAGAGGTGAAGTGACTTTTTCCAAAATCTCATGGTCAGTCATTGTCAGAACCTGGACCAGAACTCAAGTTTCTTGATTCTCACTTCATTGCTCTTCCCTTCTTAAAATCTATTTTCCTCAAATATGGCTTTTTGCTCCGTCATATAAACTTTCTCAGTCGCACACCTCAGCTCACCATCATGGGTCCATCCTCTTCTGGTCTTTTTCTCCATGCCAGCTTCCTGGCAAGCGTTTTCAGGATGCAGTGGTGTCATCTCTACTCACTGTGAACTCTGCTGAGTTCAAGGGATTCTCCTGACTCGGCCTCCCTAGTAGCTGGAGTTACAAGTGTGCCCCACCATGCCTGGCTAATTTTTGTATTTTTAGTAGCGATGGGGTTTTGACCATGTTGGCCAGGCTGGTCTCGAACTCCTGACCTCAAGTGATCCACCCACCTTTGCCTCCCAAAGTGCTGGGATTACAGGCGTGAGCCACCACGCCAGCCCCTGGCAAGCTCTTTCTGAAAGGTGGACCGCTGCTGCTCTCACTCTCTCACTTGCTGCTCAGTCCACTGCTTTAGGCTTCTCCGCCCTTCAAGTTGCTGTCTCCCAGGTGTCCAGTGACTCTGCACTGCCGGTGACAATGCCCATCCTCTAGTCCTTAGTTTACTTGACTTCTCTGTGACATTAAACTCCACTATCCACCCATTCCTTCCTAAAACCTCACATTTTTTCTTCTTGGCTGCTGTGATGTCATCTCCTGGTTTTCTGCTCTCTGGCTTCCCCTATATTGATTCCTTGGTGGGGTCTGTTTTCTCACTCCTTAAATTCTCATACTGCCCTGTTGCTTTTCTCACGTGTATGTTCTTAGGCGTGCTCTCGGGGACATCACGGCTTCAACACCACCTTTGTAAGGATGACTCTCATGCCTCTGTGTCTGGCTCAGACTCCTCCTCTCTCCCCGTCCCCACTTTTTTTTTTTTTTTTGAGACAGGGTCTCACTGCTACCCAGGCTGCAGTGCAGTGGCACAATCGATCACAACTCACTGCAGTCTCAAACTCCCGCGTCACGTGATCCTCCCACCTCAGCCTCCCAGGTAGCTGGAACTACAGGTGCACACACCATGCCTGGCTAATGTCTAATGTTTTTATTTTTTGTAGGGTTGAGATCTCCTCATGTTTCCTAGGCTGGTCTCCAACTCCTGGCCTCCAGCAGTTCCCCCACATGGGCCTCCCAAAGCACTAGGATTACAGATGTGAGCTACCATGCCCAGCCTCAGACATCCCTTTCCATTTCAGCCACATGTACCTACGATAAGCCTCACCTAAAATTCATCACATTGAAAACCTGTGCCACTTCCTCTACCTATATCTTGGTGTCTGTACAAGTCAGAAAACAAGTATCCTAGACCCCCCATCCTCCTCAGTTCACATTTCATAAGCCACCAAGTAGCATAAACCTATTACCCTATCTCCTCTGCTGTCTTCCCTGGGTCTCCACCTGTGATCACACTGTTTGGCTCTCCTGGATTGTAGCGGAAGCCTCTTAGCTGCCTTTTCTACCTCCAGTCTGCCCACCTCTACATATTGCTGGACCCCACTCCCCCAGTACTGCACGATGTATGACTCTTCTATTTATTTATTTATTTATTTGAGATGAAGTCTCACTCTGTTGCCCAGGCTGGAGGGCAGTGGCGCGATCTTGGCTCATTACAACCTTTGTCTCTTCTCTGCAAGCGATTCTCCTGCGTCAGCCTCCCGGGTAGCTGAGATTACAGGTGCATGCCACCAGGTCCAGCTAACGTTTTTCAGATTTTTAGTAGAGACTGGGTTTTATCATGTTAGGCAGGCTGGTCTTGAACTCCTGACCTCAGGTAATCCACCCACCTTGGTCTCCCAAAGTGCTGCAAATATGATTAGAACTCTTTGGCATGCATGCCAGGTCTTGCATTCTCTGGGTATGGCCTTCCTCTCCCGCCTCACCTGTCTTCACCCCCCTACATCCACCCTCCACCTCAGCCACTCCAAACCATGTAAAAGTTCTAAGATGCACTGTGCTGTTTCTTGCCTCCACTCCCTTAACGTGTTCTTGAACTGCTCCTCCCTTTTTTCTCATTAACTCACACTCGTCCTTTAAGTTCGGTTGAAGTGTCCCTTCCTCTAGAGAGCCTTCCCACCTTCTTGCATCTGACTTCAATGCCTCCTCTCCTCTGTGACTCTTGCACAGCACCCATTTCACACCCTATTATCATTTGTTTCTAAACTGTGTCCTTAAAGACTGAGTGCACTTTTAGCCTGGTGTATGAATATTTTACTTTAAGTTTTCCAATGATGTACATTATAGCACAAGGTGATTATGCCCCAAATTTCTCTGCTTTCTGGAGTTCCGGGTGCAGGGCCTGGAGGCCTGGGCAAGATCATCTTCTGCTGCTCTGAGCTGGGAGCGACAGGGGCCACCTCCCTCCCCTAACAGCATCCCCCATCTCTCCCCACTCTTGTGAGTGAACCCCATGGCCAAGCAGCTGTGGAGCCTGGAAATGAGATGTCTGGATCCCCTGCTCCTGGACTGCCACAGCTTCCCAGCCTGTCTTCTTGGTCACTCCCTACCCTCACTCCAACAAGACTGGGAGAGAGGCGTTGATGCTGGTCCTGCTGACTGGCCCTTTTGGGGGAGATGGCTGGCCCCGAGCAAGAGATGGTGGTTCTCTGAGCATAGAAGGTGGGAAACTTATCACCATTTCTTTTCTTTTCTTTTTTTTGAGACGGAGTTTCGCTCTTGTTACCCAGACTGGAGTGCAATGGCGCGATCTCCGCTCACCGCAACCTCCGCCTCCTGGGTTCAGGCAATTCTCCTGCCTCAGCCTCCCGAGTAGCTGAGATTACAGGCACGCGCCACCGTGCCCAGCTAATTTTTTGTATTTTTAGCAGAGACGGTGTTTCACCATGTTGACCAGGATGGTCTCCATCTCTTGACCTCGTGATCCACCCGCCTCGGCCTCCCAAAGTGCTGGGATTACAGGCTTGAGCCACCGCGCCGGGCCAAGCCTTATTATTCTCAATTGGCATGTGAGGAAATTGAGTGAAAGAAATGGTAAGTAACTTAACAAAGTCACCAGCTAGTAAGTGGCAGCCCAGATGCAACCAAAGCAGGCTGGCGTCAGAGACCCTCTGTGTGCCCATGGGGCTCCGCTGCCCCCTCCTCAACCAGCTGTTACAGGGAGGTTCACTGACACCCACCGGCGACTGTCCAGAGCAGTGCTTGGCAGCCGGGCGTTCCTCCCTGAGCCTCAGTTGTCGGGAAAAGCAGCAGAGGAGAAAGGACTTACAGAGCGCTGACATAAATTGCTTACGAGTAACACATAAACAAGGAACAATAAACTGCAGAAGGCCGCAGGAGGCCTCTGAGGAGGAAGGCCTCTCCGTGCCTCACGTTCCGGTGCAGGGTGACCAGGGCTCTGTTACAGGAACCCTTGTGCTCAAGGATGTAAGACCCCTTCGTGGCACTATGACGTAGCCAGACTTGTAGGCTCCTTGTAAGGCCCCCGTTCCACCAGCCGCACAGAGATAACAGGCTAAAGAGAACCACATGTTCTTGTTTTGTGAAACTCCCAAACTGCCACTGTTACCAATCCTTAGGACGACACACCAGTTCCGGCCACTGATTCACTTCCGGCCCAGTGATTCACCCCACCATCAGGTCACCGTCTCCCTGTAGATCAAAGTGATGGTAACCAGTAAATAGTGTGGATGCTCAGAGCTCGGGCCTTCACTGCCTCCTCCAGAGTGATGGCCCCTGGTCCCACTGTCTCTCTCTTAATCTTTTTCTCATTCCTTTGTTGCCACTGGACTTGGGGTACCCACGGGTGATGTAGGGCTGGCTCCCTACAGTCTGGTGCCCAACGTGGGGCTCATGGATCCCTCACTCAGTGACTACTGTGGTGCTTCCCTTCTCAGTCTCGCAGCTGGACCCCAGGGCTTTTCAAAAATGTTTCCCTTAGAGTTGAATTATTGATCATCTGCCCAGTATTTATGCTTTCATGCCATTTACTTTCATTTGCTTTTACTAACTGCTTCTTTTAATTGAGAAAGTAATATGCACTCACGATAAGCTACATTGATGGCAAAAAGGGGACAGTAAGTGGAACAAAGGCACACAGTTTGTTCACAATTTACATGTGGTGATAAAATGTATGTTTTTTTTTTTGTCTGTGACTATTCTAGCCTTCTTTCTAACTCCATCCTCACCTCACCTCTCTGCCATGCCCACCCACAGGCTAATGGCAAAAATAATAATAACAACTCAGTGTCTGATCTTGGTTCAGCCTCAGCGTGCCTGGTAGTTTCGGCTGTGCGTTAGTGGTGGGGGAAGGAGGAGCCTGTCTTGGAGGAAAAGGTCAGACTTGGAGAGTCTGTCCTTCACCCTGCTCCTCTCAGTGAGGAGAAGGCAGGGAAGCAGTGCAGCTGCACCACCTTGAAGCCAGCATTCTCGGGTCTAACAGGTGTCTGTCTGCTGTCCCCTGGCTGCCCTTGCCTCTGAGCAATGCTCTCTACCCATCTGTTGAAGGAGACCCTGTAGACCCTGTGCTGACGTTGAGCGTGGAGGTCGGGATCTTGTGTGGGGGCGGTGCTCCAGGTGGGTCTTCTTGGCTGTCCTGACCTTAGCCAGACTCCTGCCAGCCCTGCCATCCTTCAGGGTCTGGTGAAGCCTCCATTCAACCCTACTCAGGTGGTCTTTCTGCAGCCCTCCACAAAGCCAGTTACCCTGGCCACAGCAGCTGTCTCTGGTCAGCTTCTCAGCCAGCGGCTGTGGGCATGGGAACCCAACAGCAGCTCAGGAAAGTCAGTCATGTGTCCTTCGTTCTCTTGATCACAATGCACCACTAAAGTGTGTCTCACTGTGGCTGTGCTGGGTTGGAACGGGACACCCCACGAGTCTGTCCTTCCCAGAGTCCCAGGCAGAGTGCTCTGGGAGGGTGCGACTTCTCTCTCTGCCCTTACTGTTACTTACACGGACCTTTCTTCACCACCCTCCTGGATGTGACCTGTTGAAAAACAAGACAAAGCATGGCCTGTGACTCACTGACTGGAGTATTACTTTCTTTACTGTGTGAGAGAATCCAGTGTGTGTGAATCTTGAGGCTTGGGTGCGCCTACATGCAAGGGGCAGATAAAGCAGTGTGATTTTTTTTTTTTTCTCTCAGAAAAGTTCTGTTTTCAGATATTGGTGACTGAAAATTGCTCCAGCCCTTCTTTAGGCATTCCCTTCATCATGTGTACATTTGAATGATTCTTGGCTGCAAGCGACAATATCCAACTAAAAGGGTCTTAAACGATTAATTAAGACACTGATCATCTCAGATAACAATGCTGGGGCCCCAGGGAACTCCAGGCCACCAAGCACCCAGCCTTTGGCTGCCCTGTGCTCTGCCATCCTCAGCATGCCAGCTTCTCATGGCAGGGCCAGCCCTCAGCCTGCCCAGTGCTCTGCCATCCTCAGCATGCCAGCTTCTCATGGCAGGGCCAGCCCTCAGCCTGCCCAGTGCTCTGCCATCTTTAGCATGCCAGGTTCTCATGGCGGGGCCAGCCCTCGGCCTGCCCTGTGCTCTGCCATCCTCAGCATGCCAGGTTCTCATGGCGGGGCCAGCCCTCGGCCTGCCCTGTGCTCTGCCATCCTCAGCATGCCAGGTTCTCATGGTGGGGCCAGCCCTCGGCCTGCCCTGTGCTCTGCCATCCTCAGCATGCCAGGTTCTCATGGCGGGGCCAGCTCTCAGCCTTCCCTGTGCTCTGCCATCCTCAGCATGCCAGGTTCTCATGGCGGGGCCAGCCCTCAGCCTGCCCTGTGCTCTGCCATCCTCAGCATGCTAGGTTCTCATGGTGGGCTGAGCTTTCTGCCTGGGGGAAGCTGCCACTGCTCTAGGCATCCCTTCAGCAGGCACCCTCCTCAGCAGGCAGGGAGGGGAAAGCAGTGCCTTCAGGGTGACAGACACCTCCTCACATGTCTCCTCTTTTATCAGAGTGGAAACCTTTCCAGAGCTGTCCCACCAGACTCCTCTATTCCATGTCCTCCATAACCTTGTCACGTGCCCAGAGTTGGAAGGAACACTGGGAAAGAGAGTGCCAACTGTTTCCACAGCCCCTGCTGTGGGAAGTGGGATCTGCTGCCGTGGGAGAAGCAGGAGGTCGAGGGCTGTGGAGAGAGAAACATCAGCATCTGCCGCCTGGAACAGACCCTGCTCTTTCCCTGAGCGGGCGGTGCTTCCAGGGCTCTGGGCTTGCACTCAGAAAAGGAAAATAGAAGAATCCAGCAACCATTTAAAATACGATCTCCTCTGTATGGCGGCATATACACTATGGACACATGGTAATAGACCCTTTCTGTATTTTGCTTTTCCATTTGACATGCTAACTTGGTAATATGCTACCTTCTGTGCTTACTGCACTCTATTTCTGGACTTGCCGAGGTGTCGGGGCTTCTGCAGTATGATGCTTTTTGTTTTGTAATCTGGCAGGACTAGGCCTCTGCAGCATTGAGCTATTACTGTTACTTCAAAATTTGCTAAAATATTTTTGCAAGTATATTTTTGTAATGTTAGCCCCCATTTAGAGCTGAGCTTTGCCTGAAAGACCTTGTTATGTTCATGTTCACACACCCATATTCATGCTTAACTGGAATTATGTGCTATTACATGACAAAGCTCCTTTTGTTAGCTATCCCAGAGTGGCACAAATTCAAGTTTCCACATGAGCCAGGCGAGTAATGTACATAATTGAAGAAGGCTGTATTTCAAAGATTAAACACACTGCAGTGTTCCTAGTTTCCCCAAAGAAATAGTCTTTCCTCCATTTTTCTAGAACCGTGTGTCTCATTTAATCTCTTTTGATAGAAACACAGTAACTAGGAAATCTTTCTCAACTACCAGGTGAATAGTAAGTTGCACCTGACATTTGACCTTAATTATGGGGAAATAATAAAGAGTAGTGAGCATTGTGGCAAACATACCTCTCCCCTCCCAACCCTCTTTTTTTTTTCTGAGATGGAGTCTGCTCTTGTTGCCCAGGCTGGAGTGCAATGGCACGATCTCGGCTCACCACAACCTCTACCTCCCAGGTTCAAGCGATTCTCCTGCTTCAGCTTCCTGAGTAGCTAGAACTACAGGCATGCGCCACCACACCTGGCTAATTTTGTATTTTTAATAGAGACGGGGCTTCTCCGTGTTGGTCAGGCTGGTCTTGAACTCCCCACTCAGGTGATCTATCTGCCTCGGTCTCCCAAAGTGCTGGGATTGCAGGCGCGAGCCACCGTGCCTGGTCACGTGCCTCTTCTAGAGACAGTAATGGCATCAGCCCTGCCAATTGCTGCTATTGGGGATTACAGATATTCACATATCTGCTGATTTTACATAGAACTAGAAATACAGATTTTATATGAACTTTCCTTATTTAAAATGCTAATATTTAGCATATCTGCAGAGCAGGTGCCACCCATAAGCTACAAGCATGTGAGCTCTGAATTGGACCTATATGTTACTACCACTAAAAAGTAGTTTTATTTTTGCTAAATTGTAAACTGTCATTTTCAACTGACTAAACCAAATGCTAAGCAAAATAGCTAAAAACCAGAACAACTCAGAGGAAGCTGTATGTGAAATTCTGTCGGCTAATGTTAGTATTAACCAAGGGGAATCAGGAGATCTGATGACTTCCTCCGCTTGTTTGGGCGTGATCTTATTTATTCATTTTATTCAACTAATTTATGTACTGAGTACCAACTAAATTCAAAGTGTGGTAGCAGACTTAAAAGGAGGGAAAAAGAAAAAGAGACATGACACCTTTTCTGGTTTGGCTTTCTTAATGCCATTCATGTGCTATTAATATAAAGCAGTTAATATCAACATTGACCCAGCTTTGGACTAAGGTTGTCACACACACACACACACACACACACACACACACACACATTTTAAGATATTTAAATAAATATTGAGTTTTCTCTTTTAAGTATCACCCGTAATGCAAATAAACCAGAAACCCTCCAGATTCTAGAAGAGTTCTTGTTTTCATTTAGAAATCTGAACAATGGGAAAATTAAGGTAAAGCAAAGAATTCTAAAATGTGAAGTTTTGAATTAAAAAAGAGAAAAAAGCTGAGGCTGGATTCCTGACTTTATAACATGCTGCCTTCACCCAGAAACATTAAGTAATATTATTTAATGTTACATTTTAAAATAGATTTCCTAATGAAAGAAGAATCAGCCCCACCTCTACCTTAACTGACATTGAAGTCAAATTGGCAAATTTGTTTCAACATGATTTTCTCTCACTCCTGATCACTTTCCAGTGACTGTTTAATCAAGGTGAATGTTGTTTTTACGTTTGTTTCTTTACTGGTTACTTCCTCGTCAAGGGAATTACTAAACCGATGATTATTTACAGTGTCCATTAAACTAGAACTATTTTTGATAGAGATATGATAGAAAATTATTTTAGGTGACACTTCTATTAAACTGATAGTCCTGAAATCATCTGCAGTTTGGTTTGTACATTATCATAACTCTGAAGATTGGGAGGCTGCATCTTGAGAAGATATTTTTCTTCTGCCTGTGCCAAGCTGTCTATACAGTACAGTAGAATGCTCATATGAGTTGACTCACGCTACAAAGGGGACCATTTAAAAAAATCGATTACTGTGTAATTTGAGGGAACTGTTGAATAACTTGCAGGAAGTTAGAACTACAGCACCTGGATTTACCGTGACTAGGTCCGTTTTTCTTTTTCTTTTTTTTTTGAGACGGAGTTTCGCTCTTGTTACCCAGGCTGGAGTGCAATGGTGCGATGTCGGCTCACCACAACCTCCGCCTCCTGGGTTCAGGCAATTCTCCTGCCTCAGCCTCCTGAGTAGCTGGGATTACAGGCACACGCCACCATGCCCAGCTAATTTTTTGTATCTTTAGTAGAGATGGGGTTTCACCATGTTGACCAGGATGGTCTGGATCTCTTGACCTCGTGATCCACCCACCTCAGCCTCCCAAAGTGCTGGGATTACAGGCGTGAGCCACCGCGCCCGGCCTCTTTTTCTTTTCGTGTGTGTGTGTGTGTGTGTGTGTGTGTGTGTGTGTTTGACAGAAAGGTTAACGAATTAAAAGAACACATCATTAGTCAATAGGAATTTCAAAAATGAAATACATGTGAGTTTGTGAAAGCAGATAATAAGAATGTACATATGTGTTATTTTTCAATAAAGTACTATATAAATAATGGAATGTTTGGTGACTTCACTTTTCTACAGTGCCTTAAGTGGAATAAATTTTTTCTGTCCTTTCACAACAAAATGACAAAGGTTTTTGTTTGTCGGTTTTACTTAAGTTTATAAAAGAACACTCTAAGAACTATCATTTAAAAAATTTCAGAGGCTGGGCATGGTGGTTCATGTTTGTAATCCCAGCACTTTTTTTTTTTTTTTTTTTTTTTTTTTTTGAGACTGAGTTTCGCTCTTGTTACCCAGGCTGGAGTGCAATGGCGCGATCTCGGCTCACCGCAACCTCCACCTCCTGGGTTCAGGCAATTCTCCTGCCTCAGCCTCCTGAGTAGCTGGGATTACAGGCACGCGCCACCACGCCCAGCTAATTTTTTTTTTTTTTTTTTTTAGTAGAGACAGGGTTTCACCATGTTGATCAGGATGGTCTCGATCTCTAGACCCCGTGATCCACCCGCCTCCGCCTCCCAAAGTGCGGGGATTACAGGAGTTAGTCACCGCGCTGGGCGTAATCCCAGCACTTTGGGAGGCTGAGGTGGGAGGATCATTTGAGCCTCGTTATTCAAGAGCAGCCTAAGCTGACATTAGGTGAGAGATTTTAAGTATTAACCTACCCAGTAAAAAACTACCAATGATAAAAATACCAATGATAATTTCCTGGATTTGAACTTACAGTATTAAGAATAAAATTAAAATGATGATTTTATTTCCTTCCTTGATGTCTTATAATCAAACAATCTCTGGTTCTATGTATTATGAATCAGCTCATTATCACTATCATGCATGGTTGGAGCAAGAGTTTTGATTCCTGCCTGGTGACTATGAAAATCTCTAAGCCACCAGGTGGCAGAGTGTCCTTGGTTTAGATTGAGGGTTGCATTTTTTTTTTCACTGATTGCCAAATGTATTAATAGTTGACGGCTATTCTGAGCAACCTTTAAATCTTTTACTCATGTACCCCTAAAATGATTTTGAAAACATGTGCATCACCCACAAACTTTTAAGTTTACGTATATTTTAACAAAAGTTTAAGTAACTGAAGAGATGTAACTTTTGGCATACTGTAGAAACTTGAAAATAAAATTGTTATATCAATCTTTATGCACCTCTAATAGAATATAAAACATTATAGGGGTCTGATAACCACCATCATATGTCTTTAAAAATTCCAGAACAAGCTCATCTTTCACAGTTGGAGGCTTTATATTACTCCTTTTTTCTCGAATCTCATTTTCTGTTTCATCTCTTCTACAGAATTTTATACTAATATAAAATATCTTATAATTAAAAAGCTGTGATCAGCCTATTGTACTTCTTTGCAACAAGAGTATGTATATAGACAGTTTTTCATTTTTTTTTTTTAAGACGGGGTTTCACCATGTTGGTCAGGCTGGTCATGAACTCTCGACCTCAGGTGATCCACCTGCCTTGGCCTCCAAAGTGCTTGGATTACAGGCGTGAACCACCACGCCCAGCCGACAGTTTTTCATTTTTTATTTCTTGTGACCAAAAGGTGTTGAATGTCAAAATTTTACTAATATACAGTTGATCCAACACCATAAACACATTACTTTTGATAAATAGTTATAACAAAAAGTGAAATTAATTGGAAATGCATTCCTGAAAGAATCAGCTTAGAGGGTTAGAAATTTTGATTGTTTGGGGCCCAGGATTCTTACCCTCCCAGGCAGTGCACTGCAGTGAGATTCTGCATGGGGAGAAGGGGGCCTTTTGTAAAGGAGAAGGGTGCCTGTGAAAGAAGAGACAGGAGGAGATCCAGCCTAACGAGCTTGTTAATTTTAACATAATGGGTGCAGATTAATCTTAGGAAAGAATATGTATACGAGCTGATGATCTAGAAATCTGTTTTCTTAAACAGTGGTTCTCACCTGGGGGAGATTTTGCCCACAGGGCACATTTGGCCATGTGTGGAGACATTTTTGGCTGTCACACTGGCAGCAGTCTACTGGCATCTACTAGGCAGAGGGCAGGGATTCTGCTAAACTGCTCGGTCCCCAAAGCAACACAGCTGAGAGCCTGCAGCCTAGCAAGTGCACAGTGCATGTCTGTGGAAAGGAGAAGATGATGAAAAGGAGGGAAGGAGTCACACAGCTGGCTGCAGAGAGAACTACAGTAAGACGACTGGACTCTCGAAATTAAATTTGCTGAAAACTTCAGAGTACGTCCTTCTCTTCTGTGTTTATAGTTTTCTTATCCAAAAGGTGAATTTCAAGGAATAAAATTGAAAAGGTCTACATTTTCCCAGTTTATAGTTTCATTAATTAGAGAAACCCTGAAAAACACACAAAAGACCAAAATGACCTGCAAATGTACCACTTAAATATCTACAGAGAATAATAAATAGCCCCTGTTTTGCTTATCTCATCCTGCTGTGCCTACATAACATCTGCTGATTAGTTGATGCCCATTCTTTCATAATGTTTTCCAATTTTTTTTCTTTTTTTTTTTTTTTGAGATGGAATTTCACTCTTATTGCCCAGGCTGGAGTGCAATGGCACTATCTCAGCGCACTGCAGCCTCTGCCTCCCAGGTTCAAGTGATTCTCCTGCCTCAGCCTCCCAGGTAGCTGGGATTACAGGCACGCACCACCACGCCCAGCTAATTTTTTTTGTATTTTTAGTAGAGACAAGGTTTCACCATGTTGGTGAGGCTAGTCTCAAACTCCTAACTTCAGGTAATCCACCTACCTCGGCTTCCCAAAGTGTTGGGATTACAGATGTGAGCCACAAAGCCCGGCCTTTCCTAAGTTTATGAAGAACAATTTATGCCTTTAAACTTTAGAGTATAGAATATTACGGCTTAAAATTGCCTATTTGAGAGATTCTTTTCTAATATTAAAAGCACAGTGGTCCATCAGGTGTATGTGTGTATGCTCACGCACACACACACACACGTGCACGCAAACATGTACACACATATTATTGTGCACTATGAGGAACAAGTGACCATATTTAAAAAATAATCTTTATTGAGATATTA
The DNA here is from genome assembly GCF_049354715.1 of Callithrix jacchus. Taxonomy (NCBI): domain Eukaryota; kingdom Metazoa; phylum Chordata; class Mammalia; order Primates; family Cebidae; genus Callithrix; species Callithrix jacchus. The sequence continues at coordinate 6,346,276 of NC_133504.1, forward strand.
TACTGCTAAAGTTTAGAACCACCTCCTTGGGGGTTTAGGCAACTGCAAACTCAGAGGGAACCGCCCTCCATAAGACCAGCTGCGCTTCTGACACTAATCACAATTTCGGGGGATTGGTCCCAAAACCACCCTCAAGTTCAGTTATGCACTAGAGAGACTCACAGAGCTCACTGAGCAGTTATGGTTTATTACAGGGAAAGGTTACGGATTAAAATCAGCCAAGGGAAGAAGCACAGAGGGCAGAATCCAGGAGAATTATCCAACATAGAGCTTCTGTTGTCCTCTCTCCACGGAGTCGTAGGCATTATTTTCTCAGTATGTGTCTATAACAACATGCGTGGAATATTGCCAAGTAGGGAAGTTTCCACGGGGCTCCATTATGCAGGTGTGATTGATGGCCTGTGTGGCTGATCTCAGTCTCTGGCAAACTGACATTTGACTGAAATCCCCACCCTACAGCCCATTGTTGGTCTTTCTGATGGGGTCAACCCCACCCTAAACACTATCTGACATGGCTAGATTCAACCGTACATGACATTGTTAGACTACTAGCATAATCCAACATCCCCAGGTAAACAAAGACACTCCTATCTCTTATGCCATCCAAGAGCTTAGATATACCACCCAGAAGCTGAGGGCAAAGGCCAGACCTCTTCTGGCATAAAGGTAAATTCTTTACTACACATATATACATACAACCTATATATAGCCATTTTAAGTGTACAGTTCAGGTGTGGCGCCATGGCTCATGCCTGTAATCTTAGCACTTTGGGAGGCTGATGTGGGTGGATCACCTGAGGTCAGGAGTTCGAGACCGGCCTGGCCCACATGGAGAAACCCCGTCTCCACAAAAATACAAAAATTAGCTGGGCATGGTTGGTCATGCCTGTAATCCTGGCTACTCAGGAGGCTGAGGTGGGAGAATCGCTTGAACCCGAAGGTTGAGGTTCAGTCAGCCGAGAACATGCCACTGCACTCCAGCCTGGGCAACAGAGTGAGACCTCATCTCAAAAAAGAAAGAAAAGAAAAGAAAACGTGTACAGCTGAATGAGTTTTGAAAAAAGGTATACATCTGTGTAACCACTACCACAATCAAGAAAAAGGACATTTCTAGCACCCCAGAAAGTTCCCTCGTGTTCCTTCATAGTCAGTTCTTTTCTGTTCCCTGGCTGATTTCCCCTTTTTAGAATTTCATGTGTAAATGGAACCATCCAATCTGCATGATTTGCTGTCCGGCTTGTTTCACGCAGCATGTTTTTTGGATTCATGCACACTGTGCCATCCGTGTGTTAGTGCTAGGCAGCATTTCGTCCCCTATGTCCCACAATGTGCCTATATATTCACTTGTTAGCATTTCGTCCCCTATGTCCCACAATGTGCCTATATATTCACGTGTTGAACGTTTGGGTTGTTTCCAGCTTTAGGCTGCTTTGGACATAGCTGCTATAAACATTCACGTATCCGTGTTTGTGTAGACAAACGATTTCATTTATTCTGGGTAGGTCGTTTGGAGTGGAATTGTTGGGTTGGATGGTAATCATATGTTGAATTTATAAGGAAGTGCCAAACTGTTTCTATCGTGGCTGTAACATTTGACATTCCTGCCAGGGAAGTATGAAAATCCAATTGCTTCACAGCCTCTCTCGCACCTCAGGCTTTCTCACTTTAGCCATTTTGATGCATGTATAGAGTAATGGCTTACTGTGGTTTTAATTTGCATTTCCTAGTGACTTTTTACGAGTTTACTGACAACCATACATCTCCTTTTGTGAATCTGATTAAATTCTTTGCCCATTTTCAACTGGGTTGTCTGCCTTCTCATTGATTTGTAGGAGTTCTTTATATTTTGGGGATATATTCTTTTTTAGATATGTATGTTTGTAGCTTGCATTTTTAAATCTCTTAATGGTATCTTTTGAAAAGCAGCTTTAACTGATGAAACTACAGAAAACTACATTTAAAAAATGGTGCTGTGAACTCCAAATACATTTATAGCTTTCTCGTTGCCATCCAAAAATTCTACAAATGTTATCCGACAGGAAACAGAGAAATTTTAGGGAAGTGCCCACTTATAAAGCCTTTCTCCTAAAATTAAGTGGGGTTAATAGTAATATTTGGCTGGGCGTGGTGGCTCACGCCTGTAATCCCAGCACTTTGGGAGGCTGAGTCGGGCGGATCATGAGGTCAGGAGTTCAAGACCGGCCTGACCAACATGCTGAAACCCCGTCTTTACTAAAAATACAAAAATTAGCTGGGCTTGGTGACATGCGTCTGTAGTCCCAGCTACTGGGGAGGCTGAGGCAGCATAATCACTTGACCCAGGAGGCAGAAGTTGCAGTGAGCCAAGATTGTGCCACTGCACTCCAGTCTGGGTGACAGAGCAAGACTCCGTCTCAGGAAAAAAAAAAAAAAAAAAAAAAAAGTAATATTACACAGTTTCTCATGGATCATCAGCTAACTCCTTTGGTGGGAAAAGCAGATGCTTTACAAGAAATAGGTACTAATTCTACTTCCCATTCTATTTTTTCTTTACGTAGTAGATAAAGACCATTAAAGCAACCAAATAGTACACTATTGTCTACTACATTGTTTGGGCTGCTACGTTTCAGGCACTATGCTAAAATAATTAATCCTCATGGAGACTCTGTGAAGTAGATGCTTCTGTCTTCAGTATTCACACACTCGGGGAAGGACAGTGAGTTCAGAGAAATTAAATACCTCGATGAACTTCACACAAAGAGATGGCTAAGTTGTGGTTCCAAGCTAGGACTAACACCGAAGCCGGGGTTCTTCGTTACTATGCTGTACCTGTTCAGGACATGTACAAATCCAATCACGGACCTTTGGTTTTAGATATGCTGAATGCTGATTTCGGCAGGTTGTAGAGGGAGTAGAGGCTGAGGAGACGAGGAAAACGACTGGGTCTGGACCTTATTTGTGCCGGGGCTCTTCCTGCCTCCAGTCCCTAATCACCTACATAGGGTGTATAACTTCATGAGGGTCAGCGTAGCCAAGCCAACTGAACCAACTTAAATCCATTCAGAAGCAGAACTGCTTCAGCTATTCTAACCAGTTAACAGGCCATTCAGCTTATCACACGCTCTGCGGGAATTTCAGGAGATCCTTCTTTTGTTAAAGAATTTTGGAGCCTGACTTCCTCAAACTATGCTAAGGCTTGATCTAACATTTCACAGGGAATCAGTACTTTCCTTCCTGCCACTTACGTCAGACCTCATTCAAGTCATGCAGTTATTTGGAATTTTATCCTTGTGATTAACACGATTTATGCTCAACTCTCTCTTGAAATCTTTAATGCACTCTTACGTTCCAACTTGGCAGATGTGAAATTCCTTTGGTTTACCGAGGCTGCGAGTCTGGGACTTTGGCAGTCTCATATCGGTAGGCACACATTCTAATAAGGCCCTTCCGTCTACTTGATGGCCTGAGTGGATGTTATTTGGCATAGCAAACACCAAATACTCAGTTAAGTTATAACTGCTTTAATAGCAATATGGTGTCTACTGTTGTATAATTCTACTGAATTCTGAATCTTTGGGTTTTCCTTTTTACAGTTAAATGTTGCACTTGAAAATCCAGATGATCTTGACTAGTCAGACCGAGATGAATTAAGAAACTGTGTATAACCTATTAGAGGTTATGCACTTAACGATAAAAGACAAATCTGTGTTTGTCCTCTTCTTTAAAAATCAAGCACCAAGGCCAGGCGTGGTGGCTCAGGCCTGTAATCCTAGCCCTTGGGGAGGCCGAGCCGGGCGGATCATGAGGTCGGGAGTTCAAGACCAGCCTGACCAACATGGTGAAACCCTGTCTCTACTACAAATACAAAAATTAGCGGGGCACGGTGGCATCGACCTGTAATCCCAGCTACTCAAGAGGCTGAGGCAGGAGAATTGCTTGAACCCAGGAGGTGAAGCTGAGATTGCACCACTGCACCCCAGCCTGGGTGACAGAGCAAGACTCCATCTCAAAAAAAAAAAAAAAAAAAAAAAATCAAGCACCAAAACAATACTTTAGTTTTAGAATGCATTAGTATGCTATTCAATTGCATTGTAGAAGGAAAAAGTAAATTAGAAAGAAAGCGGTAGTTACGTGTGCTTAAAAATGGGCTGTTTTCAACCGAGGGAAAAAGGGACCCTTTCACAAAGGCTAGTGCTTTTTTTTTTTTTTTAATTTCAAAAGAATATTTAAAAGATAGTTAAAAGACTTTCAAGTCTTTTAAGAAATGACAGTTAGAAAAGAATTCTGCAGCCTTTTCTTTTATTATAAACTATAACAGGAGGTAAAATCTGCAATTTTCTGAGATTTTGTCCCATTTAAACTCCCAAAATGTTTCTTATTTTTAAGCCTGAAAAACACTGAAACACCTTTATCCTGAGAAGTTTGTGTCATGTTCATATCTGTCCTGACCCTCCCACAATCCACTATTTGATTATTAGAGGTAATTGGCACTTAGCATGAAATCTTTAATACACTGACATCTAAGTATCGAATTGTCTTACTATCAGACAGAAATTTAGACTTCTTATAAAGCTTCTATGCTTATTTGATGGTTACTACTTAGAATTAAGGCCTCAATAATCATAAAAACATTCCAATAAACGTTTCAGATATAAAAGAAATTTAAGCAATATTATTAAACATCAGGATAAAAAATGACAACAGCCATGTCTTCCTCTCTGAACGTATCCCCTAAAAACACTCTCCTGGAAAAAGTTTCTCATTAGAAATAGTTATGAATATATTGTCTGTGCTTCATGAATAAGAACTAATTCATGGAGAAGAATAAGTAGGTATTGCCAGGAAAACCCAGAAATGAGCTGCAAATATAAAAAACAGGAAGTCGGATAAAATATATACACTAAAAAGGGAGAAAAGACATACAAATAACATACTCTGTTTCTTTGGAATCTTCTTTTCGAAGTGCTTTACAAATCACCACATTCTTATGGTATTTTGTGAGTTAAGCAGATAGTTAATATTCTTGGTATTTGGCAACTCAGATCATAAAGAAGTAAAATACCCTAAATTATCCACATCCCTTGAGCTTACACCTGAGGCAGTAAGAGAACCCACATCCCAGGACTCAGCTTCAGTACTTTGTCCACGCTCTTCTCCTCTGTCCATGGTGCTCTGCTAGGGGGTGTGGATGGCCATCCCACCCTACAGGGGTTAGCTGGGCCAACTGAGAAGGGGCCATGACAAAGAATAGCTTAGGCATCACTCGACATCAGGCATAGAAAGAGAACAACTAATGAGTAAGAAGAGTCAAGTGATATTGATCGGTGGCTCCCCTAGGGTTGAATTCAGAACATGTTCTGCTGTCTCCTGGGTGCCAAGTTTTGACAAAAAGGGCAAAGGACAACTTGAACAATGTGGGGTGGGCGGGTGAAATCTCCATTCATTGTTGTTCACGTGGGAATGGAGTGCTCAGAATGAGGCAGATCTTGACAAGGCTCCCTGCCAGTAGCAGCCTCTTGTTTCTTATCAAAAACCAAATACTCAGTCCTTCCTTCTCTTCACCGCTGGGGTTGGAAAGTATTGGGAGAACACGTTGGTACCAGGGGCAGAGATACTGTGTGAAGAGGACCTTTGTCCTTAATGGGAAAAAACAAGACAATAAAAAGAGGAGATTCAAAGGAAAGACAAAAGCTTAAAAGTTGGAAAACAGAAAACAGACTAAAGGAAAAAGAAAAAGGAAGAGAGTGGCCCTGGGTCCAGAAAACACCAATTTTTTTTTTTTTTTTTGCCAGAGGGTGGGAGGAACAATGTAAAGGAAACACACACACACACACACGCACACAGACACACGCGCGCGCGGGCGCGCACACACACACACGCGCGCACAGACACGCGCGCACACACACGCGCACGCACACACGCACACAGGCACACGCGCGCACACACTTCAAGAAGCACCTGTAAGGAAAGAGTAGCACAACCCACATATTCATCAGCAGGGGTTGGGTGAAATACATTATGGTACATCCATACAATAGAATACCATATAGGCTTTTAAAAAGATTTAAGTATACAAATAGTAGATATTTTAGATATCTATCAATCACGGAAAGCTAAGACTGATTTACTGAAAAAATGAAATGGCAGAGTAATTTTAAAATATAATTTTATTCTAAAAGTAATAATATAGGTTAGTATATGTACAGAAAAGAATATGGAGGATGAAGCGTCAAGCAGCCAAAGGCAGTTACTTCTGGGGAGAGAAAGAGAGAAGTAGAAATTATTGGGGAAGGCGATTATGGTTTATATGACACATTTTTGTGTTACTTGAAACTTTTAAAGATAAAAATTATACCATTTCCATTGTGTGTTAGGAAGAAATCACCAACAAGTGTAGAAATAAGTTCTACTGCAAAGAAGAAACATAGTACACAGGTTAAAAAAAGAACATTTTGTAATTTGCAGCAAAAGTTAACATTGAGGTAATCTATACACCGAGGTCTGTATCTGTGAAATAGCGATCCCAAAGGAAGAGTTTTCATTTCTTTTTTTTTTTGAGACGGAGTTTCGCTCTTGTTACCCAGGCTGGAGTGCAGTGGCGTGATCTCGGCTCACTGAAACCTCCGCCTCCTGGGTTCAGGCAATTCTCCTGCCTCAGCCTCCTGAGTAGCTGGTATTACAGGCACGCGCCATCATGCCCAGCTAATTTTTGTGTTTTTAGTAGAGACGGGGTTTCACCATGTTGACCAGGATGGTCTCGATCTCTTCACCTCGTGATCCACCCTCCTCGGCCTCCCAATGTGGAGGCCTGAGCCACCGCGCCCGGCCCGAGTTTTAATTTCATTTAAAGAATGTGTGCCTGAAATTGACATGAGTGATGAATTTTTAAAAGGTGAAAATTATGGTTATAAAAGGGTTCTCTATTGTACTTTATGAGCTCTACAACTGAATATTAGATATAATTCTAACTTACCGATTGAGGTAATTAATATTTTTCAGTAATTGAATATTTTCTTCTGGTCAACTTGAATATTCTCTTCATATTTGGGTAAATCTCATAAAGTAACTCTAATTGCTTTAGTTTAAAGACAGTCCTTCCAACAAGAAACTCATAAAGTTCTAAGAGGAAAGGGAGAGCAAGAAAATTTTACAAATTTATATTGAAATATATGAACAGAATATTTTATGAACATGTCTTTATGAAATACATGAACAGGTCTTTAGAAAACAGCAGAATTTGGAAGCCATCTAACTGGACTGCAACAGTCAACCTACATAGACGGGTCCAACTGCTGTACCTTTTTTTTTTCTGTCGCCTAGGCTGGAGTACGGTGGTGCAATCTCTGCGCACTGCAGCCTCTGCCCTCTGGATTCAAGCGATTCTCCTGCCTCAGCTTCCCAAGTAGCTGGGACTACAGGCACCCAACACCACGCCCAGCTAATTTTTTGTATTTTGAGTAGATTCAGGATTTCACTGTGTTAGCCAGGATGGTCTCGATCTCCAGATCTTGAGATCCATCCGCCTCGGCTCCCAAAGTGTTGGGATTACGGGCGTGAGCCACCGCGCCTGGCCCAACGGCTGTAACTTTTGAAGTAACTAGACTCGGTTACATGCGAAACATACAGGAATGATAATTTCACATGGGAGTTTGGACATTCCTCCATTTATCATTTAGGAAAAGCCCTTTGTGAAATCAGACCAAGAAGCCATCCAGGGCATTGTGAAATCTCAGCCACAGCCACACCAAAAAGAAAAAAAAAAAAAAAAAAGTGTTAATCTCTTACTGTGTACAAAATCACACAGAAGCTATGCTCCAGTTTGTCTGCATGTGGCAGTCAGGTCAGATAGAATTCTATTTAATACGGCCGGGCACGGTGGCTCACGCCTGTCATCCCAGCACTTTGGGAGGCCGAGGCAGGTGGATTGCTTGAAGTCAGGAGTTCGAGACCAGCCTGGCCAACATAGTGAAACCCCGTCTTTATTAAAAAAAAAAAAAAAAAAAAATCTATTTAATAGGATGTCATCAACAACCCACTCACATAGAGCTGGGGCCCTGTCCCACATTAACTGAAGCGTAAGATGAATTGTCTAAGACGGAAAAACGTACATGTATTTAAAATATGATTTTGGAAGCGTCTGAAGGCTTGTCTCACCATTTCAGGCTGAAGTAAAACTTCCAAGACATTTCTCCCCATAGTATTGTAAAATTAGAGGCCCGGCAGGAAAGAAAACGCTAGGATGAGGAAGTCAGTCCGGGGTCGGGGTGGGGGATCGTTAACACCCAGAACGGTGCGCGGAGGCCACAGGCCACGGTCCCCTTCCGCCATCAGGAGCCAGGCGAGGCACTAGGGCAACCCAGCGGGAGACGCGGCTCTCAGATGGGAAGCAGTGCTGGCTGGAAGCAACTCAGTCCGTCTTGTCTGGTGACAACAGTTACGGAACGGACACCACAGGCGCAGGGGACTTGGGAGATAACTAAACACACCGCTCCTAGGCCACTTAGTTTCTCAACAGGCCCCAGGGCCCCACCCGGGTTACCTTCCCAGCGTGCCCCGCGCCTTTCCCGGCGTGCCCCGCGCCTTTCCCGGCGTGCCCCGCGCCTTTCCCGGCGTGCCCCGCGCCTTTCCCGGCGTGCCCCGCGCCTTTCCCGGCGTGCCCTGCGGCCGCCCCCCCAGCTGCTCTCCCAGAAGCCTCCGGGCGCCCCTCCTCCTCCTGCAGCTTCCCCCAAGACTTGGATGCTCAGGCGGGAGCTGTCCAGCCCCTGCATCAGGAAGAGGGCTTGCTTGCGTGTGGTAACCACCTTCCTTAACGTGAGATTCCCCCAGGTCCCATAAATGCTAGGGACATCTCCCTAACCCCCTCCCATTCCATGTGCCCTTCAAAATCCTGGGAAACCTTTGGCCCCAAGGCTTCCCACCTGAGAACAAGTCTCACTTCCAAAAGTCAGTCGACCTCAGGTTAAGCTGCCTAGGGAGAACACCTGCTCAGGATCAAAACGTTTCCTCTTCTTTTTTTTTTTTTTTTTTTTTTGTAGAAATCTTCAGCTTTGTCCTGTCTTGAGCTATTTATTATTCACTAATTGCTTTGTTCCCAAGTACCTCAAATGGAATCAAATTCTGCAGAAACCGAGTTTCACTGTGTCTGGAGGAACAAGGAATGCAAAGGGAGTGTGAGGAAATGAACTACCCACCTTTTCCAGCGCAGCGTCGTCGTGCTGAATACAAACTTTACCCAATTGTATTGTTGATACTATGAGCGTGTGACATCAAGAATTTAGAATTTATAGAGTAATTTATGTGTTCATTAACGAGCTTGACTCTAGAAATAATCCTGTTGGTTGGTGGATTAATTGTGGTTGTCCTGCACATTTTATAAATAAACAATCTGTGAGAGCTTAGGAGACTTGCTGAAGCTTCCTGTGTAGTAAGTAGCAGAAGTAAGGGCTCAAACCCAGGATCTCTCACTTCATTTCCCATGTTAAATTTTTTTTTTTAAAGTCATGAAATTATTATTCAAAGCCCTTCATTTATTTGTGCTTATTTTGAATAATATAAATAAAGAACTATTCTATGATGTTTTTGGTTAATATAAAGGACTATTCTATGATGACAAATATCTTTTTTTGAGGATAGTCTGATTAAAAAAAACAAAATGCATCCATATATAGAGATACTGTCGATACAGAGCTATATATATATAGAGAGAAAGAGAAATATATATAAGTGTACAATATGGGAAAGAGTTGTAGGGAAAGAAAGAGAGAAAAGGAGAAGGGGAGGTGATATGACTCAAAAGAGAGACCTCTCAGTTGGGCGATCCTCTGGGGATTTGGGATGACATTGGGCCACTTGTGGTTCATAATACCAGGATGACACTAATAATTCTCATATCTCAGGTTCAGCCCCACCGGGCCTTTCTGGAGCCTTTCAAGCCCATGGATCTCCTAGGATAATTTCAGCCTGACTTTGGAGTACAAGACGGAGAGAAGACAAGACGTATTACTCAGAACAGGTAATGAGTATGTCACATACCAGGAGATCTGGCATGTATGATCATGATGAGTGATTTTTATCATCACCATGGGTTTCATCAGAGTTTGTTTTTAATGTGCTTTTAACGTGTAAGGTTAGAAAAGTGAATTCCTGGAAAATAGTTAAAGGCTGGATCATGTATGCATTTTATAGTTTAGGCTAAGGACACTTTAACCAGAGCTTGAGAACTTATTTGATAATAATACCCAGGTATTTTCTGAGGGAATATGGTATTAAAGATTTTGACAGTATGAAAGTAACAGAGATGATTAAAAATACTATTTTTCCTGCACTATATATCCTGGTCTGTATTTGAAAGATAAAGTAGTCTATTGGAAAAGACCTTGATGTAAGAAATTCAAGTCTTTAAACACAAGCTCTGAACTTGTACTTTTTAAAAAGAGGATGAGAATATTGTCCTGAAATGCTTTTTGAACATTACAAATGATTGAATTGCACGCTAAAATAATTTAGGTATCCAGTTTAACACAAATGAGGAAAATAGGTGGTTCTGTTTAGGGATTTGATTGAAGCACTCCTGCAAAAATGCCTGAGAAAACCCAGATTTATAACAGTAGACAGAGTATTAGGTCTAAAAAAGTTTTAGAAAAATATATTTAGCCAATATAGATTACTTTGTTTTTGAAGAAGATGGCCTTTAGTAAAAAGTTACAAAGTCCGTAATGAAGAGGTCTAATACATGAGTCATTAATACATAATAATATAATTCAATTGTAAGCCTTCCCATTATAGCTACCTGTAGGAGTAGATAAAGGAGCTTTGTTAAATGTGAGACTCCATCTTTTCTACTTAAGTCTTTTAAACTTTTAGGTTCCTTAGAAATTTCACCACTAAAATAAAAGTGTGATTGCTAAATCAGTATTAAGATAGTTGGAATCCAACTGTGGGTTTTTTTCTGGATTATTTATTTTTTATTTCTTCTTGGATTCTATACATAAATACTATGTTTTGACACTTTGAAACTTAACAGAAAAAGAGAATTTCTATAATGGGATTCCTACTTATTTTATATCTGTGAAAGCTACTTGCTTGTTTTTTTTCTATATACAGACAGAAAAATGTATGGAGCTAATTTTAAAAATACAATACATTTTCTCTTATGGAATTTAAATTAAGCTTGACAGTAACTTATTTTTTTTGTCCTTGGGGAGAAGTATCAGAAGTTAGTTTCCTCTCTGAGGGCAGATCAAATTTATTGTGTGACAGATGGTTTCTTAAACACACTGGATCTGTCCTAAAATGCTGTCTTTGGGATATAGGCCTTAAGACTACCTTCTAAGTAAAGGAGGTCTTTGGGATACTTAGGAATGTAAGCTCTCTTGGATAAAGTCTGAGATGAACTATCCTTATTTTAAAATCCACTTATAGAGTAGAGTGTTAAAGATTAGCTTTGAGTGTACTGACTTTGTCATAATCTTATCATACGTTAACATTTACATTTCTCTGGAAGGATTGTGGAGAGAACTTTTTCTGCTAGAGAAAGTGCACAACATGGTAAAGACAATTATAGAAAGGGAAATGGCAGCCCTGCCCAAGCAGTGAGAACACTAAAATGATCTGGAGGGCTCCAGAGACAGCTGGCAAGGTTCAAATTCAGGCTCTACCAAATAACTATGTAAGGTTCCACTGTACAGTAGAACCTCATACTGTTGTCGTAAGGATTATATAAATGTGTCTGGCATACAGTAAGCACTCAGTAAATGTTTGCTATTATTATTACAGCTAAAAACTTAAGCTACTTACCTATGCCTATAGAGACAGTGAGTGATGAGCTAAAACTATGGTCGAGCTGGTTATGTTTGAGGTTTCTTTAGAATCTTAATCCATCTGGCCTCATGATCACTTTCCTTGTTATACTACCTGTAATGTAACCCCCGCCCCCCAATTGTCTAGCCTATATCCCCTTTCAGAATTCTCTTACCCTAATGTTCATCTGGGTTTCTTGTTCACTCTTCCCCTTCTTGTAAAATCCTCCAACAGTGCCCTCCAGAACTCCCAACCCATGAAGCACAAACTCTTCTCCATTCTCCGCCCTTGTAAATGCTGTGATCTAGTTTATTCACAAACTGGCTTTTTGCCCAGGACATTACTTCCTTTCTCAGCAAGAAGCTGCTCGTTCCTCGCTCTTTAGTGCCATTTACAGACTATCTCCCTTTAAATTTCTTCACCCGCAGCCACCTCAGGTATCTCGCTGGCGTTATTTGGAGAGTGTTAGGAATGATAATGATTGATATTGGCAGGGTGAAATGGGGACAATGCATATAAAATGCATGACATAGTGATAAGAATGTACAAAACTCTTAGTAAATTTTAGTTTTTACTATTCACCTTGTAAGTGAAGGAGGTCTTTGCGGGGGGTACTTGAGCATGTAAACTGTCTGGGAAGTCTGAGACGGACTGTGATATCCAAAGTATCTACCCCTGAGAAATCACGCATGAAGCCTATACCTGACTGTGATCTCCTCTGTTCTAGTCCACTGACCTTCCCGCTGTTTTCCAGTTCTATCCCTACACGCCTGTTCTCTCTTCCCTCTCTAGGCTGGAACACAGTTTGGATTCTGTATTTCCGTGAGACATTTTTTGGTCAATGCTCTACACGCCCTTTGTTGTCTTTTATTCACATCTATCTGACAGGTTCTCACACCTCGATGCGCCCAGCTGCTCATCTTGCCTTCACCTGCACCCAGGCTGCTTAGTGCTGCTGGGGAGAATCACACTACTGAGTAGATTTATATCACTGGAAATCCATTGTCACCAACTTCACCTGCATTCCTCTGTTTCCTGTCAATCCCCACTATGTTTTATTAGTCAACTCTGTATTCCATTCTCCACTGTGCTTATTTCAAACCTTTCTCAATCTCTTCGAAGCACACATTCTCTACTGGTGTGTTTATTCCAGCTCTATTCACAGTAATAAAGATGTGGAATCAACCTAAGTGTCCGTCAACAGAGGATTAGATGAAGAAAGCATGGTATATATACACAACGGAATACTATTCAGCCTTAAAAAATGAAATCATGTCTTTTACAGTAGCATGAATGGACCTGGAGGCCATTATCTTAAGTGAAACAACTCAGACACAGAAAGAAATATGCCACACATTCTCACTAATAAGTGGGAGCTAAAAAAATGAATACACATGGACGTAGCATGTGGAATGGTGGATGGTGGAGACTCAGAGGGTGGGGGCTGAGTGGGTGGGGACAGGGTGGAGGATGGGGGATTACTTGGTGGGTACAGTGTGTGTTGTTCCAGTGATACACTGAAGGCCCTGACGTCACCACAATGCAATATATCCGTATAGCAAAACTGCACCTACACCCCATGAATAATACAAAGAAATACATAAAAGTTCCTCTTTATGTTATTATTTCTTAATTATTTTTAAGTGGACATAAAATTGTATGTATTTATCATGTACAACATGTTTTGAAATATGCATACATTGTGTAATGGCTTAATTAAGTTAATTAACATATGCCTTATTTCACATAAAAATTCCTCTTTTCTCAAGTACATATACCCTTAGAGTAGAAATGAGTTAGTCAGTTGTTCATTTATTAAAAAATTATTGAGCACCTTCTGGTTGTTGTTACAGATTCAGGGATCCAACGGTGAAAAGGCGGGTGAAGTGCAGTCCTGGAGATGACTGGTGTTTATCCTCAGTGGCACTAAACCTGCTTTCTTAGCCTTTAGGAGAGAAGTGGAGACAAAAGGCAGACAATCACCAAGTAATCAGTAAAACAATAAAAGAATTTCAAATAGTGGGAAGAGAGATAAAACAGTAATAGCAGTGTGATAAGATAGAGACTGGACACTGAGGTGGGAGACTAAGCTTGGTGATTAGGGAAAGCCTCATTTTATCCAATACAATGAAGGTAGTTTCACTGTTAAGAAACTACATTTTACATTAAATAAAGCATATGCATGTTTATTTACTTAATCGATTTTCAAAATAGCCTTTCTTGTTATACAAATGAAAACTGAGGCTCAGGGAATTAAGGAAATTGCCCAAGGCCGCACAGAGCTACTGAATGACAGAGCTGGGATTCAAACTTTGGTCCAGTTAACGGAAGCCCGTGCGGTCTCCACTTTACCGTATTGCCACTCACCAAGACCGGCTCTTGAGAAAAAGGGCTTGTGTTGCTGTTAGGTTTGAGCATCTTTTCTAGCATGTTTGAGGCCTTTTTAATCTGTACTCTACATCAAAAATAGTAATACACAATATTTATATGCTTTTTCCAGGCACTTCTATTAACATCTCACTATCGCATAACCACTTACTAAGATACAGGAACTTACAGACCATTTGAGACCATCTTTTATAACTCAAATGTAAAAGTTAAGTGATTTCTCCATGGTTACATGGCTGTAGAATGCTTGATCTACATGAACTGGATTCACGGATATAAACTAGATTTGGGTTTCTTGACTTTCAATCGTTTTTTCCCCCAGTATGCCTATACAAAATGCTTCCTTTAAAAGTACTGAGTTTAAGAGTTTAAATCCAAATAAAACCCGAGAATTCATTTTCATTTCTGAGGCAAAATACCAAGGATTTCTCCACTGGTACTGGTAACTTCATTGGGAATAAATGATAAAGGGAATAAAAGGGAGTAAGATAAACACTGTGCAGGTGTCACATTAAATTACCCCCTTTCCCCTATAATTTTATATAAATGAAAGAAAGGACACTCAACAGCACACTCCCTGAGATGCTATTCAAATTCAAGTACTTCTGAAATACAAATACGTGATAATTCTTTGCAGCTTATGAAAAAAAAGAAAGCCATTTTTGTTTGCTGTGTTGTTCATGTATATATGTTGTTTTATAATTATTAAGGACGTATACTCTCTTTCTCTGCAGATCTTATAAATCCTTTGCCTTTTTATGATTATTAAGGAAGTATTAAGGAAATTTAAAAAGAGGCTTTTTGATGTTATTCTGTCATTGTACTTCCAAAAGAAAATATATTCCCCTCTTTTCCAAAAGTCAGCTGGGTTTTATCAGCTTTGCAAAATGATGAATGAACGCCTTGTTCATTATTATTGCTTAAGTCATTCTTATTTATGCCAGTGATTCACGGATTATGTTTTGATTGTTCTTGAGAGATGAAAACACTTTCTTGCTGATGAATAAACACTGCCACTTTTAAAATATTTGTATGCAAAATGTCTTTAAAGCCATTATGAAATGCTTTGCAAGAGTATTAGGAAGCTGTTTTTCGAAAGGCACTTTTTTCTCCACCTTTTCTTTCATGCTAAGCAGCCCAACTGAAAGGCTTCTCAGTTAACTTGCTTAAGCAATACCAGTGTTTTAGTGTAATGAATAACTTTTTATAGAAGACAATCACACACAATTCAACATGCCGGTGTTTCTGTTTCTGTGCTCCACCAATGCAGGGATTCCGTGGTAGAATCTCTTTCTTTGAGAAAGCTGAAGCGATCAAAACCCTGATTAACCTCTGATATTCACGTGGTGCTCTTGACCTTGAGGACTGCAGCAGTCACAAAGCTGTAATGGCAGCCATATGCTTAGGGTATTGTGGGTGTGGGTGACCCAAATGTGAACTTGGGGGGTGACTGATGCTAACTGCTATTTGTTTCAGGTTTGGTGTGGAGATTACTGATGAAGAGTTTGACTTACTACTTGACAGAATCCCCCTTGATGAAGATGGAAATGTCAGAGGCCCCGGTTCGTGGCCACGTTGGACACTTGGCACTCCTTTTCCACATTTTCTCATTTCTTAGTCATTTTTTATTCTTGTTTTTAATACAGAGAATGTACCCCTGAAAGTACTAGGCTTATTTAAATTTTCTCTTTATTGCCTGGTATCTCACTTACTAATATTTTATAAACGACAAAGGATTTTTGAAAAAGCGTTGTTAACAAAAAGCTAGGATTTTTGAATGATGAACTACGGCAATGCATTTGAAAACATTTAATGTCTCAGTACCTAAGCAGTGGACGTGGGAGGATAATGTGTGACTGAGGTGACAAACGAGGCATGTAAACTGCGTTTGCAGAGTTGGGAAGAAAATTGCAGTAAGTGGCAAACGTCAAATCCTGAAGATGACTGGTGTTCAGTCCCCAGCCGCACTAAACACTCCCCGCACACTGACCTTTTACCCCTGGATCGCCTCCCAGGGGACTCCCATTAACAAGACTTCTTGCTGCCTTCTTCCCAGAGGATTCTGCCTGGACGGTAGAGGACACCCGTTGCCAATGATTGTCTTAAAGGCGGAGCAAGAATGCTTTCTGAAATATTCTCACTTTGTATTTCTCTATCAGGGACCACAGTTATTACTCTTTTCTAAAATCTTTTCGTGGATTCTATAGGGTAGTTCAAGGCTAAAGTAATTGAAATTCTGATCAGTATTGAGCATTTGATTCCTTAAGTACTTTAAGGCATGTTGCAGTCCCGGGCATCATGATTTTGGCTGAAACCATTGAAAGACGGGTTGCTTCTTCCTAAAGATACTTCTTTTTTCCAGGGCAGTTTCAGAATATGACTGTCTTCATCCAACACGCCTCCTGGACCATCCTCCAAATCTCATGACTATCTCTTTAGCCATGAAACCCACCCAAATTTTCTGTTAGTTCTTGCTAGCAGGGTGGAAGTTACCAACCTGGTTTGACTTGAAGGGCATGAAAAGAGCATGCTCCAAGCCAGAGAATGCCCTCAGAGTCTCGGGGGCTGACAGCAGGAGGCCCTCAAAGTGAAAAAGAACCAGGAGTGGTGAGGAGGTACCAGCAGGCCTTACCTAAAGGTGGGCATCTCCGACAGTGCAGTTATTCCATAGTATTTCCCAGGCTTCCGTGGTCTTCTTTCACGGGGCATCTTAGAGGCTGGCGTTCCACAGAACATGGGAGGCTCCCTGGGTCAAATTGGTTAATCAGCTAAGTAGCCTTAATTTTAGGAGGTCAAGATGAGGTGCCTAAGAGAATGACATGAAGGGGGTTGGTGTTTGTTTTTTGTTTTTGTTTTTTGAGACGGAGTTTTGCTGTCACCCAGGCATGATCTCGGCTTACTACAATATCTGCGTCTTGGGTTCAAGCGATTCTCATGCCTCAGCTTCCTGAGTAGCTGGGATTACAGGCATGTGCCATGATACCCAGCTAAGTTTTAAATATTTTTAGTAGAGATGGGGTTTCACCATGTTGGCCAGTCTGGTCTCAAACTCCTGACCTCAGGTGATCCTCCCACTTCAGCCTCCCAAAGTGCTGGGATTACAGGTGGGAGCCACTGCACCTGGTCTGTTTGTTTGTTTAAATATGGGGCCTGCAGGGAAAGAGAAATACAAGAAAGTTGTTATGAAGAGAGTTTCCTGAACTTTCAGAAGGCAGCAGGGTAAAGCCACTGAGGCACAAGTGTTGGTGCCAAAGGAAAGGGGCATGGTGGAAAGAGAGGTGGGAGCACTAACCATGAAGCTGACATGAGCCTGGCCTATTAGCCTCGATTTTAGGTGGATAAATCACATCTCTTTGACTTCTTTATATTATTGACTCAACACATAAAATTACAGATTGTAATTTCATTGTTAATATTAACAAATGCCTGTACTTATCTGTATTTTACACACCCAATCTCATTATTATTCCATTTGCCTGTGACAAAACTGATACAGAGAAAGATTCAGTGAGTTTCACAGGTTCCATAAGCCAGCGAAGGCACACTGCCAGTTAAACCCAGGTCCATCTGATTTGAAAGTCCGCGAGCGTTTCCTCTACTTCACACTGCATTTCTGAATTATACAACAACAAAATAATTGTTCCCTTTAACAAGCGTGTATTACGTGCCCCATAACCTGCTAAGAGCTTGATACGCATTATTTCATTTAAAGCTAAAGACCATTTTCCTACGTTCTGCTTAAGTTCACTGATGGATGACTAACGTCCATCTCATCCGCCTGACGGGAGGATGGTATTTGCTGCTTGGTGCTGTGCTGTGAAGGCCCCTGACCTGGGCGTTAGGAGGCTTGGATGACAGCAGCCATAGTTTGCTCTTCCATTTAATAATGTCATGGCTTCCTCAAGTCTTTCATATCCCCTTGCTCTATTTTTCTCATCTATAAAATGAAAAGTTTAGGTCAAAAGATCTTCATAAAGTTCTGCTTGAAGCGCTTTATATTCTTATAAATATTAATGGAGATGTGAGGCAGCCACTTAATATGGCTTAAGAAGATGCTGTACCTGAAGCGTATGTTTTCCTGGTAAATAAGAAGAATTAACAAGCCATAACACTGAAATAACAAATTCATTTTTAGAGTCTATTATATAATCATCAGATTAAAATCAATACGATAAACACTTATGAGTACTTGTGTTTACTGTAAAGCATTTCTAAATTTTGAAAATAAATTTTTTTGATAATATTGTCATAAAATCTGCATATATGATTGAGAACTTCTTTTCTTATATATACACAAATGGAAATGAAAAAGAAACATAACTGTCAAATTTAGGAGAATGAAGAACAGTAGAAAACTGTATGTAGAATGGTTAACAGTTCCAGGAGTATTTTTATTTATTTATTTTTATTTTTATTTTTGGTAGAGACGGGGTTTCACCATATTGGCCAAGATGGTCTCGATCTCTTGACCTCATGATTCCCCCCGCCTTGGACTCCCAAAGTGCTGGGATTACAGGCGTGAGCCACCATGCCCGGCCTCCGGGAGTATTAACAATATAAAAATCCATATGACTTTAGACTATTTTTATTTTACTTCTTTGTATGTCCTACCTCTAGTGCCCCAGTTGTTGTTGTTGTTTTTTTTAATTTTTTTTTTTTGAAGCAGAGTTTCGCTCTTGTTACCCAGGCCGGAGTGCAATGGCACGATCTCGGCTCACCGCAACCTCCGCCTCCTGGGTTCAGGCAATTCTCCTGCCTCAGCCTCCCGAGTAGCTGGGATTACAGGCGTGCGCCACCATGCCCAGCTAATTTTTGTATTTTTAGTAGAGATGGGGTTTCACCATGTTGACCAGGATGGTCTCGATCTCTTGACTTCGTGATCCACCTGCCTGGGCCTCCCAAAGTGCTAGGATTATAGGCAATGCCCTAGTTTTTAAGGATACACATAAATACTAAAACTTTTTTAAAAACCGAATTAAACTCAGGAGGCTAAGGCAGGAGAATCACTTGAACCCAGCAGTTTAAGTCCGTACTGAGCTGTGACTGTGCTACTGCACGCCAGCTGGAGTGATCAAGTGAGACCCCACCTCTAAAACAAAGAAACAAAAAACTGAACGAAAATTAACGTTTTGACTGTAATAAGATGTTTGAAAAAACTGGCAAAAAATGACAAAGTCCATTAAGAGCAAACGGTAGACTTTGTAACAGGCTCACACTAGTTTAATCACCAAGAAACCTATGGAATTATTTCGCTGGGTTTGTGACTTATCTCCTTCATTTTATAGGTAGCTGTCCCACCAAGAATACCACATCCAAGAACAGGATTCTATTTCCAAAGTGTGTGTGTGGACTTGAGAAGCAGCCTTTGGAAGATGGGGCTGCCCAGACTTTCTAGAGCCTACTTTAATTCCTCGGAGATCTGCAGTCTCCAGGTTGTCGGTCATCAGGACCGTGGCTGTTGGTAAGACATAGTGCTTCCTTTTGGGTGAAGAATTCTCTATTACTTTCCGAGGGCTGCCATCATGAAGTACCACAAACTGGGTGGCTTAAAATGACGGGGAAGTATTCTCTCACAGCTCCACAGGCTGAAAGTTCAACATCAAGGCGTGAGCCGGGGCACGCTCCCTCTGAGACTTGGGAGAATCCTTCCCTCCGCTTTCCTTGTTCTCGGAGTGACTAGTAATCCTGGTGAGCCTTGTTCTGCGGCTGTTTCACTCTCATCTTTTCCTCTGCTGACATATGGCACACTGAGTGTCTCTGTCTCTGTGTCCAAATTTCCTTGTTCTCCTACAAACACCAGTCTTATCAGATTGAGGGCTCAACCTACTCCAGTATGACCTCGTCTTAACGAGTAACATCTCCAACTACCCTGTTTTCAAATGAAGGCGTATTCTCAGGTGCTGGGGATAAAGACTTTGACGTATCATTTGGGGACACAATTTAATACATGACAAACCCTGTTATAGACCTAGCATGTCTCGTTTCTCACAGATTTCACTGGGGGAGGGCATAGATAAGAATGAGCTCTTGTGCATTCTCTGGCAACAGCAGTACCAGTCGCTAACATTTAATGCCTACTACTTGTCAGGCACTAAATATTAACACATTTCATTCTTACAACAGCCCTGTTTCACATATGGGAAAACTGGGGCACAGAAGGTCACTTGCCCATTATTCTCCGGTTAGCAGTGGCGGAGCCAGTGGCAAACCCAGACTGCACCTGTCCAGAGCCCACACACTCAATGGCATCCTGCCTTCTGGACAGTCAGGACAAGCAATGATGCCCCTGCTACCCACCACTGTGCCAACGAGTAAGGTTACACTTGAAATGTGCCTTGCAATACCAGGGTTAAATTTCACACGCAACTCACGCATGTTTCCTGGTTACTTATTATTTTTTTAAGTCTGAATTCAATTTAGATTTAGTATTGAAAAAAGAACATTAAAACCTCTCAATGATTTTTATATGGATTACGTATTGAAATGATTATATTTTAGATATATTGGGCTACGTAAAAGATATCATTAAAATTAATTCCACTTAAAAACATCTATCTTTTTTAGTGTGCTATTAGCAAATTTAAAATTACGAATGGAGTATACAGTATTTTCCTATAGGCCAGCCCTGAATTAGACAGAAAATCTTTTAAATTAGAGTAGGCAGCATGATAGAAGAAAAGAATTGTTTCAGTCCTTCATCCCAAGTAATTCGGTTCCTAAAGTAATCCTTAGTTTCTCTTTGTATAAAATGTGATAGAAAACCTGAATTTTCTCACAAGTTTAACTAATGAATTGAAGAAAATCAATTATGAACCATTTTGTCCAATGTTTGCATGAGGCTAGACAATTATCCACCGAAGCCAGAATATTATAATAAAATAGCTAATCCAGATTAAATATAAATTTTAAGTATTTATTTATTACTTTCTTTAAGCAAATAGATGTGCAACTTTGAACTACAGACATTGAACAGAAAAAAAGTATTTCTGTTGTTTTTTTTAAAAACAGAGTCTCGCTCTGTTGCCCAGCCTGGAGTGCAGTGGCACAATCTTGGCTCACTGCAACCTCCACCTCCTGGGTTCAAGTGATTCTCCTGCCTCAGCCTCCCGAGTAGTTGGGATTATAGGGATGTGCTAAGATGCTGGGCTAACTTTTGCATTTTTAGTAGAGATGGGAATTCAGCATGATGGCCAGGCTGGTCTCAAACTTCTGACCTCAGGTGATCCTCCTGCCTTGACCTCCCAAAATGCTGTGGCGACGCCTGGCTTGCTTGGCTCCAAGGTTAATACTTTTCTCATTATACTTTCCAGGTAATGAAAATTATGCTTAATAATTTTTAGGTGAGGTGATGATCAGCTATGCTTCCCCTCGGCAGTGGAAGATGTATGTAGATAAATTAGATGAGGCTAAAGCTTCTATGCTTTTATTTGACATGACGTTTTAATTTGTGTAGCCAATTTTTACATAAACCAGAATCTCAAAACTTTTACTCTGTACTTTGCTGGGACTGCAAAGTTGCCACAGAGCCACTTTCATATGAATAAATTCATATGAAAATAAAACCACTTAAAGAAGATAAGATGGCCGAGTGTGGTGGCTCACACCTGTAATCACAGCACTTTGAGAGGCCGAGGCAGGCAGATCACCAGGTCAAGTGATCGCGACCATCCTGGCCAACAGGGGGAAACCCCGTCTTTACTAAAAATACAAAAATTAGCTGGGCATGGTGATGTGAGCCTATAGTCCCAGCTACTTGGAGGGCTGAGGCAGGAGAATCACTTGAACCCGGGAGGTGGAGGTTGCAGTGAACTGAGATCATGCCACTGCACTCCAGCCTGGCAACAGAATGAGACTCCCTCTCAAAAAAAAGAAAAAAGAAGAAGATGAGATATTCAGACGTTTCAAGCACTTCCTGTTTTTTGTTTTTTTTTTTTTTGTCACTTACTCTTATCATCTTTTAGAAAAGCAGTAAAGGGTTATTATAAATATCCAAATATAAAAGTGTATATAAAATGAAGAGGGAAAGTTTCTGCCCTTATCACCTTTGCCCAAATCCAGCCTTCAAAAAAAAAAACCAATTATTAATTTGAGCGTACAAGTCGGCACATTAGTTTCATGGTTCTAAATATTTTATAAGAGATCAGTGTTCAGTAGAACCTACCTATGGCTGTAGCCTCTGACGATGCTATATGTATGCAGGGTTTTCTCTGTCCTTCGTAATCATACATTGGATAAAATGTATACATCTCACATTCATTAAAGATGGTAGTTCCACTAAAAATATGTGTATTTTCCAACAGATTTTTTTTTAGTAAATAATAATGAAAAGCTGAGTTAGAATCTCCAGAGACGTTTATTAGAAAAAGCACACTTCTTTCACCTCCCAATTTCATTGTTTGTTGGCACGGCTTATTACGGGGTTTAGAAAGATCCTCTGTGTGGTCTCATGAATATCCATAAAATTAAATTAGTTATTGGTTTTGTTTAGATTTGTTGTGGTTGGCAGAGAAATGGCATTATTTTAAACAATGAACCATGGAAAAAAAATAATTAGGTCAGGGTAGGAGTTAGGTTATAGTTTCTTTAGCCTCATTTTAGTACATTTACCACAAGTCATTTGAAGTGTTAAACATGTTTATCCCATGCATATAATTACATAAAAATCATAGAAATATTCCTTCTTTGTGAAGGTCACTTTCTTTATGTTATGGGGACTCATCTATGAATACTTAGGTTTGGCCTTTAGGGGAGTCCCACGGTATAGTGAGCTGTAAGATTTCCCCGCTGGACTGTAATTGAGTCTTGTCAAATGGGAAACCACTTGTATCTCCGCATCATAATTAAGGAGTTTTGGGAAATTTATTGACAAATGGTCTAATTCTGAACATGTTATCTGAGAGCAAGAGGACAGTATTTGCAAGTCAAATGATGGAAGAATCTATTGTCAGACAATTAAAACATCTTCACTGAGACCCACCGAACTAACCTTTGTGTGGTCTTGTTCTCAGATGGAAATGATTCCTAGAGACAGTTGACAGCATGAATTTTGAGACGACACTAAATGTGTGTGGGAACTTGCAAAAACAAATCTAAAAAAAGATTTAGGATCAGGGTTTTCTTTGCTACTTTTTTGGTATGATGGTGTGGGAGTGGGAGCTGGGGCCAGGGGTTGTGGGGAGGCATCAAGGGAAAGGTGACGTTAGGGATGCTGGTCAAAATTAGTCCTGGTCGAGCCCAGGGTGAACAATGACAGTGTTGTGGACTGCCTCCACGACTTAGATATTCTTCCCATGTCAGCATAATCACTACTGGGAGGTAGCTCGATTAAGGATTACCATATCATTAATAGTATCCATGACTTTTGTTCAAAGGCTACTTGTGCAATGTTGCCTTGTGGATGAAGCGCCGTAATCCTCTGAGCCGCAGCTGTAGAGAGGGAGGCTCCTTAGAGCCGCCCACACTGACTTCCCTGTCCCCTGGATCAGTTCTAAAAAACAGACAGAAACAACAGTCAACTCAAAGCCAGAAAAAAGAAACATCCATTCTACATTTCCACATTCATCCCCAAGCTTCAATCCCTGCCAGTGTCTCCCATTCATCTCTTCTCTAACATCCAGATCACCACTCGGATGGTGGCCAGATTAAAGGGGAACAATGCAGTTTTAAATGTAAAGTTTGCATCTGATTTTTTTCTTTGCATGAGAAAAAGCACATTGATTCCCTCTAAGTGTCTGTCTAATGCTCAGCCGGTAGTCTGCCAGGACTTTCTTACTTGCCTTGGCAACATGAGGCATGCTTGTGTCTTCCCACTGTCCAGCGTTTCTCAGTTTATTCGGTGAAGACAACGCTGAAATTTGTACTTGGGTAGGAAATTGTACATGCAGTTAGTAAACAGTGGGGTTGTGCTTTATTTAATTAATATTGTTGCTGCTAAGAAGCTTCTGCTTCCAGTGGGTGTGAGCACTGAAAGAAATGGGAAAACTGAGCGGTAGCTTGAAACCTAAGCACACACACCCAGATACTGGGATTGGTCAGAAGAAAATCACCGAGTGAACCACATTTGGTAAAACTCCTTGTGTTGGAAGACGGGACAGAATGGATGTCTCTTTAGAACACATTTCATTTCATAACGATTGCCCCTCAAAAAGGGAAGGGAAAGGGAAGAGGGAAAAAATGACCTTTATTTGTTTGGCAGAGGAAAATGTTAAAAAGTAATATGGAGCCTAGAGTTCAATTTCTTGGTTTTTAGCTTCATAATCACACTTTTATTCCAAATTGAAATGAAGCCTTGCCTTGACTTACTCATAAATCTTTATTTTAAAGAGCTTTAGTCTTTTATTCTTATCTCATTGCTTCATTTAAACATCACTCTAATTTTATTTTGTGTAAAAAAACACTGACAACTTCTATCTATCCTACCTGAAATTGTCTTTCTGAGGATGTCTATAGAAAGATTGGGACTGTGCCCTTTGAGTCAGAAGGTCTTGAGTTCTTTCTCGTTGCTCAAAGATCTATGTTTGTCTAAAGAATGTGGGAAATGTTACTTTTTGAAACCTTGCTCAGTGATTACAGTTGTTTCCCCCCCGTCTCTTCTTTTTCCCGTGGCATTGACATCCAAGCAGGGCTGTGATTTATGTCATTGACATCTCTTCCCTTTAAGGGATACTTCTCTGGACAGAAATGATGTAAGTCTTGCTACCTGAAACACTGAGACAGAGGGGAAACCTCGGGAATACTTCAGCCCTTCTCTAGGCCAAGAGTATGTATTCAACACCATCATTCTATTCGGCAAGAAAGACTTGACAATACTCACCAGCCACTTTAGTGTCTCTTTATGTCATGAATGTCTATGCTCAAGGGATTCTGTTTAAGTGTAATGCTGCTTACTCTTGTATGTAGTATTTGAGGAACAGAGAACTTGGGAGAATGTGCTTTTGACTGTGAAAAACAACCTAGTTCCGACCTTTGCTGTGCTTATATTGGTTAAAGTGGTACCCAGTTTTAGTAGATACACTGGTACTTTGCTGAGACATGAACCGTCATTTCCATCCCCATCCCAGGATTTGTCTTTGTTGAATAGATGCTTATAAGTAGAAATTCCTCAACCTGGAGTTATCTTAAGAAGACACATTATTCCTAATACAGATGACAAGTATCTGAGACTTTTAAGAAAACTATTTAGGCAGAGCGCAGTGGCTCACACCTATAATCCCAGCACTTTAGGAGGTGGAGGTGGGCGGATCACGAAGTCAGGAGATGGAGACCATCCTGACCAACATGGCGAAACCCCGTCTCTACTAAAAAATGCAAAAATTAGCTGGGCGCACCTGTAGTCCCAGCTATTCGGGAGGCTGAGGCAGGAGAATTGCTTGAACCCGGGAGGCAGAGGTTGCAGTGAGCCGAGATCATGCCACTACAATCCAGCCTGATGCCTGGCAACAGAGCGAGACTCTGGCTCAAAAAAGAAGAAAGAAAGAAAGAAAGAAAGAAAATTATTTAACGTGTTAGCATAGCACTTGCACGTAAAGGCAAGAATGAAGGGAGAAGGAAGGTGAACGATGGTCCAAGCAGACATTAACATACGGGAATGTTGCTGTGTTAAAACGTAGTACCCATTTCCGTGAGCGTAAATAATACCTCCATGTTTCATTTATTCACTCTGACAAAGAGGTTCACAAATTATGCAGGTTTTTTTTGTTGTTGTTGATAAGAAAATGTCGTACAATTGGTCCTCTTAGCTATAATAGGTAATTTTAGGCAACACAAGAGAGTTGCTGCTCAGTGCCATATGGGGTAATACTGATTCTCTTTTTTTTTTTTTTGAGGTGGAGTCTGGCTCTGTCACCCAAGCGGGAGTGCAGTGCTGTGATCTTGGCTCATTGCAACCTCTGTCTCCCGGGCTCAAGCGACTCTCCTGCTACCACGTCTCGAATAGCTGGGATTACAGGTGCACACCACCATTCCTGGCTGATTTTTGTATTTTTAGTAGAGATGGGGTTTCTCCATGTTGGCCAGGCTGGTCTCGAACTCCTGACCTCAAGTGATGCCCCCACCTCGGCCCTCCAAAGTGCTGGAATTAGAGGCATGAGCCATTTCTCCTAGCCCTTATTATCCATTCCTGATATTCTTTTACTTGTTGAGGGAGCCCCACTAGCATAACATTCTTGGCTTCTCTCTTCTACCTCCTCATTTTCTCCTCCCAGGAAAAGAAGAGTGACATTTCTTTCTTTTCTTTTCTTTTTTTTTTAGATGGAGTCTTGCTCTTGTTGCCTAGGCTGGAGTGCAATGGCATGATCATGGCTCACTGCAACCTCTGCCTCCTGGGTTCAAGCAGTTCTCCTGCCACAGCCTCCCCAGTAGCTGGGATTACAGGCCGTGCGCCACCATGCCCAGCCAATTTTTTGTATTTTTAGTAGAGATGGGGGTTTCCCCATGTTAGCCAGGCTGGTCTTGAACTCCTGACCTCAGGTGATCCGCCCACCTCAGCCTCCCAAAATGCTGGAATTACAGGTGTGAGCCACCACGCCCGGCAAGGGTGACATTTTTCTGATTTGCATTGTGGGAGAGCCCAGCCCTTGTCTCTGCCTCGGGAGCCACTGCCCACAGGGTGCTTGCATTCTGGACTGCCCTTCTGGCTCAAAAGTTTTACAGGAGTCTGCCTCCAGGGGGAGAACTGCAGCTTTTAGCACTGTGACTAGGTGGTAAGTTTGGGGTACAATATTCAGAAGATCGTTATTATCATGCAATTATGCCATATTATCCTGTCCAGGAGCTCTGTCAGTAATAAAGCTGACCCACACAGTACTTACCTCCCGGTTCCAGACCCAGGTGATAAAAGCAGAGGTGTTTTCTATTGAGCCTCCATAAGCAACCGTGTCTATGGCTTAAATGCTCTAAATCAGTGGTTCTCAAAGTATGGTCTGAGGACTTTTCGGAGTCCTTGAGACCCTTTCGGGGGCCCGTGGGGTCAAAACTTTGTGATAGTTCTAAGATGTGATTTGCCTTTTCACTCTCGTTCTGACAAGCATGGAGTGGAGTGTGCAGAAGTGATGTGTGATGACCTCACTGCTGTGATGGCGGCTGAAAAGCGTGCTGTGTACTCTTATGTTTTCAGGATTTCTCAGTTTTTATATCAGTGTGGTTTGGGGTCCTGATTAATTTTAAGAGTGTAAGGAATTCTTAGATTAAAAAGTTTGAAAAGTGCTTCTTTAAACCATAATGGTGAGAGACGCGCTCTTGCCTAAAGTTAGACACCTCTGGGTGGCTGTGCTACTGAAATGTGTAAGAGTCTTCCCTCAGGGGATGGCCAGACTTCGTGATCTTGGCCATCTCAATCTACCCAGATGAAAACCGGACCAGATGAATGGCTCGGGAAGCCAATCTTCACTGAAGGTCTTTTCAGTCTACCCAGATGAAAACCGGACCAGATGAATGACTCGTGAAGCCAATCTTCACTGAAGGTCTTCTCAATCTACCCAGATGAAAACCGGACCGGATGAATGGCTCGGGAAGCCAATCTTCATTGAAGGCCCAGGTGAAAACCGGACCAGATGAATGACTCGTGAAGCCAATCTTCACTGAAGGTCTCCTCTGTGTTGGGCACTGTCTCCTGGGGGTGGGGCAAACGGATGAACAACTCCATCCCTGTCCTCTAGGGTCTCACAGCCAAGAGGAGGCAACACAACGGTGAGGAGATGGTCACACAGTGTCGGGTATGGAAGAGGTTTTGTGGGAACACAGAGGAGCACTAATCCAGGGAGCAGGAGGTGGATAGATGCTCTAAGCTGCATCTTGACAGACAGTTAAGAGTTGGCCAGGAGAAGAAAAAGTGAATGATATTCCAAGCAGAGATATTAACATATGGAAGGCCTAAAACAGTGCTTTTCAAATAGTGGGCTGGAATCCATTAATAGGTCTTAAAATTAATTTAATATGTCATCACCAGCATTTAGGAAAGAACAAAATAGAATAGAATGTCGGAGTGCTCCTCATACAGTAAGGGTATTTTTTCATGGAACCTTTGTTTTTTTGCATCGTCTGTGTGCGTGTGTGTGTGCGCGTGTGCGTGTGTGTGTGTGTGTGTGTGTATCTATACTGGGTTAAGCTGTAAAATGTATTTCTTAGTGTAGGAAAAGAATTTTAGATATTTGATTTTAGCAATAAACTTTGTCTTCTCAGTGTAAGGAATGAAATGCTGCAATCTTATGCTAATTCTTTTAGAGCATGTTATATCGCATGAAGGCTGAGATCAGCGTTAAATGAAGCCAGTCAATAAGTGGAGATTTGTGAATTTGGCAGTGCTGGCATGCAAAAGCCTGGGGCAAAATCTATTGAGGCAGATTGCAAAGTTTTGAAGTATTATATGTAGAAAAAATTATTAGTGATTGACCATAAGAAAATGCTATTGAAGCATTTATCAAAGAAATAAACAAGCATTTTATTAATGCATCCCAAAACTTGTATGTGACACAATTTTAGGGTAATAAATGTTAGAGTTTTAGACACTGGGCTGGTCTAATTCCACATTAGAGTCCCAGATAACTACGATCTAGTGTTCTGGCCTAATTGCTTACGTTACTCACTACTGAATGTATTCCATGTAGTGGATGGTAAAATATTGTTTAAGTGAGACTTCATGGCAGCACTGGTTGCAAATGTTAGGCGTCGTTTGTCTGGGGTCCTTCTGGTCTAATACCTATGTTAGCAGCTGAGATGCTGATTCTGGCCAGGGTTTTCATATGCATGCAAGGTATTTAAAATACCCAGAGAATTGGATCAGATATAGTTATCTGGTTTGCGTTTTTTGACATATGATTTAAAAAAATTGAACTCGGGTGTATGGAGTATAATTTATATACAATAAAGTTCACCCCTTTTAGGTCCACAGTTGAATGGATTTGATAAATGAATACCACTGTCAAAATCAAGACCCAGAACATCTCCCTCAGCCTGTATAGTCAATCCCCTGCCCCAGCCACAGGCAATCAGTGATCTCGTCTCTGTTCCTAGAGAGTCACCCATTTCAGAATTTGTATGACTTTAGCAATAAAAAAATTGACACACACATTAATATGGGATAATTTAACAAGCAAGGAGCAATGTTACTAGGAAATCACAGCCTATTTGGTGTAAGTCACAGTATACAACCCTCTCACTATGTAACCTTTGTCATACTGCCCAGGTAGTTCTTGATGGACCAAATGGATTTCAGAGACGTTCAGATTCCAGGAACTTCACACGGACCTTGTGGGAGGACTCTGGGCTCTCAGAATGCAGAGTAAAGCACTCCTTTGGCCTGTCGGCCCAGGGGCTTCCAGTCCTACCTCGGAATTTCTAAACCGCTCTGGGTTGTCTCCCTCGGGGCACGTTAGGCTGACTGACCTGGATGATCACACACTGGGTTAAACCGCAGGGAAGAAGTTTAGACAAGCCCAAAGCAGAACTTTGTGACCACTTCATTTCCCACAGGGTTGCACTTAGCCACCCGGTAGGATAAGCTTGGCCTGTGGTTCTCTCAGCCAGGCCAGACAGCCAAGGGTATCTGTATCAAGAGGGTCTATTAAAAGTATCGAGACTGGACAACTACTTATATGCCAAGTCCCTCTTTGATTTCCACAGTAACACGTGTGTTTACTTTTAACGTAGTACAAGTAACTAGTGACTTGGAATCCTAAGGGAAAGGTCATCTGTCTCAGTAACCAAATCGTTTACTCACTGTGTACTTCCTGAAGCACGTCGGTTTATTCCCAGAACATTTCCATCTCAGCAAATCTGAAGACAGTGTGTTTACTTACTGTGTATACGCTGTTTTAATTTATTTTTATTTTCTGGTTACTTCCAGAAGAGAATTCACATCCTCAGCAAGCTAGCACTAACGGGAACCATAGAGGTCATACTGTCCATCTTCTTTCCAGAACA
The DNA here is from genome assembly GCF_049354715.1 of Callithrix jacchus. Taxonomy (NCBI): domain Eukaryota; kingdom Metazoa; phylum Chordata; class Mammalia; order Primates; family Cebidae; genus Callithrix; species Callithrix jacchus. Next base: position 6,376,360 of record NC_133504.1, read on the forward strand.
GGGAAGAAATTTGAGACTCAAGAAAGGTGAGGTTTCTCAGGAAGACTAGTTTCAGGAATTAATTTTTTAAAGGTACAGTGTTTTCATTCACTGATAAACTGAAAGCCAGTTTCTAGATATTTCTTTGTCACACATGCTCGATTTGACCTGGGAAAAAATCTTTACCTGGTCCTCAGACTCATCTGTCTTCACCGTGACTGATGGGGACGCAGTGAGGTCCCTGAGGCTCCCTGCAGAATGCAGCCACTCGAGGCCAATCAAGAAGATTGTTCTCCCTAAGGCATTTCTTGGTGAGGTATTTTAAGGACCCTTTAGAAAATTGTTTCTCAGAAACAACTATGATTTTATTTTTGAAATATTCAATATTAACAACATCTGTGAGATTTTCAGTTTTTTCCATTGATTTTAACCTTATAGAAACTGTTCAAAATTTCCAGAATCCAAAGTTCCATCTTTTATTGAATGAGTAAGGTCCACATTAAACTTCCATGTTAATCATGTAAGCTTCTTGTCCTTCTTCAGCAGCATCTTGAGAGCTGGCCCTATGATGTGAGAGCAGGAAGTAGTGTTTGTGTGAATCTAAGGACTTTTGTTAGATCTCTAAGCCTAAAATCGGCAATACATCTGCAGTAGGGCCCAAACTACCAATCCACACTGTATTCCACCAGTGAACTCACCTATGCTTTCAGCAATTCCTCATTGAAGATACTGGCATACATATTATCTGCCCTGTACTACCACCAGCAAACCATAATCATAGGTCTCACAGTCCTCACATTTAGGCTGGAGATGGTGGTTTATGCCTATAATCCCAGCGCTTTGGGAGGCTGAGGCAGGAGAATCACTTGAGGTCAACAGAGCTGAAGAAAAGCCTGGGGAATATAGGGAGACGCTATCTCCACAAAAATAAAGTAAAACAAAACAACCAGGTATGGCGGCACATGCCAGTAGTCCCAGCTACTCAGGAAGCCGTGGGAGGATCACCTGAGCCCAGGAGGTTGAGGCTGCAGTGAGCTGCGGTCACACCTCTGCACTATAGCTCAGGTGACAGAGCAGGGTCCTACCTAAAATAAGATAATAATAATTTAAAAATCCACATTTTTCTCACACAAAAAATTATTGCCCATTTATCTGCACACAGAACTAAGATAGCTATGGTATTGTATTCATTAACACTTGAGAGGCATAGCACGCAGGTCTTGGTGAGTCTAAGTCCAGGTGGTACTAATTTAGAGAAAGACAGAGAAGCTAGATCATACATTCATCTCACATATGGTCAACAATTGCCATAAGGATTTTAGGAAACTGCAGAGTCTGAGAATTCTGAGAAGTTTCTTCTGATTAGATTGGCATTTTAGGAACTGCTTGATGGACTTAGCTTCCACTTTACAATAATTCTCTAGTATAAATTCTATTTCGGATGTGAACATTTGATATGTGTGTGTGTTTGGCTTTTGCTGCATTGCTAGGGAGCAGTCCTTAAGTTTAGTTCTACGAATCTGATTACTGAGATGGTTTCCAGCATAGGAGGTATAGTTGTTAACCGTGGCTGCTGAGTGTGATTGGACCTCTCTGCTGAGGCCTCACAGACATCTTGCTGTAGAACCTCACTTCTGGCTGGGTGTGGTGGTTCAAGCCTGTAATCCGAGCACTTTGGGAGGCCGAGGCAGGTGGATTACCTGAGGTCAGGAGTTTGAGACCAGCCTGATCAACATGGTGAAACCCCGTCTCTTCTAAATACAAAAAATTAGTCAAACATGGAGGTGCGTGCCTGTAATCCAAGATACTTGGGAGGCTGGAAGGCTGAGGCAGGAGAATCAATTGAACCCAGAAGGTGGAGGTTGCAGTGAGTAGAGATTGTACCAGCCTGGGCAACAAAAGGGAAAACTCCATGTCAATAAAAAAAAAAAAAAAAAAAAAAGAACTTCACTTCCTTGCTCTCTTCTCTCTGCTCATTCTTCAGAGAAAGGATTCCATTGTATTCTTTTTCTGTTAGACCTTGTGTCACTTCGGATGAGGTTTTGTGTGAGTAAAAGAAACTTGGCTCCTATGTCTTAACCGGGACAGAAGCATGCTTTTCTGGTCCATAAGAGAAGAATGGAGGCAGCAGCCGCTGGTGATGTGGCAGCTCCAGGGTTGCCCAGACTCTCTACCTTCCAAAGCTGTTTCCTGCCTTCGTGGTCACATCGTGGTTCTCACAGCTGCTGTGGCCTGAAGACGGGGAAAAGGCGAAAGGGTGGAAAGGGGTTCCTTCTAGCTGAGTCGATTCCCTTTAAGCATGATTCGCAGGGCACTTGCAAACACTTCTGCTTTTATCTTATGGGCAGAATTTAGTCAGGGGGATAAACCTAGCTGCAAAGATGGCTGGGAAATGTAGTCTTTATTCTGAGTAGCTTTTCTGCCCAGCTAAGAAGGGGGGGAAAGACAAAAGGTGGATGTTGTGGCTTCTGCCAGATCGCTTAGGTGGAATATTCTATCTGTATCCACGAAGCCTTAACGCCTCATAACTAGCAACCAGTATTTTATAGGAAGAGCATGTATGGCTATGTGATCGATGCAATTAGCACGGTCAGCCGTCATTTGGACATCCTCAGAGAAGCTCCGAGATCGTTCTTGTGTCATAGAAGCATATCCATACCAATGGTTTATTCTATACTTGAATGTTTTCAACTGTAAGAATTCATATAAAGCAAATTTAAACTAAAATCACAAAAATACGCCCACTGTATGTGTTTAACAAAGTCTTCAGGGAGTATTATAGACTGAAGTAAAACCATGAGAAATCTAAAACACAGTAAAACGCTATAAAATAATTAATGGCTTTTAATGAAAGAATTAATTAAAGTATGATTGATTAATACAACCCCCCAAATAAGCTTCTTGTTGATTTTCAGGGAGGCTGAGGAACTCTAGCACCAACATATATTCTGCATCCTACATCTTTGAGTAGGTTTATTAATCATAGATCTTTGAAGATAACTTTTCTTTATGTTTTGTGCTACCATTTATCAGTTGTGTAATTTTACAAGGAGGTTTATTGAAGTATAATTTACATATAAAATTTACCCATTGTAAGTGATTTTGGCAAATCTGTTGAGTTATGGAACCAGCTCCATAATCCAGTTTAGAACATTTCCGTTTGCTTCTGCTTCTGTGAATTTGTTTTTGCTAGATATTTCTTATAAATGAAATCAATCATGCAGTTCATATTCTGTGTCTAGCTTCTTTCACTTAATGGTTTTGAGGTTCATCCATGTTGTTGCATGTATAGGAATGTATTCCTTTTCGTTGCTGAATAGTATTCCATTGTGGTAATGTACCATATTCATTCATCAGTGGATAGCTATTTAGACTGTTTCCAGTTTTTGACTAGCATGAATAAGGGTGCTATAAACTTTTGTGTACATGTCTTTGTGTGGACATGGATTTTCATTTTTCTGATAGATTCTTAGAAGTGGAATTGCTGAGTTGTATTATTAGTTTATGTTTAAGTTTTTAAGAAACTGCCAAACTACATTCCAAAGTGTCTGTACCATTTTACAATCGTACCAGCAATGCATAAGTGTTGTTTCCTTAACAACATTTGATTGTCTGTCTTTTTCATTATAGCCAGCCTAGTGGGTGTCTAGAGGTATCTTCTTCTGGTTTTAATTTGCATTTCCCTAATGAATAACGATTTTTGAGCATCTTTTCTTTGTACATTAGACATTGATATTTCACCTTTGGGAAAATGTCAGTTCAAATCTTTTGCTCATTTAAAAAATTCGGTCATTTGTCAAGAACGTTCTATGTGTTGGTCACTGTAAATGCTCTCTACATATTCTAGATTTAAGTCTTTTATCATATATACGATTTGCACACATCTTATCCTAGCCCTGTGACTTCTTTTTATGTTCTTAGTGATTTTTTTTTTTTTTGAGACAGAGTCTCATTCTCTCACCCAGGCTGGAGTGCAGTGGCACAATCACAGCTCATTGCAGCTTGATATTCTGGGCTCAGGTAATTCTCCCACCTCAGTCTCCTGAGTAGCGGGGACTACAAATGTGCACCACCACGCCCAGCTATTTGGTGTTTTTGGTAGAGGGGGGTCTCACCATGCTGCCCAGGCTGGTCTTGAACTGCTGTGCTGAAAGGATCCACTTGCCTCGGCCTCCCGAGGTGCTGGGATTACAGGCACGAGCCACTGTGCCCGGCTCATTGGTGTCTTTGAGGCACAGAAGTTTTAAATTTTTATCTAGTCTAACTTATCAATGTTTTCTTTTACGGTTTGTGCTTTTGGTGTTGAGTTTTGAGATTTTGAGCAGGTTGTCTAAGCTCTTCAAGCCTCTGTTCCTTTGTCTATAAAGTTGTAATAATAATTGTTACCTCAAAGGCAACTGCAATTTAATCTCATTTCTTGTATGTGTTTGGGAAAGAGGGAGGTATAAGCAGTGACTGCAAGTTTTTTTTTTTTTTTTTTTTTTTTTGAGACGGAGTTTCGCTCTTGTTACCCAGGCTGGAGTGCAATGGCACAATCTCGGCTCACCGCAACCTCCGCCTTCTGGGTTCAGGCAATTCTCCTGCCTCAGCCTCCTGAGTAGCTGGGATTACAGGCATGTGCCACCATGCCCAGCTAATTTTTTGTATTTTTAGTAGAGACGGGGTTTCACCATGTTGACCAGGATGGTCTAGATCTCTTGACCTCGTGATCCACCCGCCTCAGCCTCCCACAGTGCTGGGATTACAGGCGTGAGCCACCGCGCCTGGCCGACTACAAGTTTAACTTTCAACTTGCTCTCAAGTTTCATAAGTTCTTGGTACTTACGGTTGGCTTGCTGGGAGTAGGGAACTTGGTATGTGTAAAAGTTACTGAATGTATCTGCTAATAAATTTTGCCCTCATCCTGGATCCAAGAGATCGAGCTTCACAGATGGAAGAAGTGAGCAGTCAAGGCAAGGGGAACTGAAGTGCATAGGGGGTTAATAAGTGGTTGAAGTTGCCTGGGAAGGGGAGTGTGGAGGAGTAACAGGGTGGGAGCATGAAGGGACTTGAGGAAACTTCTGGGGTGATAGAGACAGTAGTAATAATGTTGATGGTGATGATGGCTTCATGGGTACATACATATGTCAAAATGTATCAACTTATACATGTTAAATATTGCTGTCTATTGTCAGTCAGTTATCCCAATAAACCTTTTTAAAAAATATATTTCATTTTTTTTTTTGAGACAGAGTCTCACTCTGTTGTCAGGCTATAGTACAGTGGCACTATCTTGGCTCACTGCAACCTCCGTCCCCCGAGTTCAAGCAATTCTCCTGCCTCAGTCTTCCAAGTAGCTGGGACTACAGGCGTTCGCCACCATGCCCAGCTAATTTTTGTGTTTTTAGTAGTGACGGGGTTTCACCATGTTGGCCAGGATGGTCTCCATCTCTTGACCTCGTGATCTGCCTGCCTTGGCCTCCCAAAGTGCTGGGGTTACAGGCATGAGCCATTGTGACCAGCCTTTTTTTTTTTTTTTTTTTTAATTTTAAAGAGGATGGTCACACCTGTTAGGATGACCATTGTTTTTTAAAAAAGCAAGCATTGGACCAGGCCTAGTGGGTCATGCCTATAATTCCAGCACTTTGGGAGACCAAGATAGGCAGATCGCTTGAGCTCAGGAGTTTGAGACCAGCCTAGGAAACATGGTGAAACCCCATTTCCACCAAAACTAAAAAAAATTAGCCGTCATGGAGGCGTGCACCTGTGATCCCAGCTGTAGCTGGGAGGCTGAGGTGGGAGGATTGCTTAAGCCCAGGAGGCAGAGGCTGCAGTGAGCTGAGATTGCACCAGTGCACTCAAGCCTGGGTGACAGAGTGAGACCTTGTCTCAACTAAAAACAAAAGAAAACGAAACAGAAAAACAAGTATCGGTTGAGGATATGAAAGATTGAAACCCTCGTACATTGCTGGTAGGAATGAGAAACGGTATTAACACTGTGGAAAACAGGTTGGCAGTTTCTCCAAAAAGTTAAACATAGAATTAGCACATGATCTCACAATTTCACTTCTGGATACATATCCAAAAGAACTGAAAGGAAGGACTTGAACAGATGTTTGTTCATAGCAGCATTATTCACAATAGTTAAAAAGATGGAAACAACCCAAGTGTCTGTCAACAGATGAACAGATCAGCAAAATGTGGTTTACACATACAGTGGAATATTATTCAGCCTTGAAAATGAAAAATACTCTGATACATAATGCAACATGGGTTAACCGTGAACTCATTATTTTAGATGGAATAAGCCAAACACAAAGGTACAAATATTGTATGAATCTATTTACATGAATAGGCAACTCATAGAGATGACCAGGGACTGAGGGAGGAGGGAGTGGGAATTTGTTGTTTAATGGGCAGAGTTTCTGCTCGGGTTGATGTAAAAGGTCTGGAAATGGATGACGGTGATGGCCGCACAGCATTTTGAATGTATTTGAGGCCACTGAACTGTACATGTAAAAATGGCTAAAGTGGTACATTTTACGTTATTCTATTTTCACAACAAAAAATCCAAAAAGAGAATGGATGAAGTAATATATGAGTTTAAGTAGTAAAAACAATACAAGAAGTATAATGGGAAGCTGACAAGTCAGCCCCAGGGGTAAGCCCAGACACAGGGGTTCTCTTTCCTTCCTGGTTTCTCGATCCTACCACTCACACCTATCAATTATTACAAATTTATTCTCCCATTTCTTCACTCCCTCATGTTCAGGTGCTTAAATGGGAGCATGGAGAAATGTAAAGTGGAAAATAAGTGGAATGCATCGAGCCTGGAGAGGAGCAGACTTGGGGGAGACCTTGACAGCTGTGATGAAATATTTACAGGGCTGTCAGGTAGAGGAGAGAGGAGGCTTATTCTGTGTGCTTCAGGTGACAGAAACAGAATTTCGTGGGAAGCAGACCTTTTTGCCTCCAAAAAAGGAATAACATGTTAATAACTAGAACAGTCTATGAATGGAGTAGATGCCATGGAATGCTGGAAGTGGGTAAACAGAGGCTGGGGATGTCACAGAGGGGATTGCTGCATTAGATGGGAATTGCCACGCTAACCAGGAAGAAGGAACTTTCAGCTGGGGTTTTGAAGCATATCTGATGAAGGAGGTATTTACAGAGATGTGAGCAGGATTGAGGAAGCTACAAAGGATCTTGAAGTACCCAGGAGCAACACTGGGAGGCGAGGGAGCAAAGGAGACCAAGGGCGCTGCAGAAGAGGGGTCAGCAATGGCTGGAAGGGGGATCCCCCAGCCGGAACTGGTAGTCACAGAGGGAGCAGCTTCTACCAGAATTGTGGTGCCAAGGCACAGAAGCAGCAGGGTTAGAACTTCCTGGCCCTCCATTTCCTGTTGTCTCTCACTGGCAAATCCAGCTCAAAGCCAGAGGCACAGGAGCTCAGCGGATGCAGTTTGCAGGGAGGGATGACCTTTGTAAGGCTCTGAACAGGGCAGAGAAGCGTGTCTCTAAGGTTTCTTCCATCTCAGAGACCTCTGAGTGCCCTCGCTGCCCCAAACTTCAAACTTGAAGACAGCAAAAGACCTGAAGATGACACTACTCCATGAATGACCAGTTCATCCTGTGAAAGTAAAGATAGGATTGGGTGATGACAATTTCAGCAGGGATCAGGGAAATGCCCTTGATAAGCCAAGACGGGAGAGAAGCTGTCAGTCAGTCAGCATGTATTTATTGGGACCTACTGTGCGTTAGGCCCTCTTGTAGAGAAGGCAGACCCACTGGTGAGCAAGATAGAAATTCCTCTTCTGTTACATACTAAAAACAGGAGGCAGACAGTAAGCACACAAGCACACGATTCAAGGTGCCATCACACGATCAATACACTGGTTAAGAAATGACCCGTGTCAACTCCTAGTTGTGTGACCTTCGTTAAGTGACAGTCTGTGTCTCTGTTCCATATCTGTAAATGAGGATCAATGACTGTACCTCCCCAGTAGGGTTGTTATGAGGCTACAGCTACTTCGTACATGTAAATCCTTCAGAACAGTGCCGAGTACACAGACGTGCCGTGTACATAGAAGTGCCGTGTACACGGAAGTGCCGAGTACACAGTACACAGACGTGCCGTGTACACAGACGTGCCGAGTACACGGAAGTGCCGTGTACACAGACGTGCCGTGTACACGGAAGTGCCGTGTACACAGACGTGCCGTGTACACGGACGTGCCGAGTACACAGAAGTGCCGTGTACACAGACGTGCCGAGTACACAGACGTGTCGAGTACACAGAAGTGCCGAGTACACAGAAGTGCCGTGTACACAGACGTGCCGAGTACACAGACGTGTCGAGTACACAGACGTGTCGAGTACACAGACGTGTCGAGTACACAGACGTGCCGAGTACACGGAAGTGCCGAGTACACGGACGTGCCGAGTACACAGACGTGCCGTGTACACAGAAGTGCCGAGTACACAGACGTGCCGAGTACACGGAAGTGCAGTGTACACAGACGTGCCGTGTACACAGAAGTGCCGAGTACACAGAAGTGCCGAGTACACAGACGTGCCGAGTACACGGACGTGACGAGTACACAGACGTGCCGTGTACACAGAAGTGCCGAGTACACAGACGTGCCGAGTACACGGAAGTGCAGTGTACACAGACGTGCCGTGTACACAGAAGTGCCGAGTACACAGACGTGCCGAGTACACAGAAGTGCCGTGTACACAGACGTGCCGAGTACACAGACGTGCCGAGTACACAGAAGTGCCGAGTACACAGAAGTGCCGAGTACACAGAAGTGCCGTGTACACAGACGTGCCGAGTACACAGACGTGCCGAGTACACAGAAGTGCCGAGTACACAGACGTGCCGAGTACACAGAAGTGCCGAGTACACAGACGTGCCGAGTACACGGAAGTGCAGTGTACACAGACGTGCCGAGTACACAGACGTGCCGTGTACACAGAAGCGCCGAGTACACAGACGTGCCGAGTACACAGACGTGCCGAGTACACAGAAGCGCCGAGTACACAGACGTGCCGAGTACACGGAAGCGCCGTGTACACAGACGTGCCGAGTACACAGACGTGCCGAGTACACAGACGTGCCGAGTACACAGACGTGCCGAGTACACGGAAGTGCCATGTACACGGAAGTGCCGAGTACACAGACGTGCCGAGTACACAGAAGTGCCGAGTACACAGACGTGCCGAGTACACAGACGTGCCGAGTACACAGACGTGCCGAGTACACAGACGTGCCGAGTACACGGAAGCGCCGAGTACACAGACGTGCCGAGTACACGGAAGCGCCGTGTACACAGACGTGCCGAGTACACAGACGTGCCGAGTACACAGACGTGCCGAGTACACAGACGTGCCGAGTACACGGAAGCGCCGTGTACACGGACGTGCCGAGTACACGGACGTGCCGAGTACACAGACGTGCCGAGTACACAGACGTGCCGAGTACACGGAAGTGCCATGTACACGGAAGTGCCGAGTACACAGACGTGCCGAGTACACGGAAGTGCCGTGTACACAGACGTGCCGAGTACACAGACGTGCCGAGTACACAGACGTGCCGAGTACACGGAAGTGCCGAGTACACAGACGTGCCGAGTACACAGACGTGCCGAGTACACAGACGTGCCGAGTACACGGAAGTGCCGAGTACACAGACGTGCCGAGTACACAGACGTGCCGAGTACACGGAAGTGCCATGTACACAGAAGTGCCGAGTACACAGACGTGCCGAGTACACGGAAGTGCCGTGTACACAGACGTGCCGAGTACACAGACGTGCCGAGTACACAGACGTGCCGAGTACACGGAAGTGCCATGTACACGGAAGTGCCGAGTACACAGACGTGCCGAGTACACGGAAGTGCCGTGTACACAGACGTGCCGAGTACACAGACGTGCCGAGTACACAGACGTGCCGAGTACACAGACGTGCCGAGTACACGGAAGTGCCGAGTACACAGACGTGCCGAGTACACAGACGTGCCGAGTACACGGAAGTGCCATGTACACGGAAGTGCCGAGTACACAGACGTGCCGAGTACACGGAAGTGCCGTGTACACAGACGTGCCGAGTACACGGAAGTGCCATGTACACGGAAGTGCCGAGTACACAGACGTGCCGAGTACACGGAAGTGCCGTGTACACAGACGTGCCGAGTACACAGACGTGCCGAGTACACAGACGTGCCGAGTACACAGAAGCGCCGAGTACACAGACGTGTCGAGTACACAGACGTGCCGAGTACACAGAAGTGCCGAGTACACAGACGTGCCGAGTACACAGACGTGCCGAGTACACGGAAGCGCCGAGTACACAGACGTGTCGAGTACACGGACGTGCCGAGTACACAGACGTGCCGAGTACACAGAAGTGCCGAGTACACAGAAGTGCCGAGTACACAGAAGTGCCGAGTACACAGACGTGCCGAGTACACGGAAGTGCAGTGTACACAGATGTGCCGAGTACACAGACGTGCCGTGTACACAGAAGCGCCGAGTACACAGACGTGCCGAGTACACAGACGTGCCGAGTACACAGACGTGCCGAGTACACAGAAGTGCCGAGTACACAGACGTGCCGAGTACACAGACGTGCCGAGTACACGGAAGTGCCGAGTACACGGAAGTGCCGAGTACACGGACGTGCCGAGTACACAGACGTGCCGAGTACACAGAAGCGCCGAGTACACAGACGTGTCGAGTACACAGACGTGCCGTGTACACAGAAGTGCCGAGTACACAGAAGCGCCGAGTACACAGACGTGCCGAGTACACAGACGTGCCGTATAGCAATGTGTACTGTTATTAGCAGGCAGTATTAAGCACTAGGTGAGAGAAGAGCTAATAAAGCAGAAAAAGGCAGAGAAAAGAAAATGGTGGGTCTGGGCTGATGGGAGTTGTGAGAGAGGAAGCTGGGGGCTGGTGGGCAGACTTGCCGTTAGGAAAGGACCGCAGCTTCTGGAGGAGAGGGGGAAGTAGCCCCCCAAACCCTCACAGAGTCGCGTCAACGTCTCCAGGGACAAATCAAGCCACCCTACAGAAAGTACACTTGTATGGCCTGTTAATGCTGAGGTCGAGCTAATTAGAAGCCATTTTGCAATATAAAATCAAATCATTTTTACGTATTTAAAAGCAAGAAGCAGAAGTGAATGATGCTTAAAAGAGGCAGACACATAGTGTCTAAGAGCTCGAGCTCTGCAATTAGACTGGCACAAGTTCAAATCCCAGCTCTGCCATTCACTATTATCCGATCTGGGAAGGGCTACTTAGCCTTCTGGGTGGCTAGCTTCCTCTTCTGGAAAATGGAAATAATCATAGCTATCTCACAGGTTATTTTGAGTCTGAAGGGAGACGTGCTGTGGTAATTGCTTTGCACAATGCCTAGAATATTCTAAGGCACCAATACCTGTCGCTGTTGCTTACTGCTTTCATGAAAAGAGAGCGAATACCTGTGCCTGACTTGAAAAGGGTAGTGTGGTAAAATACAGATGCATTTTGCTTTAATTGCTTTGTATGATATTCGGGCTTATAAAAGATAACTTTTGAATTTCTCTGCCAGCTCTGAACCCCCACAGCTAAGGAGCAGCGCCCTGTCCACGAGGCCCTCGCTGAACCAGAGCATCTGCCTGTGCTCTGCATGACAGTTATCCACAAAAACATCTCCCAACACTCAATAAAAAACCAAGGATTTTGATGATAAAATTCAGTACTTGGGGATGTTGATTTTTGATTGATTATTTTGACATTTCAAGCTCAGAACCAGCATTTGTGAAATGGGTATTGATGGTGAAAATTAAGTAGAAAATTGGCAGTTAAAGATTTTGCAATTTTTTTTTCCAGTTAATTCCTTTCTAAATACAATCTATTCCTTTAAGAGTCTTGCTGTGATGATTTCTGCTAATTTCTTTCTTGGTAGTTTCCAATAAATCAAACTTCACAGATGACAAGAGACTAACAAAGTGATAAAGGTGCACCTGTTCTTCCCTCAGAAACTGCTCATTTGCCAGGTTTTTCCAGAGTACAGGTGAAGGCCCGAATGTGAAAGTGTTCTGGTTAAAGAGCAAGTTCTTTGGGGTACATGTACTTTGACATTGGGGCATTGATTTGTACTCCGTAAAAAAATTTGGAAGTGAGTAGGAGCTTAAAATAAAAGCTGAAGAAATAACAAAGAAACACTAGAAAAGAAAACAAGAAAAAACTCGGCCTCTGTGAAGTGCAATGAAATGAAGCAACAACAGAAAGAAGAAATGACAAGTTGTGCCACCGTGAGTAACAAACCGCGGTGTTTCTCAGGAGTCGTTTTTGTAGAGTACGTTGGGGTACACCTTTCCTTTTACTCCTTCTATTCACTCTGTCACAGTATTAAAATGAAAAGCTCATTCATTAGGCATAATGGGAAAGAAGGCTCATCCTCTTTATGGGGAAAAACTTAAATGAGGGGTGTTAGTATTTCAAGCAGCGCCATCCGTATTACAAATAAAAACCTAACTAGGAGCAAGTGATTTTTAAATTCCTGTTCCAAGCAGGCATCTATCACTACATTGCAATGTGCCTCAAACCAAATAAAACTTTAACACAGGAAGATTGATTGTGGGATTTAAAAGCCAAAGAACGACCTGAAGAATTCATAATGTGATGAAGCTTTGCTTCCCGCTGCTGTTGATTTCAGACCGACGACCCTTTCCCTCTCAGGTAAGTCCAAGGCAGTGTCTGAGCAGAGAAATTACTCGGAAGGTTATGTTCTGTGGGTAGCTTGGTATTTGGTGTCAAAATATCCACTTTGAAAATAGTGGAGAATAATGTTCAGCAGCACAGAAAAGCCCTTTATGTTTCCCTTTTCACCTTAGAACTTAATCCTTTATCTAGCACTTGGCTGCTAATTATTTTAAGGACCAAGAACAGAGTATGTGAAAGATCTTGCTGTTGTATTTGAAGGGGTTTCCCTTGGTTTTTCTTTTCTTTTTTCACACTTTTACTTTCTCCCCTTTTGGAAAAAGCTTACCTCTTTGTAATTCAAGAGAGGTCTCAATTCACCTTGAGAGGCAGCCATATATTATGAACCCAAACGCATTGTTTCCCAAGTCATATCACTTGCTTAGCGCCCCTTACCAATTGAGTACAAAGGTTTTCCTCCAGGAACTGTCAGCTGTCATGTATCTCTTTTGCAGAGTAAGTGGGTCTTTCTCCTCAGGAAGAATTTACCGGCTTCAATACGTGTGACTTCTTGTCTGAATCCCCCACGCTGAGTTCTTGTGTTCTCTTCCCCCACAGGTCATGTCCTACACAGCATCCCCACTGTGCTGGGTCAGCAGAAACATAGGATGACCATATTTGTTCATCATTATTTCCCTAAACCTAGAGAAAATAAGATCACTATTGATTTCCCCCTCAGGTTCCCTCTACAAACCATGTTGTCTGACCTACAGAGTAAGTATTCGTTTCTGACTCCTTAGGCGTGTGTCAGAGGTGAAGATGGCTTCTCTGCTTTTCGGTTTGGGCAGGGCACGACTGAATAGTGAACATGATACGGAGAACGGCTGATTCAATCACCTCATTTCTTCTAGTGAGTCACATTGAGACTATTTAAGGATGTACAAGATCAAGGATCCATTAGACCTTTTTATTTTGTGTAACTTTTGTGGGTTTTCTTAGAATTCTGAAAGTGCCGTGCCTTCTTTTAAAAATTAAATTAAATTGACTAAAAAGAGAAAGAAAAGGAGCCTGCATTTTCTGGGGTTTCCCCAGAGGCTTTTTATCTGTTTAAACCAACCAGGGATTTTTCACATATTGACATAAGCATTCATTTGCTGATTTGTTGGATATTAAACTTCATGGAGTCTTCCCCAGAATCTTGAACGAAGCTGAAATACTTGGGTCCTTAGAGCTGCTTGAGTCCGGCATCGTTCCCTGAACACATATGGTTTTTCCTCCTCTGTCTCCCTAGATAAAAGTCAGTGCTGATCGCCTTAAGGAAAGAATGAGTTAAATGGACCAATATTCTGGGCCTGGATCTAAAAATCCCGGCCTTTTCAGAGGCCCTTTAGCATCTGCAGCAGCCAGGTCATTTGCACATACATAAATAAATAAATTAACAATGAATAAATAATCTAATCCCAGCCACACAATGCCACCTTGCAGATTTGATCCTGCGCAGCGCCCAGGGAATTTGTCCATTTCTAATTCTTTTTCATAAAGTCCTCAGATTCTTGCTGACTGTCAGGCTCATTTTCTTATTGTTTTCGCTTGATTCGTTCTGTATGACCCAAGGTCGCCCTTAAAATCCACATCGCTCGTGAAGACTCCAAAAGGCCTTCTTTTTAGAAGCCCCCTACCAAGAAAAGGATGGAAAGTGCCTGCGGTTTCTCCACACAAAAGCGGGGCAGGTTTTCGTCTAGCCTCCTGAAGCAGCCCTTCGTTCATCCAAGCGCAAAAATAACTCATTAGGGGCTACCGTGCTTTTGGAGCCTCTTTATCCAGTGCACTTGGGTGTGCCTGTGTCAGGTCTCCCGGGTCCTGGAGGAGCTGGGCCATCTCCCCTTTAACCCTGCGGGGCCACCCGTCAGTGACAGCACCAGGCCCCGCACCTGCCCACCCATACTCAGTGCCTGAGGCTATTTTTTCCTAGTCTTCTGAAAAGATGCTGGAGAGGAATGGAGGAGGGTTGCTTTTTTTTCTTTTTAAAAGCTGGCTGGGGCCGGGTGCGGTGGCTCACTCCTGTAATCCCAGCACTTTGGGAGGCCAAGGCGGGTGGATCACAAGGTCAGGAGCTCAAGATCAGCCTGGCCAACATGGTGAAACCCTGTCTCTACTAAAAATACAAAAATTAGCTGGGCATGGTGATGGGGGCCTGTAGTCTCAGCTACTCAGGAGGCTGAGGCAGGAGAATCGCTTGAACCTGGGAGGTGGAGGTTGCACTGAGCTGAGATCGTGCCGTTGCACTCCAACCTAGACGACAGAGGGAGACTCCATCTCAAAAAAAAAAAAAAAGCTGGCTGGGAGGTTGCTGTCTGTCCCTCATTCTCAGGCTGTACACTCACTTGAGGCTGTGGGTCCAGGGACGGGAACGCTGTCTAATTCTCCAGTCTCCGTGTTTCCAGGTCGGGGCTGGGCCTCACCTTATCCCGTGGAGGCTCCTCACACAGTATCAGCTCTGCTCACTCACTGGCCATTCTCTTCTGTACTAGAAGGTCAGCTTTTCCTTGAATGGGAAAAGAAGTGACACTTTGTGTTGGCTCAATAAATAGACTTAATTAATGGGAACCAAATTCCTCACTTCTGCTTTTATTGAAAAAACCACAAAGACTGTTTAGACCAACTGTTCAGTGTCCTTCAACAGTTCTGATAGCGTGTTCCACTGCTGACTGTCACGTCTTTTGGAATTTCAAGATTTTCTTTGTAACTTTTTTCCTTTTTTCTTCTGGTCCATCAAATAAAACCCTGCTGTATTACATGGAGTCTTGCAATTGTTACGTTCTAGCAGCAGTGAATCTCTCGAGTACCCAAGGAAGATGCTAATGAAAATTTTGGTACCACCTGAAAGTTTGAAAAGGTAGGCTCCACTGCCCACATGGAAATCTACACAACTGAGTTTTAAAATCTCGTTCTAGACATCCTTTTATGTGATGAAATTTTAAGAATGGGTTTTTTGTGTATTTTGGTGTATTTCAGCAATTTTCCAGGAGGACAAATTCCGTAGGCTGAGTTGCCAAAGCCCTCCAAGAATTTGGGGCCATCACCAGAATCTGAAAAACGTAACTAGTCTTGACCACAGTGCAGATACTCTTGTTAACGAGCACCCCAGCTCGGGAAGCTCAGGAAGAGCACATGGCGTGTGATACGCGGGGGGTGAGCTCTGGCCACAGTGGCGTTTCCAGTGTCCAGGACATTCCAGCTCAAACAAGCCCTTCAGGCATCAGGCACCAGAAGGCATGGATTTACACCTGTCACCTCTGAACCGTTAAAAAAAAGTCTTGCAGCCTTCAAAAGATTGATGATCTTGGGATAGTAACGGAAAGAGGAATGCAGCTTCAAGTGCTCGTCTCACCATTTCGTGTCCAATGCTTACTAGTCTTCCACAGTCATGCTGGATGCTCTGCGAGGGTCTGGCACTCAGGACAGTCAACGTTTTATATTACTGAGGAAGGAAGGGGGCTTGCTGAAATGATTCTCCCTGTCTTTTCAGGACAGGGTTATCCAGTCTTTGTGATGAGACATCTCTGTTGGATGTGCTTGAGCTTTGCGAAGAGAAATTTGTGAAAACACAGAAGCCTCTGCACTCCCAGAGAGACTGTGGCAAAGAGAGCACAGAAATGGTGAAACTGCTGTGAAGGGAACACCTGCTGTCAGAGCAGCAACACTAGCCTTTCCTACTTTTGGGAATTAGAAAATATTTCAAATGTACAGGAAAATATACAGCATGATACAGCAGGTGCTCATTCACCTATTACCTAGATTCAGTGACGACAGCATTTTGCCAAATTTGCTTTAGCTCTTTTCTTTCTAAGAAATCAAACTTGACAGGTGCAGCTGAAACCTCTTTGCTTCCTGCCTGGTCACACACCCTTTTATGTCTCACCAGGATCACTCCCAAGATCACTGCAGTTCTTAAGGAATCTTTACTTCCATTCTCCTCGTCTCCATAACTGGCCTACTGGGATGAAAATACAACCCCGATTTTGTAAACATATCATACATTCAGGCACACACGTGTACACACAGGGGTAGAGCAGAGTGAACATGGTACATGGAAAGGTCAGCAGTTGATTTTGATAAAATTTGGGGATTTTTTTTCTTTGCACTTGTATGTATCTTCTACATGTTCTCATTGATCATATATTTAAGTAATGATGAGTAATGATAAAGTAACATAAAGATTAGTGACAAAATGTTGTTAAATGAAAACATCCTTTACTATATGCAGAAATAAGCGTATGTGGCATTTGTGAGAAGTACGCTAAGGTTCTTCAAATTCCCATCATAGCAGAGCACGCAGTGTCAGTGAGGTCCTACTCTTAACCTCCTGGTCGCTTCCTCAGCCAGAAGGCAAAAATCAGTAAGAAAACAATCAGGCATAGACAGACTGACAATGGATATCTAATGAGCTTTTAGGAGGTGATCACCACTGACTTCGACACTCTGTAAAGCTGTTATATCAGGCAAGACCTGGAGTGTGGAAACACGCATCTCATAACGAACAGCAGCGTCCGGCCACACATATTCCCCAGTCCCGGTTCACTGGTGTGGACTAGGGGATACGTGGTTGTACAGCTGTACAACCATGCACAGCAGTTCTGCAGTCCAGCCTCTCTCGTGGTTCTTCAGAAATGGCCCCATGCGCTCCGGCCTCTTACATTGGAATAGACCTGAGGCCTGGGCCTGAGCTCTGGGAAAACAGGCTGAACGGTCCCCCCGATCTGCTTTGGTTTCGCTGTTCAACTGCCCAAACTTGGTGAAAGGAGAGTCCATCAGTCCGGTTTAGCTGGCACAAGCTCTGCGTTGGGAGTTAGGGTTGAATCTTCCGCTTTTTAGAAGTGCTCACTTGCTGTGTTTCACCATCTCGTCCATGTGTCCTTCAGAATCTCTTGAAAATGGGCGGTCTAAAGGGCCAGGGTATTCCGGTTGGTCGTTTCATTTCTTAGCAGACCCAGCGTCTCAACATTCATCATCACTGAACACCCAGTTAGACATAACTTACCTCAAGGCCTTTTACCTCAGCAGAATAAATATTTCATCCATTCTTAAGTGAATGAGAAAATGCCTGCCCTTGGGGGCCAGAGTGAACGGCAGTGTCCTGATCCATCCCTCCCAAAGGGAGAGAGTGAGTACGGAGAGCCCTCTGTGCTCTTCCGGAGGCCGACAGCTTTGAACCTGTGAGTCCTTTCCTGAACCTCATTCCACAGTGACAAGGGAACAGTTAGCACATTCTTGCATGAGAATCCTGAGCACTGGAGAATCATTCTGCACAGCCCTTATACCTGTGTTGTGTGGGAATGAATAGCTAGGATTGCCGTCGGGTTTGTTATTCAGCTGGTGGTTGGTGTGGTCCATAACAAGGACTTCTAGCACATGAGACGAGCCTAACAGAAGCCATCTTTGTCGGATACTGTTTATGTTACTGACCTATATGCTAGGAGGAGACAGCCATCCAACTTACTAGACTTAGCAATCTTAGGGCTACCCTTCCTTCCTGTGAATTTACTGCTTGTTGGCTGGGTGGGGTGGCTCCTGCCTATAATCCTAGCACTTCAGGAGGCCAAGGTGGGTGGATCACCTGAGGTCAGGAGTTCAAGACCAGCCTGATCATCATGGTGAAACCCCATCTTTAAAAAAATAAAAGGAAAAAAAGACAGAGAATTTACTGCTTGTTTTATTAAGACTTTATGTTGTTGTCAAGTAAGTTTCTATCACCAAGGGACATTTCAAATTCCATCAGCTCTCCCTTCATAGTTCTTTGAAGGACTTAACCATATACTGGTATGAGCCATCTAGTTCTAAAATTAGGCAAAAATCTAGGCCCCTTAAGCACGTAGATCCTTCATGTTTCACGTGGTTAAATAGAACTGCTGGGTGGATGCTTGCGTTGCCACAGTTCTTTTCCCTTTCTCATTTCTTTTTTTTTGAGACAAGTCTCACTTTGCCGCCCAGGCTGGAGTGCAGTGGTGCCAGTATAGCTCACTGCAGCCTCGACCTCCTGGGCACAAGTGATCCTCCTGCCTCAGCCTCCCAAGTAGCTGGGACTACAGGTGCAAGCTACCATACCCAGCTAAGTTTTACGGTTTTTGTAGAGATGGGGTTTAGCCATGTTGCCCAGGCTGGTCTTGAACTCCTAGGCTCAAGTGATCTGCCCACCTCTGCCTCCCAAAGTGCTAGGATTACAGGCTTGAGCCGCTGCACCTGGCCAGAGTTGTAAGTGTTAGCTCTTAGAAGAAAACTAAGGATCATCTAATTTAAACCCCTCATTTTAGTGAAGAGGAAATAAGTTCCCAGCAAGTTGGCATGACTTAGCTCTACTAACTCACCGTAACACTTAGTCAGATCAACATTCTAGAAAAAGGAATACACAATATTTAATTTTTGGCCCAGTATATTGATATGAAGTCATCCGCCAGCTGCGTTGACTTCTTGGGTTGTTCTAAATTCTTCAAGATCACTATAATTTGGAGTTTCTGATCATTTTAATATTTTAAGTAACACATACAAATTTGAATCTAGTTCTGAGATTCCTCTTATTACACCTGAATTGAAGTGTCCAGACAAAGAAGAGTCAATGGCATAAAACAGCTAGTAGCATAGTTCGACACAGTCACACGTCTGTCCTAGGTCTTTCACAATTCCACCTCTCATTGTCCCTTTACGGTTAACACTCACAATATTTTATTTAAAGTTTTGATATTCATCCCGAAATGACGTGAGGAGAGAGCTGTATTCTTTGGGAGACACTGATCACAAACCAAGACAAGACCCTGAACTTCAGGCACTTTGTAAGGCATTGTGGCCACTCACCAAAATCTGTTTTCCCGATGCCAAAATGAGCCACTCCAGGGGAGGTGACAACTATTTCCAGATGTGTTCTAAGATGCTCATCTGTGATTCAGACATACTTGTAGACAGAGGAGGGGCAAAGGTAAGATCTCACATCCCACCCTACCCCTGGCAAGCTCATCAGCAGCCCGAGTCCCTGTGTGTGGTTATCCGGGACTTCACAGCTTGCCTTTCCATTAGGCCTCAGAATGAGAGCTGTTGATGACTCGTTAAAGCTAACCTTTGATTCCTGTGCCCCAGGTTAAGGTTCAAAGGACAGCACAGCAAGCGGTACCAGTGTCACTTGTGATTTCTCCCCAACAAGAAGTGCTCTTCTGTTCCTCTTAGGCCACTCTGTCCTCACAGGGAGTGACTTCTTATCCTGTCCCTAAAAACTCAAGATATAGACCCTGGACCTCTCATTCTTCCTCCTCAGTGACAAAGGTCTATATTTCATATATTTTTTAAACTACTCTATGGTTTATAACCTAACTTACAAAATACTATTTAAGTTGTTCTCCAAAACAATTTCACTGAATATTTAAAAAACACGTTTAGAAAACTTAAGCACTGTAGTTTTAAGCCAGCTGTCTAATGATTTAGTTTGGACACATGAGAAAGAGATGGCGAAGAATCAAGAGCAGTGATGGGGCCCCAGGGGTGGGCACCCAGGGGTGCACTGGACTCTTAGGGTGGTCAGGATAGTCTGAGAGGTGGCTTCAGAGGTCTGGATTAAGTGTTAGTTTGTCAGTCCTTTATTATAAAATGGATCGTGTTCATTTCCACCTCTCATTAGAAGGCGCTCGCGCGCGCGTGTGTGTGGCTGTGTGTGCACGCGCGCGCTTCCACTTCCTTTTCCCTTCGAATTTCTCCTTGGTTCTGTTAAGTGTATATTTAACGCAGTGTTTTTGGAGGGGGTGGGGTGGCGAGTAATAGCTGCCTTAAAAACCTCATGAGCTCCCCCTGCTGTTTTGCAGCTGACAATACAAGTCCCTCTATTTTAATTCCCAGAAGCGCAGAAGAGAGAATCCCTTGTGGGTTTGATGGACGAAACAGATTAATATGGCAGCTTTCTCCTGAAGGTTGACGAAATCATAGAGGAAAGGAAGAGTCAGCATTTGATTTTGGCTATCACTTAACCTAGGGCACCGGAACTGTCCCCTCACTTGACCTAAGAAGTGTGTCTGTACCACTTTTGAATACCTGCCAATGAAGAATGAAGGAACATATGATGATGTTACATCAGATCTGAAATACAATGCCTAAAACTTGGAAGATGTGTTTTTAGTCTTTTCATTTTTTAGTCGGTAAAGATTTGGAAAGAAACTCATATGACTTGAAAATATGGTATTGATAGAGTTTCTGCTGCGTTTCTTTCCCACCACTTCTTGAAACTTTATATGTAACTTGATTTAAATTAACTGACTTTAACTTAACTTAGAGTGAATTTTGAGTGAGAATGAAATATCAGACAGAAATCACCTTTATTAATCAATATTTTTTCATATATGTTATCAGGTATCATTTAACATGACAAATTAAAAACATCAGAAGATATGCATTTATCAAATTGCAAATATATATAATGGAACACTTGTCACCAACCACGGGAAGGTGGGGGGGATATGATGGTGACAAAAACAGAGGTTTCAGTCTTTGTAGATCTTATGTTCTGTGATGGCAGGCATGTGTGTAATAAAGCATTCAAATAAATATATAACTTAAAATTATGAGTTACTTTTGCATATGACACAAAAAGAACAAGCAATAGAAGAAAAAAATAGATAAACTGGACTTCTCCAAGATTAAAAACTTCTGTGCATCAAAGTACACTCTCAACAGAGTGAAAAGCCAACCCATGTAATAGAAGACAATATTTGCAAATCGTGTATCTGATAAAGAGCTAATGTTCAGAATACGCGAAGAACTCTTACAACCCAACAACAAAAAAGCATATGCAATTAGCTTGAATAGACATTTCTCCAAAAACATTCCAATGGCCTATAAGCACATGAAAAGATGTTTAACATTAATGGAACATTTGATTTGTATCAGAAAACTACAAGTCAAAACTACAATGAGACTCTACTTCATACCCATTAGGGTAGCTGTTATTTTAGACAACAACAACAAAAAGAAAAACAGAAAATAAGTGTTGGTCAGGATTTGGAGAAACTGGAACCCTCTGCACTGCTGGTGGGAATATAAAATGATGCAGCCATTGTGGGAAACAGTATGGGGCTTCCTAAAAAAATTAAACATAGAATTATTGTATGACTCAGCAATCCCACTTCTGGGTGTAAACATAAAAGAATTAAAAGCAGAGATTCAAACAGATATTTGTATATCCACATTTATAACAACATTTTCACAATAGCGAAAAAACGGAAGCCTCCTAAGTGTCTACCAATGGATAAATGGATAAACAAAATGCGATCTATAAATACAATGGAATATTATTCAGCCTTGAAAAGGAAGGAAATTCTGATACATACCACAACCTGATGATATTGAAGAAATTATGCTAAATGAAGTAAGCCAGTTATACATGAGCAACTTTTTTTTTTTTTTGAGACAGTCTCACTTTGTTGCCCAGGCTGGAATGCAGTGGCATGATCTTGGCTTACTGCAACCTCCACCTCCCAGGCTCAAGCAGTCCTCCCACCTCAACCTCCCGAATAGCTGGGACCACAGGCACACACCATCACATCCAAGTAATTTGTATTTTTTGCAGAGATGGAGTTTTGCCATGTTGGCCAGGCTGGTGTTGAACTCCTGACCTCAAGCAATCCATCTGCCTTGGCCTCCCAAAGCGCTGGGTTTATAGGCATGAGCCACTGCACCCAGTTCAAATGAACAACTATCATTTGCTTCCTCTTACGTGAGGTTCCTTGAGTAGTTGCATCCATAGAGACAGAAAGTAGAATGGTGGTTACCAGAGGGTTGGGCTAAGGGGGAGTAGGGAGTTAGTGTTTAATGGGTAGAATTTCAGTTAGGGAAGTCAAAAAAGTTACCAAATGCTGAGGGGTTGGTCTAGGTCCTGCTGCTTGCCATACAGAAAGCCAACCACTGAGACAACGAGTATTGCCAGGAAGAAGCTTTAATCCGGTGCTGCAGCTGAGGAGATGGGAGCTCAGTCTGAAATCCATTTCCCTGATCAAGAATAGGGCTTTACATAGCAGGGAAGAAATGTAACCATGTCTGGGAAAACAGGAACTTGGAAGGGGTAAAGGAGCAATCATGGTGAATGAGCAGCCTGGGTCTTATTGTCTGGATGTGGTAATCTGGTGAGTTTCAGTTCTTTGATACTTTTTGAGAGACCTGGGAGTCCTTTCCTGAGGAAGAAACTCAGGTGAAACAAATGTAACTTTTAAGCTTTAAGACCCAAGGATCTGTTTCTATGTTTATCAAAAGCAAAACCAACCAAGCAAACAAACAACAAACCCTGTCGATAGGACTGCTGGGTCTGTTTCAGTCGCACAATGTAACACACAGAACAGTTCACTTAAAAGTGATTAAGCTGGGCTCAAGCCTGTAATCCCAGTGCTTTGGGAGGCCGAGGCGGGTGGATCACAAGGTCAACAGATCGAGACCATCCTGGTCAACATGGTGAAACCCCGTCTATACTAAAAATACAAAAAAAAGCGTGCCTGTAATCCCAGCTACTCAGGAGGCTTGAGGCGGGAGAATTGCCTGAACCCAGGAGGCGGAGGTTGCGGTGAGCCGAGATCGCGCCATTGCACTCCAGCCTGGGTAACAAGAGCGAAACTTCGTCTAAAAAAAAAAGTGATTAAGCTGGTAAATTTTACATTATGCATATTTTGAGACAGTTCAAAATAATTATGGTAAGTAATTTTAAGGGGAAGAAAGCAATAGGTTTCTACTACTAGGCATTTGGGTGGTTAAGGGGACGTGGTCCAGGAAGGCCTCGCGGAGACCTGCTGGTTAGCATGGCCAGGGGAGTGGGAAGGGTGTTGTAAGGCCTGTGCTGATAAGGCCTGGAGTGCTCTGGGGCACCAGGGGAGACCAAGGCAGCAGGTGCAGAGGGAGCATCCTGGGGAGCAGAAAGCCACGAGGACAAGGAGGAGGGCGAGAGTGGAGCACAGTTCTGTTGCTGTGGGGAGGAGCTTGGGTTTTACCTGCAGCAATGAGAGATTGGACACTGTCTAAACTCCACCTAAATAGGTCACTCAGACTGCTGTGTGGGAAACAGATTCTGAGAAGCCAAAAATGTAGCCCAGGGACCAGTTAGGAGGCTGCGGCAAAGGTGAGAAATAGCGGTTTGAACTATGAGAGTGTGAGAGGATATGGAGACGAGTGGGCGGAGGGAAGGTTCTGGTGATGGGCTGCTAGGGTCAGGGGGAGGGAAGCGCCCAGGCCGATGCAGTGTCATCATGCCGAGCCACCGTGCCCGCCCTCAGTGTCATCACGCCGAGCCACCGTGCCCGCCCCTGCTCTTACACACGTAGAATGTCTTTAACTGAAGTCACTGTTATCATTCTGAGGTCAGTGCTATGGCAGGCAGAACTGGCTGCCTGGCTCCGTCTGCTCTGAACATTAGGATCTGCTATTTCACCTCCAGAAAAGTAAATTGACAAGGTACTTTTAATTCTTCAAAAACAATGCTTTGTAAGTCTGTAAATTATTAGGATGGCAGTTCAAAGCGATCCACTAACCTGATCAAACTTCATTTCTGATCAGCTGGATCATAGGATACGACAATGACAGTAATGGGTAATAACTGTGATGTTTTCAATGTCCCTGGGCCAAAAGTACATTCAGAAGTTAAAAGGTGATCTCGGCCGGGCGCGGTGGCTCAATCCTGTAATCCCAGCACTTTGGGAGGCCGAGGCAGGTGGATCACAAGGTTAAGAGATCGAGACCATGGTGAAACCCCGTCTCTACCAAAAAATACAAAGATTAGCTGGGCATGGTGGCACACACCTGTGGTCCCAGCTACTGGGGAGGCTGAGGCAGGAGAATTGCTTGAACCCGGGAAGTGGAGGTTGCAGTGAGCTGAGGTCGCACCACTGCACTCCAGCCTGGCGCCTGGCAACAGAGCAAGACTCTGTCTCAAAAAAAAAAAAAAACAGGTGATCTCAACCTGCATGTCAGAATTGTAAATGAGGTCACTGGAGCAGTTTTAAACTTTCAAGTAAATGTTTTTCCTTCAATGTGACTGAAAGTTGTATTTGGGAAACAAATGGGGAAGAGGTTGGGGTACCTGAGTGAAAAATGAGAATCACGCTCTTTTCACTTTGTAGGTAAAGTGTCAGTGAATAGACTGGATGGGAAACTCCAAATTCAATGAGCCAGTGAGCTTCTGCCTAAGGAAGTGAGTCACTCTTGTCCAAGTCGGAGGAACCGATCAGCTTTGCGAGCTTTTAGAGCCAATGGGGGCGTGGGGGGCACGGTGACTGGCACCCCAGGACAGGGTGCAACAGGGACGCAGTAGGTGGGCCGACAGGTGGGGGGCTGGGAACTTATTAATACTTCATTCCAGTTGTTCAGAAACAAAGCACTTAGTTGAGCTGAACAGATCAAACCCGAGTCCGATTTAGCCTCTGGGTCCAGCTGCAGGAATGCAGAAGCCAGCATGGGGAGCTCGCGACGGCTGTGCCACCGCAAAATCCTCCCTCTGGGACTGTCCAGGCCAGCGGCGAATCTACTGATCCCACAGAGCGACTCTAAGGAGACGACGAACACGGAAGGGCATCTGAGAGACATGCAGAACGTTTTCAAGTGAGCAAGACGAAAACTGGACCGTCCGGGGATGCATTTGACCGTTAAAACGGTGTTTTGAAAATGTCCACCGCAGTGGTTCCTGTAAAAATCAGGGTGCTGCTAACCTAGCTGGGGAGAAAGAGGCTGTGGTTGGGATGAGGCCACAGGGACGGGCTAAGTTCTGTTCACTTTTAAATCAATCATTAAGACACTTTTGCTTTGCGTGGTTTTCTGTATCTTCGTTTTATTTTATAATAAAAAGACTTTTTAAGTGTTTAGTTCTTACGAGGCATCACATTATGTTTTTTCTCTTCTCTGACACTCAAAATCCTGTCCCCATAACTTACCAGTGCAGTTTAGCCGTGTTTACATCAGGTCTATTTTGTTCTATTTTATTTTATTAATTAATTCATTCATTTAAAAATAGAGACAGGATCTTGCTATGTTGCCCAGGCTGGTCTTGAACTCCTGTCTTTAAGTGATCCTCCTACATCAACCTCCCAAAGTGTTGGGATTACAGATATGATCCATCATGCCTGGCCTATTCTTTTTTTTTTTTTTTTTGAGACAGAGTCCCTCTGTCACCCAGGCTGGAGTACAGTGGCATGATAGCTCACTGCAAACTTTGCCTTTGGGTTCTAACAATTCTCCTGCCTAAGCTTCCTGTGTAGCTGGGATTACAGGCGCCCACCACCAGGCCTGACTAATTTTTGTTTTTTTAGTAGCGACGGGGTTTCACCATGTTGGCCAGGCTGGTCTCGAACTCCTGACCTCAAGTGATCTGTTTGCCTTAGCCTTTCAAAGTGCTGGGATTCCAGGCGTGAGCCACTGTGCCTGGCCCCTGTTCCTACGGTGTCTAATTTTTGTCATTGAAGTCATTGTTATCATTCTCAGCTGTGGGAGGATCTTTGGGTTGCTCCCACTGCTATGGAAAATGCTTGTCATTTGTTTTCAAGTTTGGAAATTGGCATTTGTGTAATAAAGATGCTATTGTTTTATTTATACGCACACACACACACACAAACACACTCACACACATTTCTTTTTTTGGGATAGAGTCTTGCTATGTTGCCCAGGCTGGTCCCAAACTCCTGGACTCAAGCAATCCTCCCACTCTGGCCTCCCAAAGTGCTGGGATCACAGGCATGAACCACCATGCCTGGCCCCAAATGGACATTTTATCAGAAATAGTAAGAGGCTCCATTTTGTATTGCATTCTCGCTCTACTCAATTTAACAGAAAAGAGCCTCATCTTAGAGCTTAAGCCACCATAAGGAATTGTTACACTGGTCTTTTATAGACAGTTCTCAAGCCCATACTCTGCCAGACTCTGTGCTTGGTTCTGGGGCTGAAAAGTTGACTGTGACCTAGTGTCCTATTAAAAAGCTCAGAGAGGCCGGGCGCAGTGGCTCACGCCTGTAATCCCAGCACTTTGGGAGGCCGAGGCAGGTGGATCACGGGGTCAAGAGATCGAGACCATCCGGGGCAACATGGTGAAACCCTGTCTCTACTAAAAATACAAAAAATTAGCTGGGCATGGTGGCGCGTGCCTGTAATCCCAGCTACTCAGGAGGCTGAGGCAGGAGAATTGCCTGAACCCAGGAGGCGGAGGTTGCGGTGAGCCGAGATCGCGCCACTGCACTCCAGCCTGGGTAACAAGAGTGAAACTCCGTCTCAAAAAAAAAAAAAAAAAAAGCTCAGAGATGAGTCAACTGTCAAAAATAGTGCAGAATGATGAAACCCCAATAAATGGATATCGGGCTTCAACTCTTTCTAGAGGAATCCCATATAAATGCTGGCCCCTGTCTCTAGTCTTGGTCCGCTCTAGTTCTTTCCCTACATGGAAACCAGAGTGACTGGAAGGCAATCAAGTCTTCCAGCAACTCACAGGCCACACAAGACAACCACCAGCTCCTCAGAAGGGCCTCGCAGGCCTCTGAGCCCTCGCAAAGACGTTCTCTCTGCCTGAAGCCTCTTTATCCTTTTCTTTCCCATCTCACCTGGTTAATGCCTACATTTCCTTCTGGTGTCAGTTGAAATGCCACTTTCTCTGCCTCACCTGGACCAGTTGAGAGCCTGTGAGCTGGGCCTCCACCCGTGCCCCACAGTCCCTCTTAGGACTTGTCATGCTTTAGTAACGACTTACTGTCCCTAATGCCTTCCCCAGTAGCCTGTAAGTGCTGTCAGGACATTGCTTGCCTTGCTTCCGATTCTCACAGTCCTGGCATGCGCAGGCACTTAGCAGGCATTGTGAGATGAAGGGCAGGGCTTGTGCACGCACTGCCAAGAGAAATGCAGCGGTGCCTCATGGAATCAGGAAGTGAGCAGATGGAGCTGCACCCTAAAGCCTAAAGCTACACCCTAGACCTTTCCAACAGGGCTGGAGGCTACAGCCTAAAGAGGAAGCTGGAGTCCGCCAGGTAAAGAAGGGAGGTGAGAATCTGGGGTGGTGGTGGGATGACTGTCGACGCAGAGGAGTCCCTGCAAAGGCGGGGAGAGCTCGGCAAGGTCAGACAACTGCAGGTGTTCCGGACGACGGACTTGTCAGGGAAGGGAACGGGCAAGTGACCCTCACCACATAGAAAGGTGTCGCGCATAGAGCTATGATCCAACAACACACCCTGGTATGCATGTGGCCCTGATGGGGACAGGTGCAGCGTTGTGTCGTTTCAGATTCCTTGTCCGTCTCAGGTGGGATGTTGATGGGGAAGAGCCTTCACCAGCTTGATTCCTCTCACACCGGATTGACCGGCAAGGCCCATCTCAAGGTGATTTTGCCCAGTCAGTGAAACGTCCTGAACGAATCTGAGTGTGAGATGCTGGGAAAGCCGGCTGATGCTAAGGAAGACAGAGGCGAGTCAGATCTAGGGGAGAAGAAAAGCTAGGTGTGTGTATTCATTCATAAAATCATACACTGTTGTTAAAAAACAAGAATTTAAAAATTGCTCAGTTTATGTGACCCTGTGGAGTCTCTTCTAAAGGACGCACAAAAAACTGGTACTAGTGACTGCTTCCTAGGATGGGCACTGGATGGCTGGGGACAGACAAGAGAGGAAGACCTACGTGTCACCATATGAGCTTTTGTCCTATATATAAGTGTATAACTAATTAAAATGTATTTTAAAATTAGTGTATGCATAAAAAGCCTGTCAGGAGGCATATCAAACAAGCTAACAGTGCTCATAACTGGATGGTGGGACAGGGGTTTGGGTCTGTTTTATCCTTTCTATGTGAGCATGCATTGCTTTGGTAAATAATTTAAAAAGGGATACTGGCTGAGTGTGGTAGCTCATGCCTGTAATCCCAGCACTTTGGAAAGCCAAGGCAGGAGTTTGAGACCAGCCTGGGCCACAGAGCAAGAGTCCATCTCTATAAAACTGAAAAAATTGGCCAGGCATGGTGGCATGTTCCCAGAGTCCCAGCTATTTGGGAGGCTGAGCTGGGAGGATCACTTAAGCCCAGGAGGTCAAGACTGCAGTGAGCTATGATTGCATCACTGCGCTCCCCGTCTCAAAAAAAAAGAAAAGAAAAAGGATGTGATTTTTTTAAAAGATGAATTTTAAAGACTATACATCGGGGCACTCGACTGCTCAGTTCTGAAGTCAAGGAGGACTACAACCTACAACTTCACCCCAGGAGAGAAGAGTTTTCTACCCTTACCTTCAGATCTTACTATTCTCAGAGTGTGAAATTGCTGTTGATGGTGGCAGCTGCTGTCTAGAAGAAGGCGCACTGGACTGGGAAGCAGGCGTATGGTATGCAGTTGCAGTCCTGGTGCTGCCACGGAAGAGAGATGTGACTTTGGACAAACCGTACTGGCCCTCAGCTGCGGGTTGTGTGTAGTAATACGTACTGCGGAGGTGACTGCGGGGATGAGATGGGGTGACTGCTTGTGAAAGCATCTACCAACCAGGCCAGGGGAGGCATCAAAGAGGCTCTTTCGGGTGAGTTGGCCCCTCTTGATTTCCACCAGCTCCACGAAGGCCACTCCAAACAGTGTGCTGCTTGCGTAAATACAGCTTTAATACAAATCCTCTGCCCTGCTCCACCCGTGTCTGCTCCGCGGTCTTCATACCTGGGTCTTCTGGAGCTATCTTTGTACCTGATACTCAGCAAGCTCTGAAAGAGATCTCTGGGCCACGTGGTGGCTCGTGTCTGTAATGCCAGCACCAAAAGGATCTCTGTCTTCCTTTCTTTTTAAAATTTTTGAGAGATGGAGTGTCTGTACATTGCCCAAGTTGATCTAGAACTCCTGGGCTCAGGTGATCCTTGGCCTCCCAAGCAGTGGCGATGACAGGCATACGCAGCCACGCAGGCTCCCTTCTTCCATTCTTGGTGTCTTCGCTGATGCAGAGAGGGACATGCTTTAAAGTGAGTACCCAGGAAAACAAACAAAAAAAAAGAATAAAGATGGACATGCTAAAATTAAGATTGCTTCAAGGACAAAAAGGTCAGTTAATTGACAACATAAATGAGTTTTTAAAAAATTCAATATTGTAAGTAGGTTACCAATTTCAAAGGTTACAGTTTTCATCCATATTAAAATCTCACACAGATTTCAGATCTTTTTTTTTTTTTTTTGAGAGATGGAGTTTCACTCTGTCACCCAGGCTGGAGTGCAATGGCACAATTTTGGGTCACTGCAACCTCCACCTCCTGGGTTCAAGTGATTCTCCTGCCTCAGCCTCCTGAGTAACTGGGATTACAGGTGCATGCCACCACACCTGGCGAATTTTTGTATTTTTAGTAGAGACAGGGTTTTGCTGTGTTGGCCAGGCTGGTCTTGAACTCCTGACCTCAGGCGATCTGCCTGCCTTGGCCTCCCAAGTGCTGGGATTATAGGCGTGAGCCACAGCACCCAGCCAGATTTCAGTTCTAATCACTAACAGTTATGGGGCTGAAATTATTATCCAGCCACTGCTCTGTTAACTTCTTGAATCTTCCCATCCACCAATGGGAGAGGCACAACTGTCCCACTCACCTGGTGGAAACTGGAGCCCAGAGCTGTGAAATCGTTCTCTGGAGGTTATACAGCTAGAAAACAGCTGATCCTGGACTCCATCCCAAGCGGTCTCCTCCAGGATCACGTTCTTAATCACCACCATGCCTCTCAGGGATGATAATAATTAATGCCTCTAGCAATGGTATTATTTGACTATAGGAATTAATGAAAGTCCGGAGAAAACATAGAACATACAGTTCCACATGATTGTGTCAGTGTTTCACACCTAGGGTTTCCGAAACCATTCCACAAACAGATTTGTATGAATGGGCACGAAGTTGCTGCAATTATGCATTTCCGTTCACCTGGGGAGGATGAAGACCAACTTTCACTGGAGAAGAGTCGTCAGGGCCGGGTGTGCTGACCAATCACCGAAGGGAAAAGGTACTTGGGACTTTTTTTTTTTTTTTTTGAGACGGAGTTTCGCTCTTGTTACCCAGGCTGGAGTGCAATGGCGCGATCTCGGCTCACCGCAACCTCCGCCTCCTGGGTTCAGGCAATTCTCCTGCCTCAGCCTCCTGAGTAGCTGGGATTACAGACACGCGCCACCATGCCCAGCTAATTTTTTAATTTTTTTAGTAGAGACGGGGTTTCACCATGTTGACCAGGATGGTCTCGATCTCTTGACCTCGTGATCCACCCGCCTCGGCCTCCCAAAGTGCTGGGATTAGAGGCTTGAGCCACCGCGCCCGGCTACTTGGGACTTTTCTTTGCCTCTCGAATACAGCATTCCCGAGAGCCTGGTGTGGAAGAATTCTCCTTCTACCCGAGGAATGAAGGAAGTCAGTGTGCCTGCATGCTGATTTGGGGTAACGTCCAGCAAAGAGGCTTGAGAAGTATGCAGGGTCCTCAATGGGAAGACCTCACAAGGAACTCGGACTCTATCCTAAGAGCAAGGGGCAACCGTTGAATAATTTTAGACAGAGGAATTTAAGATTTGAGCTTCAGGAAAAAATCATTCTTCCTGCTATGCTGAAAATGAATTAGAGGAAGCAAAAATGGAGGCTGGGAGAGCTGGTGGAAAGCGGGGACAGGGGCCTGAAAAGGAACGTTGGCAGCCTGGCCTGTGGTGATGGCAGAGGGGATGGAGAGAAGTGAAAGCATTCAAGACAGGTGACAAAAGTGACAAGACACAGAGTTCAGAAGAGAGACTGATCTCGGGATGAGGCGGATCAAGGGAGAGAGATCACGTGAGTCTCCCAGGGGTGAAGGCAGATCAGAAAATGAGACCAGTGTGTGGTTTTCTTATATCACATAGGACGATTTTACCTAGATTCAGGGCCTCAAAAGAAACCTTCGGGGTAACTAAATCCTGCCCAAAAGAAAGAGAGAGAAAAAAAAGCTGGGAATCGGGGTATAAGGGAAGGGAAAGAGGGGAGACAAAAAGGGTGGAAACGTTTATGTTTTGATATGTTTGTATTTACGTGGGGAGGAAGATTATTTGTCCACTAATGCTCCTTCTGTGTCTCCAGGCTGACTGGGCATCTCTACCCGTGGGCTTTCGAGAAGCATTCAGATCCGTTCTTAAGCTGTGCAACTTCCTCCTTAGTGAAGATGAGGCTTGTCAAAGTATGGCGAGCAGTTACATGGGAAAATGGATTAAACAGCTTTTTGGAAAGAAACTTTTTGTAAATCACAGTGAGCACCTGATGCCAGAGAGTCACCACCAGGTGCGCTGTTTACCCGCGTCTCCCGGTTATTATATATACCTGCAGCACTGTCCTTCGCGCAGAAAAACCATCTGATGCTTCTTGGAAATTACTGTTTCCTAAACTCCATTTATCCAGTGAGCCTGTCCACCTTCCTTGGAGTCTCTTTCTCAACATATAAATGAAAAGGTTTGAAAATATTGTCTCATTGATGAATGTTCTTTTCACATCAAGGAAACAGGCAACACAATCCTAGAGTTCCATCATTTTAGAAATTATCTTTCCATTTTTAATTGTATTCTAGGAAGTTATCCATTCGATGTCGTTGTTCTGAAATTGACAGAGCAATGAAATGCCTTCCCTATAGCCTTCCCTCACCACATATATTTAGGCCATCATCAGCCTGAGTCCAAGGCCAGCGTCACTATTATTTGGTGCGAATCTGACAATATCCATGTTGCTCTGTCTTTCTGATGGAGCTGTGATGTAGTTCAGATGGGATTCATTTGTATTCACGTCGGTCTCTTTACCGTAACTCCGAGTAGGAAGGTTTGTGAAATCAGGTTCTTCAAACTTTCACAGATTTATCACTCGTGGCCAGAATGTAAGGTTGCGTGCATATGACTCTCTCTCCAATTTGACTTTTTTTCCAAAATAGCTTCTCTGAGCGCCCGGAACTGGCTCTGCCATACTCCGCAGTGGTGCCAGGGCTATATGGCCTGCATACAGCGTACAATGCATCCGAAAAGTACAGGAACACGGTGTAACTTCCAGCTCTAAAACCTCATCACTTTTATTTCTGGCTATTCTCCATAGGAATTTGTTCTTCACTAACCACACTTTATGTTGTATTTAGAAAGAGCAACAAGGCTAGACCACGGTTTTTTTTTTTTTTTGAGACCAAGCCTTACTCTGTCGCCCAGGCTGGAGTGCTACGGCACAATCTCAGCTCACTGCAATCTCTGCCTCCGGGTTCAACTGATTCTCCTACCTCAGCCTCCAGAGTGGCTGGGAGTACAGTCATGTGCCACCATGCCCGGCTAATTTTGTAATTTTAGAAGAGACGGGTTTTCACCATGTTGGCCAGGCTGGTCTCAAGCTCCTGACCTCAGGTGACCCACCCGCGTCGGCCTTCCAAAGTGCTGGGCTTACAGACGTGAGCCACTGTGTCCACCTGAGACCAGAAATTTATATTCTGACAAATACAAAACAAATTCTTGCTGGGGTAAAAAGGAAGTCCTGGTACCAGTGGGTAGAAATGCACATGTTTTATTGTGAAAAATCTCTACCGATGTAACTAACAAAATTATAGAGTTTTGTTTTTGTGTCATTGTAAACATTGCAGAAGGTCATCTAGAAATACTGTAGTGACAAAGTTCCAATATATTTATAAAGTTTTAACTAATGTACTTTATTGACTCTTGCTTTTAAGCTAAACATTATAATAAATGAAGCAAAACTGCTCAGGTTCCCAATTCTCATGGGATCTTTTTGCCTCTCACTCTCCCTCTAGTCTAGCCCAGAATTCCTATTTCAATTTTCCACTCCTGTACTAGCATTTCAATAAGCTGCTCCCATCTCCCATGCCCCGATTCAGCATAACACTGTCTGCTGCCACTCTTCTGTTTTGCTTCAGCTGTACTTGCTATAGAGAGAGTTGGTCAAAAAGTATAATCACACAGATTTGCAGACTTTGTTACTATTATTATACCTTGAGTGCTGGGATACACGTGCGGAATGTGCAGGTTTGGTACCTAGCTATACTTGTGTCATGGTGGTTTGCTGCACCCATTGACCAATCCTTCAAGCTCCCTCCCCTCCTTCCCCACCCCCTAACAGGCCC
Source organism: Callithrix jacchus (assembly GCF_049354715.1). Lineage (NCBI taxonomy): Eukaryota > Metazoa > Chordata > Mammalia > Primates > Cebidae > Callithrix > Callithrix jacchus. The sequence goes on from NC_133504.1 coordinate 6,410,093, forward strand.
TCTGGTGTGTGATGTTCCCTTCCTTGTGTCCATGTGTCCTCATAGTTCAATTCCCACTTATGAGTGAGAGCATGTGGTGTTTGGTTTTCTGTTCCTGTGTTAGTTTGCTCAGGTGGCTTCCAGCTTCATCCATGTCCCTGCAAAGGACATGATCTCATTCCTTTTTGTGGCTGCATAGTATTCCATGGTGTATATGAACCACATTTTCTTAATCCAGTCTATCATTGATGAACATTTGGGTTGATTCCATGACTTTGCTATTGTAAATGGTGCTGCATTAAACGTATGTGTGCATGTGTCTTTGCAGTAGAATGATTTATATTCCTTTGGGTATATACCCAGTAATGGGATTGCTGGGTCAAATGGTATTTCTGGTTCTAGATCCTTGAGGAATCGCTACACTGTCTTCCACAGTGGGTGAAATAATTTACACTCCCACCAACAGTGTAAAAGTGTTCCTATTTCTCCACAGCCTCACCAGCATCTATTGTTTCTTGCCTTTTTAATAATCGCCAGTCTGACTGGCATGAGATGGAATCTCATTGTGGTTTTGATTTGCATTTCTGTAATGATCAGCGATGTTGAGCTTTTTTTCATATGTTTCTTGGCCACATAAACGTCTTCTTTTGAGAAGTGTCTGTGCATATCCTTTGCCCACTTTTTAATGGGGTTGTTTGTTTTTTCTTGTAAATTTGTTTAAGTTCCTTGCAAATTCTGGAAATTAGCCTTTTGTCAGATGGGTAGATTGCAAAAATGTTCTCCCATTCTGTAGGTTGCCTGTTCACTCTGATGATAGTTTCCTTTGCTGTGCAGACGCTCTTCAGTTTAATCCATTTGTCAGTTTTGGCTTTTGTTGCCATTGCTTTTGGTGTTTTCTTCATGAAGTCTCTGCCCATGCCTACATCCTGAATGGTATTGCCTAGGTGTTCTTCTAGGGTTTTTAGGGTTTTGGGTTTTACATTTAAGTCTTTAATCCATCTTGAGTTAATTTTTTTATAAGGTGTAAGGAAGGAAGTTTTTCTTTTCTGCATATGGCAGCCAGTTTTTCCAGCACCATTTATTGAATAGGAGATCATTTCCCCATTGCTTGTTTTTTTCAGTTTTGTTGAAGATCAGATGGTTACAGATGTGTGGTGTTATTTCTGAGATCTGTGTTGAAGGTCAGATGGTTACAGATGTGTGGTGTTATTTCTGAGATCTGTGTTGAAGGTGAGATGGTTGTAGATGTGAGGTGTTATTTCTGAGATCTGTGTTGAAGGTCAGATGGTTGTAGATGTGTGGTGTTATTTCTGAGGTCTGTGTTGAAGGTCAGATGGTTACAGATGAGTGGTGTTATTTCTGAGGTCTGTGTTGAAGGTCAGATGGTTACAGATGTGTGGTGTTATTTCTGAGGTCTGTGTTGAAGGTCAGATGGTTGTAGATGTGAGGTGTTATTTCTGAGGTCTGTGTTGAAGATCAGATGGTTACAGATGTGAGGTGTTATTTCTGAGGTCTGCGTTGAAGGTCAGATGGTTGTAGATGTGTGGTGTTATTTCTGAGGTCTGTGTTGAAGGTCAGATGGTTGTAGATGTGAGGTGTTATTTCTGAGATCTGCATTGAAGGTCAGATGGTTACAGATGTGAGGTGTTATTTCTGAGATCTGCGTTGAAGGTCAGATGGTTGTAGCTGTGTGGTGTTATTTCTGAGATCTGTGTTGAAGGTCAGATGGTTGTAGATGTGTGGTGTTATTTCTGAGATCTGTGTTGAAGGTCAGATGGTTGTAGATGTGAGGTGTTATTTCTGAGATCTGTGTTGAAGGTCAGATGGTTACAGATGTGTGGTGTTATTTCTGAGGTCTGTGTTGAAGGTCAGATGGTTACAGATGTGAGGTGTTATTTCTGAGATCTGTGTTGAAGGTCAGATGGTTACAGATGTGAGGTGTTATTTCTGAGATCTGTGTTGAAGGTCAGATGGTTGTAGATGTGAGGTGTTATTTCTGAGATCTGTGTTGAAGGTCAGATGGTTGTAGATGTGAGGTGTTATTTCTGAGGTCTGTGTTGAAGGTCAGATGGTTACAGATGTGTGGTGTTATTTCTGAGGTCTGTGTTGAAGGTCAGATGGTTGTAGATGTGTGGTGTTATTTCTGAGGTCTGTGTTGAAGGTCAGATGGTTGTAGATGTGTGGTGTTATTTCTGAGATCTGTGTTGAAGGTCAGATGGTTGTAGATGTGTGGTGTTATTTCTGAGATCTGTGTTGAAGGTCAGATGGTTGTAGATGTGTGGTGTTATTTCTGAGATCTGTGTTGAAGGTTAGATGGTTACAGATGTGTGGTGTTATTTCTGAGATCTGTGTTGAAGGTCAGATGGTTACAGATGTGTGGTGTTATTTCTGAGGTCTGTGTTGAAGGTCAGATGGTTGTAGATGTGAGGTGTTATTTCTGAGGTCTGTGTTGAAGGTCAGATGGTTGTAGATGTGAGGTGTTATTTCTGAGATCTGTGTTGAAGGTCAGATGGTTGTAGATGTGAGGTGTTATTTCTGAGGTCTGTGTTGAAGGTCAGATGGTTACAGATGTGTGGTGTTATTTCTGAGGTCTGTGTTGAAGGTCAGATGGTTGTAGATGTGTGGTGTTATTTCTGAGGTCTGTGTTGAAGGTCAGATGGTTGTAGATGTGTGGTGTTATTTCTGAGATCTGTGTTGAAGGTCAGATGGTTGTAGATGTGTGGTGTTATTTCTGAGATCTGTGTTGAAGGTCAGATGGTTGTAGATGTGTGGTGTTATTTCTGAGATCTGTGTTGAAGGTTAGATGGTTACAGATGTGTGGTGTTATTTCTGAGATCTGTGTTGAAGGTCAGATGGTTACAGATGTGTGGTGTTATTTCTGAGGTCTGTGTTGAAGGTCAGATGGTTGTAGATGTGAGGTGTTATTTCTGAGGTCTGTGTTGAAGGTCAGATGGTTGTATATGTGTGGTGTTATTTCTGAGATCTGTGTTGAAGGTCAGATGGTTGTAGATGTGTGGTGTTATTTCTGAGGTCTGTGTTGAAGGTCAGATGGTTACAGATGTGTGGTGTTATTTCTGAGATCTGTGTTGAAGGTCAGATGGTTGTAGATGTGTGGTGTTATTTCTGAGATCTGTGTTGAAGGTCAGATGGTTACAGATGTGTGGTGTTATTTCTGAGATCTGTGTTGAAGGTCAGATGGTTACAGATGTGTGGTGTTATTTCTGAGATCTGTGTTGAAGGTCAGATGGTTACAGATGTGTGGTGTTATTTCTGAGATCTGTGTTGAAGGTCAGATGGTTACAGATGTGTGGTGTTATTTCTGAGATCTGTGTTGAAGGTCAGATGGTTGTAGATGTGAGGTGTTATTTCTGAGATCTGTGTTGAAGGTCAGATGGTTGTAGATGTGAGGTGTTATTTCTGAGGTCTGTGTTGAAGGTCAGATGGTTGTAGATGTGTGGTGTTATTTCTGAGATCTGTGTTGAAGGTCAGATGGTTGTAGATGTGAGGTGTTATTTCTGAGGTCTGTGTTGAAGGTCAGATGGTTGTAGATGTGTGGTGTTATTTCTGAGGTCTGTGTTGAAGGTCAGATGCTTACAGATGTGAGGTGTTATTTCTGAGGTCTGTGTTGAAGGTCAGATGCTTACAGATGTGAGGTGTTATTTCTGAGATCTGTGTTGAAGGTCAGATGGTTACAGATGTGTGGTGTTATTTCTGAGATCTGTGTTGAAGGTCAGATGGTTACAGATGTGTGGTGTTATTTCTGAGGTCTGTGTTGAAGGTCAGATGGTTACAGATGTGTGGTGTTATTTCTGAGGTCTGTGTTGAAGGTCAGATGGTTGTAGATGTGTGGTGTTATTTCTGAGGTCTGTGTTGAAGGTCAGATGGTTACAGATGTGTGGTGTTATTTCTGAGGTCTGTGTTGAAGGTCAGATGGTTACAGATGTGAGGTGTTATTTCTGAGATCTGTGTTGAAGGTCAGATGGTTGTAGATGTGAGGTGTTATTTCTGAGGTCTGTGTTGAAGGTCAGATGGTTACAGATGTGTGGTGTTATTTCTGAGATCTGTGTTGAAGGTCAGATGGTTGTAGATGTGAGGTGTTATTTCTGAGGTCTGTGTTGAAGGTCAGATGGTTACAGATGTGTGGTGTTATTTCTGAGATCTGTGTTGAAGGTCAGATGGTTACAGATGTGTGGTGTTATTTCTGAGGTCTGTGTTGAAGGTCAGATGGTTACAGATGTGTGGTGTTATTTCTGAGATCTGTGTTGAAGGTCAGATGGTTACAGATGTGTGGTGTTATTTCTGAGGTCTGTGTTGAAGGTCAGATGGTTACAGATGTGTGGTGTTATTTCTGAGATCTGTGTTGAACGTCAGATGGTTACAGATGTGTGGTGTTATTTCTGAGATCTGTGTTGAAGGTCAGATGGTTACAGATGTGTGGTGTTATTTCTGAGATCTGTGTTGAAGGTCAGATGGTTACAGATGTGTGGTGTTATTTCTGAGGTCTGTGTTGAAGGTCAGATGGTTGTAGATGTGTGGTGTTATTTCTGAGATCTGTGTTGAAGGTCAGATGGTTGTAGATGTGAGGTGTTATTTCTGAGATCTGTGTTGAAGGTCAGATGCTTACAGATGTGAGGTGTTATTTCTGAGGTCTGTGTTGAAGGTCAGATGGTTGTAGATGTGAGGTGTTATTTCTGAGGTCTGTGTTGAAGGTCAGATGGTTGTAGATGTGAGGTGTTATTTCTGAGATCTGTGTTGAAGGTCAGATGGTTGTAGATGTGTGGTGTTATTTCTGAGATCTGTGTTGAAGGTCAGATGGTTACAGATGTGTGGTGTTATTTCTGAGGGCTGTGTTGAAGGTCAGATGGTTACAGATGTGTGGTGTTATTTCTGAGGTCTGTGTTGAAGGTCAGATGGTTGTAGATGTGTGGTGTTATTTCTGAGGTCTGTGTTGAAGGTCAGATGGTTGTAGATGTGAGGTGTTATTTCTGAGGTCTGTGTTGAAGGTCAGATGGTTGTAGATGTGTGGTGTTATTTCTGAGGTCTGTGTTGAAGGTCAGATGGTTACAGATGTGTGGTGTTATTTCTGAGGTCTGTGTTGAAGGTCAGATGGTTACAGATGTGAGGTGTTATTTCTGAGATCTGTGTTGAAGGTCAGATGGTTACAGATGTGTGGTGTTATTTCTGAGATCTGTGTTGAAGGTCAGATGGTTACAGATGTGTGGTGTTATTTCTGAGGTCTGTGTTGAAGGTCAGATGGTTGTAGATGTGAGGTGTTATTTCTGAGATCTGTGTTGAAGGTCAGATGGTTACAGATGTGTGGTGTTATTTCTGAGGTCTGTGTTGAAGGTCAGATGGTTGTAGATGTGAGGTGTTATTTCTGAGGTCTGTGTTGAAGGTCAGATGGTTGTAGATGTGAGGTGTTATTTCTGAGATCTGTGTTGAAGGTCAGATGGTTGTAGATGTGTGGTGTTATTTCTGAGATCTGTGTTGAAGGTCAGATGGTTGTAGATGTGAGGTGTTATTTCTGAGATCTGTGTTGAAGGTCAGATGGTTACAGATGTGTGGTGTTATTTCTGAGGTCTGTGTTGAAGGTCAGATGGTTGTAGATGTGTGGTGTTATTTCTGAGGGCTGTGTTGAAGGTCAGATGGTTACAGATGTGCCGTGTTATTTCTGGGGGCCGCATTCTGTTCCATTGTTCTATATGTTTGTTTTGGTACCAGTACCTAGACTTTCATAATGATAGTTTTTTATCTCCCACATGAGCCAGAAGCAAGTTGGGTCCCTCAACCTCTAACCTGTTCCCCGGAGAGCTCTTTCCTCTGGCTCTAGTTTTTCCTTCATGTGCACCCGTGGGTACACAGGCACACATGCTGCACACATGTACATGGCACTCCCGGGCCCATACGGCTCACGGGCACAGGCACGTATGTGTATCTCCATTCCTAGCTGTGTAGATAAGCACCCAGGTTCTGGGTTTTCAGGATAGCCAGTAACCAAAATTCATTTTCCCCTCCTATTGTTCTCAGAACCTTTTGATATATAGACGTAGGTATCAGGCAGAGATAAACATGTCTAATCTGCAACCGACAGGAAGATGTGACATCAGTTTACGGGGACAGTGGGCTTTCAACATTTCACCTTAGAATTAGTTTTTCCACTGCAAGCACAGGAAGAGCTAGAGGTCTTCCAGCCAGCCAGCTGGGCATGCTCGCTTGCTCTCTGTGGGCACCTGACACCAGAGAGAAAGTGGCTGAGTGGAGCCTGCCTGTCCCGCTTCCAAACACTCCAGTCAGATCACTGAGGAACAGGAATGCTGAGAGGTGCTGCGTGTTACTCCGGTAGTATCCCCCCACATGGAGCCAGGAACAGTGGGAAACAAAAGTCCCTCTCAACCCCAGACACACACATAAGTACACACGGACACACACACACACACGGATCAATTCTCGCACCAGGGTGTGGATGCTGAGGAGTCGGATCTCAGGAGCCAAGCAACCAGAAAACCAGGGAGAAGGATGGCTGAAGGCCAAGCAAGAAAGGGAGACGGCTCGGAGGATGGGGTCTGGGGAGCTGAGGGGCTGTGGCAGGGCTGTGGCCTGCATCTGGGGTTGACTCTTCAGGCCGACCGTGAAGCCTGGAGTGGAACAGCAGGTGATGAACAGGACCGTAAAGGGAAACGTGGAGTGGAAAACTTAAGGGAAAATGGGGAGAGGCTGAGAAGAGCATTGAGGTGCTACTGAAAGTATATTTAAGAAACATGGAATTATTTTATGTCCCTTGTGGTCCAAAAAAAATGTGCAGCGGCCAAGATTTGTACGTGAATAGGTATTACACCGTAGGGAGTGTGTGGCTGCGGGTACAGAGCGGTGATATAGCAACATGACGCCAGATTTCTGCATACAAAAGATTGTAAGGGATAGCATTCCAAATGCATTAGAATGGCTCTGACCACCAGTCATAGCTTGAAGTAGGGTGCACAGCTCCAAGGTTGATCATGGGATGAAATTAGAACCTCCTCTACCCTCAATTCTTCTAAATGAAGACAATCGCCCTGGTCCAGAGCCTTGGGGGTTTAAAAAGCCCTGGGATTGAAGACTTTTTTTCATGATTTGCCTGGGCATTTTGTTTTTAGTTTGAACTGGCCCTAAGTATCTGACTCTTTGGAACGCAGCAGTAGATCGAAATAGCTTATTATAATAGCGAACATACACTGAGCATCCGCTGTGGGCCAGGCACTGTCTGCAGTGCTTGGATGTCCCAACTCACCGAATCCTCACAGCAACCCTGAGTATGCACTTTTGATAGCTGTGTGTTATTGATGATGAAAGAGACTCTGAGAGGCTGAACGACTTGCTCAAAGGCACACAGCCAGCAGACAGCAGAGCTGGAACGCAAACGCAGGCCGCCTGACTGCAGAAGCTACCCTCTGCAGCATAAATGGAGCGGAAAGGAGGATGGAAGCTCACTTGGCCCAACCTGGAGCTTTTCCATGTGAGAGGAGCAGAACTGTGTGTATCAAGCTAGTTCTGAACTCAAATTCTACAGTTGGGTTCTTCACTGAGCTGGACCTGCAGGGAGACCTCACTGCCTTACCCAAGCAGGCCAAGCGTGGTTTCCTACTGCCAGACCACAAGGTAGAACGTTCAGGCGAAAGCAAGACCCTTGTGCTTCTGATCATCCTCAGAATGTGTGTGGAGCGCTCCACGGATTTCTAGGTGGATGTACAATTACTTGCTCGTCTCTGATGACACAGGGTGAAGACTGAGGCTAGGGAGGACCTGATGCAGAACTCCAAGAGCTCAGCACTGTCAGGCAGTTCATTTAGTCATTCCCTGAGTATTTATTGAACTCCTACTCACGCCCATGTGTCCTTTCTTTTCTTGTTGTTACTCTGTGCAGACACCCACTACCAGGTTCCTGGAAGTCCCTGCCTCTGTGGGCTCAGGCACCTCCACGGCAGCTCCTCCACCTTCCTTTCCTGTACCCAGCAGCCTGGACAGGAGGGGCCCTCACTGACACATGGGCTGTCTTTGTTCAACAATGCTTGGGAGCACAAGTGAGTTCTGTATTACTGCCCTTTTGGCAGGGGCGGCTGGAGTGCCTGGAAGAGACTAGTTCCAGGCCTGCTGGGCCACGGGGACCCACCCCAAGCACCAGCCATCAGCTTTGTCCCTCCAACCTCTGGAGAAAACCTTTGATTTCATGGGGATGATTATTTTTATTCTTGCCCACTCAAGGATGAAGCCCAAGAAATAAGAGGTTGAGCCTTTCAGAAGCATCACAATGGGTTACCTCCAGCCAAACCCACTGGTTTTTTGTTATTTTTAGGTTTGGTTGGGCCTCTCTTGGAAACCATTACTATACAACTTACTTAAAGAAAGTGGAGGGATTGGGCATAGGAGACCCAGACAGAGGGAGACAGGAGTGGGGGCTAGAGCTGGGAGGCTGGAGGTCATGTGTTGTCAGAGACGGTGCAGGAAGAACATATTAAAGCCACAATCTGGTTTGAGTCCATTCAATTTTGTAGTGACATTTTTAATCTTTTGCAAAGTCGAAGTATTCCAAGTCTGACTTTTAGCCAATCCTGGAGAATTGGAACTTTGGGTGAAGGTTTCAGAAAAAGACACAAAACATACACGCGTACACACACACACACACACACACACACACAGCCTGGTGGGGAGAGAGAGAGAGAAAGGGGGAAAGAGAGAAAGGGGAGGGAGACTTTTATCCTAAAGTCATTGTAAATCCAAAGCAGGGTTTATCCTCCACAGTTAAATGAGAAAGAAAAAAAAAAAATCAAGAATACCAACATTTGAGGTACAAAGACTGTCATGGACCAGTGGAAGTTTGCAAAATTATATGTAAATGACCGCAGTTTTTACTGTGGTGGCCCTGTGCATTCCCAAAGCTAATCCCAAAGAGAAAATCTACTTAGCAAAAGAAAGTTTTGTCTAATTTGGTTAACAGTTGAGAAGTGACAAAAATGTTGAATATATTAATAATTTATATTTCCAGGGTAACACTATATCTTTAATGCTTCACTGCCGAAGGGAATTCAGATTGGCTTAGTGCTCACAGAAAAACACTCTGAAAGGCCTTCTTCATATTCTGTATGCAGCGCTGATGAAAATGGGTGTAAGACATGTGTTCCAATAATAGGCACCATCCATTTTCCCCATTTCTGCATAATTTGTTTTTATCCCATATTGCTCAATGTATATTCGTTACCCGGGAGGGCCGCCTGGTCTCACTCACTTCCGTGCTCCGGCTCTACCGCTTGACAGAAAGGAGAGAGCTCACATTTTATAGATATTTCAAGAACCTCTGACGTGCAAGACCTTTTCTAAAGTTTATAGATTTTTCTTGGCAAAACATCTACGTGGAAGTTTCACTTGATGGGCAACATAACGAGGGCTTTTTTTTTTTTTTTTGCCTGTTTGTGCATAATGAAGTTCGATGGTTTACAAACCGCAGGTCATCCCATCCCATGACCTCAGCAAACAGTCTAGGTCAGAGTTTTCTTAAACCCTGTCCAGAGAAATAGAATAAGTTAATTTACAGTCCTCTAGCGGATGTGAGAGAAGGCAAATCACCACAGTTTAGATAAATGGCCTCTGGAAACAGAAAAACGTGCCACCTAATTTCAAATTATTTATTTAAAAGGCATTAAAGTTTATGGGGGAACAAAAGTTCAAAGACAAAATTTAAATACCCACAAACACAAATTTAGCCAGTTGGATACCTTGTTTATTTTACCTACTTACATAAAACAACCGGGAGCCCAAATTTGCCCTTTCAGTCTCAGAGAAACAGGATTTTAGCTTGCCGTTCTAGATGTACCGATGTATCGCTATTTTGTGGGTAAGGCACAAATGCACTGAAACCGAAAATCCCAGTCCCCTGAAAGACCACTGGCCAAGTCTCTCCTGGATTCCAAACTTTCCTCAGCACGTTCTGGATGGAGCGAGATGGAAAAAAAAAAGAAAAAAAATCCCACCAGGGAAAGGATAAGGAGGCCTTTTCTCTCCAGGCCCGAGAACTTAAACGGAGAGCCCAGGGTTCCATCCTGCACCAGTGGGCCAATGGTGGAGGATGGCGGGGAGGGGACCATCCCTGGAGGGGTGGCGAAGGGGCGTCTCCCAGCGGCCCCGAAGCTGGCCCGATCTGTGCGCGCAAGGCAACGCCAGCTTCTTGGAAGTCTCCGGCACTGAGGAGTTGTCATCTGACATGGTTTCTAAGCCGCAACTCAGAACTGTACTTGGTTCCCGTATATTTTAGAGGTCTGTTTAGACTGTAACCTCAGCCACGCACCCGGCTGGTCTGGGTTTCGCCCACTCCAGACCCGCGGGCGCGTGGCGCGGGTGCGTGGGGTAGGAAGTGCCTCTGGGCAGGAAGTGCGCGCAGGTCGCAGCTGCAACAATCCGCCTAAGCCACTTTGGGGCAGGTCTTTCAATCTGCATTTTCCTGAGAGCCAAGGGCAGCGCTCTTCGCCTCGCCTTTCTCCGAGGCTAATGCTCAAGATGCGCACGGGGCAGGCCCAGGGAGCCACGAATCCCGCCTTTAAGCGATGCCTGGTATATCTGCCTGAACCTCCACTGAACGTCCCCCTCCCTCAGACTCCGCAGCGGGCCCCTCACCAAATTACTGAGGGCTGTTACCCTGATCCCTGTCAGCGATGCGCCCTTGGCACCGCGGAGGGGATGGGTTGCGGATGAGCAGAAGGTCATAAATAAATCCCTCTCTTTGGGTCTTTATCAGAAAACGTTTATTACCGGAGGAGATCCTTCAGAAGACTCATTCGCTCTTTGCCTCCCCCCACCCAGTTTTTTGGGGGCACAATATTTAAACAATATTTGTACAATATATACGGCATTTCTCCTAAGCGGCACCCAAAGCGCAGAGAAATCCGGCGGGCGAGTGGGCGTCAGAGCACCGGGGGGTGCTGGGGCGTGTGCAGGTTAAGGGCATTGGGGTGCGCGTGGCCGATCCGGTTGAGGTAATGCCGGTCCAGACACTGCACCGGCGTCAGGAACGGGCTGTGCTGAGGCGCTGGGCTGGAGAGCGGCACCGCCGCGCTGGGCAGGTAGGGGAGCCCGGGACTGCGGGCTGCGCCTGGTGGCCAGGGGAACGGCCCGGGACCAGAGCCCTGCGGGAACACAGCAGCCTCCCCGGGGCTGTGGCCCGCGAACTCGGGCCCCGCAGGGTGCAGCTGATAGGAGAAATCCGGCTCTGGGAGTGAACCCAGCGGCGGAAAGGCAGGCTCCGCGCCCAGGCGGGCCTTGGACTGCAAGAAGGCGAGGATGCGCGCGTACTTGGTGTCCTTGGTCTCCATCCGCTCCACCGTGGTGAGGTAATGCACCAGGTTCTTCATGCACTCGTGGTAGCCATAGTGGAAGTAGTTGGCAAACTCCGCTAGAAGTTCTGCTGGAGGAAGAAGAACGCCCCTAGGAAGGACACACCCTGAGCGCCCCTTCGCCACGGGAGCCCAAGGCGGGTGCAGGGCATCTCCCATCACATTTTCAGGCCAAAAGTTCCCATTTGAGGCCTGCCCTCTCCTCTGCGCAGTCTTACAGACTGGCAAAGCACGAGCAATCTCCCCCTTTCCCTGAGAGCCTGACCCCACTCACCCCACCCGAGTGGAGCCTATGGTACCAGCCTCCCTGGAAACCAGTTCTCCCTCGCCGCCTCGCAGTCGCCGGGCCGGGAGAGGACCCTGCCCTCCAGGAGAGTGGAGCTCCAGTAGAGCTCTCGGGAACGCTCCGTCACTTCCCCCCCAGCCCCTAGGTCTCTGCGTGGCGCAGGCGCCCAGCCCAGGCGTCCCATTCCCTAACCTGTGCCCACCTTTTTCCCTTCCCCGGGGAAAATCAGCAGAGTGCAGTGCTCTCAGATACTGAACGGTCATCTCGAGGATCTCCGCCTTCTCCAGCTTCCCAGAACTCTGCAAAAGGAGGAAGGGCCCCTCTCAGCGGCCCAGTGCCTGCTTGGTGGGCACTGTAGATCTGGAGAGGACCAGCGAGTGGGCGCGGCTGCGGATCTGCGCCAGAGCCGCCTGAGGCTCGCCTCGCGCTCAGGCCCCCCGGGGAGGGGCCCGCAAGTGAGGCGGTCTGGGACAGCAGGCTCCCGCGTCTCCGCTGGCCGCAGAGGCCTCCCCAGCGCCTGCAGCACCGGGCTCCGGGCTGCCAACGTTACCTGCTTCGCCAGGGCCATGGGCACCGTCTTGCCCAGCTCGTTCAAGCAGCGGTTGATCCTGTCCCTCCTCCGCTTTTCTATCACTTTATGCGACACGGGGGTTCTCTGAGAACAGAGGGTTGTACATTTAGGATGGCTTTGCCCTGGAAGTAGTCAAAGGCACGACTCTGGCAGCTGCGTGCTAATCACCTCTCCAGCCGCGCACACTGCTCACGTTCGCCATAGGAAGGGACTCTCTGCCTGCCATACTCGGGTCAGTTGACCTCTGCCCTCTCATGCCCGCGCTGGCGCGTCCCCCTTCCAGCAACCCTACCCAGAGCTCTGTGAAGATGGCCACCAGCCTCCGGGCATGACTTCTCCCTGGTTGATCACTCTCCTCCCTCGATCCCACCCATTTCCCAAACCACTCGAGAGTCCTCCAGACGCAAAGTCTCGTGTGGCCACGTCCCTGCTATCGGTCCAGCCAAGTAGAGGGTCGGTGAGTCAGACGCCTCCACCACCAGGGCGCAAGTGCCACTTGGGCTCAGCCGACTCACTTTGCGTTCCTTGAGCTTGTCTGACATCCTGGTCAGTGCGCGCCCTCGGGAGAGGCGGTGGCTCGGGGCACCCGTCCACTCTTCCGCCTCGTGTGCCTCTTTGAGTGTCCCAGGTAGACTGCAGCCTCCCAACTCCGAGGGCTGCCTTATAAAGCGGTCATCTAGGGCTCCAAGTGCATTCACGAGTTGAATTATTCCATAGGATTAGGGGAGCTGCGTTTGGAGGATGTATGCATTCAAGATCAGTTTTAAAGAAGTTAAGAAAAAAAAATTTAGCAGCGGAGGGGGACGAGCTGGGGGCAGATCAGCTTTGTTAATCCACGTGGCCCTTCAAAGGACACGTGATCGGCCCGGGAGTAACATTTGAATGGCAACAGCCCGGGCGGGAAAAGGAGGCTGTAAACTGGGGCCGGCGGGCGAGCGAGCGCTTGCAACAGTCGCGGGCGCGGAGCGCAGGGGCGCAGCGGCCCCGGGCACCGGGGGGCGAGGACCCTCACAAAACAGTGTCGCCTCTTTTAGTCCCACCGCTGAGTCTCACACGATCGCCTGTTTACAAATCCCAGCAAGCCCGCCGTCCCAGCGCCAAGTGCGTTTTAAAGCCTGTCCAGAGTCATTAAAGTAATTAAGTAAGCCTTTAATAGGCTGTTCCGCCGGGTTCAAGGGAGAGCTCTTGGAGACAGAGGCGCCCCGTTTGTTCCCAGGCTTTTCTCACACGACTTGGTGACACGTCCTTCTCCCCCCTTTTTGTTTACACCGCTTTATTTGTCCGGACATCCCGGCAGGTGTGGGGCTGCGGCTGGCACACGAGGCTCCCGCCTCGCCTCGCCCCTCCCGCCGCTGTTTGGCACGCGACGCTCCCCCCTACTCCCTGACCACGTCGCTGGCTTTCTTTTCTCCCCCCTCCGGCTCCCTCTTCGCGGGGGGAAGAGGCTCAATTTGTAGCCTATTATCCTATACGAAAATGTCCATTGAAAAGTATGAATAGTTTCATTGGGCTAAATTTTAATAATGCCAGAGGGTGGGGGAGGAGAGACTGGCGGGCATGTGTGTGTGTGTTTGTGTGTGAAGGGGGGGTGGGAGGATTGGGGGGCAACACGGAGAAGAGTGGGCCGAGAAGAAAAGGGGGAATGCAGCTGGCCCAGACGAGCATTATGCGACGTCACCTGCGAGAGGGGGCGCCTACAGACCCCTATTCATTTGCCTAATTTTGGTCAATTTAACAAACTTCAGGAGAAATTATTGTGGCTTTGTCAGGGAGGGTGAAGCCTTCTGATCGAATTAACAGCATGTTTTGATCCGGTAAATGTCATTAGAAAGGGAGAAACAATCGCGCTTAGAGGGCTCTGAGTAATGCGCCCAAGTGGAGACGCCAAAGCGCACGGCTCACAAAGGGAGCAAGTAACTGCCACAGGGAACTTTTGTACCCGCCCATCGCCCAAGTTTTGACACAAAAAGGCATTATTTCATACTTGAATACGTTTAATCCAACGATTGTCTATTTTCTGCAAACATATTTTCACAGCATTGTTAACTTTTTATGTCTCCCTTTCGCGGGCGTCTTTTCTTAACGTTTGGGGGCGGGAGAGCGCAGACACTTTGGGCATCAATATTTGTCACTGAAAAGGGCCCCGTGAAGTTTGGGAAGTTGATCTCTTTTTTATGGTTTTAGAAAGCGAAAATATCGGGGGGAGGAGGAGGGAGGGAAGGCACAAACAGAAAGGAGGGAGGAAATTTGCTGGACGGGCCCAAGGGGAAAGAGGGGGGCGGCGGCGGCTGGGAACTCTCTGGGCCGCCTGCGCCTCTGCGGGCAGTCTGGCCCTGCAGTCGGAGGCCTCCTTCCCCGGGACGGGCCTAAGATCCCACACTCTGGGGGCTCCGAGCTTGTGGGGTGTGGGTGGGCGTGAGCTTTCTTGCAGATGGAAACGATAAAAATTATTTTTGTTTTATGACCCTTTCTAGAACCATCCAACTCTCACCCCTCTAATCTTTTCCATTTGGACACAGCTGAGAATGCTTCTTAGATTTTTCTTCTTTTCTGCCTGCCCCCGACCCTGTCTAAATGCTCTCTGCTCTGCAGGGCAAAGGCAGGGACCAGCGCCCCCCTTGGGGTCATTAGACCTTGGCAGGGGTGGGTAGGCGGCTCTACTCTCGCTGGTGGGACCTGGGAGCCTCAGGGCGCAGAGCCAGGCCTGGGGTGCCAGGCCTCGGGGAAGCCATCTGCCCACCTGCGGCGGCCTGGGAGGTGTGAGGGCTCGGTCTGCACCACGCACCCCAAGGGTGTCCCTCTCCGTCCTGCCTCCAGTCTCCTCACGACGTTTCTTTTCTGCTTCACGCCAGATTGGACACGATCCGCACCCTCCCAGGTTGCTCTGCCAGCGCTACTGCACTCTCCGGGGTTGTCGATTTCAGGATATTCACTCTCACACAAAGGGATTAAACACGAACCCTTATCATCCAAATTAACTAACGTGAATGGGTAAAAGGGAGCGCGCACACTTCGCACTCCCACCCCCATTTTTAAGCCAGTGGCCTGGGCGTTGATCCTCTTACTGCCGGTGTTAACCGCCAGCTGCAGGCACCTTCCACCGGCCAAATTTCATTCCATGCACACTGCTTAATTTTCCGGGTTTGGTCGCGGCGCTGGGCTCAAGGCTTGCCCAGGGGTAAAAGAGCCCGCGTGCAGGTGAGGGGGGCAAGGGAAGGCAGGTGAGTGGAGAAGTGGGCGCAGGTGCGCAGCGTCGCCAGCACTACCGCTTCAGGCTGGGGAAGGAAGTGTTTCCTTCTTCCCTTCCGGGCCCACAACCTGGGTCACTCACATTGCCCCAGAGTGGGCGCCTCAGAGCCGTCTTCCCTTTGCTGCTTCTGCTCAGGGCGATGATCAGGAGTTCCCTGACCCTGACGTAGTTCCACGCAAAAAGAGAGCAGAGTAGGGAAGAGCCGAGGCTGCGGTAACCAGCCAGCCTGCCTGTTGAGATCACAGCCCCACCGCCCAACTGGGTAAGACTTGAGGCATCGTCTTGAAATCTACTGTGCCTTAGTTTCCTCATCTGGGAAATGGAAATAATCTGT
Organism: Callithrix jacchus; assembly: GCF_049354715.1. Classification (NCBI taxonomy): domain Eukaryota; kingdom Metazoa; phylum Chordata; class Mammalia; order Primates; family Cebidae; genus Callithrix; species Callithrix jacchus. Next base: position 6,425,870 of record NC_133504.1, read on the forward strand.
CTGCTATGTTACCAGGTGGTCACTCCAGCGAACTGTAAGTAAATATAGACAAGGCACCTAGAAGAAGACTGGACCGTGCTGTTAGTGGTTTTATTTTGTCTGCAAATCTCTCCTATGGTGGCTTTTCTGTGTTTTCGCTCTGTCGCCTAGGCTGGAGTGCAGTGGCATGATCTTGACCCACTGCAACCTCTGCCTCCCAGGTTCAAGCAATTCTCCTGCCTCAGCCTCAGGAGTAGCTGGGACTGCAGGCTTGCACCACCATGCCCGGCTAGTTTTTTTTTTTTTTTTTTTGTATTTTTAGTAGAGACAAGGTTTCACCATGCTGGCCAGGTTGGTCTCGAACTCCTGACCTCGTGATCTGTCCGCCTCAGCCTCTCAAAGTGCTGCGATTACAGGCGTGAGCCACCATACCTGACCTTGTTATATGACTTTCCCACTCATTTCATTTTTTTCCCTCATGCCTGAGAAAGGTCTAGCCTCCCTGAAAAAGCCACAGTAATTCTTCTTGAAGTTTGTTAAATTGACCAAAATCAGGCAAATGAATGGGGGTCTTTGGGCATCCCGGTGACATCACGTAGTGCCACTGGCCAGCTGTGTACTCCAGTGCATATGAGGCTGAGAAGGGCTCTGAGCACAGACCCCCTCTACATCATAGCAGTTCTCAAGGGACTCGAATATTAGCATCAAAATCAAAAGAAATCTAGGAAGCAAGACTGCTTGGAAGTTAGTGCTTACTAAATATGACTCTGCATTTAGCCTCCTGGCATCTAAGGACCTCTACTGGAGAATATAGTGATCACGAGCTGACTATGTTTATTATCGTTATTTTTAATACTGTTTCTTTAGCTCCATAGGTTTGACATGTAGATTGCAAACACTGAAATACGAGTTCTCTTGTTTCCTTCCAATTTTTAGAAACTGAGGATTTGTGGGCTTGGGGGTGGGAGATGGATGGAAAGAAAAGAACACAGTAACTTTAGCCAAATTGCTCTAAGACAAAGAGTTCTGGGTGATTTCAAATCCCTCCCTCCACCCTGCCTCCGATACTCAAGTAGACTTTCTAGACAACTGAACAGAACTGGAGATTTCACCAAATGTGAGGAGCCCTGGACGAGAGTGGGAAACAGCAGCACGGCTGGCCCTGCTGACTTCTGAGGTGCCGGGAAGACGAGGCCTGGAAGGAGCCCAACTCCTGGGCTGCTGTGAAGTGAGCAGGATAACAGGCTGCTCTCTCTGGAAGGGCCCACCAGAGCAGTGGCTCCAGCACCCCACTGCACACTCGAGGGCCCTGAGGAGCCACGAGGAGACTGGGATGCCCGATGGCAGGTGTGAGCAGCTGCCCGAAGTCTCCCATTTAGCATTTGTGGATTTGCTGAGTGAACTCCAGGGCTGACAGCCTTGGCTTCCTCCTGTCACTGCAAAGGAGGAGCTGGTCAGACTCCTGTGATTAGGGCTGGCAGCCATTCCGTGGGATACCTACTGCCCGTGGCGTGTGTGATCATTGTCACAGGCATCATCGGCTGTGTCTTATGCCCCCTGTACCTGTGAGGTACAGTGGTAATGGCACATGGTGAGCATCCACGGTTCGCTCAAGCTGGCAATTCCAGGTAGAAGGGACTCAGTCCTGCCTGCTACAAACGTGTGCTTGAAGAAAGAAGGAAACATTCCTACTGATGGCCCCGGCGAGCTCTCCACACCACAGTCACTCCCAGTGTCCACTGCAGCAGCGTGGGTGGCATCGGTTATCCTGTTGGGCTGGCAGCTTCTCTGGACTTTCCCTGCTCAGTACCTCTAATTCCTCTGCCTTCCCTGGTCACCAGGAGTACTCTCAAACCAACAGTGACGCCACCAGGAAGAATCTGCAGGGAGATGCTTGTTGGTGCAGTCAGGTGGCAGAGAGAGGGGTCCTGGGGAACACTGGAATCTCTCTAAACACAAGGACTCACGCTCAGGGTGTCTGCTGCCCTCTGAACAACCCTAGAGACATGAGAAACCTGTATGCACAGCAAGGTGACTTCCCAGGGCTTTGATTTTTATCCTCTTCGTTCTCGTCTCTGAAGCGGCATAGTTCTTTGCCTTCTAGCTCTCCTTCAGGTTCAGTACCTGGTAGTGAAGGTAGCAGCAGTGAAGCCACAGTTGCTCATCAGCACCACAAGCTGTGCAATGAGCCACGTGCTTCCACCTTCTCTACCCTTTGGAAGAAGTATTGGAAGCATTGCACACCCGCCACTAGAATCTCATGCCTCCAGAGGTTGCGTTTGTTTTCAGTAAAAACTAAGTGCCCTAATTCCCTGCTCCTGGAAATGTGGTCCTCAGAACAGCAGAATCTCACCACCCGGGAGCTCGTTAGAAATGCAGAATCAGGCCCGGCGCGGTGGCTCACACCTGTAATCCCAGCACTTTGGGAGGCCGAGGCGGGCCAATCACTGGAGGTCAAGAGATCAAGACCATCCTGGCCAACATGGTGAAGCCCCGTCTCTACTAAAAATACAAAAATCAGCTGGATGTGGTGGCATGCACCTGTAATCCCAGCTACTCAGGATGTTGAGGCAGGAGAATGGCTTGAACCCAGGAGGCAGAGGTTGCAGTGAGTCAAAATCATGCCACTGCACTCCAGACTAGCAACAGAGCGAGACTCTGTCTCAAATTAAAAAAAAAAAAAAAAAAAAGAAAGCAATGCAGAATCATAGGCCTCTCTCCTGACCTCGCTGAATCAGAACCTGCTTTGAACGACAGTCTCGGATGGTGTGTGCACTGTGGAGTGTGAGCGGCACTGCTGTAGCTGAAGCTGCAGAGCACCATGGCTACCCGATGAGAAATCCCAGGTAGGAACGGCCGCCCGAGAAGGACATTGGGAAGCCAAGGTGAAGGGATTTTCACCATGACCAGGTTGACCAAACTGGAATGAATTAACTGCATAGACTAAAAACTTCCTGTGCATAAGATGGGTTTTGCAGCCCTCCTTGTTCAAACTCTCAGTAGGATGTTTCCAGGACTTCCACCTACTTCTATGCAACAATTTATTCCTTGCATGTCCCCCTAGGGTTTGAAAGTGGTAGATGCTGCCAGGCATGGTGGCTCACGCCTGTAATCCCAGGACTTTGGGAGGCTGAGGTGGGCGGCTCATCAGAGGTGGGGAGTTCAAGACCAGCCTGACTAACATGGGGAAACCCCATCTCTACTAAAAATACAAAAATTAGCCAGGTGTGGTGGCACGTGCCTGTAATCCCAGCTACTTGGGAGACTGAGGCAGGAGAATCACTTGAACCCGGGAGGTGGAATTTGTGGTGAGCCAAGATCGTGCCATTGCACTGCAGCGTGGGCAACAAGAGTGAGATTCCATCAAAAAGAAAGAGAGAGAGAGAGAAAGAGAGAGAGAGAGAGAGAGAGAGAGAGAATACTTTTATTAGATACTCAAAAATGGTTGTTTTGTTTTTTCTTGTTTTTGAGACATAGTCTTGCTCTGTCGCCCAAACTGGAGTGCAGGGGTGGTGAGATCACAGCTCACTGAAGCTTTGAACCATTGAGCTGAAGCAATCCTCCTGCCTCAGCCTCCTGAGTAGCTAGGACTATAAGCACATGCCACTGTGCTGGCTAATTTTTAATTTAATTTTTTTTTTTTTTTTTTGTATGGACAGGGTCTGATCTCAAACTCCTGGCCTCAAGCAATCTTCCCACCTCAGCTTCCCAAAGTGCTAGGATTATAGTCCCGAACCATCTTGCCTGGCCTTGGGTAGTTTTGTTGACTGAAGGAAAACTGGGGGAGGGACTTCAAGAATTATTTTGGTAGCAATTTTGAAGCTATTTCTTTAGGCAGTCTCTCACTTGGTCATATTTTACAATTTATTTTTGGACTTTTTTTTTTTAGACAGTTTCATTCTCGTTGCCCAGGCTGAAGTGCAAGGGCATGATCTCAGCTCACCGCAACCTCTGCCTTCTGGGTTCAAGTGATTCTCCTGCCTCAGCCTCCTGAGTAGCTGGGATTACAGGCATGCACCACTGTGCTCAGATCATTTTTGTATTTTTAGCAGAGACAAGGCTTCACCATGTTGGCCAGGCTGGTCTTGAACTCCTGAACTCAAGGGATCCACCTGACTTGACCTCGCAAAGTGCTGGAATTACCGGTGTGAGCCACCAAGCCCGGCCTATTTTTGGTCTTTAAAAGGCACTCAGGGCCAAGCAGTGGCCTGCACCTGTAATCCTAGTACTTTGGGAGGCTGAGGCAGGAGGAGGGCTTGAGCCTAGGAGTTTGAGACTAGCCTGAGCAACATAGTGAGACCCTGTCTATAAAAAAAAAATTAAAAATCAGCCAGGCATGGTGGTGGTGCATGCCTGTAGTCCTAGCTACTCAGGAGGCTGAGGTGAGAGGATCAGTTGAGCCTAGGAATTAGAGGCTGCAATGAGCCATGATTGCACCACTGCACAAGTGAGACTCTGTCTCTAAAAAATAAAATAAAAGCACTAAGCGGAAGGAGGATAAATAGACTGATTGAGAGAGAATATTTCCAGGGAGACAGCAGAGAGCTGGAGGTGCTGCTCTCCACATTTTAATGTCATGTAGAAAGCGTGTTGCAGGAGCTGTGAATTGTGTCCATTATGGGCTCTGATTATTTTAGGCCGTTGGCTTTTCTCTTTGGGCTGACATCTACAACTCCTTGCACTGTGTCAACTGCAGAGGCCATCCAGGAGTCACCGCCCTGCAGAGCTTTGGCTTACCGTGTTGAGGGGCATTCTTTTTTGGGGGGGGACAGAGTCTCTCCCCGTCACCACGTTGGAGTGCAGTGGCACCATCTTAGCTCGCCGCAGCCTCCACCTCCTGGGTAAAAGCGATTCTCCTGACTCAGCCTCCCGAGTATCTGGGATTACACACGTCCACCACCACACCTGGCTAATTGTTTGTATTTTTAGTAGAGACAGGGTTTCGCAATATTGGCAAGGCTGGTCTTGAACTCCTGACCTTGTGATCCACCCACCTCGGCCTCCCAAAGTGCAGGGATTACAGGCGTGAGCCACCTCGCCTGGCTGAGGGGCATTCTTTTATGGTTCTCAGGGAGGTGAAGTCAGCACTTCACAGAAAGATTTCACCTGCTTTATGGGGCTCATTTTCACAGAAAACTGAGGTGTATGTTGCTGAAAATAGATTATTATAAACTGCCTCAGATGTGGGGCATTTGGGGACAAGGTTCAGGTTTAGGAGAAATGTAGATTACAGTCACATGGATAAGGGTTACCGTTTTATGGGAGGACCCAAGCTGCAGGCATGGACACGCCACCTGCTCTAGAACCGGCTCTGGGAATGCCACCCCTCCTCTCTGGCACTCTGCTGCTGTGATCATTCATTCCCTTCCAGAATTCAGCATTTACTGTGTGCCAGGCACTGGATGGGGGGGGCCTTGGAACCATTGGGAGCAAATGTGGAGCTTCAGCACTTACAGATCCCCGCGTGTGGGCAGAAGAGCCATTCTAAGGAGATAGCCTTTGGGGGGAGCCCTACACCTAAGCAGGCCAATGTGCCTTGTTTATTTCTGCACTGGCCTCAAATCGGACCCCACTGCTTACATTTTCCATTCACTTCATGTTCTTACGCGAATCTAACCAATTTGAGATTAATTTGAGAATTACAAATTCCCTCCTTTAAAAACCGAATTGCCACTGGGAGCATGAAGAAGCGCTATCAGGGTGAACTGACATAATGAGATTGGTCGTTCTGACACCAAATGGATGAACACCACTGAGAAACAAGTTCTGATTGAGACGAAGGTAATTTTGAGGATCTGGCTTCCTGTGGCGGCTCTAACAGATGACCACAGAACAGACATGTATTCTCTCGAAGTCAGGAAGTTCGAAGTCTGGAACCTGCAGCCCTGGACTGGAGTCACGGCGTCGGCCGGGTCACCTCCCTTTGGGGCTTCAGAGGAGAATTCATTTCTTGCGCCCCAGCCTCCTGGCTGTTGGCATGCATTGGCTTGTGGCCTCGTCGCCTCATTCTCTGCTTCTGGCATTGCCTTCTCCTCTGCTGTGCCCCAAACCTCCTTCTGCTTCCCTCTTAGGATGCTTCGGGCTGCGTTTAGGGCCCACCAGGATACTCTCTCCATTTCAGAGTCCTGAACTTCATATCCACAAAGCCATTTTTAGCCATGTAAGGCGACATTCACCAGTTTCAGGAATTAGGACCTGGATGCCTTTGGGGAGGGTCATTATTTAGCCTCCTGCACTGGGGGAAGTGCCATGGTAGAAGCTGAGCCACCATTTGTGCCATGAGACCTGGAAGCCAACAGAAAGGGCAGAGCATGGGCAAGAGGAAGAGGCGGCAGGAGGTGAAAGGAAAACATCTTGTTTCAAAGCTTGAGCAGAGCTGTCCCTCTCCTCCTTTCCCCCTTCCCCATCTCCTTCTTTGTCCCTTTTCATCCCTCTTACATCACAGGACCTCTTGTCCCCCAGTCTCAGCACTGCGGCTGCTGTAAGATATTTATGCTGCATTATGAGTTAGATTGTCTTAGTTCACTAACCTATGGCCCTCTTTGCCATTTACAAACACACACATGCACGCACGCGTGCACACACGCCCGCACACACGCACACAGGCATGCACACACACACGTGCACACACACATGTGTACATAGACGTGCACACACACGTGCGCACACACACGCACACACAGGCACGCATACACACACATGCACACGTGTGTACATAGACGTGCACACACGCACACATGCACGCACATATGCACACACACATGTGTACATAGATATGCACACACACGCGTGCACACACACACAATGCCTCTGTCTCACAGCTAGCTGCTCATCCAGATCCAGTCCTTCCCCAGCGCCACCCACATCCCCTCTTTTTCTAATTGCTGCTGGGCCTTTGAACATGTCATGCTCATGGTGGCCAGGACCTAGGATTGAGAGATCTGGATATACGTGGTGACTCTGCTTACTCAGCAGTCTTGGGTAACTTGCTGAGCCTGTTTCTGCAACCGTAAAGCAGCAATGATGGCCCCCCTTGCCCCCTACCCCGGGCCTGCTGAGATGACTCAGTGCAGCGGTGTCTGTGAAGTGCGTGGCATCACACCTGGACCACAGGAGGGGCATAGGGGCTCAGACGCCCATGTGTTGATCTGGGAGAGCACCTGCTAAATCCTGGAACGGTGCTGGACCCCGTATAACATGGGGCAGAAAGCAGTCGCTGCCTTTCAGGAGTTGATGCAGTGAGGCAGACACAGGAAGGGAACCTAGTATAAGCTGGCAGGAGGTGGGTGGTGATGGAAAGAACAAGGGAAGGCTTCCTGGAGGAGGTGTTTCATGAACTGGGTCCTGAGGAATTACAGTGTTAGAGTATTAGTTTTCTAGAGCTGCTGTAACAAATCACCACAAACCTGGAGACTGAAATGCAGGTGTATCCTCTCACAGTTTTGAGGCCACAAGTCAAACACCAACACAGCGGCAGGGCCCATGCTTCCTCTGCGGCCTTCAGGGGAGGTTTCACTCCTTGTCACCTCCAGCCTCTGTTGGCTCCGAGGCTGTTGGTGTGCAGCAGTGTCACTCACCTCCCACCTCCGTTCCCGCCTGGCTTCTCCCTTCTGTGTGCCCGCATCCTCTTTTCCTGTCCAGTGGCCCTTGCCATTGGATTTATGCTGCCCAGGTAAGCCAGGATCCTGAGATCATCTTGAGATCCATAATTTAATCACATCTGCAAAGGCCCTTTTCCCAAATCAACTCACATTCTCAGCTTCCAGGTGGACATATCTTTGCAGTGAGGGGAGGCAGGAAACTGTTTGACCCCCTGTACTGGGGAACAGGCACCGAAGAAAGACAGGCAGGAAGGGGGCTTTCCGGACAGGGTTTGGCACCACGAGGGGCACAGGGACATGAACCAGCTCTTTGATCTTGGGAAACAGCATGCAGTCTTACTAGGTCTTGAAATGCGAGGGAGAGTGTGGTAGAAACTGAATGAAGGGTCAAGTCGAGGCAGGGGGTTGGGGTGGTGAACTTGGCACCAAGGATTTTAACTTCTTTGCACCACAGTGGTTCAGGTAAAAACCATGACGTTCTGAATCAGGGTGAAGGATGGGCTGAGAATGTTGGAGAGAGAAAATCGGAAGAGTTGTGGGAAGGATTAAATATGGTGGGAGAAGAATAGGGAAGATGATTGCTGGATTTCTGGCCTGGGAATGGACTTGGTGGTGACTCCGTTGATTGATATTGGCAATAAGGAGAAAGACAAAGTCATTCTCAGGGGTCCATCCTGAGCTCAAAGGAGAAGGTCAGGGTATGCAGGATAGGATCCTGGGGGGGCCGTGATGGACAGGGAGAGTAGCTAAAGGACACACGAGGAAGATGGATGGGAAGGAAAAGGAGAGCCCTGTAGGCTAGTAGGCTAGGATATCTAGGAGCAAACGTGGGGAGGTGGTGGTGGGAGAATCACTTGAATCCGGGAAGCAGAGGTTGCAGTGAGCCCAGATCATGCCAATGCACTCCATTTTTCAGGGGGTGGGTATGTATATGTGGACGGGGGGTGTAGGAGAAGGTGGTTCATTTAATTTTGGATATATTGATTCTAAAGTTCAAATGGACACCCCATTAATGGATCCTGGAAGACAGCTGAGAGGTAACCTGAAGGCCAGAGAGAACAGTGTCGGCTGCAGGACCGACAGCGTGGCAGTGGGTGAAATCACTTCAAAAGAGCTCAAAGGAGCTGGGGGTGGTGACCCCTGCCTGTAATCTCAGCACTTGGGGAGGCCCAGGCAGGATGATCACTTGAGTCCAGGCATTCAAGACCAGCGTGGGCATATAGCAAGATCCCATCTTTACGAAAACAGTTTAAGAATTAGCTGGCCGTGGTGGTGTGCAACTGTGGTCCCCGCCACTCACTGGGAGGCTGAGTTGCGAGAACTGCTTGAGCCTGGAAGGTCGAGGCTGCAGTGAGCTGCGATGGCACCACTGCACCCCAGCCTGGGTGACAAAGTGGAAGTGTCCCAAAACCACAACAGCAGTAACAACAATCACAAAAAGAGCTCAAAGGGAAAGGTCAGGGTGATCGGGATAGAATCCTGGGGGACCCTGATGGATAAGGAGAGTAGGTGAAGGACGTCACCAGGAAGATGGATGGGAAGGAAAGCGAAGGAAAGAGAGAGAGAGCTCAGAAGGCTGCTAGGATACCCAGGAGCAGAGGCTCAGGTGGCTTCAGGAGGGAAGAGAGGGTCAGCAGCATCTGGAAGGAGAGGTACAGAAAAGGTTTATAGGATTCTAAAGACCCATTGGATTGAACATGGAGGTCATCATTAAAATCTATGTTTCTGGCCAGGAACATGGCTCATGCCTGTAATCCCAGCACTTTGGGAGGCCGAGGTGGGCGGATCACTTGAGGTCAGGAGTTTGAGACCTGCCTGGCCAACATGGTGAAATCCTATCTCTACTAAAAATATAAAAATTACCTGGGCATGGTGGCAGTCCCTGTGGTCCCAGCTACTCAGGAGGTTGAGGCAGGAGAATTGCTTCAACCTGGGAGGTGGAGGTTTCAGTGAGCCAAGATTGTGCTACTGCACTCCAGCCTGGGAGACAGAGCGAGACTCTGTCTCAAAAAGAAAAAAAAGTCTATGTTTTTGAAGACCACAGAAATAGAAAGGAAGGCTCAGACTCTGTGTCCTTTCTTTCCTAGACCTGAACTTTGAAGAAATATGAGTGCCTTCAGGCGATGGATTCAGACTGTCTGCTAGAAAGGACAGCCCTGTGCTCACCTGCCAGCTGGAGCTGAATGTTCTGATAGATCTGAGACAGCGGAGGGGACTGGCGCCCTGCAGCGGGCGGTGGTGGTGCCTTCCTGCTGTTCTTTCTCATAGGTATTCACGACAATGGTCAGGTGCAGATACAGCTCTTACTCCTCTGGGCACTAAGCTGCTTTTCACTCATTTAATCCCCACAATGGTGGGATGGACAATGTATTTATTACACAGAAGAAAACTGAGGCTTGGGAACTCAAGGACACTTGACTCCAGGGCACATAAGTGTTAGGTGGTAGAACAGGAAACCAGCTGAGGCTGATCTGACTCTAAAACTGTGTCCCTTCCGGCAGTGTGCTGGGCCTTGCTGTCGCTTCAATCCAACTGAGATTAGAAGTCATGGGAGGGACTTTCCAGCCAAGAGACCTACACTCACCTCCCAAAGGCCAAGTGTAGCTGCAGCATAGCAAAGCAGGGAGCATGGTCTTAGTATACCTGGGACCTCGGAGATGCATTGTCCTTCTTATCATGCCCAAAGGTGCAAGTTACCCCAAAGTCAGCATATATTCAAATTCAGTTTGCTCTAGCCATTTCTGATATTCTTTTACACACCAGAAGCCTTTTGACAGCACACACTTCTAGAGTCCATCACAGACTACTCGAAAGAATCTCTGTGGATGTGACCCTGGAATCTGTATCTTAAAAGGAAAGAAGAAGAAAGAAAGAGTGAGAGGGGAGGATGGAAAAAGCAAGAAGGAAGGAAAAAGGAAGGAAGGAAGGAAGGAAGGAAGGAAGGAAGGAAGGAAGGAAGGAAGGAAGGAAGGAAGAAAGAAAGAAAGAAAGAAAGGCCCCTCAGGTGATTCTGGTGCACAGTGCAATGCGCTGGTCCATGGTCCTGCATTTATTTGATACTATTGCTATGCCGTGGCTTGTCGATAATGCAAGTTTATGTGTGGTTATGTATTGACATTAGACATTGGCAGTTGGTTAGAGTAATGAGCAAAAGTTTTAAAAAATATTTCAATCATTTTCTGGTTATTTATCAGTAAGGCAATCTTTGGTCTCTTTTCTCTGTATTAGGACAGCTTGACTCCCTCACCCCTTAACATATCGGCTCAAGAGTAAAGTCTGTTCATTAACGGATAAAGAAAATGTGGTTCCTGGGCACGGTGCACTGGCTCATGCCTGTAATCCCAGCACTTTGGGAGGCTGAAGCGGGTTGATCCCCTGAGGTCAGGAGTTTGAGACCAGCCTGGCCAACATGGCAAAACCCCGTCTCTACTAAAAATATGAAAATTAGCTGGGTGTGGTGGTGGGCACCTGTAGTCCCAGCTACTCCGGAGGCTGAGGCAGGAGAATTACTTGAACCAGGAGGGGCGGGGGTTGCAGGGAGCTGAGATCTTGCCGCTATACTCCAGTCTGGGCGACAGAGGGAGACTCTGTTTGTAAATAACCACAATTGAAGTCATGACCGTAGAGAGTAGATGGAAGGTGACCAGAGGCCGGGAAGGGCAATGGGATGGGGCACGGGGGGTGGAGAGGCTGATAGATACAAGAGTATAGTTAGAATGAGTGAGACGAAGTATTTGACAGCATGGCAGGGTGACGATAGTCAACGGTAATTTATTGTACACCTCAAAATAGCTGAACGCGTATAATTCGATTGTCACACAGCAAAAGAATGCATGCTTGAGAGGATGGATACCCCATTGACCCTGAAGTGACCATTACGAGTTCTATGCTTGTATCAAAATCTTGTACCCCATAAATATATACATCTGCTATGTACTCACAAAAAAGAAAATTCAAGAGTAAATGTGCAGCCAATGTAAAGCTTGCCCCAGTGCGGGGCTCGTTTTGAGAAAAGACGAAGGCTATTCGTGCTCTGTTCTATGATCCTGGAGCTGGGAGCCGCGAGCCGGTGCTGAGGCTCCCTCAAGATGTGGGCACATGTGGATCCATCGAGGGTTGGCTGGTGCCCTCTAGTGGTTGAAGCTGCCCAACAGCTTCTAAGGAGAGGCTGGCTGGAGAGGAAACTGGATTGATTGGCTGGTGGAGACCCGGCTGTGTCTTGGCAGGACGCCTGGCCTCTGTCTCTCTGGCTGCAGTGTTTTAATGTATAAGCAGGAAGGCTGGATGATGGTGTGGGTGGACAGGGAGTCGATATGGCCACAGGGCTGCCCAGTCCAGTCCTGGGTGCGTGTGCCTGCGGGCCACACAGGGCTGTCCCCTCCGCTGGCCTGTGAGTGCTCTGAGCCCAGGGTCTTGGCTTGCCCATGGCACCCTCGCACCTGGCACAGTGCCTGGCATGGAGGGAGTGCTGATAAACGTTTGTTTAAAGGTAGGTTAGGCTTGATTGTGTGTGCTCAGGAGGTGGCGGGGCAGGAGTGCGTCTTGTGAAGTGGAGCTTGGCACGGCAGCCCCTGGCACCAGAAGCACACTTGAGAGTGGGTGGCAGGCTGTCCATGAGGAGCAAACATGCTGATTCCAATGCCTTCCCTGATGCTTGGTGGCCCTGGGATCCTTCAGCTCCCAGCATCCTCGGGCATGTTCTGCCTGTGGGAGTAGCGCCAGGCTCCGTGGGGCAGGGTCTCTTGGAAGCCAGGCTGCAGGAGGTAGGTTCTCCTCCAAGGGCCTTTGTTCCTGCTCAGCCGTCGCCTGGTGAGAGCTGGCACAGTTAGTGGAAAGGGCACTGGCTGCCTGGGGCTGGTGCTGACTTTCCACTGGTGCAGTCTGACCTTGAAAAGTCCCTTCCCCTGGGATTTCCTTTCCCGCCGAGAAAGGCCCTTCTGAGATGCGTGTGGTCACTGCCGGGCCTTGCAGCTTTGCTCTACTCCTCCTGTGACCTGCAGCTGATGGGACCCCCGGCACTCCTGGGAGAAACCACGGGGAGAGAGAAACGCACAGGAAGAAAAGAAGAGAGGAAAGTAGGAGGAAAGGGAGAGGCATGAGAGAGAAGCAAAGGAGGGAGGGAAAGGAAGAGAATGGAGAAGGTAGACACATCACGAGCAGATTTCATGACTTCACAGTTACCAAGTACTGTTTTTACTTGGGGTGATGGTTAATTTTTGTGTTAACTTGGCTGCACCCTGGTACCCAGATATTTGGTCAAACCCCAGCTTTGGCATTGCTGCGAAGGTATTTTAAAGATGAGACTAACATTTAAATCAGCAGACTTTGAGTAAAGTAGGTTATCCTCCCAATGTGGGTGGGCCTTGTCTAATCAGTTGAGGGCGTGAAGAGAAAAAGGCTGAGGTTCCCTGAGGAGAGGGAATTCTGCCTCCACACCCACTTCCTTGGCACTCAAGCTGCAACTGCAGCCCTTCCCTAGGTCTCCGGCCTGCCCACCTACCCTGCAGATTTTGGGCTTCCCAAGCCTCCACAGTCCTGAGCCCAACCCTGAAGATAAATCTCTGTCTGAGCCCAACCCTGAAGATAAATCTCTGTCTGATACTGTATTCACTACTGGATAGTGGGGTAAGCAGACCCAGCTGCGAGGAGCATGCCGTCCAGTGGGAGGGACTCAGCCACTTCGGTGTCCTGCACTGGGTGAGAGGTTTGGTGATAGATCCGGCAGAGACACGGGGAGGGATGACTGGGGAGCAGCTGTGGTCAGAATGGACCTTGAGAGGGGTGGCGCTGAGGGGAGCCTTGGCTGAGGAGTGGCGCTTGCTGTAGGATCTGTCAGGCGGGGGGATTGTGCAAAGGAGGGCCTGGCGGCGTGGGAGAGCGGATGGGGAGGCTTGTGAGGTCTGAGCAGTGTCCCCAACCCTCTCCACTTGTGTCTGCGCTGACTTCTCAGCTTGGCTGTCACTGCCTTGGAGAAACCTGACCTCTCTACTTGCTCGAAGCCCCTAAGATGTGGTCCCATAGCATCAGGTACCTTTGTTGTCACACACAGTCACAGTTAACATTTATTTGAGGGAATATGTGAAAAGTAATCCATATCCGAGGCCAGAATGGATTAGAAGAGCTTGCTACTGGCCTTGGGTGAAAGAGTTAGGGGCTCTTGCCAAGACCCGTGAGAGAAACAATGAGGGTGGAAATAGTGGGGGCTGCCTTGATGCTGAAAAGGGCATGGACTAGACAGCTGTGGGGGACCCGGGTCTGTCCCATCGAGGGCGCAGACCGTCTCTTTTCTGTTAATTATTTTTCCTCCAGAACCTAGTGTGGTGGCTGGCAGAGAGCAAGGACTGAAGAATGTTGGTTGAAAGGGTGAAGGAACGACGGATGGATGCCCTTCCTAAATAGTAGGGGCGACACGCGCGAACGGATCCGTGGCATCCCGGCGTTATGTCTCAGTGACAGCCATGGCTGCTGGAGCGTTGCAGCCAGGGCTGGGGCATCATGATGCTTCCGTGTTTCATGCCGCATTCTAAAGGCTGCTGTGTGACATCAGAGCCACCGGATGCATGCACACAGAGAGGTGTCCTGCGGATGGCAGGTGTGGGAGGTTCCTGGTTCCCTTTGCCTGGTTTCATTTTGGGACTGCAGGCCGAGGGTATGCCCTTCCTCCAACTCGGTCTGGGAGTGAATCCCGACACATACCTGGTTTGCAGTGTGTGCCGGGGTGTGCTTATGCTCTCACCCACGTTATCTTATTGAATATTCATAATTCTTTGAAGAGGCACAATCTTAATTTTCCAGCGCAGGAAACCAAGACAATAAGGCTAATGACTTTCCCAGGGTCACTTGGCTGGTAAACCCTGGAGTGGGGAGGGGCATCCTGCAGGCTTAAAACCCTTCTCTTTATGCCAGGGGGTCTCGACCTGGGCCACCCACTGCAGTCCCCTGGGGAGCTTTCCTTCAGGCCCAGGCCTGTGACATTAGACCCTCTGGGGCGGGACCCAGAATGAGAGGCTGTCAGAGCTTCGAGCGTTTCCTGTGCACAGCCAGGGTTGAAAAGCACTACCCCACAGCCTCAGCCCCCACCTGTGTCTCTTCAAATCCAGATTCCTGGGGTTGGGTGTGGCAGCTCATGCCTGTAATCCCAGCATGGTGGGAAGCTGAGGTGGGTAGATCACGAGGTCAGGCGATCAACACCATCTTGGCTAACACAGTGAAACCCCATTTCTACTAAAAAAAGAAAAAAAAAAGTAGCCAGGTGTGGTGGCACATGCCTGTAGTCCCAGCTACCGAGGAGGCTGAGGCAGGAGAGTCACTTGGTCCCGGGAGGCGGGGGTTGTGGTGAGCCGGGATTAGGTTGTGTTTTCCTATCTGCTTGTCTGTCTTCTGCACTAGCTTGAGAGCCCCTTGATACTGGGCTTTGCCTTACTCACATTTGCATTCCCTGACCCGGCGTCGCCCAGCACCACATGGCCACACAGCACGCATTTACCAAATCAGGAAGAACTAAGAGACTACATAAAGCACAGACTCTGACTCCAGACTGCAAAAACAGAATGCCAGAGGACCAGATGCAGTGGTTCACACTTGTAATCCCAGCACTTTGGGAGGCCAAGGTGGGTGGATCACCTGAGGTCAAGAGTTCAAGACCAGCCAGGCCAACATGGGCAAACCCTGCATCTACTAAAAATAAAATAATTAGCCAGGTGCGGTAGTGCATGCCTATAATCCCAGCTGCTCAGGAGGCTGAGGCCCGAGACTTGTTTGAACCCCAACGGTGGAGGTTACAATGAGCTGAGATCATACCACTGCACCCTAGGCTGGGTGACAGAGTAAGACTGTCTGAAAGGAAATGCAATGCCAGGGAGTTCGGTAGGATGACCCTCCTCCTTGCTGGAACTCCTTACTCCCTTGGTTTTCACACCACTCTCTGGTCTTTATAGTATTTCTGGCCTCTTCTCAACCTCTTTTGTGAATTTTTGATGTTGCCTCTGCTGTCCTTTAAATCCGTGTCCCCAGGGTTCTGGTGTTGCTATCAAGCTTCTTTGTCTACTCTTCCTACTCAGCTTAAGTACTTTTGCTCACAAGCAGGTTTCACCCGTCCCCTCCCTGCTCTTTATGCTGAGTTCTCTCTTGTTCTTTCTCTGGAGACCTCCCTCCTGACCCCCAGACGTGCTTCCCCACTTGGCTCTACCCTGGGCAGATCCGTCACATTCAGCACTTCAGGCCCATGTCCGTCTTCTTCCTCTCCACGCCCCGGGACACGCCGGGATTTCTGTCCTGCATTTCACAACTCTGTGGATTGCAACACGGCAGGCAACCACCCAGAGAGAAAAGCAATGTTGCAGGGGCTTCCTTTCCTCCACGTTCCAACACTGCTGACACTTTCTCTTAAATATACTCACCCCTGCCTGCCCTCTAAGCAACCCTTCTCCTCACCCGAGTCGTGCTGCCAAGTTTGGTTCAGATGCGGAGAGGTGGTGGGCTGATTTCAAGCCTCCTGCTTCCATTCATTCTCTCCCCGTCCATGCTGGCCTTCAAAAACACCGGAACACATCTTGTGTCCCACAGATCGGATCATGCTTTCCTCAACAGAACTTGTCCTGAGCTCCCCATGGGCCCTAGGACAAAGCCTCACATCTCTCCCCTGGGCCCAAGGCCCTTCATGGAGGTCCCTGCTGTGGTGTCCTCCCTCCTGCAGTCTATGCTCCCGCAGCACGGACTTGCTGGCCACACTGGCTGCTGAGAGCACCCCTCTTCTGTTTGTCTGTCTAGCAGATGCTTCCTCTTCCAAAGGACTCAGCTCTGATGTGCCTTCTGAGAGGTGCCGCAGAGACCTTGGCATGTGCCTCCCACGGCCCTTCCATCACCGCTCCACTGCACAGATCGCCTGCAGTGTGTCACTTATTTTCAAGTCTGACAGTAAGCCCCTGCAGACCAGATGCCACATCTTCCCACAGGTGCGCCCCAAGTGTCTAAAGCAGTGCCTAGGACCTTGCTAATGCCCAGTAGATGTTTGCCGGGATGGATGTGATACCCCAAACTCCTTGTTAGCTGTTGCCTCTTTCTCTGTTGCAAACACAGCTTCCATGTCCGGATCTCGAGGGCCGGTCCCACATCACAAACGTGTTTTCTTTCCCTCCTTCTCCTTTCCTCACCATGTAGGTGTCCTTTCTCCAACCTCTCTGTTGGGAGAAAATTCTCTCTTGTGTCACATCTTGAATTTTTCTTCCCTCTATGTCCTCTTAACACCGGGCTTGCCAGGCAGCGCCTGTAATCCCAGCACTTTGGGAGGCTGAGGCGGGTGGATCCCGAGGTCAGGAGTTCGAGACCAGCCTGGCCAATATGGTGAAACCCCGTCTCTACTAAAAATACAAAAATTAGCCGGGCATGGTGGCGCGCACCCGTAGTCCCAGCTACTCAGGAGGCTGAGGCAAAAGAATCTCTTGAACCTGGGAGGCGGAGGTTGCAGTGAGCCAGGTCGTACCACTGTACTTCAGCCTGGGTGACAGAGTGAGACTGTGTTTCAAGAAAACAAAAACAGAAACAAAACAAAAAAAAATACCTGGCTTGTTCTGTGAAAATGTCCTCTGAAGTCCCCAGCCCAGCACAGCTCTGAGGCGGGGCAGAGGGGAACCTGGCGCCAGGGTTGTGGGAGTTCTCTGGCCTGCTGTGCCCCTGGCTGGGTTGACCTCAGCTAATGGGCTTTTTGTATCCCAGCGCCAACTCTTGGTTGGCACTATTTCCTTTTCTAGTCTTGGTTTTGAGTTTCTTCTTCTGACATTTAATTACCAGGAAGAAAAGAGGGAGGGACATATTTTCTCGGAAAACTCCATTATTATAAAATCATTGTGCCTGGTGTCAGGGGTGTGGCACCCACAGGGACATGGCTGGATGCTGCTGTAGCTGGTTCTTGCTTCCCCGTCACGCCGGCCTTCTCTGTAGAGGTCAATGCCCTTCTACTGACCCCCTGCCCAACTCTCCCCAGACTCTTAATTTTTATCTCAATCAGGCTAGAGAAAAATATTCTGATCTCCAAATTGGGACACTCAACCAAAGAGGTTTTATTCTTTGTGAATTTGTTTGCATAATAAGCCTTAATAAGCATTATAATTATGTTGCATTTAGGTGATCTCTATAATAATTTTATTGAAAAAACATAAATGGTACTAAATTGGAATTGTTCGAGAAAATATAGACTGTAAGGTTGCTGAGGCAAGTAAACCCACTGCCGAAAGAGGATTTAAAACGGGGGAGAAATAAAAGACTCTATTTTAGCCATATTTTCCAGTAAGAGACATTCCAAAGCCTAATTCAATCAAAACTGCTTTTGTATTAATCAGTGTGTTGGCAAGTATTATCCATCATTTAAAACAGTTTCCAAATACATTAGAAAGTGAGAAACGACAAGGTCCGTGAGCGGGTTTCCTAATACAGCTGTCACTGTGTATTCACCGACCGTGTGTTGGCGTAATCAACTCATTCTTACGTATTGAAAATTAGCCGGACTGACTCCATTTTAACTTCTTCACATAGTTATCCCCCCCCACCCCCCCACATCAAGTATACAGCTGTCAAATGTATCTGGGGCAGGATGACACCGATGCATTCCTCTATCGATAAGACACTGAGCCAAGCGGTACCAGCAGCCCTGGGAATGTTGATGCCGCCAAGTGCGGTGGCTTATACCTGTAACCCCAGCACTTTGGGAGGCTAAGGTAGGCAAGATCACTTGAGGTCAGGAGTTGAAGACCAGCCTGGCCAACATGGTGAAACCCTGTCTCTACTGAAAAATACAAAAATTAGCCAGGTGTGGTGCTGTGTGCCTGTGGTACCAGCTACTTGGGAGGCTGAGGTGGGAGAATCACTTGAACCCGGGAGGCAGAGGTTGCTGTGAACCGAGAATTGTGCCAGAGGGAGACTCTGTCTCAAAAACTTAATAAAGAAATATAGCAGTTGGTAAAGTTAACAACGGCTTCTGCTGCTTTCGATGGTTTCAACAGCCTGAGTCTATTTCACAGTCTTGGTTATAATTTAGCACTTTAGTTCTAATTTAGAGGTGGTGGTTTTGCACCAGCCTCTATGTAGCCTGCTCATTGAATGTCAATTTCCTGTGTGTTTCACATTTCAGATTCTGTGAGTCCTCTTTTGCATAAAACATAAGCCAAATATTCGTCTGATAGACGATTTTAACAAATCTGTGGATCGGGGGAGATAAAAAGGCAATCGATTGAGTTGCGAATATGCCATTGGAAGAAAGAAAAGCAACTTGTCATTGATGGCATTGTGACACTTCCACACCACCTGCGGTGACACTTCATAATCGAATCCCCAACGCTTCACTGTCAAATCTGAAGAGCAGCTAGTGGCTTCATCTGAAACTGGTAAAGCACATGTCAAGTCCGAATGAATTCCTTGCAGGCCAAGGCATCTGAAGATGGCGTCTCTGGCTCAGTGGCTCTTTTGTTTGTTGAAGATAGGATATTGGGTGACATTTGATTCAGATAATTGGGTCAGAACTCAGCTCTGTGATGTCCTGTGCAGCTCTGGTCTCCTGTGACTTCTCAATGCAGGTGCTGAAGAGGACCTCAGCAAACAAAAAAACTGAGGCAGACAGACAGGCCAACAAAGCTAATTAGAGTGGTTGCCAAGCGTTCCAGAACATGTGGGAGAAAATACACCCTTGGAAATGTTGAAATGTTTTATAAGCACGCCCTTCCAGTTCCCAGGCAGCTCCAACTTGCTTGGGTCTTGTTTTGCCTGACGGCTCAGCCTCAATGCTGCCAAGGAAAGCAGTCATTGAAAGCCATACAGGTGAGGCGTGGTGTCACAAATCAGTCACTCCCTGCTTCTTGCCACAGGGACAAATTGATGATGCTTCAGGAGACACAGATGCCCCAGATGCCCTTACCTCTGAGTGGGAGACTGACGTGGCCCCATTCCCTCCATATGAAGCTGTGACAGAGGACAATGCTTGGAGGAGACCTCTGGGTGGTTCCCAGCAGTGTGGGGTGACCCAGCTGCATACATGAGCCAATCACACCACCCCAGGCTCCCTGTCACCAGCACTCACCTTATATGGGCAGCACAACCTGCTCAGAGTGGACTGAGATATTCTCATCAGACTGCATGTATTCATTTTCTGTTGCTTCTGTAGCAAATGACACAAACCTGCTGGCTTAAAATGACACAAATTTATTCAGAAGTCCAAAATCGGTTTCATAGAGCTAAATGTTGGCAGGATGGGCCTCCTCTGAAGGCTCCAAGGGAGAATGGTTTTGCCTTTTCCCGTTTCTAAAAGTCACCCGAATTCCTGGACTTGTGGCCCCTTCCTCTGCCTTCAAACTGTCCCTCTGGTCTCTGCTACCATCATCACAGTCCCTGCCCCTGTTCTGTGGTCAGATCTTCCCGTCTCCTCATAAGGACCCTTGTGATGACACTGGGCCCACCTAGATAATGCAGGGGCATCTCCCCATCTCAAAATCCGCAGCTTCATCACACCTGCAATCTCTTTTGCTATATAAGGTGACATATACAGGTTCTGGGGATGAGGACATGGATCTCTTTAGGGGCTGCACTCAGTCTTCCACACTGGGCCAGGGAGTGCTCTCACCATTGATGAAAGCTCAGTGTATCACTCACTGTGCCTGGAAACAGGAAAAGTCAGGGGAGGGCTGGGGGAGATCCTCTTTCACCGGGACTTGCAGGGACCATGCTGGGCTAGGGGAGAGCTCTTCAGCGAGGCTTGCAAGGACCATGCAACCACCTTGGGTGGGAATAGGTCCTTCAGTGCTGTTGCTGCTAACCCTGCAAAACACACATGTACACACACATGCACACTCACACGCACACACACATTCACATGCACATTTACACGCACACACATCATGTATGCTCACACGCACACACACGCAATCACATGTACACATGCTCACATGCACACACAATCACAGGCACACTGAAACACACACAAATACATGCGCACACATGCACACACGTGCACACACGCACACCCATACACACACATGTACATAGTCACACACACACATAAACTCACATGCACACACACACTCATGGACACACTCCCATGTACACATATGCACTCACATGCACCATGCACACACGTGCACACACGTGCACATGCACACACGCACATGCACACTCACATATACACTTTCATATTTTATCTCTAGTAAGGCTGTCTTGCTGGTTACATTTCATGCCAGCGTATTTTCTCCAGTGAAAACCCCAGGCACTGTCACTGGAGCTGATCTGATTTGAAGGTCTTCACCAACCTCAGTGCCATGCAGAAGGAAGAGCACTGGGAAACACACCAGGGCACTGAATTGTAGCCCTGGTTCTGCCATTATTTGTTCAATCTTGGCCAAGCCGCTTCGTGTCTCCAGGCTCAGCTTTCATGCCCCAATCTGAGTTTGTCTAGAGCTGTATTTCCCCAGAATGTGGTGTATAGCATAACAGCTGCTCCTTGGAAAGAAAGGGTATCTTGACCGAATATCCTGGGAAACTGTTTCAGCGTGAGTATGCCTCCATCCTTCTTGGAGAGTCATAATGCACATACACTTGACAACGTCTCTGGGAACTCCTGCATAAATGCAGTTGGGTCACTCTTTAACCTAGTACTTTGTAAACTGTTTAAAAATCACATGACACCCTCACTTGTTTTGTTTTTAGATACTGAAGAGCAGACTTTGAGAAATGCTCATTATAGTGGTCTTGGAGGAAGTCAAGATTCCTGCCCCATTACCTTGAAATTGAGATGTTTTGCCAATAAGCTGGCCCCTGAGAAAGGCAGAAAATGCCCCATGTTGCCTTATCTAGCCTCTTGGAGGCCTTGTTCATCCTCATCATCAGTCTTAAGGGGTGCCAGGCCTGCGAGCTAGAATCCACCAGCCAGCCCAGACAGTGGGATGCCCACATTATGGAGGCCACCATCCTCCCTTTAAAACTCATTTTCACTCCCCAAGGATTTCTTCATTGTCTTCTGGGAGCTTAGGCCTGGGGATGGGGACAACAGAGAGACCTTGAGAAACAACGTTTCTGTTGAGCAAATGACCATCTCCCCACAAGCCAGGGAAAGGGAAAGGAATGGCCAGACACCTAGGAGAGGGAGGCATTTCCTACGTTTTAGTTGAGGCTTGTGAACATCTTCAAAGGGAAATGCTATTCTTCCCTTGAGAAGAGAGAAGCCCAAGGCAGAGAGAAGTTAAGTCACTTGCCCAAGGCCACATGCTTAACTCGTGGCAGAATCAGGGTTCAGCATTGCTCAGATGAAGTGTAAGAAGGTGTGGCACATACAGGTAGAGAGGGCTCGACCCTGGGGGAAGAAGGGAGGTGCACACCAGGCTGGAGGAATCCAGGACTGTGGGAGAACCACGGCAGGGAGGCAATGTGAGATCCAAGTTCAAGGTCTGGACCTGTGCTGTTAGCCTTTCTGATTTTCTCAAGTGAGCAGGCTGGAAATGGCTCTCTTTCAGCTATGAAGTTAATTAATCCACTTCTAGTTAGGGGGTGAGACTTGAGCAGGTCTGGGAAAGAGATTAGAAGGCAGAGGCAAGCAGGGACAGAAAAGAGAAAGTGAAGAAAAGCTTGTGTGCACTCAGAAAAATATTCATTCAGCACTATCTGCCAGACACTCTGCTGGGACCTGTGGACATCACAGGGGACAAAACACACCCAAGCCCTGATCTTCATGAAGCTTACACACTTGAGGGGAGACACACAAAAAACGAAAATGTTAGAAGGTTATGAAGACCGAAGAAACTAATAATGCACATCGCACTCCAGCCTGGGCAGCAAGAGCGAAACTCCACCTCAAATAATAATAATAATGCAAAGGAAAAGGAACCAGGAGTGGGGTTGCATCTTAGATAGGATACTCAGGGAAGACCTCCTGCGAAGATGATATTTGAGCAGAAACTTGAAGATGACAGGGAAGTAGATGGGGTAGATTCTGGAGTATCGTGAGCAAAGGAGCAGCCTGTGTGTAGGCGCTGAGGTGCGTAGGCACTGTGGCTGCCATCCTCAGGGAGGGACAAGCGGGTGGAGGGTGAGGGAGGAGGAAAGTGAAAATCATGAGGCCGGTAATGTCGACCTCTTTCAGTATGCAAAAACGTGGGGAGAAAAGTTCAGTGGTATTGGTGTTCTGTTTGTTGGATTAAAATATCAGAAAATTTAAAATATAATGTTTTATGACTTAGTCCAAAATTCTAAAGGACAGGGGCCTTGGTCCTTGGTTAGACACTGTGTCCAAGAAACAAATAGCATCCCAAGGATCGCCTCTCCCTGGGGACCTAGGCACCATGTCTCTCTTCTGCTCTCTCAAGGATATCTGAGGCTCTGCACATGACGGAGGCACGTATAGACAACGGTTGGTAATATTTGTCACATTTTTACATTGCTTTACATGACTTTTGTCAACATTAACGTGGAAACTGAACTCTCTATCATTGCATGAGTTGCGCTGTAAACACCATGAATTTCCTGTTCTTTAGAATGGCTTCTCCTGGCAGTGGATTTCTCTGACTTCACAGCCAATGGTGTGCTCTTGATCCAGTGACTTAAATCACTGAGTGTTGGCTTCTTGGCCTGTTAGGTAGGGTGGGTATAGCCTAGATGATTAGTAGATTTCCTTTATTAAATAGAGCTGAAAAGCCCCTGCTCTACCCTCTCTAGCAAACAACGTTCCTTTCACCCAGTGTCTCTCTTCTCAGAGGTCAAACCGGCAATTATCCATCCCTTTTGCCTGTGTGTACAATATGCATAATTCATAGGTAGCCTTGAAAATGGAAATGACGTGTCCATTCCCCAGTCCCCTCGTGACTAGTGCTCAGGTACCAGAAAGGTTTCCAAGGACAGATTCTGTTTTTCTTCCACCTCCAACTCCTCTGATTTCTACCAGCCCCCAAGACGTCTATATAATAATCAATTGCAAGACTGTTCATCACCCATTTTTACAATGTTCAAGTTCTGGATCTGTGCTGTTAGCCTTTCTGGTTTTCTCAAGTGAGGAGGCTGGAATGGCTCTCTTTCGGCTGTGAAGTTAATTAATCCATTTCTAGTTAGGGGTTGAGACTTGAGCAGGTCTGGGAAAGAGATTAGAAGGCAGAGGCAAGCAGGGACAAAATAGATCCTGTAGTTCAAGAGCCTCACAGGACAGCCCAGGCAACTGAGGATCAGAGAGGTCACTGACTTTCCCACAGCCGCAGAGACGAGCCTTAGGGCAGGAACGAAACTTCAGTTTCCCGAACACGAGCTGAGGTTTCTTCGCCAACCTCTTGTTGCCTCTGTTTTGCCAAATCCTAAGCGTGCCCTGCAAATTATAAGATTCTAAAAATATGTTTTGTTGATGATGGAGAACTTTGAAAAGAAGTTTTGTTTTGTTTTTAAATACACCCTCATAGATCCAATGCAGTTGAGACGGCGACCAAAGCCAATTTCCCTAGAAACGCCAAATCAAAAACACGTGGTGAGGCTCTGACCTGGAGTGCTTCATCCTAAATAACGCATTTTATAAACCCTGAAAAATAAAAAGACTCAAAAGAACATTCTGGGCCCGCACGGCTGCTTTTCATCCCTTTCATCACTAGGTGTCCCCGTGGTTAGCAAATCCCATCTGGAATGCTGCGTCCTTGTACATCCTTCCTGGAAGGCAGGTGGGGGATAGTCAGCCACACTGGGGGCGCTTTTTGCCCGGTGGGGCGGGGAGGGGGCGGGGCTTCCTGAAGGGGCGGGGCTTGTGTGCGGGCAGAGCCACTCATCTGACACAGAGGAGGAGCCATCCTTGAACTGACAGGCCTGGGTGGAATCAGCATGGAGAGACTAAAACGTGAAAGGAACACTGTCAGAAACCAATTTCCACCGCAGGAAATGAGCGTGGCCTAGAATAGATGCAGAGCATGATTAAACTGCAGGACGGGCTCGGGAGGGAGGCTGAGCGGGCACTCATCTCCCGGGAGGCGCCCCAGACCTACGCTGGGGCCACTGCTGAGTCAGATCCCCGGAGGCGGTTCTTTGCAGATGTCGCAGAGAAACAGGATGCTGTGAGTCTTTTTGGGTAGGTTCCTTCTGTAACGATCCAAAACCATTTTTATTACTTAATACCTAGTTTCTAGGGTCCGATGCGAGCCGCAGCTCTGGGCACCCCCGCTACTAGCCCCTACTTAATCATCAGTCTGTTGTCTGCATTCCCACCCCTTGGGAACTCAGGATCTAGTGGGAGGACTCGTGCAGAAATAAAAAGTAGTGCAAGGGCTTTAAAAGATGTGGCTGCTGGGGGGTGTTGGAGAAACGTTCCTGGGGGTCTCAAAGGATGAGCGAATTATTATTATTATTATTATTATTATTTCTTTTCATTTTCTCCTGTGCCTCGCGCGGCCTCGAGAGGGGCCTAACCCTAACCCTAACCCTAACCCCCGGGCCGCCGAGGACTGCTCTACTCCTCCGTTCTGGTCTCCAGGAGCAGAGGAGCTCGGGACCGGCAAAGCTCGAGGGGACGGATTATTTTTATTTCTGAAATAATTCAAAAGATTAAAAAAATACTATTATCCTACATTAACATCCCACTATGACTGTTAACAAAGCCCATATAGCAATGAATTTTTCCTTCCTTCCTCCCCCTCTCCGTCCCCTCCCTCCCCTCGCTCCCCTCCCTTCGCTCTCTCCCTCCTCTCTTGTCTCTCTCCCTCCCTCCCTCCCTCCCTCTGTTCCTCCTTTCCTTCCTTCTCTTCCTCTTTCCTTCTTTTCTTTCTTTTTAGAGTAAGAATATTTAAAATCTACTCTCTTAGCAAATTCCAGATATACAATACAGTATCATCATCTCTAGCCACAATACTGTACATTAGACTCCCAGAACTCATTCGTCTTGGAACTGGTAGTATCAACCCTGTGATTCGGTTTTAGTGTAAATTTGAAGCCATTAGATTCGAAGGCAGAGAGAAGCAGAAAACTGGTTCTTATGAACGAACAAGTGCGTTTTGAGGATGTGCCCTGAAGCAGGGATGAGCGCCCTGGCACTTCATCCTGACCATCCAGCCAGTACACACTGATTGCACGCCTGCAGTGTGCTGGATACACAAAGACAACACCCATAGGCCTAATCCGGATCTCTTAGTGCATTGTACCCAGAGGGGATGATGGCTGTTACTCAAATACATGCATCCAAGCATGCAATTATATTCCATTACAGAATGAGACGGGGCACAGTTCTATGAAAACAAAGCCCTAGCTTAGACTAGAAGCAAAAAAAGTTTGGGTGTTCTTACCCTTTGGGTGGGACCCAGGACACGTGGGAAAAACAGAAAACTAACCAGCAGGGCCTTTTGAGAATTCGTGAAGCTCCATATTGTAAAGGTACTTGACTTTATTTATTATTTTTCACGGTTCTAGGTTTATTGGGGGTTTTAGTTGGTGTAACGCTTGGATAGTTGGTTGCACTGTTTATATGTAGATCTTCTTACTTTGTATGGCAATGTACACTACTGATATATACAGTTCACAAAACAAGATCCTTTGGAACAAGACATGCGATATTGGATCTATACACTGAATGCCAGGATGTGACCGACTGGGAAGCAATGTTGGACTAGGCATGTTCGGTGCAGGAGCCAGGAAGTTATATAACAAATGAACATCTCTCTGGCTCAAGGGGCAACTGCAGCATGCGCAGCACTGGCAGTGGTGCCTCAGAGGTGGCAGGACTATTTCACACTGACCAGTTTAGGACTACACAAGGTTACCACCATCCAGCATCAGGATGTAGCTGTAGGACTTTACAAACCGCTCCTATTTCTGGCTTCAGGAATTGAGGTTTTTCCCAGTCCATCTTAAAGTATGACTGCTTTAATCACAGATCGGATGAAACGGACAGCATGCACAACCTCCAGCTAAAATCCTGTTGTGGCCTAGACAGTGAAATGGGTGACCTCAGAAGACTTTCAAATTGCAGCTCTTTTTGGATCCCCCGAAGTATATCCACACTCTTCTTCAAACGAGCCTCTTCCTCAGGAGTCAGAGTCGCCTTCACAACGTCTGAGATTCCATTCTGTCCCAAAATGCAGGGAACACTAAGGAAGACATCATCCTTTATTCCACAGAGACCCTTAATCATGGTGGAAATTGGGTGCACCCGCCTAAGATTCTTCATGATAGTCTCAGCCAAATCTGCCACAGAGAGTCCAGTGGCCCAGGATGTGTAGCCTTTGAGTTTGATCCCCTCATAAGCACTCTCAGCTACCTGCTTGTGCACCTCTTCCCACTGTTCCTTATCTGGATCAGTCCCTAAATCTGGGTGCAGCGTCTTCAGGGAGACACCAGCCACATTCACTCCACTCCACACAGGCACACTGGAATCTCCATGTTCCCCGAGGACCCACCCATGACAGCTTAATGGGTGAACTCCCAGCCTTTCCCCCATCAGGTAATGGAATAAGGCTGAATCTAGATTGCAACCACTTCCAATAACACAGTTTTGGGGAAAGCCACTTATCTTCCAAGCCACATAGGTCAAGATATCCACTGGATTTGAAACAATAAGCAACTTGCAGTGCGGGCTGTATTTTACGACATTAGGAATGATGAGTTTAAAGATGTTCACGTTAAGCTGGACCAGATGAAGACGGCTTTCTCCCTCCTGCTGATGTGCCCCGGCGTGGTAATGACCAGCTTGGAGTTTGCAGTTACATTATGGTCTTTGCCAGAGACAATCTTTGGCAAAGGCTGCCATGTTGGAGATCCATCTCTCCCTTCAACTTGTCTTCAATGACATCAACAAGAGCAAGTTCATCTGCCAGGTCCTTCGTTAAGATACCGATGGCACAGGCCATACCGACAGCACCAACCCCAACAACTGTAATCTTATTCTGGGGGGTCTGTTCTTCCTTTAGAAGATTATGAATCAGCTGATCCTTGAGAGTTGCCATTTTGGACTTGGAACGAAAAGGAACCAGGAATGCACGTCGGGCGGGCATCGGGGGCGCACAGCAGTGGGATCCGGACTCGGCGGCAGCTGCTCTAGCCAAAAGTACTTAACTTTAAAAGATCAGCCTCAATTCACATTCCCGTCATTTCTCTACCTCCAGGCAGCATAGGCCCTCACGCGGGGAATGGAAACAAATATGATGTAAGCAACTCACAAACTCAGACTTTGAAACGACCCACTGTTCTCCAAGCACAGGTTCATTCTCCACTCATTTCCCTGTGACTGGAAGTCACAACTATTTCTGAAATGGAAGCAGGTGACATGCACCCCGTGAACCGATAGTCAGTGACTGATAGTGAGTGCTGACTGTATCCAGGCAAAAGAGCGGAGAGACGTCCTCTCCTCAAGGTTTTCTGAAAGGATGTGGGCCACCAGCTGCCATCGCAGTTCACTGTTCACAGTTGCTGAAAGAGGGCATGACGTTTTTGCTGTCTTCCATTCATGGTACCACAGCAGAGAACAATCCATTCGGTTTAACCAACGCTAACGCATATGTTCATTGCCTGTGAATCAGACTTAGTATTGAAGGTTAAATTAAAATCTGACTCTCAACTATCTCACTGCACTCCGGCGCTTCTGCTCAGCTAAATCCATAGACACGAGTAGAAGGAAATTTGGACTTTAGTTAAGCTAGTAGTTACCAGGGTTTTGGATCTCACAGGCTGATAAATTTTATAAAAAAGATTTGGGGCCAGGTGCGGTGGCTCACGCCTATAATCCCAGCATTTTGGGAGACCGAGGTGGGTGGATCACCTGAGGTCAAGAGTTCAAGACCAGCCTGGCCAACATGGTTAAACCCATCTCTACAAAATTACAAAAATTAGCCAGGTATGATGGCAGGTGCCTGTGATCCTAGCTACTGAGATTGTGCCACTGCCCTCCAGCCTGGGTGACAGAGCAGGACTTATCTCAAAAAAAAAAAGAAAAAAAAAAGGTTTGAAGACCTGTATTGAGTTGCTTTTTATTCACTCAAATGGAGTAATTAGAACACGTATCACCCATCTCACCGCCGTGATAGAATTCACATGCGAAGTAAATTATAACAAAACAGAACTTCTCAGCATTTTAATGAAAATAAATTAGCTTTAGGACAAAATCATTACTTTCTTGTTGTGGTGGTTTTCTTGTTTCTACATCAACCTGTGAAAATGGATATTTTTCCACAGTCCAGCACCAGTTCTTGCACTAGAATTTGAGAACCCCTGACTTAAATCAGTGATTTACATCCCTCCTGCCCTTATTTACAAAGGAGGAAGCTGGCCCTGAGGGGACCCCAAGCGCTGCCCCATGAAAGGTTCCAGCCCACAGTGCAGAATAGCCCCGGTTGGGGCTGAGGCTTCTGAACCCACGTTCAATGCACCTGCCCTCTGTCTTGTTGCCATGAGTCCCTGCAGGGCCCAACGAGGGCACCCAACACTCCAGTTACGTGACTGGCACCATGCCATCTGGGAACACTGAAGGAGGATGGCTGAGGGACACAGGAGGAGAAACAGGGGGACCTGTCCCTTTCTCCAGCCCACAAGCCCTGGGCTGGATTCTGAGATGGGCTCTTCCTCCTGACGGCAAGCCTCGATCTTCAGGTACTCTTTAGTTGGGCACATTGAGGCTTTCAGACCATTGGGAAATATTTTGTGTACTACTAATTCTTACAATGTCCATTCCTCTGCCTCCCTCTCCTGCGTGAAGACTGGCCGTTATTACCCACAGCAGAAGACTGAAACTGAGGCTGGCACTGTGGCATGACCGCCCAGCCTCCTCCGAGCTGGTGCTTCTGCCTGGCTCTTGCAAATACACAGCCCTTGCTTGCCCCCAACACAGCACTGCTTTCAGTGATGGCATCTTTTTCTTTTTCTTTTTTTTTTTTAGATAAAGACAACTAAAAAATAGCTTGGGTAGGTAAGCCGTAGACAATGCTGAAATTCTGTATATGCAAAGGAATGGATGTCTTCAGTTGGGTGTATCCACACAACAAAAAAGAGATGTGATTTAAAAGATTTGGATTCAGGGATATCCTTGTCCAGTTACCAACCAGTTATTCTAGGGGAACCCCCTCCCTAAGTTTGGAAAAAGAATCGGGAT
The DNA here is from genome assembly GCF_049354715.1 of Callithrix jacchus. Classification (NCBI taxonomy): domain Eukaryota; kingdom Metazoa; phylum Chordata; class Mammalia; order Primates; family Cebidae; genus Callithrix; species Callithrix jacchus. The sequence continues at coordinate 6,455,519 of NC_133504.1, forward strand.
ACAAAGGATAGGGCCTTTTCTTCCTGCCAAGCAGTGTGTGTTCTTCCAGCTTAGAGGGCAGGAGGTCTCAACGCATGCCCGGGGCCAAGGCCGAGCTCCCCCAAAATCCTCAGGAGGGCGGGGACCAGTGAACCTGCCCACTGCTCTTCTGCACGCCCTGCTCCCTCCACACACACGTGCCCTGTCCATTTGTGCATTTGAGCATCTGTGGTAAGACCTCTGAGTAATTCAAAGAGGAAGTCAGAGAGCATGCTCCAAACCCGTGCCCTGGGTTGGCCTGTCCCTCTCAAGGCTCTTTCCCAGGCAGGAAATCTTCCTCACCTTCTGGTCTGAGGATCATGGAAAGAAGGACTCTTCTGTGTGCTCCACTGTTCTGCTGAAACAAGCCACCTCTGTGCTGGGAGAAAGGAACCCATGGGTGTCGACGGCTTCATTTCTGGGCACACGGGGGCTTCTTGGCTTCCCCAGGCAGGATGTAGAGCACACTGGGGACTAGCCCCAGTTCCAGAGGAGCGATGGTGTCCCTAAGTGCCTGCTTGCGCTTCCAGGATGTAGCCTCTTCTCCAGAAGAGGAGGAGGAGCTCACCAACCTTCGATATTGTAATGGGCCAAATCATGTCCCCAGAATTCCTATGTTGAAGCTCTAGGCCCCAGTACCCCAGATTGGGACTGCATTTGGAGATAGGCCTTTTGAGAGGTGATGAAGTTAGAATGAGGCCGTTAGGGTGGCTGTCACCCAGTGTGACTGGTGTTCTCTTAACAGGAAATTCAGGCGCACAAAGACACCAGAAACATGCACCCTCAGAGAAAAGGCCGGGTGAGGATGCAGCGGGAGACAGCGACCCTCAGCAAGCCAAGGAGGGGCCTCCAGAGAAACCGATCCCACCAACACCCCGATCTGGGACTTGGAGCCTCCAGGACTGTGAGAAGTCGCTTTCTGTCACATAAGCCACCCGTCTGTGTTTTCTCATTGAGGCCGCTTTAGCAAATGAATACAAATACAGGACCAAGAAGCCCGGAGGGCTGTGAACCTGCTTTGTCTCTCACAGGTGTGGGGTATCTTAGGTCTCCTCTGGGCTGAGGTCTGCTTGCCGTTGGGTTCACACTGTGGGCACTCCTCCCAGGAGCTTTCCTGGTCCCTCTCCCTTTAGTCCCAATCTCAACCATCCCTCCATGCTGACCATACCCAACTCCCCAGCGCTGACTTCTCCAGGCCTGTATTTCAGCTTCGTCCCAATCTCAACCATCCCTCCATGCTGACCATACCCAACTCCCCAGCGCTGACTTCTCCAGGCCTGTATTTCAGCTTCGTCCCAATCTCAACCATCCCTCCATGCTGACCATACCCAACTCCCCAGCGCTGACTTCTCCAGGCCTGTATTTCAGCTTCGTCCCAATCTCAACCATCCCTCCATGCTGACCATACCCAACTCCCCAGCGCTGACTTCTCCAGGCCTGTATTTCAGCTTCGTCCCACTCTCAACCATCCCTCCATGCTGACCATACCCAACTCCCCAGCGCTGACTTCTCCAGGCCTGTATTTCAGCTTCGTCCCAATCTCAACCATCCCTCCATGCTGACCATACCCAACTCCCCAGCGCTGACTTCTCCAGGCCTGTATTTCAGCTTCGTCCCAATCTCAACCATCCCTCCATGCTGACCATACCCAACTCCCCAGCGCTGACTTCTCCAGGCCTGTATTTCAGCTTCGTCCCAATCTCAACCATCCCTCCATGCTGACCATACCCAACGCCCCAGCGCTGACTTCTCCAGGCCTGTATTTCAGCTTCCTCCTCCCATTCACGCACACGTCGGAACAGGAACTTATTATCTGAACTCCCAAACCCACCCCTCCGTCCAGTGGATGGCATCAGCATTCTGCCCTGCAGGCTTGAAAGGGCGAGTATCGAGGGGTGCCTCGAGAGTGCTGCCCAGAACCACTGTCTTTCTGGAAGTTACTGAATTATTTCAAACTGCATTGAAGATGTGTTTGTAGCACAGTGATTTCTCCTGTGTGGGGTTTAGCCGTTGGCCCCAGTTCAGGAGATGACATCCAAAGCATAATAATCAAGCCCTCCCCTCTCGAGGACAGCTAGTCTGGAATGACAGTCCCTGTCTGGATTTCTGGGACCTCTTCCTTGTTTCAGTACTTCATCTCCATGTCATCAGACTGTTGAAAGGCTTTCTAAAAGGCTGGGTGTCCCTGGTTTTGACTCTAGATTTTCATGCCCCTGCCAAAATAATCTTCTGGATTTACTTCGAGGGCATTCGATTATGTCAGAGATAAAATCTAAATCCCTTTCAATGGCATTCAAGGCTCTCCAGCTCCGATCCTAATCAGCCCTCCCAAGGCTGTTTCCACTTTTCCTCTTCTCCCACTGTATCCTCTCACTCACCAAAGGCAGCCAGGCTTGAAACCGACAGCCTGGGTTCAAATCCTGACCTCGCTACTTACTTGCTGTGTGACCTGAGGAGGCTTGTCAAGCACTAGGTAATAATATCAATAGCTAACTTTAACCCAGCACTTAGCTTGTATCAGGCCCCACGACAAGAGATCTCACAACTTGTTTTACTCAATTCTCCTGCCAGCCCAATTCTGTAGGGAACCCTCGGTCTTACTACCATCCTCCTTGTACGCAGGAGAGCAAGGCACTAGACATTTCAGTGCCTTTCCCAAGGCTCGAAGCCTCAGCTTTTGCATCTGTAAAATGAAGATAATCACTGTTTCTCTCTGTGTTAGTCAGGACTTTTCCCAGTTGCAAGTGACAGGAACCAACTCTAAGGACTCAAGCAAAACAAAGGAAGCACCCCTTCCAGGGGCAAGGAATGTCCTCAGCCTGCTCCAGCTCTGCCTGTGGCGGATCCAGCCTCCCAGGGATGGACGTTCTAAGGATACAGAAACCCAGTTCTCTGATGCCTGTGATCTCAGAAGGCAAGAATCCCTCTCTCCCAGGGCCCAGAATCGTGTCTGAGAAGGATCATGACAACCCAGGTGAAGGCGCCAGCCCCGTGTGTGGGAAGCGAGCCCATGTTTGGAGATTCTAGGCAGTTCCCCACAGGAAAAGATTCTGGGGCTGCTCAAAACTAACAAGTGTTTGCTAACTTGGTCAATTTATTCAACTCAATAGTTATGGAGCGTCTGCCACGTGCAGGTGTGGGGAACTAGTATGGAGCCCACGGGGAGGGAACTCCGTGAAGGCATTACTCCTGGTGGCTCCTCCAGGGGACATGCCATAAATTGAACAGGGGTGGGTTCAGCCTTCCCCTGCCAACACCAGGAAGCACTTCCACCCCTGGGCCTGTGGTTTACAATGCGGTGCCCGCATCACGCTTCCGCTTCTCCCCTGCGACAAGGGACGAGTGTGTGTGTGTGTGTGTGTGTGTGTCTCAGCGCACACACCTGTGCTCTGCGCCCGTAAGCAGTCTCAGATAAGGGCTGTGCTTACTAGATGCACTGACGAAAGGATGGAGAGGTGCACTGGGCTTTTTCTTTCCCTCGAAACTGGCACAGAAGATTCAGGTTGTATCAAAGTTCAAGTGCAGGAACATGAAGCTGCTTTGTATCAATGCGTTTGTTTTTATTTTTATTTTGCTTCACTCACTACGGAACATCAGAGTGTCTCAGTGCAGAGGTCTCCGTGGGCCAACGTGTCCCCAGAACCTGCATCTGTGCAACACTCCTCTCCCAGGGTCTACTTCATGCATTCCCTACCCCCATACACACCAGGCGCCAACACACATGGGCATACATCCCCCCACCCCCATACACACCAGGTGCCAACACACATGGCCTCATGTCCCCCCCATACCCATACACACCAGGTGCCAACACACATGGGCATACATCCCCCACCCCCATACACACCAGGTGCCAACACACATGGGCATACATCTCTCCACCCCCATACACACCAGGTGCCAACACATATGGGCATGAGTCCCACCACCCCCATACACACCAGGTGCCAACACACATGGGCGTGCATCCCCCCACCCCCATACACACCAGGTGCCAACACATATGGGCATGAGTCCCACCACCCCCATACACACCAGGTGCCAACACACATGGGCACACGTCCCCCACCTCATACACACCAGGGGCCAACACATATGGGCATGCGTCCCCCCCACCCCCATACATACCAGGCACCAACACACATGGGCACGCTGCACTCCATCCCCATACATACAGGCACACTGCACCCCATTCAGTGATGTCATTCAAGGCCCTTTGGTGGCTTTTTTTTTAGATATAATTCACACACTATAAAACGGACCTTTTAAAGGACGCGGTTCAGCGGTTTTTAGTGTACTCACAACATTGTGCATCCATCACAGGACCTCATTCGAGCACGTACCCTTCATCCTGAAAGGAAGCCCGTTTCCACCGAGGCAGTCACACTCCATTCCCTCTCCGCCCCGTCCCCGTCACTAATCTGCTTTCTGTCTCCATGAATTTGCCTGTTCTGGACATCTCACATAAAGGGAATGTTTCATTCAACGAATGGTCATTAGTGACCTGCCTTTTCACTGGGCATCATGTTTCAAGGCCCATCCATGCCTCGTGTGAATGGGCACTTCATTCCTTTTTATGTCTGAAAAATAATTCACTGTCTGGGTAGACCGCACTTTGCTTCCTTCACTGTGGACACTGGGGCTGTGTCCACGTTTTGGCTCTTGTGACTAATGTGGCCACGAACATTGGGGTCCAGGTTCTTGCTCTTGTTGTTCTTGGGTACAGGTGGACGTGGGCTGTTTCCTTGAGTGTATGTACCGGAGTGTAGGGGCTGGGCCATATGGTGACCCGATGTTTGGCTTCTGGTGTTAGCACATGTCATATTCCCACCAACAGTCCCTGAGGCTCCCATTTCCCACATTCCCACAGACACTCACTAGTGTGCGCTTTTGACTGTAGCCATCCCAGCAGGTGCGCCCACGGCACCTATATACCCTTTATTCACTAATATTTAACATTTTGCTACACTTGTCTTTCTCTCTTAACAGCTGTTTTTTTGTGAGCCATATGAGAGTAGGAGGCAATACATACATCATCCCTTAATTCTAATGTGTATTTTCTAAGGAAAAAAGACATTTTTAAACGTAACCACAGTACCATCATCACATTCAGGACATTTAACATTGACATGGACGCAATATATTTATCTAATCTAGAGCCCACTGTCTCTTTAATCAACTGTCCCAATGTTGTAACTTATCACAGTTTTTTTCTTCTGGAACAGGGTCCAACCCAGAGTCACACAACTTTCAGTTGTTTTCTCTTTACAGTTTCCTTCAATTTGAAACACTTCCCTGATACAAATATATCCTGATAATATAATGTACACGACATTAACATAACTGAAGGATACAGGTTGGTTATTTCATAGAATGGTCTTTAGGCCTGGCGCGGTGCTCAGGCCTGTAATCCCAGCACTTTGGGAGGCCGAGGGGGGTGGATCACGAGGTCAAGAGATCGAGACCATCCTGGTCAACATGGTGAAACCCCGTCTCTACTAAAAATACAAAAAATTAGCTGGGCATGGTGGCGCGTGCCTATAATCCCAGCTACTCAGGAGGCTGAGGCAGGAGAATTGCCTGAACCCGGGAGGCGGAGGTTGCGGTGAGCCGAGATCGCGCCATTGCACTCCAGCCTGGGTAACAAGAGTGAAACTCCGTCTGAAAAAAGAAAAAAAAAAAAGAATGGTCTTTAATTTAGGCTTGTCTGACTTTCACCATGACTAAATTCAGATTTTTCATTTTGACTTGAATGCTACAGAGCATCACATCCAGATGCTCCTCGCTGCTGTTATACCTCTCTTTCTTTTTTCCCTAAATTAACTGCTTCACAATACCTGTATATGTATAAAAGAAAAAATTTAAAAGCTTCTTCCCATTTCAAAAATGTGGGTTTCCTTTATCAAAATAATCTCTTCCTTCTGAATTCTCTATCCATAGGAGAATATTTGATTGTCTATTATCTTGGAAAAAATTTATTTATCTCGACTGAAATTCATAAGTATAAATGCAGTTTTCAGTATTTTTCTTACTGCAATCGATAGGAGTAAGGAGACCAGGAGACAACTGGTAAAGAGATACAAACGTTGGGCAACACTATTATCTCAGTCCGTTTTCACACTGCTCTAATGATACTACCTGGGGCCAGGTAATTTATAAACAAAAAAGGTTTAATTGACTCACAGTTCCACATGGCTGGAAAAGCCTCAAGAACCTTACAGTTATAGCAAAAGGCAAAGGGGAAGCAAGGCACATCTTCAAAGGCAGCAGGAGCGAGAGAGAGAGAAACAGTAAGAGGAAATGCCCCCATGATCCAGTCCCCTCCCACCAGCTCTCTCCCTTGACATGTGGGGATTGCAATTTGAGATGAGATTTGGGTGGGGACACAGAGCCAAATGATCTCAATTATTAACCAACTTGACTTAAGTGATATTTGTAGAACCTTCCATTAGACATGAGCTGAATACACTTTCTTGAGAGCACACAGAATATTCACCAAGATAGGCCATATTCTGGTCTATAAAACATCTTTCACACCTCAATAAACTTAAAAGGATTAAAGTCAGATAAAGTATGTTCTCTGGCCACACGGAATTAAATAATAAATCAATTACAAAAAAAAAAAGAAAGCTTTTCAAAAATCCTCAAATGTTTGGAAGCTAAATAGCACAAAACTAAATAACCCTTGGATCAAAAAAGAAATCAAGAGATAAATCAGAAAGTAGCTTGAACTGAAAGAAAATGAAAACATAATATATTAAGGTTTGTGGGATGTGCCATTGAAGTAGCACTTAGAGAGAAACTTAGAACAACAAACATTCACATTAGAAAGGAAGAACTGTTTTCAATCAATGACCTCAGCTTCTAATCGGAAATTGGAAAAGGAGAGCAAATTAAACTCCACATGCATGGAGGAAAGTCCATTAAAGCTAGTACCATTAAAGATCAGAGCAGAAATTAATGAAATTTTTAAAAAGATAGAGAAAAATCAATGAAACCAAAATTGGTTCTTTGAAAAGATCAATAAAATTTATAACTCTCTAGACAGATTGATCAAGAGAAAAAAGAGAGAAGATACAAATTACCAGTATCAGGATTGAGAGAGGTGCCATCACTACAGCTTCTGCACAGATTACAACAGCAGCTCTCAGCTGGGGGCTGTTTCCCCCACAGAGGATGTCTGGCAAGGTCTGGAAACTGGGAAGCTGAGGGAGGGCATCACTATGACATCTGTCTAGTGGATGGAGATCAAAAACGTCATTAAACATCTTACAATGTGTAGAACACGCTGCCTCAGCAAAGAATTACCCAGTCAAAAGTGTCCATTTTTGCCTGTCGAGAAACCCTGCTTTTAAAGGATTTAAGGGAAGCCGGGCACAGCGACTCACGCCTGTCATCTCAGCACTTTGGGAGGCTAAGGAAGCCAGATCACTTGAGGTCAGGAGTTAGAGACCAGCCTGGCCAACATGGTGAAATCCTGTCTAAAAAACAACAACAGAGGGATTTAAAGCAATATTATATATGACTTTATGCTACTAAATCAAACAACTTAGTTGAAACGGACAAATTCCTTGAAAGATACAAACCACTAAATCTCATACAAAACGAAATGGATAGCCCAATATTTATGAAAGAAATTGAACTTGTCATTTAAAAGCTTCCCACAAAGAAAACTCCAAGCACTTCACTGATGAATTCCATGAAACATTTAAGGAAGAAATAGTACTGATTCTATATAAACTCTTTCAGAAAATCAAGGCTGGCATTGCCCTGATACCAAAATCAGACAAAGACAATTTTAAAAAAGAAAACTATAGATTAGTCAAATCTAACTACAGATGTGGGTGTGTCTACGTTTATGATACATTATGTATTGTGTATATGTGTATACATATAAGATAATATATTATGACCAAATAGGGTTTTTCCAGGAGTTCAAGTTTACTTTAACACTTGAAAATTAATGAATATCATTCATTAAGTTAGTAGAAAAAGAAAAAACATATGATCATCTCAATAGATGTGGGGAAAGGATTTGACAAAAATCCATCATCCTTTCCTGATAAAAACTCTCAGCACACTAAAAGTAGATGAACTTTCTCAACCTGGTAATGGACAGCTACGAAAATCCTGTGACTAATGTCATCTTTAATAATTGTAAAAGACTGATTGCTTTCCTCCTAAGATCATGAACAAGTCGAGTGTATCTGCTCTCACCGCTTCTACTCATGGCTGTACTAGAGGGTTTTAGTTCAACCGTCAAGAAAAAATAAAACGAAAGGCATCCAGATCCATATAGAAAGGTATCTTTTTTTTTTTTGAGACGGAATCTTGCTCTGTTGCCCAAGCTGGAGTGTAGTAGTGCAATCTCTGCTCACTGCAACCTCCGCCTTCTGGGTTCAAGCAATTTTCCTGTCTCAGCCTCCTGAGTAGCTGGGACTACAGGCATGTGTCCCCATGCCCGGCTAGTTTTTTTTTTTTTTTTTTTTTTTTTTTTTTTTTTAGTAGAGACAGGGTTTAACCACACTGACCAGGCTGGTCTTGAACTGCTGACCTTGTGATCTGCCCGCCTCAGCCACCCAAAGTGCTGGGACGACAGGCGTGAGCCACTGCACCCAGCCAGAAACGTGTCTTTATTCACAGACATCATCATCCATGTGGAAAAATCTGATGGAATCTACAAAGAAGCTTGTAGACTAATAAATGAGTTTTCAGGACATATGCTCCATATAGAAAAGTTAGTTGTATTTCTATATATTTGCAACAAACAATTGGAAATCTAAATAAAAGTACATTTGCAACAGCATTAAAAATATGAGCTATTTAGGAGTAAATCTGACAAAAGTTGTGAAGGACCTGAACACTGAAGACTAGGGGTTATTGCTGAGAGAAGTTAGAGAAAGCCTACGTCAGTAAAATGACAAGCTGTGTTCATGGGTTCAAAGATTCATGTTAAAATAGCGACTCCCCAAGTTGATTTATATATGCAACACAATTCTAATAAAAAATCAAAGCAGATCTTTTTTGCAGAAATTGAAAAATGGATTCTAAAAATCATGACAACGCAAAGGACCTGGGATGGCCACAATAATTTTGAAAAAGAACAGGGTTGGAGGACTAACGCTACCTGATTTTAAGACTTATTATAAAGCTAAATTCATCAAAATAATGTGGGATTGACATAAAGATAAACAGATCAATGGAACAGAACAGAAATATCAGAAATAGAGCAACACATATAGGGACAACTGATTTTTTGGCAAAGGTATGAAGGAAATTCGACGAAGAAAGAACAGTCTTTTCAACAAATGATGCTGGGATGAATGGATATCTACACAGGATGAGATAAATTTAAACCTCTACATTATAAATATACAATAATATATTCAAAATGAATGAGAGCTGTAAATATAAAACCTAAAACTATAAACTTCTAGATGTGGCCGGATGCGGTGGCTCACGCCTGTAATCCCAGCACTTTGGGAGGCCAAGGCAGGCATATCACCTGAGGTCAGGAGTTTTTTGAGACCAGCCTAGCCAAAATGGCAAAACCGTGTCTCTACTAAAAATACAAAAATTAGCCAGGCATGGTGGCAGGTGCCTGTAATCCCAGCTATTCAGGAAGCTGAGGCAGGAGAATCACTGGAACCCAGGAGGCAGAGGTTGCAATGAGCCCAGATTGCATCACTGCACAGCCTGGGTGACAAAGTGAGACTTTGTTTCAAAAAAAAAAAAAAACCTTCTAGATGAAAATATAGGATAAGACCTTTGTGTAAGAGGAGATATCTCAAATGTTCTGCATTCTATATGCTCAGCCCACATCTGGAAAAGCAGATGTGGTGTAGAAGGAGCCACCAGTGAGTAGAGGAGAGGGATGACTTAACATCAGGGAGGAATGACTTCCAGATAAGGAATAACCCCCACATCTGGGAACTCCACATCTTGGAGAATACTGAACACCGGTAGCACCTTCTGGGAAGGCCAGGAGGGCTTCGTATAGTTGCCAGGACATAGTGACTTCCAGATAAGGATAGCAGGTTGAACACACCTCTCTCCCGATAGCGCTCTAAAACCACAGTACAGGAGATTTCTAATGGCATGGGGGAATGGGAGGGGAGAAAACTACAACAAATTCTGGAATCCAGGAAGTGTGTACATGAGCGTTAACTGACTTAGCAGACATAAGGAAGCTGAATCTTGAATCAGCTGTGAGAAAAGCTCATTTGTACCAGAGTCCCTAAACAGCTACAGATTGGCAGCACTGAGGGTCCAGGCCTAAATGAATTGTGGAAAGCTTTTAGGGAGCAATTTGGGCCTGGACCATGGCTCATTCCTGTGATCCCTTTGGGAGGCTGAGGCAGGAGGATCATTTGAGACCAGGAGTTTGAGACCAGCCTGGGCAACACAGCAAGACCACCATCTCTACAAAAACATTTTTTAAAAAATTAGTTGGGCCTAGGGGGACATGCTTGTAGTCACAGCGACTTGGGAAGCTGAAGCAGGAGGACGGCTTGAGTCCAGGAGGTCATGGTTGCAATGAGCTGTGATCAAGCCCCTACTCCAGCCCGGGTGACAGACAGAGACCCCCTCTCAGAAGCAAGAGGCAATTTCATTTCCACATCATCTCATCCAATTTGTGAAATCAGGCAGCGCCCGTCCCCCCACTCACAGGGAAAAAGGTCCCCTGACTAGGGGACAGTAGGCACAGATGGAGGTGGAGGCTATCCCAGAAACAGGGAAACTAGGTAAGTAGATTCTCATTGGATTCTGAGACCTGCAGTCTTCTCCATCCTCCTTAGCTCCCAGAACACTGAGAACCTAGCCAGGCCGTTATCCTCCAAGCAGGAGACTAAAAAAGCCCTGTGGGGGAGGCGGGCAGGCACGGTGGCTCATGCCGGTAATACCAGTGCTGTGGGAGGCTGAGGTGGGCAGATCACGAGGTCAGGAGATGGAGACCATCCTGGCCAACATGGTGACATCCCGTCTCTACTAAAAATACAAAAATTAGCTGGGTGTGGTGGTGGGTGCCTGTAATCCCAGCTACTCAGGAGGCTGAGGCAGGAGAATTGCTTGAACCCAGGAGGCGGAGATTGTAGTGAGCCGAGATCACCTCACGTCGCTCCAGCTTGGCGAAAGAGCGACACTCTGTCTCAAGAAAAAAAAAAGTCCTGTGGGTATTTGACTGGCCCCAGGAAGATCTTAAAGATCTTAAAGATACTGATGATGAGTTTCCTGGAGAAACAGCTCGGCCAGATCACCCCCACGGTGAAGTTCACTGCTGACAATCCACATATTCAGTTTCTTTTAGCTCTTATGAGCACGTGATCATGGATTGGAGGCACGTGAGGAAAATTTTTAAGTGAAAGATCCAGACCAAGACAGAGCAATGTAAAAAGCAATGTGGACGAAATAGAGATGTTCACAAGAAGCAGCTCTATAGAAACCTACCAGCACTAGCCTCACAGACACACGAAGAGATCTTTTACCCTTGGAACAGCGACAGGATGACATAAAACGGAACTTTTGAAGACAGAGGAGGTTTAAACATTTAAAAAACATTATAGAAAATGTTTGAAGTTTAACAAATTGAAAGATAAAATTGAAGAACGCTCCCAAAAAGTAGAGCAAAAAACAAACAAACAAAAAAATTAGAAGACTGGTCTAGGAAGTCCAATATCTGAATGACAGGAGAGTCAGAAAGGGAGAGCAGAATAAAAAAATGGAAAGGAAAAACTCACTTGTTCATATTTTAGTAAATGACTTGAACAAGTTACTGCTGGACAAGAATGATGTCAGATTTCAGACTGGTGCATGGTAGATAAAAACAGACACAAACCCAGGCACGTCACTGGGAAACGTTAGAACTGCTGGGATGAAGAAAGGATTTGCGAAGATTAAAGGATACAAAGGATCAAATCAGAATGTTGTCAGGCTTCTCAACAGTAACGGCAGAGGCTGGGAGGCATTACAGCAAGGCCTTCAAACGGAAGAAGAATATACTCTTATCTTAGAGTTCTGTATGTAGCCGAAATATCAATTTAGGGCTGAGCGTGGTGGCTCACGCCTGTAATCCCAGCACTTTGGGAGGCCGAGGTGGGTGGATCCCCTGAGGTCAGTAGTTCGACTCTAGCCTGACTCACATTGCAAAACCCCTGGCACTTGGGAGGCTGAGGCACAAGAATCACTTGAACCCGGGTGGCAGAGATTGCAGTAAGCTGAGATCATGCCATTGCATGCCTGGGCAACAAGAACAAGATTTCATCTCAAAAAAATAAAAAACCCATTGAGTATGAGGATTGAATAAAGTCATTTTAGAAAGGCGATGTTCCAGATGTTGTTTTTCCCAGGCACCTTTATTCCTTTCTGGAGCGAAGCTGCTAAAAGAAAGGCTTCACCAAGACAAAGGAGCCAACCCAGAAAGGAGACGCTCAGGAAACAGGAGATCCAGCACGAGAGAGGTGAAGGGAATCCCCAGAGGATGGAGAAGTCCTGGGGTGACAGTTCTGCCCCGGTTGCTGAGAACAGTCTAGACCAGGGATCCCCAAATCCCAGGCCATGGACTGGTACTGGTCAGTGGCCTGTTAGGAACTGGGCCACACAGCAGGAGGTGGAGGGCAGGTGAGCGGGCATTACCACCCAAGCCCCGCCTCCTGTCAGATCGGTGGAGGCGTTAGACACGGCCAGAACCCTGCTGCGAACTCACATGCAAGGGGTCTAGGTTGTGTGCTCCTATGAGAAGCTAATGCCTGACGACCTGAGGTGGAACAGTTTCATTCCAAACCATCCCCCACTGTCTGCGGAAAAATGGTCTTCCATGAAACTGGTCCCTGGTGCCAAAAAAGGTTGGGGATCGCTGGTCTAGACTGAAGTGTGTCGGAGAATCTGGGAAAGATTTCCTGAAGACTGGATTGACAAGATATGTAATGCTCTGTCTCAAGAGGACGTTTATATAATTCAATGAGTTTGTGTTTGAATTCATGACAAGCATCAACAATAATAATAATAATAATAAAATTTTAATCCAGGGGAGCAAAGAGTGGCTAAGATAGGACAAGTCATTATAGTTTGCTACATGGCTTAAAGTAGCATTTTCATGATTGTAATAATACAAATGCTCAACAGAGAGCTCACAAAAATTATGATGTAACCATATTAGGAAGATAAGCAGATGAGAAGGGTATATGGGTGTTTTTCCTCAGAGTAAGGGAAGGGCAGGCAGCCAAATTCTTCATTTGCAAAGGGATAAGTCAATACATAAATACCTAAAAACGAAAAACCAGGGAACACAGTAGAAGCATTTTATTTAGAGATGTAGAGGTTAACGCCAATGGAACTGGCTCAGATACTTGAGAGTGGCGTTCTGGAGAACAGGTGGGGAACTACTATTTGTGTTAATGAACATTGTAGAATTGTTTGGTTCTATAAAGTTCATCCTTGTATTACTTTAATAAAAGTTAAAGTAAAAATATAAATAAACAGCAAAAAGCTCACGTTGCACGCCTCTCTGAACTCATGAATGACACGCAGCGATGAATATTTTATAGCATCTGATTTCAATCAGCACCATTTGCAGCACTTTGGGCTTGGAGTCAGAAAGCTCAGCATCTCCGCTGTAAGCAAAGCTCAGCCCTGGTGCTGACAGGCACAGAGGGAGTGCAAAGCAGCGCCCCCCAGGAGTGGGAGAGGGCGCGGCCGGATATGAGCATCTGCCTGTATTCACGGTTAGATGCCAGATGTAACCTGGCATTAAAAGTTTATATGTAATGATACCAGAAATTTTGCCTTATAAAGTAGCTTATCTTGAGAACAAAGAGTACTATAAAAACATGAATAAGTGATTAAATCAGTGTCCAGACATGAGCTGACTTTTCTTAAAAGCAATATGTTGGCTGGGCGCGGTGGCTCAAGCCTGTAATCCCAGCACTTTGGGAGGCCGAGACGAGTGGATCACGAGGTCAAGAGATCGAGACCATCCTGGTCAACATGGTGAAACCCCGTCTCTACTAAAAATACAAAAAATTAGCTGGGCGTGGTGGCGCATGCCTGTAATCCCAGCTACTCAGGAGGCTGAGGCAGGAGAATTGTCTGAACCCAGGAGACGGAGGTTGAGGTGAGCAGAGAACACGCCATTGCACTCCAGCCTGGGTAACAAGAGCAAAACTCTGTCTCAAAAAACAAAAACAAAAACAAAAAAAGCAATATGTTTACAACTTCAGGGTTCAAACTTGCTGATGAGGAACCAAGCCAAAAATAGCAGAAAAGAAACGGCCGTGAGAGTGGTGACCTGGCAAGCTCAACACGGTCCACCTGTTAGTCACCTGTCGGTGTCAATTTCAACTTATAATTGCATACTTTCTAGCCTAATGTTACTGTTGCTATACTCAGGTGCAAAAGCATTCAACAGAAGTTAAAGAGTGAATAAATAAACCTACTAAAAGAGATTCATGGCACGGAGAGGGCTGAGAGCAAACCTACTGCGTTCCAAACCTCCCAGGATCCAGAGTCAACTGGTAAACAAAGCACGAACACCCGAGTCGCTGTGGGGCCAGCGCAAAACACGAACACCCAAGACGCTGTGGGGCCAGCGCAAAGCACGAACACCCGAGTCGCTGTGGGGCCAGCGCCAAAACACTTCCAAGGAATGAATCCAAGGAATGCCATTAATTCCCAAGTTCTTTTCCGCTCAACCCTAGTTTGGTTGCAAGCTAGCTTTCCCCTAGCTCTGTTCAGACTAGAATTCAGTGCTGTAATTTGTCCAGCTCTGGTAACCACCCAGCTGTAATTTGAACTGCCTGGTCAACAAACCAACCACTGTTGCTTCTCATTAGTGTCACTGAAGTCAAAAACACTGAACAAATATAATACAATATATAATCTTTTACTGATCACACAATCTCGGAGAATTTTTTCCCCTTTAGATAGTGTCACGATTGGGGTTCAACTTGTAAAGGCCTAATGTGTAACTTATGCAAAAGTAATCACAATTGTTTTTTACAATAGAAGTGAGCTGTTCTGTGTGTTGCTGAAAAACCACTTTTTAATGTTTACTTTTAAATGTATGTATAGTAACATTCGCCCTTTTTGATGCACAGTTCCCCAAGTCTTAACACACTCACAGATTCAAGTCATTACCACCACAGTGAGGATACAGGACAGCTCTATCATTCTATACTCCTTCACACTGTTCCACCTGGGATCCCTGGAAACCACTGATCCGTTCCCTGTCTCTAGTCTGGCCTTTTCTTTTCTTTTCTTTCTTTCTTTCTTTATTTTTTTTTTTGTTAATCAATGAGAGCCTGTTATGTTGCTCAGGTTGGCCTTGAACTCACAGCCTCGCCTCCTCAAGCGCCAGGACAACTGGCCGGAGCCACCGCAGCTCCCTAGTCTGGCCTTTTCTAGAATGTCATATACATGAAGTAATTTGGAATGTAGCTTCTTGTGCCTAGCTTCTTTCACTTAGCATATTTGAGATTCATCCATATTACTGTATTATTTTGATACAGCTCTGGTGAGTGGAGGAATAGCGGGTTCTTCCTCTCAAGTCGAATTGGAAAAACAGAGGCGAACATACGTGGAGTGATTGTGAGGAGGGGAGAGTTTAACAGGCAAGAAAGCTGGGAGAAGGCCGAAGGAAGAAGCTCCCCCGGAGAGACACAGAGAGGTGGGGGAGGTCCAAAGCTGAGAGAGGAGACCCCCACATGCCCTGAATACCAGCCAGGTATATGAAGAGGCTGGAGGAGGCAGCGTTTGATTTGCATAGGTCTCAGGAGATTGGTTTGACCAGGCATGCCATTCATGTAGCACTCGGAAAAAGCTGACCCTCCCACTCCAGACTTTTAATGTGCATATACAGGGCTCCCTGTTGTTTCACACACGTGGAAACATGTGTGGGCGGCCATCTTGACAGGAACACGTGGGTCACGGGCAAGAGGACAACGGTGGGAATCCCCATGTTGGGTCATCATGTTGGGTGAACCCAGTTTCTAAGAGCTGATGTTTGCATATTAAAGGTTGCCGGCTGGGTTCTAAGAGCCAGGGATTTTCTGCTAGACAAGACACATTTCTGGAGCTGTTTTAAAAGAAACGAAAACTTCCCGAGGACCCCTTTTCCTCTGTATCTGCCGAAAATAATTTCTGAATAACTCCTACAACAATATATTTGTGCATGCATGTGTGTATGTACGTGCATGTTTGTAGCTATATGTATGTAAAATATACATTACATGTAACAATATTATCATATATATATTATATATATATATAGACGCTTTTAATTTTGAAGTAATTATAGAGTCAGAGGAAACTGCAAAAATAATACCAAGCGGTCCCTTGTATGCTTTAGCCAGTTTCCTCCAATGATTACACCTTACATAATTACCACGTGCCACCAGGAGCGGGACATTGACACTGATACTGTAGGAAAGGAGGGAAAACTGCCCCTTCGCCCTCTAAATATTTGCTGAAAATCCACTGACAAAAGGCAGATTAATAGGAGAAAAAGGATTATGGTGGTTCACATGTGTAATCCCAGCATTTTGGGAAGCCAAGGCCAGTGGATCGCTTGAGCCCAGGAGTTTGAGACCAGCCTGGCCAATGTGGCAAAACCCTGTTTCTACTAAAAATACAAAAATTAGCCAGGTGTGGTGGTGCCCACCTGCCTCCCGGCTCAAGCGATTCTCCTTGGGAGATTCTGCCGGGAGGCAGAGGTTGCAGTGAGCCAAGATCAGGTCACTGCATTCCAGCCTGGGCAACAGAGTGGGACTCTGTCTCCAAAAACAAGGAGAAAAGGCATGCACATTTATTTGATCATAGTTTTATGTAACATATGAACCTTCAGAATGAAGTGAAGACCCAAAGATACGGGGGAAACCATTGATTTTTATACTTAGGTTCAACAAAGTATGGGTAGCCGTGCAGAGATACTATTGGACAAAAAGGGTAAGGTCTAATGCTGCGAGACTGAGTAGGGAAACCCAGCAAGGCCTGTCTGGCCAGATTCTTCTTGGCCTCTCTGGGCAGCATTCCCTCTTTCTGGGTGTGGGGCAGGGCCCTCTCTGGAATGGGTTTCCCATGACC
The DNA here is from genome assembly GCF_049354715.1 of Callithrix jacchus. NCBI lineage: Eukaryota > Metazoa > Chordata > Mammalia > Primates > Cebidae > Callithrix > Callithrix jacchus. The sequence goes on from NC_133504.1 coordinate 6,472,613, forward strand.
TAAAGTCAAACAAGGTGGGTCAGTTAATTTCTTTATGTCCAGTTTTTACACAGAAAGACCACTTGGGTAGGAGGGATTCTAGTTTCTACGACTAGCCTTACGGAGAGTGAGGGGCCAGAGACAGGAAGGCAGGAGAAGGTCAAGGAGAGCTGCTTCAGGACTGGTGCAGTGTCTTCTGCCTGTAATTCCAGAACTTTGGGAGGCTGGGACAGGTGGATCACCTGAGGTTAGGAGTTCGAGACCAGCCTGACCAACATGGTGAAACCCTGACTCTACTAAAAATGCAAAAACTAGTTGGATGTGGTGGTGCACTCCTGTAATCCCAGCAATTTAGGAGGCTGAGGTAGAAGAATCACCTGAACCCAGGAGGTGGAGGTTGCAGTGAACCAAGATAGTGCCATTGCACTCCAGGCTGGGCAACAAGAGCAAAACTGTCTCAGAAAGAAAGGGAGAGAAAGAGAGCTGCTTCTGAGGTCTCCCTTTGGGGAGACCCATTTTCTAAGCCCCAACAATATCATGTTTGCCATTTTATCACATATGCAGGTTCGCATAACCACACCTCAACCAGTATTAGAACCGCTTCCACCACCACCGAGACCTACACTGAGCAGTGCCTCCCTGGTCTCTCTACTCTTTCCTTCCTCACCTCTTACAGCATCTGGAAATCACTAATCTATTCTCCAATTCAAAAATGTTACCTACGTGGAATCACACAGTGTGCAACCTTGGAGATTTGTTGATTTCGCTTAGCATAATACCCTTGAGAAGTTGCTGTATGTATTCCTAGTTCATCCCTCTTTATTTTATTACTGGGTGTATCCCATTGCATGCATTTTCCAGTTTGATTTCACATTCACCTGCTGATGGACAGTTGGATTGCTTCCCATGTTTGGCAATTATGAAGAAACCTGCTATAAATATTTGCATACAGATGTAAACATACCTTTCACTTCACTTGGGTAACACCTAGGAGAGGAATGGCCGAGTCTTATACTAAGTGAATGTTTATGTTTAAAAGAAACTGCGAAGCTGTTTTCCAGACTGGGTGCACTATTTGCCTTCCCCAGCAATGTGAGAGGTTTTACTTAGCTGCTCCCCATCTGCACAAGCACTCGGTAAAGTCGGGGCGTCGTTCTTGCTTTCAGGCATTCTGCTAGAAGTAAAGAGGTCTCTCCCTGTTTTAGTTTGCATTTATCTGGATAAACTTGAAATAAGAAAAAGGAAAGCTCAATTTGAAGAGGATATTACTTTGATTTCCCTACTTCATATTTGCATTATTACTTAGCAAAGAATCTAATAAAGATCCTGAGGAGCTTCCACTCACCCCTCCCCACCAGCCACCCGCCTCAGGAACCTGAAAATGGAAGTCAGCAGCACAGTCGTCTGCTGTTTTGAATGACAGCTAATCACTGCTGTCAACTAGTTTGTAGGCTGAGTGAAAAAAAAAAGCTGACCCAGTTCATTATAATTTACTTCAAATAAAAAAGCAATTTTCTTCACTCTTTATTCTAGAAGCATTGTGTGAATAAAATTTATATTCCTTGAATTTCATTCCAAAGGCACTGGGAATGCTTTATGTTTTGAGGAATTTGTAGAGGAAGTCATCTGCCAGAAAAGGAAACTGCCAGGCGTGGTGGCATGCACTGTGGTCCCAGCTACTCAGGAGGCTGAGGTGAGAGGAATGCTTGAGCCTGGGATATGATATTATGGCCCCGTAGGAGACTTGAATATCTCTACAACCGGCCACCTTGTCTTAACTGACATTTGTGGAATGCTCCACCTAACAACAGCAGAAAATATATTCTTTTTGAACGTACATTGAATATTCACTAAGTAGAGCATATACTGGGCATAAAACAAGTCTCAATAAATTAAAATAATTGAAATTATTCAAAGTATATTCTCTGACCAAATATCTGAATTTAAATCAGAAATTAGCAATTAGGAGATATGTGGGAAAGCCCTCAATATTTAGAAATCGAACAACTCACTCCTAAATAACCCAAGAGCCAAAGAAGGAATCACCCAGAAAATTTTAAAAATACTTGGAACTGAATGGCAATAAAAGCGTCACATATTAAAATGTGTAAGAAGCAGCTAGACTGGTGCATAGAAGGAGCACATAGTGCTGAAGTGGGAAGGAAGAATGAGCTGAGAATTATTTAAGCTTCTGCCTTAAGCTTAGACAAAGAAGAGCAAGTAAATCCAGGTTACAGATTAGAGCAGAAATCAAAATTGAAAAACAATGGGGAAAATAACCCAATGAAACTGGAAACTGGTTCTAGGTAAGTGCGTGCGGAGGACAGACTGTGTGGGCTCAGACGCTGGCGTGTCTGGAGTGGGTGCATCTGAGAAGTTCTTTTCTGACTGCCTCAGTAGTCCCGGTGAAATAGGAAGCAAGGGCAGTCTCTCCAGGTAGAGAAGGGAGAGGCGGTGCTGGAGCTTTGGGGGGCAGGGGAAGTTGTGAAATAGGCCTCTGAAAAGTGCGGAATGGTAATAATAAAAGGTCTCTTGTACATGGCCTGGTAGCAACCAGGCTCCCTTGACATCCAGTGCACCTTCACACCTTCTATTTAATCACATTTAATAACACCTTGTAAAATACAAGTAGGGTAGGTGTGATTGCCCCATTGTAAGAATGAACAAACTGGAAGGCTGTATGGCTGGCCCCAGGTCACGAAATCTGTCACTGGTAAACGAAGGTCTGGAATCCGGGCTCTGGGCTCAGCCCTTGGCCAGCCCCTTGCAAGCATCTCTGCAGAATATGTCAGAGAATTGGCAGGATCCTCATTTGTATTTGAGCAGTTGGTAATATATCTTCCCATATTTGACAGTTACTTTTTTAAAGTTTGTTTTTAAGTAGGCTTTGAAACTAAAGCTCCAACCTCCAGTTCGAATGTTTAAGACTTCCTCCTGGAGGACATAGTGTCAGTTCTGCAAGCATGAGAGATGGTGAGCTCAGCGGGCTACAAATGTGATATGCAGAGACAGGTAACGCTGGGCTGTGTTACCGTGTAACTCACGCTGGGCTGTTACCGTGTAACTCACCCTGGGCTGTGTTACCGTGTAACTCACGCTGGGCTGTTACCGTGTAACTCACCCTGGGCTGTGTTACCGTGTAACTCACGCTGGGCTGTTACCGTGTAACTCACCCTGGGCTGTGTTACCGTGTAACTCACGCTGGGCTGTTACCGTGTAACTCACTCTGGGCTGTGTTACCGTGTAACTCACGCTGGGCTGTTACCGTGTAACTCACTCTGGGCTGTGTTACCGTGTAACTCACTCTGGGCTGTGTTACCGTGTAACTCACGCTGGGCTGTTACCGTGTAACTCACCCTGGGCTGTGTTACCGTGTAACTCACGCTGGGCTGTTACCGTGTAACTCACTCTGGGCTGTGTTACCGTGTAACTCACCCTGGGCTGTGTTACCGTGTAACTCACGCTGGGCTGTTACCGTGTAACTCACGCTGGGCTGTTACCGTGTAACTCACCCTGGGCTGTGTTACCGTGTAACTCACCCTGGGCTGTTACCGTGTAACTCACGCCGGGCTGTTACCGTGTAACTCACCCTGGGCTGTGTTACCGTGTAACTCACCCTGGGCTGTGTTACCGTGTAACTCACCCTGGGCTGTTACCGTGTAACTCACCCTGGGCTGTTACCGTGTAACTCACGCTGGGCTGTGTTACCGTGTAACTCACCCTGGGCTGTGTTACCGTGTAACTCACCCTGGGCTGTGTTACCGTGTAACTCACCCTGGGCTGTTACCGTGTAACTCACCCTGGGCTGTTACCGTGTAACTCACCCTGGGCTGTTACCGTGTAACTCACGCTGGGCTGTGTTACCGTGTAACTCACCCTGGGCTGTGTTACCGTGTAACTCACGCCGGGCTGTTACCGTGTAACTCACCCTGGGCTGTGTTACCGTGTAACTCACCCTGGGCTGTGTTACCGTGTAACTCACCCTGGGCTGTGTTACCGTGTAACTCACCCTGGGCTGTTACCGTGTAACTCACGCCGGGCTGTTACCGTGTAACTCACTCCAACCTGGATAATCACGCTTGCTGCTGACAACCGTCAAACAGCACATCTCACCTGTCTCTTGGGGAACCCCCCCTTTTTTTTTAAATTTAAGGTCTTTGAATAAAAACAGATACTAAAATACCAGCTTTAACGATCACCTTAGCTTCAGACATAATTACTTCCAAAAATTTTAGTAAGCAGCTTAAAATTCTACCCAATTTACTTTTAGAAGCAATATTTTATCAGTTGCTGAAATCTAATTCTTGATGATTCGTAAGAATGGACAGATACTTAAAAGTTAGAAAAGGGAATTATCTACATTCTTTGGAAGGAAATGACAAAGCAGGAAATGAATTTACAGTTGATTAATTCAACATGTGTTTACTGCGTGTCTCCTATGTGCCAGGTACTGCTCTGGGCACTGAAGATATAACAGTGAATAACACAAATAGAAACTCTTTCCTTGATGGACTTTTAGTGGGAGCAAGTGGATAAGGGAGTGGGTAAAATGTGATGGTAAGTGTGAAAAAGAAAAAACAAAACATGGCAAGGAAATGGGGAATGGTTTTGGTGTAAGGCCTAAAATTAAGGCTCAGTGTTAGGTGCTGCCTTCATAGCCAGTGGAACTAAGAGGACCTGGAATGACCTAACTTCAAGGTCCCCTCCCTATTCCACTTCCATAGGTAAGCCCCAAAGAACCCTCCTTATCAAGGGGCCAGGTGCAGGTCCTGCTCATCCCTGAGTAGGGGGCTTCAGTTCCCCACCGGCCCGTGGAATTATTCAAACAAGCCAATCACACCTTCCTGTGGGAACAGGGGTCACTCACCCCTTTGATACTACAAAGCCTGCCTCCCCTAGCACCTTGATCTTCACTCTGTTACAGAGGGGAGTCCTCACGTGACTTTTTAAAGTCCAGGCTTTTTCCTCCAGGATGTGACTACATGTGACTAATGAATTGCTGCTGATCTCACCTTTCCAGTGTCACATGTCAAGTGCTTGGCCATTTGGTAACCCCAGGGCAGGAATCCCTCCCTCACCAGTAGGGTGGGTAAGAGGCCATGGACATGGTGATGAAGTGGAGTGCCAATTTAGGATAATGAGCATGTGGTCAGTCAGCTGGTCTCAGCAAACTCACCAGAAATGATCCTGGATATGCATGAAAGGTAGAACTGGCAGAATTTGAAAGCAAATTGGATATCTTGTAACATGGAAACTGATAGAGATGATACAACGTTGTGAATGCACTTAGTGCCACTAACTTGACATTAAGAAATGGTTAAAATGGTCAATTCTGCATTACCTATATTTTTCCACACTAAAAATACAATTAAAAACACAATATGAAGGGAAAGAGTGACATTCTCAATAGGATGCTAAGAAAAGACGGTCCAGAGGAGTTGGCATTTGGACCAAGCTCGGAAGGGGGAGTGAGCCCTTTGTGTATCTGTGAGGCGGTAAGAACAGGTGCAAACCTGAAGCAGGCGTGTAACTGGTGTTTAAGGAACAAGCAGGACCCGCAAGAACCAGGCAAGAGAAGAGGATGCAATGAGCTCAAAGACATGCCTGGGAACCGAAGGGGCTCACCACAAAGCTTGCCAGGCCTTTGTAAGAACTTTGGCTTCACTGGGCTGAAACGTAAGCACAGATGTGGCAAAATCTGACTCGGACGTTATGGGATGACTCTGACTGCCGTGTTGGGTACAGACTGTAGAGGCACGGGTGGGAGACCCTTCAGGGCTATTGCAAAATCCAGCTGAGGGTGGAAGCTGGCTGGGACTAGGCTGGTAGCCCAGGTCCTGGTGAGAAATGGCTCTGGATATATTTTAAAGGTAGAACTGACAAGATTTGAAGGCAAATGGATATCGTGCATGAGAGACAGTGGGAAGAGGATGAGTTGCCCTTAATAGAAATGGGGAGGACAACAGGGGGAGCAATTACCGGAGGAGGAGAACTGGACCTCTGCTGCATTCTAACAGCTAGAAATGAGCCACTAAGTCCAGCCCGCAATCCATGGGGTCGGGGAACTACGCTCCTCCTCTTAAAGGAAGAGTCATTAAACCACCACAGCATAGGAGATAGGATGATACAAGTCACATCAGCATATTTTTGTAATAAACTTGAAGAACGAGCCAGGGATGGTGGTTCATGCCTGTAGCTCCAGCACTTTCTCCATCACTGCTTTGCTAAGCAGAAAACAAAATGCTATCCATTGCAGACAAATTTTGATTTTAAAAGACAATAGTTTACATTGTTGAGTGCTTTACAATTCGCAAAGGACATTTCAGGCATATGATTTCTTGTATCAAAGTCCTTTGGTGAGTGGGAGAGACTGAATTAACATTTCAATGTCTGTGTCTAAATGCCAGGAGCCCTCAAATAAGGACATTCATTGCCCAGTGCTGGCTTCACTGGTAGGGGACCAGTGGGGCCCAATGGGGAGGAAAGCATGGCCCCTCTACACACTGGGTCCTGCCTCCTGCCTCCCTGGGCTGGGTTCTTGGCTGTGCTCCCCTGTTCTCTGGGTATGGGGAGAGTGCTAAAGTCTTCACTCTCCTGCCTCATGATGAATCTATCTGTGTCTAAGGGAGCTTGTCACTAGAACACTCAGACAGGTGGAGACAATGACCGCTGGAGAAGAAGAAAACTTTTTTCCTGCTTTTTGAACAAGGGGCCATGCATTTTTATGTTGCACTGGGTTAGACAAAATACGTAGTCGTTCTGACCTTAACAAATGCCATCTCATTTAACCACTTCACAATTAAAGCTATTTTACATGCATCAGAGGATGCAAAGCTCTAAAAAGTTAAATCATGTGCCGAAGTACACGCACCTGATCACTGCTGGAGCTAAAACCTGAACTCATGTCTAAGTTCAGATGAACTTTTTACCTCCCCTTACCTGCCAGAAAAATATACAGAAGAACACTGTGCAATAAGTGAATTTAATTTTAAACATTTTTTATATTTAATCTTTTATTTTATATTCAAGGAAAGAGATGATCCTTCTAACTTAAGAAAGTATTTGTATTTCTTAAGTGGTTTCCAGTAGGCTGGTTTTATCCATATTATTATGCAGTTTTTAAAAATTAAAAAATAGTTTGCTTAATATCTTCTAAGCCATGTCACAGATTCACCTGACTCAAAATAAACTAACTCACCAGATTGTTTGCCCAGTGGACTTGACCCGTAAGCCATGTCTATGCTTGTGCTTTCTGTCCAGTTCTCAAGGCTGCCTTGAGCCCTTATTGCAACATCTGAGCCAGCTCCTAGGTTGCTACATAATACATAAATCTCAGATACTGCTAATTCTGGCCAGGTGTGGTAGCTCATGCCTGTAATCCCAGCAGTTTGGGAGGCTGAGGCAAGAGGAACTGCTTAAGTCCAGGCATTTGAGACCAGGCTAAGCAATATCATGAGACCTTCATAAAAAAATAGAAAAACGAGCTGGGTATAGTGACATGTGGAGGCTGAGGTGGGAGGATCTCTTGAGCCTGGGAAGTAGAGATTGCAGTGAGTTGAGATTGTGCCACTGCACTGCAGCCTAGGCAACCGAGGAAGACTTTGTCGCAAAAATAAATAAATACATAGATAAGTAAGTAAACTCCTTATGAATTAGCCTCTGTACTTAAGTATTTTAGAAAGAAACGTGCTGATTCTGATATACAGAGTTTGATAGGCCTATGAGAATCACAACTATCCTGTTCTTTAGAAGGTTTAAATTGTAAAAACAACTTTTGGGGATTTTGTCTTTTTTCCTTAGAACATTTTGCTAATACTTTCCTTAAGTAAATGGTTTTATAGATTTGAAAAACACCTGTAGAGTGCACCAAAGATTGCAAAGGACTTTAAAGCAGCCGTGTGAAGTCAGTGTTAGGGTTCCATTTCATTGATGTGTGTTCCCACGAATTTTTATTGTGTATTCAGATGAACACACATTTCACTGATGTGTCATGACATCAATTTTCTTTCTTTTTTCCTTCAAGATAGAATTTCACTCTTGTTGCCCAGGCTGGAGTGCAACAGCACGATCTCGGCTCACTTGAACCTCCACCTCCTGGGTTCAAGCGTTTCTCCTGCCTCAGCCTCCCAAATAGCTGAGATTACAGGCACACGCGCCCGTGCCCTGTTAATTTTTGTATTTTTAGTACAGATGGGGTTTTACCATGTTGGCCAGGCTGGTCTCGAACTCCTGACCTCGGGTAATCCACCTGCCTCAGCCTCCCAAAGTGCTGGGATTACAGGTGTGAGCCACTGCACCCGGCCTTCCACATCGATTTTCACTGAGTGTTCAGATGAGACTGTCGTGGAGTAAGGCCAGGCCAGGACTCTATTCTTAGCCCAGGGTTCTTATCACAGCAATACTCCTTTTTCTAGAGGTACCATGACAGGCCGAGGGCGCGGGCTGCCATGCTGGCTAGATCGCCGTCTTCACAAAGGGCGTGTCTGGACACTGCCAGTTGCTTGTTTGCTGGGACTCCTATTTCACTAGGGATAATACCCAGAACACTGGTTACATCACTGTATGACTTTTAAGAGTTAGGGAGAGGTAAGGGTCCTAGTTGGTGTGGTTGAAGAGGTAGGCAAATTAAACCGTTCTCCTGAAGAGGTGGATCTTTGAACCTGTCAGGTACAAGGTGAGAGGTAGTTTGGGCTCTCTTGAAAAGCACAGGGATGACACATACTTTAAGGGTGGGGCAGGAAGTGTGGGTTTCCCATCCGTGTACACTCTGCCCACTGGCCTGTCTTCTGGGGTATCACTTGGTTTGGCAGGTAGAAATTAGCCTCTTCCACCTGAGCACTGCTGAAATTCTACTGTGGGCTAATGTTAAAAGTTGGATCACACAGCACAGACACAAATTGTCTGTTTCCACAGGAAAGATTAGGAACTTTTCACAGAGGACTGCTGTCATCTTTGTAACCCGACAGCCCTCTAGGACAGAGCTCCAAATAGACAGGAGGTGAGGACACCAGGGCCGATGTTGGCGGGACAGGCATTCTTACCTAAAGCACAAGAGCCCCGAGGCCATGTTCAGGAAGCCTGTGCAACCCTTAGCCTGAGATCCGACCACAGATCTGGTGTGATTTGCCTCAGTGAAAGAACACACAGCTCCATTTGGATGAACCCAGAAGAAAACACACAGAATCACATTCCTCTTGTCCAGTTAACGTGCTGCCTCCCTGAAGATTATGATTTACGTAATCATGGGAGATACTGTTTTTAACAAACACACCAGAACTTACCTACCCACAAGACGGCCGCCTTTCACAGACGTGGTCTGGGGCAGGGTGAAGGCACAGCCATCGCTCAAGGTAGAGATTTTGCTTAAGGTGGTACTTTGGAAAGTCTCGTATTTGATCACTAGACATAGAAGACAGTCTGGTTAGTTTCTGGAATCACCCTTCAGGTTTGCTTGGTTTTAACTGAAACTTGAGCCCCATATTGCTATCTCTGCCTGGTGCCCAGTGGAATACATGCTGATATTCCACTAAGTGATTCAGGAACGTCCAGAGATCCATTTCCCCTCATCACTGGAGTTCCCCCAAGTCAGCTCTACCTTTAAAGGTGAAGACTCACCACCCCCAGTAAGTCCAAAGGACATTCCGCAGATGGCCTTCCAAAGGAAAGCATCCCAACAGGGCCACTTTCGGGGGACAATATTCACCAAATGTTGTGGTTTTAAATTACAGTCGCAAGTTCTTTAATACTTTCCTCAAAGAGGTGGGGCTTATCTCCCTCCCCTTGAAAATGGGCAGGCATGTTTAACTAATAGAGTGAGAAAGAGGCCATGTGATTGCCGAGGCTAGGTCATAAGAATTCATGCTATTTTTGCCTGGTTGACTCAAATGCTCATTTGTAGAGCCTCCAGCTGCCAAGTAGGAAGTGTGAGTACCATGATTCCACCAGGCTGTGTGGAAGCTCAGCATTACTTGCAAAGGTCGGTTGTGGGTGCATGATCAACAGTCCAAGCTGGGCCAGGCTTTGAGGCATCCTGACACAGGCATGAGACGTATGAGTAAAGACACCTCCAGGTGCTTCCAGTGCCGGCTGTTCAGGTTCCTTCCAGCCATTTGAGTTTCCCTCCCTGAGATTCAGCTCACTGTGATAAGGAATGTCATTGTGATAAGGTCATTAGGAACAGTGAGGATTCCTTACCTCAGGTCACAGAGATTTAAAGCATTGGTGAGCATAAAAAATCATTGCTGTTCTATGCTAAGTGTAGGGTACTTCGATATAAAACAATAGGTCACTGGACCATTGGTTTGACAAATGCTGGATAACCAATAAAAGTAAATTATGTTATTTCAGTCATATGACTCCTACCTGCCACAAAATGAGCTGAACATGGATCGTCGAAAATGATGCATTCATTTTACCAACGTTCAACCAAATGGCGAACCCAAGTTTTAAATCCCATGGCCTCAGTGCCTTCTTTCAGGGCTGCCACTGGTGAGACGTTTGGTGTTTCTGGGCCTTTGCTCCCTTCTCTATGAGAAACTGCACAATGTAGCCTCTGTTTTTTTCTTTTTCTTTTTTTTTTTTTTAAGGCAGGGTTTCACCATGTTGGCCAGGCTGGTCTTGAACTCCTGACCTCAGGTGATCCACCTGCCTCGGTCTCCCAAAGTGCTGAGTTTACAGGCATGAGCCACCACGCCCGGCCACAATGTAGCTTCTTAAGGAGTTCACAATGTTAAGGTTTCAAGCACGAACTGGGCACAGAAAGTATCCTTCCCACACCACACCAGTGTTCGTTGTCCCATTATTCAAAATAGCCAGAGGAGAAGCAACACAGATGTCCATTCAGAGATGAATAAATAAGCAAAATGTGGTCTACCCGTGCAGTGGAACATCATTCAGCCTTAAAAAGGAATGAAGTACCTGGGCACGGTGGCTCAAGCCTGTAATCCCAGCACTTTGGGAGGCCGAGGTGGGAGGATCACAGGTCAAGAGATCAAGACAATCCTGGTTAACATGGTGAAACCCCGTCTCTACTAAAAATACAAAAAATCAGCTGGGCATGGTGATGCGTGCCTGTAATCCCAGCTACTCGGGAGGCTGAGGCAGGAGAATTGCCTGAACCCAGGAGGCGGAGGTTGCGGTGAGCCGAGATCGCGCCATTGCACTCCAGCCTGGGTAACAAGAGCGAAACTCCGTCAAAAAAAAAAAAAAAAAGGAATGAAGTACATACACCTGCTCCAACTTGGATGGACCTTGAAAACAGTATCCTTAATTAAAGCGGCCAGATGCAAAAGGACAATAGTTTATGTTTCCTCTCATATGATGCACCTAGAATAGGTAAATTCACAGAGATAGAGATGGTTACCAGGGCTGGGGCAAAGTGGATTCTGGGAGTTATCGTTTAATAAGTACAGAGTTTTTGTTTGACATGACACAGAAGTTCTGGAGATGGATGGTGTTGGTGGAGAAACGTTGTGAATGGACGTAACACCACTGAAATGTACACCCAAAATGGATTAAAATGGTAACTTTTTAAAATTTATATTTTGGTACAGTAAGAAAAAATTTCAGTCTTCTTCCAGGAGGCTTTAACTGTGGAGTCCACACCTCCCATCACGACTTGGAATAAGGAGGAGGATGGGTGCCCTCGTCCACCTTCATGCAATCACCTGGCATCTGGAAGTGCCTCTCGGCCTTCTCAGTGGCTCCAGGGCACAACCCAGATTATTCATCTCATCAGTAGGGATTTCTGGATACACTCAAAGAATAGCTGTAAAAGGCTTCCATAAATATGTGCTACAATGCCCTGACTTTGCATGTGACGGAAGAGGAAATATAACTCAAAGAACCATCCGTGGGGAAAACAGCAATCCAGCTAGATTTAAAGCTTGACTTAAACCAAATCTGGCATTTTCTCTTCTAGGGTAGTGGTCCACTTTTCTCTGTAAATCTCATTTTCAACTCATTTGCCATTTTGTGTTCCTCTCTGAGCCAAGGAATTTATGGAACCCAGAATGAGGATCTAGGTTCGACTAAACCTCTAATTTGATTCTCCTTCTCAACATATGAATGTAGGCAGTCACTACCAATTCATCAGAGTTGGCATAAAAGATGAAATGTATTTGCTGTTCCCGTGACAATGTGTTCTACTGTAATATGGTGGAGGGGGCACTGAACTTGAAGCCCAATGGATTGAATTTAAACCTAGATTCTGCGACGACCCAGGGCAAGTCATTAAAGTTCGCTCTTCTTCATCTTTAAATAAAGCAATTGGAGGAAATACATTCTAAAATGCCTCCCAGCTTGTATGATTCCATTATTCTCTGATTATGTATCATTTTTGTTTGTGCTTTAAAAGTAACGAAATAACCTTAATACTTGAAAGTTATAATGCATCAGTCAATTCTACTATTCTTCCATCCATGCATGTGTTAAATGACGTGTGGATTGGCGTGTAGATTGTCTCAGCGTAGTGGAAGCGAGGCTGCATTGCCCAGTTTTTCATTTCTGAATGAAGGACTGACATCCCCAGCTGCCGGGCGTGTTGCCTGTAAACAGCCCTCGAGTCTCAGTCCCCTTCAGGAATTGCTCTGGGCTGAAGGAAGCCACTTTGCCTGAGATTTACTGCCTTCCCAGGGGCAGCTTGTACCCAAAGACTGACCCACATGGGAATTTAAAGACGTAACCCCCTCATCCCGACTAAGGACCTAACTCTGAGATGTTCTATAGCTCAGAGCTTCTCATGGGGTTAGCTGAGGCCTTTGGTGAGACTAAACTGCAACTTAGTTTCCCCCTCTGTCCAGATTCGCTTCTTTGCCTTCCCCCTGCTGGTGCATGAGTTGACCCTGCAGCAGGAGCGGCCACGGGAAACGAATCTCTCTGACACTGAATACAGGAGGAAGGAGTTTATTCGGCCGGGAGCAGGGTGGCATAGTTCCCTAAATGGATCTCTCGGACACTGAATACAGGAGGAAGGAGTTTATTCAGCCGGGAGCAGGGTGGCATAGTTGCCTAACAGCCAAGCTTGCCTAACAAAGGGAGGTTCCTTCTTTATATAGGCTTATACTTTAGATGTTACGCGTGGAAGAATCTTAGGTTTATAGCTTAACATATGAAAAGGGTCTCGGTTTACAGTCTCGGGAATTACATATGAAAAGGGCTTCGGTTTACCATCTTACGAATGAAAAGGGGAAGTTGATCTGAGATGCCTGGGTCTCCCTCTTCAATCCCAAAAGCAACCCCAAAGAAAAACCCTGCATGCTGTTTCCCAGGTCACCTTCTGGTAATCATATAACCTCCTAATGATATTATAAGGTAGATATGTGATAAGGACATCATAAGGTATTTAGAAGCTAGAGGAAGGTACATTTCCATGGTCATCCCACTAGAAGATGATAGAGCCGGGATTTAAACCCATGCCCTGGCATCCCTACTCCAGACTACTATAAGATTCTGCCTCCTTCATGTTTCATTCCTTTCTCATATATATATATATATATTTTGAGATGGAGTCTCACTCTGTTGCCCAGGCTGGAGTGCAGTGGTGCAATCTCGGCTCACTGCGGCCTCTGCCTCTGGGTTAAATGATTCTCCTACCTCAGCCTCCTGAGTAGCTGGGACTACAGGCGCGCCACCACGCTTGACTAATTTTTTTGTATTTTTTAGTAGAGATGGGATTTCACCATATTGGCCAGGCTGGTCTTGAACTCCTGACTTCATGGTTTACCTGCCTCGATCTCCAAAAGTGCTGGGATTACAGGCGTGAGCCACCATGCCTGGCCCGTTTCTCAGATTTTATACAAATTTCCCAAGTGTATATTTAAAAACCATTGCTTAATTGTATGCATATTTTCCAAATGTTATACATGTTTTCACGCTAGTCTGCAAAGGTGAACGTAAGTATTGGGAAAACCCCAGTAAAGTGACTTTCAAAATAAGTCAGCCAGAAGTTAGGAACCTAAGAAACAACCCAGCAGTCCTAAATCCAACCCCTTCCAAAATCTTTTTAAATTTTTTTTGTTTTGCCATTTTGTGTTTATAAGCTATGGCTCCTTCCAAATCCTGATGAAAATAGCAATGAAGAAAAAAAGAGAATGCTGTTTGACAAGTTGCAGGTGAGAAAAACAGGGCACTAAAGCCCCCAGTGGAGCCGCTGTGAGATGGTACAGACAAGAGACGCGCTCTTCACACACCTGGATTGGTGTCCGCGGTCCTGCCTCTGCTGGGGCTGTGGGCAAGCGTGGAGCAGTGAGCATTTCCCAGGTGCATCCTCTCTCCCACTTTGCCTACCTGTGCTGAGGTTCTCTGGCATTTTCAGAGACCAGCAGCTGCTGAGAGAAATGTCCTGTGCTAAGATGGCCTATTCACAAGTGGCTGTGGAGGCTGATGCCAGAGGTGGCAATCTACCACTCAGTGATTTTAGGGAACTGCAGGGCTCACTGTGCCTCTGTTTTCTCAACAGCCAAGGGAGGATAACAACGCTTGTTCTTCCTTCATGTAAAACAACTGTGAAAGAAAAACGTGACAATGGCAATGGCGTTGCTTGATGGTCGCAAGTGCTGTATATTTTCCAAAACCCATTATTCCATCCTCTGGAAATGGAAGAGGAGAATTATGAATAGTGATTTATTCATTTTAAGTTAAAAAGTGTCTTATACTCTTTTCTTTCTTCTAACGGATGATTCACATCTCACCTACATCACTACCTATCTTCATGTTTCTCTCTCTGGTGTGAGGTCTCATGTATTTGCCTCATAATTATCTAATCCCTGGGCCAAAGGGCTAAGGTTGGAGGTCAGTGGAACAAATTCAGCTTGCCGACAACATTGATTTCAACTCACATAGTGTTGCTGTTATGTTTGAAAACTTGAATTAGCCGACAACAAAAATGCAGATTTCCAGCTTCGTTCAACATTTCAAAAATATGGTTTCATTCCTATATGGCAAGAGTTGTCTGATGTAGAATGGCAGCTGACCATTTTAGGTAGGGCACATGAGCTTGAGTTTGCCACAGTCTCCACCACTCCCTATTGCAGCCCTTTCACTGAGACCAAATGTCCATTGCAGTTTCTCATCTGTACTTGCAAATCCATTCTGCTCCTTTAAATTGCCTGACCTCCCCTCGCCCCAGAGTCTTAAACCTAGTGTCAGATTCCTGTCCTGGCCAGGGGATCCAAAGGCCTATGTTCTTAGGTGACACTAAGAACAGGTGGTAACTCCAGGGCCTGAAACTGTTTGAGTTGGCTCAGGAACTAGGATCTGTGGGTGCGAAGGACTCACGGGCTATTTGCGGTCTTTAAGACTCAGCTGTGAGACCTCCTCAGACATACTGGTTTTATAACACAATATATATATACTGGTTGTGTATATGAGTTGACTGTGCGTTAAAGCATTAATCACACAAATGTCTGTGGCCAATGCTCTCCTAGGAGTCTCTCGAGTCACGTCCACGTGGCCACTGATCGTAATTAACGTCCTCGTCTTATCCCTGGAAATCGCATCTGCGGTCTGGGTCTTTTTGTATCTCTTTCTTCTCCAGTCCACTGCTTTACTGGAACCAAAGTTAATCTTACTGGGTTCTAGTAAAATATAATCTGCTCTCTCCTTCACCTATAAGCCCCTAACTGCCCCTGAAGAATGAAGTCCAAGCTCCCTAGGAAAGACCGTCCTCCACGTAACCCTAAACCACTGCCCTGCCCCATCTTCCACACACCCTGGCTTCCTCCCAGTTCTGCTCAGGCACCACGGCCTGCCCAGCGTGGCAGCCTGCGTCATCCGGCACTCTGGCCTGGAGTGAGCTTGGTGGCCCTCAGGCCCTTGCATTTCAAAGGTCAATATTTTTATTTAAATGTGGGAGACGTGATGTTTTTATTAGGCTAAGTAAGAGAGAATGTAAGTAATACCATAGATGATATTATCTATGTCCAGCATCATTCCAGAAGTAGAAAGTACATCGTCCCAAACCTAAGTTCCTTTCAATCGGATACATTTGTAAAGCTTACTACCTGACCTTTATTTTTCTCATGTCCCTTCAGACCAGTGAAAATGTCATCACTAACATCTGTCCTCGGCTTGCTTTTGAGACCCACTAACCTGTCCATTATTATTATTGTCATTATACTTTTTGAACAGGAGTCTCGCTCTGTCACCAGGCTGCAGTGCAGTGGCTCAGCTCATTGCAGCATCCGACTCTCTGGTTCAAGCAATGCTCCTGCCTCAGTCTCCCGAGTAGCTGGGATTACAGGCACGCGCCACCATGCCCAGCTAATTTTTGTATTTTAGTAGAGACGGGGTTTCACCATGTTGGCCAGGATGGTCTCGATCTCCTTATCTTGTGATCCGTCCACCTCAACCTCCCAAATTGCTCAAATTACAGGCATGAGCCACCACGCCCAGCCCCATCTTTTTTATTCTAGAAAGTTCTCACCCATCCTTCTAGATCAGTTCTTGAGTGAAGCCTTTGCCGACTCCGGAGGCAGAGGTAGTTGCTATCCCTTCGTGGATCTCCCTGTTACAGCGACGCACCTTTCGATTTTTGATGGTGATTTCTTGGAAACATGGAAGAGGGAATCACTAAAGCCCCTTCAAAATCCTCTTAAACAGGCTGTGCTCAGGGGCTCACACCTGGAATCCCAGCACCGTGGAAGGCCGACGCCATGGACCACTTGAGATCAGGAGTTCAAGATCAGCCTGAACCCAGGAGGAGGAGATTGCAACGAGCTGCAATCTCTGCACTCCAACCTGGGCAACAGAGCAAGACTCTGTCTCAAAAAAAAAAAAAAAATCCTCTTAAACAGCCTCTCTTCTTCCACATTTTCATTCCCTATGGCAGCTGCTCTCCCCTCTATCTCTCTTTAAAAAATGTCTTCGGGCAGGGCGCAGTGGCTCCTGCCTGTAATCCCAGCACTTTGGGAGGCTGAGCTAGGAGGATCACTTGAGGTCAAGAGTTCCAGACCAGTGTGGCCAACATGGTGAAACCCCATGTCTACTAAAAATACAAAAATTAGCCAGGCATGATGGCACGTGCTTGATGCCACACTCACAGCAGGATGGGTCAAAGGGTCATGGGACACATCACAAATGCAGTTGACATAGCCTGGGTGCATCCATTCCACTTGTCATGCACAGAAGAGTCCACTCTGTTCCACCATCAAAGACCCCTGCCTCCTAATTGGGCTTGAGAGCGGGCAGGACTGGACTCAAGTGCCCAGTAAGCTTTACAATGGCTGGACTGCCACATGCTGGGATCTCAGTGAAGCCGCCCAGGTGTTTCATTGTTTTAAAAACAGTGCGTGTGGCTCCAGAGGCTGAGGCAAGAGAATTGCTTGACCCCAGGAGGAGGAGGCTGCTGTGAGCGGACGTAGCACCACTGCACTCCAGCCTGGGCAACAGAGCAAGATCCGTCTCAAAAATCAAACAAACCAAAAACTTGTCTTCAGCCTTTCTGGGGACACTTCTAGCCTCCGTACCTAAGAGTGCACTGGGAGAGAGTTCAGTGAAAGCCACGTCTGTCCTCAGCCCAAATAACAAGCCACCGTGCCTCAACCATGCCCTAACCCAGCATGACATTGAGCTGTCTACCCAAAGTCTGTGGCCCCAAGTCAACGATGAGGGACTCACAGACGAAAGATACAAGGCCTTGCGCGCGCACACACACATTTTAAAAACAATGAAACAATGAATAAAAGTTCTGTAGTGATGGCCAGTAGTGACCGTCCACAAGAGGCCACTGTTCAGTTCTTGGGGACATCCTGGTACTTTCCTGTTTCATACTTTTCCTGTTACTATAACCACAGTCTCTACCTCCTCTAGAAGGACGACTAAAGCATGTTTAGGACACCCGGGCAGCTTCACTGAGATCCCAGCATGTGGCAGTCCAGCCATCACGGGAGCTGCACTGCTGGAGCACAGGTGCGTCCTGCCCGCTCTGAAGCCCATTAGGAGGCAGGGGTCTTTGATGGTGGAACAGAGTGGAACCTTCTGTGTATGACAAGTGGAATGGATGTACCCAGGCTATGTCAACTGCATTTGTGACGTGTCCCATGACCCTTTGACCCATCCTGCTGTGAGTGTGGCTGTCAATCAGGGTTGAGAGGTGACAGAGAAGTGGGCAGGCAGCTTCAGGCCCCATGCTGGTGTTGGCGTGGGCACCTGTTGGGTCAACACACTAACTGCACCCTGGAGTTCCTGGAAGCTGCCCACTGCTCAGCCAGGTGTGTTTGTGGATGGAGCCTCGTGCCAGCTACATTTGGCAAGGAAGCCACGGCTTGGCTAGTGAGCAATGCGATTCTGGGAAAGGTCAGGCTCTCTGTGTTCTTTCCTCTCTTGAAAAGCATGGGTGCCATTGGGTCCCTTGAGGTCACTATGTTGCACCTGCTTTTTCTCTGTTTGGGCAAGGGCTGCCCGAGCCGTACCTTATGACACTGAGGTAAGAGCGGGAGGGTGGGGAGTGTGTGGGCTGGGGTGTGTGCTGAGGCCTGCGTGCTGGATTCCTCCTTGTGCGTCTCACTGCTTAAAGGATTTTTTTTTGCGACAAAGGCTCACTGTGCCACCCAGGCTGGAGTGCAGTGGTGTGATCACAGCTCACTGCGGCCTCAGCCTCCTGACCTCAGGCAGTCCTCCTGCCTCAGCCTCCTAAAGTTCTGGGATTATACACACACACCACCACATCTGGCTTGCACATTTTACAGGATGTTCTCGGAAACCAGTCTGTCTTCCAGGTGCTTGAGACGAGAAATAGACTTTTTCTCCTTTAAGAATTAATTGTTTTTCCCCTTGGGCTGTTTGTTCAAACTCACGCAGGAGCAGGAACATTGCTTTCTATTCCCAAAGAAAGGACATGATGATGCCAGTGGTACACTGATAAGAGTAGAGTGTCTCGGACTGTGATGCTGAAGGCGGCATTCAGGCAGCGGTGATGTGGGTGACGGAAGTGGCTGTGGGGAGACCCAGGCCTCCCTTCATGTATGATGGGATTCGGTCTTTCCTCTGCCTCGTTGCTCTTCTGGTCTTGTTTTATTTTTGCTTTTGCTTGTTTGGGTAGGAAAAGGCAGGTTGGGTGAAGAGCAGGATATTCAGTTTTTATCAAGCATCATCTGATTAAAAATGTGGCCACT
Source organism: Callithrix jacchus (assembly GCF_049354715.1). NCBI lineage: Eukaryota > Metazoa > Chordata > Mammalia > Primates > Cebidae > Callithrix > Callithrix jacchus. Next base: position 6,491,704 of record NC_133504.1, read on the forward strand.
GAAAAGAAGCAGTCGTTTCTGCCCTGTGTCTCTGAGGACAAGACAGTGCGTGGGTGACGGATGCTGCCCAGGTGGGAGCTGTTCACATGTAACCCAGCTGCTTCCTGTGGCTCTGGTCATCCTGCTGCCCTCCTCTGCTCCCATGGAGGCCACCTGTCCCTCCAACACAGCTGCTCACCTAGTCCAACCACCTGGCCTTCCAGGTATGGGCTGAGGTGTATGCTGAGACCTGTGTGCTGGATTAGTCCTTGTGTGTCTCACTGCTTACAGATTTTTTTTTTTTTTGGATAGAGGGTCTCACTGTGTCACCCAGGCCGGAGTGCAGTGATGTGATCATAGCTCACTGCAGCCTGGGACTCCTGGGCTCAGGCAGTCCTCCTGCCTCAGCCTCCCAAAGTGCTGGGATTATAAGCACACACCCAGCTGCTTCCCATGGCTCTGGTCATCCTACTGCCCTCAACTCTCCCACACCACTGCCAGGGATCTCCCAACCCATATAAAAACTCCCACTGGCTTCCAGGGATCTCCCAACCCATATAAAAACTCCCACTGGCTTCCAGGGATCTCTCAACCCATATAAAAACTCCCACTGGCTTCCAGGGATCTCTCAACCCATATAAAAACTCCCACTGGCTTCCAGGGATCTCCAGCCCGTATAAAAACTCCCACTGGCTTCCAGGGATCTCCAGCCCATATAAAAACTCCCACTGGCTTCCAGGGATCTCTAGCCCATACAAAAATTCCCACTGGCTTCCAGGGATCTCCAGCCCATATAAAAACTCCCACTGGCTTCCAGGGATCTCTAGCCCATACAAAAATTCCCACTGGCTTCCAGGGATCTCCAGCCCATATAAAAAGTTCTTACTGCTCTGCTGTCGCCCTTTTAGCAGGCTCCTTATGCCACTGCGTCCACTTCCAGTCAAATCACTCTAATTTAATTCTTTACCAGTATCCTCCCTCCTGTAGTGCTGGGCTCCACCATGGGGGTGAGTCAGGGCACATCGCCCACAGCTTTCCAGAGACCCAGGCCCAGGGACCATCCTGCTGCGACTGTGGCTCCTTCGGCCTTCTTCCTTCCTCGCCGGTGGGGAGTCAGACATTCGCTATCTTTGTGCCCATGTCCCTGCATCTGTCACAGCCTGCCAAGCCTGTAAGACATATCTGCATGTTTCACCATTCAAGCTTTCAACAGGATTCCAGTTTTTCCCCACAGAACTTTTGGCAAATGAGGGGTGTGGCTCAACAGCTGCTCCAACATCCCTTATCTCCCCCACACAGGACCATCTCTGTCTCCACTTTCCAGCATATCTCAGTGTCAGCTTTGACACAGTCAGACTCTGTTGCTGAAGTTTCAATGTTTATGTGACAAAAGAAACTGTCAGCCCCCTCCTACCCACCTGTTGTAAGAAAAGGCTCCAAAGTCTTGAAACCACACGCCGGGGAAGGGAAAGTTGACTTTAAAGGGGAATGAGGTCCTTCTGTGATTCCAGCAGCCTCAGGAGGAGAATGTCAAAGACTGAAGGCTCCTCTGCCCAGGGATGGGGACCTGCTGATTTCAAGAACAGAACAGGTGCCTGGCTAGTGGAGGAATTCCACAGTGTGGATTTAAACTCTAGTGTCCCCAGAGAATATCACCAACATTTGTCTTTAGTAGATGTGTTTGTTTTAGTGATCAGCTAGTAAAAAACCCAGCTGGCTGGCAGCCCTCCTGGCAGATGGTGAAAAGGAAACCCCTACTAGGCAATGCTGCCCACCCTGGTCCACAGAGAGCTGTGTTGCTTCCTTCTGACGAGGCCTTGGATCAAGCCATGGCAAGCATCCCTGGGCACCTGGCTGAAGCCGGAAACTCAGGGAAAGAATTGAGACCCTGAGGCTGGGCACAGTGGTTCACGCCTGTAATCCCAGAACTTTGGGAGGCCAAGGCGGACGGACTGCCTGAGCTCAGGAGTTCAAGACCCGTCTGGCCAACACAGTGTAACCCTGTCTCTACTAAAATACAAAAAATTGGCCTGGCGTGGTGGCAGGCAGCTGTAATCCCAACTACTTGGCAAGCTGAGGCAGGAGAATCACTTGAACCCAGGAGGTGGAGGTTGTGGAGAGTTGAGATTGTGCCATTGCACTCCAGCCTGGTGACAGAGTGAGACTCCACCTCCAAAAAAAAGAGAGAGAAGATTCAAGATGGCTGATTAGGAGCAGCTCAGGATGGCAGCTCCCAGTGAAAGTGCAGAGGGTGAGTGGACGCCGCATTTCCAGACGGATTTTTATTGCCTACAGACCAGGAGATTCCCAGACGGAGGAGCCCAATGAGTTGCCAGTGCGGCTGTTTTGGCCAGAGCAGCTGTTTTACTGGTGCCCTGGAGCAGTGGTTCTCCGTACAAAATACACTGATCTGGGTGCCCTTTTAGCTGGTGATTGGAGCTCTGGGAAGGCAGAGTAGCCCATTCATCTGATTAAAAAGGGGGCTGAAACAGGGGGCCAGGCTAGGAGATTCCCAGGCAAAAAAAGTGCCATGGTTGCCTCACAGGAAATCACACAGATCCTGGTGCCTTTTCAACAGGCAACTGGTACACTTAGGAGAGAGTCAACCGTTCAACTTAAAAAAAAGGTTCTGAGGCAGGGAGCCAGGCAATCAGGCTTGGCTGGTCCCAGCCCCCCCCAAAAAAAAACAGCAATTGGAAACACTCTGGGTTGGGAGTTTCACAAAAAGCACAGCTGAACCTGGGACGGTCCAGCTCTGTGGGGGGTGGGTGTCTGCCATTACCGAGGCACTCCACCACTACAGAGATAGTCTGCCATTGTTGAGGCAGCCCACCATTGCTGAGGCAACCCGCCATTACAGAGAGAGTCTGCCATTACAGAGGTGGGCCACCATTGCCGAGGCAGTTCTAACTACACCCATATAAACAGGACTGCAGGGAAGTTCACACGGCAGCTGGGTGGAGCCCCCAGCAGCTCAGCAAAGCTCGTGCAGGCAGACAGTAACTAGGCTGCCTCCTTGCTGGGCAGGGCAGCCCTGAAAAAAAGGCAGCAGCACAATGGAAACTCATAAATAAAGCCCTAACTCCCAGGGACAGAGCACCTGGGAAAAAAAGGGGTTTATGAGTTCTGATGCAGCAGACTTACACGTACCTGCCTAGCAGTCCTGAAAGAACAACAGAGCTCACAGCTCAGCACTAGAGCTCCAGTAAAGTACAGACTATCTCCTCAAGCAGCTCCCTGACCCCCATATATCCAAAGAGTCACCTCATAAAGGAGAGATCAGACTGACATTTGGTGGGTATCCTTCTGGGACAAAGATAGCAGAAGAAACTGGTAGCAACCCTGACTGTTCTGCAACTGCTGCAGGTGATCCTCAGGCAAGCAGGGCCTGGAGTGGACCTCAGCAGCCCTACAGCAGAGCGGCCAGACTGTTAGAAGGAAAAATAAGAAACAGAAATAACTTCATCATCAACAAACTGGACATCCACTCAGAGACCCAATCTGAAAGTCAGCAACAACAAAGACAACAGGTGGATAAATACACAAAGATGGGAAGAAACCAGTGCAAAAAGGATGAAAACACCCAAAACCAGAACACCTTCCTCCTACAAGGGATCACAACTCCTCACCAGCAAGGGAACGAGGCTGGATGGAGAATGAGTGTGATGAAATGACAGAATCAGGCTTCAGAAGGTGGGTAATAAGAAAATTGTGTGAGCTAAAAGAACATGTTCTAACCCAATGCAAAGAAACTAAGAACCTTGAAAAAACATTTAATGAAATGCTAATGAGAATGGGCAACTTAGAGAGGAATATAAGTGAATTGATGGAGCTGAAAAACAAACACGAGAACTTCACAAAGCATGCACAAGTTTCAACAGCCAAATTGACCAAGCAGAAGAAAGGATATCAGAGGTTGAAGATCAACTCAATGAAATAAAATGTGAAGGCAATATTAGAGAAAAAAGGGTAAAAAGTCTCCAAGAAATATGGGACTATATGAAAAGACCTAATCTGCATTTGATAGGTGTACCTGAATGTGATGAAGAGAATGAATCCAAGCTGGAAAATACTCTTCAGGTTATTATCCAGGAAAACTTCCCCAACCTAGCAAGGCAGACCAATATTCAAGTTCTTGAAATACAGAGAACACCAGAAAAATATTGCTCAGAAGAACAACCTCAAGGCACATAATCATCAGATTCACCAGGGTTGAAATGAAGGAGAAAATGCTAAGGGCAGCCAGAAAGAAAGGTCGGGTTACCTACAAAGGGAAGCCCATCAGACTCACAGCGGATCTCTCAGCAGAAACACTACAAGCCAGAAGAGAGTGGGGGCCAATATTCAACATCTTTAAAGAAAAGAACTTTCAACCCAGAATTTCATATCCAGCCAAACTAAGCTTCATAAGTGAAGGAAAAATAAAATCCTTTGTGAACAAGCAAGTACTCAGAGATTTCATCACCGCCAGCCCTGCTTTATAAGAGCTCCCGAAAGAGGCACTACACATAGAAAGGAACAACCAGTACCAGCTACTCCAAAAACATACCAAATGCTAAAGGACATCAACAAAATGAAGAATCTGCATCAACTAATGGACAAAACAGCCAGCTAGCATCAAAATGGCAGTATCAAATTCACACATAATAATATTAAACCTAAATGTAAATGGGCTAAATGCACCAATCAAAAGACACAGACTGGCAAATTGGATAAAAAGCCAAAACCCATCAGTGTGCTGTATCCAGGAAACCCATCTCACATGCAAGGATACACAAAGGCTCAAAATAAAGGGGTGGAGGAAGATTTACCAAGCAAATGGAGAGCAAAAAAAAAGCAGAAGTTGCAATTCTCGTCTCTGATAAAATAGACTTTAAAGCAACAAAGATCAAAAGAGACAAAGACGGACATTACATAATGGTAAAAGGATCAATGCAACAAGAAGAGCTAACGATCCTAAATATATACACACCCAATACAGGAGCACCCAGATATATAAGGCAAGTTCTTAATGACTTACAAAGAGACTCAGACTCCCACACAGTAATAGTGGGAGACTTCAACACCCCATTGTCAATATTAGACAGATAAACCAGACAGAAAATTAACAAGGATATCCAGGACTTGAACTCAGACCTGGAACAAGCAAACCTGATAGACATTTACAGAACTCTCCACCCCAAATCCACAGAATATGCATTCTTCTCAGCACCACATCACACCTACTCGAAAACTGACCACATAATTGGAAGTAAATCACTCCTCAGCAAATGCAAAACAACTGAAATCATAACAAACAGTCTCTCTGACCACAGTGCAATCAAGTTAGAACTCAGAATTCAGAAACTAACTCAGAGCCACACAGCTTCATGGACACTGAACAACTGGCTCTTGAATGTTGACTGGATGAACAATGAAATGAAGGCAGAAATAAAGATGTTCTTTGAAACCAACAAGAATGAAGACACAACATACCAGAATCTCTGAGACACATTTAAAGCAGTCTCTAGAGGAAAATATATAGCAATAAGTGCCCACATGAGAAGCAAGAGGAGATCTAAAATTGACACCCTATCGTCAAAATTGAAAGAGCTGGAGGAGCAAGATCAAAAAAACTCAAAACCTAGCAGAAGACAAGAAATAACTAAGATCAGAGCAGAACTAAAGGAGATAGAGACACAAAAAAAAACCTTCAAAAAAATCAATAAATCCAAGAGCTGATTTTTCGAAAAGATCAACAAAATAGACAGACCACTAGCCAGACTGATGAAAAAGAAAAGAAAGAATAATCAAATAGATGCAGTAAGAAATGATAAAGGGGAAATCACAGATTCCACAGAAATTCAAACCATCATCAGAGAATATTACAAACAACTCTATGCACATAAACTAGTAAACCTGGAAGAAATAGATAAATTCCTGGACACTTGCATCCTCCCAAGCCTAAACCAGGAAGAAGTTGAAACCCTGAATAGACCAATAACAAGGGCAGAAGTTGAGGCAGCAATTAAGAGCCTACCACCCAAAAAAAGCCCAGGTCCAGACGGGTTCACAGCCGAATTCTATCAGACACACAAAGAGGAGCTGGTACCATTCCTTCTGAAACTATTCTAAACAATCCAAAAAGAGGGAATCCTTCCCAAATCATTTTATGAGACCAACATCATCCTGATGCCAAAACCTGACAGAGACTCAACAAGAAAAGAAAACTTCAGGCCAATATCCATGATGAACATGGATGCAAAAATCTTCAATAAAATATTGGCAAGCCGATTGCAACAGCAAATCAAAAAGCTTATCCATCATGATCAAATAGGATTCATCCCAGGGATGCAAGGCTGGTTCAACATACACAAGTCTATAAATGTAATTCACCACATAAACAGAACCAAAAACAAAAACTACATGATTATCTCAATTGATGCAGAGAAGGCCTTTGACAAAATTCAACAGCCCTTTATGCTAAAAACCCTCAATAAACTAGGTATGATGGAATGCATCTCAAAATAATAAAAGCTATATACAACAAACCAACAGCCAATATCATACTGAATTGGCAAAAACTGGAAGCATTCCCTTTGAAATCTGGCACTAGACAAGGATGCCCTCTCTCACCACTCCTATTCAATATAGTACTGGAAGTTCTAGCCAGAGCAATCAGGCAAGAAAAAGAAATAAAGGGTATTCAAATAGGAAAGGAGGAAGCCAAATTGTCTCTATTTGCAGACGACATGATAGTATATCTAGAAGACCCCATCATCTCAGCCCAAAATCTCCTGAAACTGATAAGCAACTTCAGCAAAGTCTCAGGATATAAAATCAATGTGCAAAAATCACAAGCATTCCTCTACACCAATAACAGACTTAAAGAGAGCCAAATCAAGAACGAACTGCCATTCACAATTGCTACAAAAAGAATAAAATACCTTGGAATACAACTAACAAGGAACGTAAGGGACCTCTTCAAGGAGAACTACAAACCACTGCTCAACGAAATACAAGAGGACACAAACAGATGGAGAAACATTCCATGTTCATGGTTAGGAAGAATCAATATCATGAAAATGGCCATACTGCCTAAAGTAATTTACAGATTCAATACTATCCCCATCAAGCTACCAATGACCTTCTTCACAGAACTGGAAAAAACACCTTAAACTTCATATGGAACCAAAAGAGAGCCCGCGTAGCCAAGTCAATTCTAAGCAAAAAGAACACAGCGGGAGGTATCACACTACCGGACTTCAAACTATACTAAAGCCTACAGTAATCAAAACAGCATGGTACTGGTACCAAAACAGAGATATAGACCAATGGAACAGAACAGAGGCATCAGAGGCAACACAACATATCTACAACCATACAATCTTTGATAAACCTGACAAAAACAAGCAATGGGGAAAGGATTCCCTGTTTAATAAATGGTGTTGGGAAAATTGGCTAGCTGTGTGCAGAAAGCAGAAACTGGACCCCTTCCTGACACCTTACACTAAAATTAACTCCAGATGGATTAAAGACTTAAACATAAGACCTGACACCATAAAAACCCTAGAAGAAAATCTAGGCAAAACCATTCAGGACATAGGCGTAGGCAAGGACTTCATGACCAAAACACCAAAAGCATTGGCAACAAAAACCAAAATAGACAAATGGGACCTAATGAAACTCCACAGCTTCTGCACGGCAAAAGAAACAGTCACTAGAGTGGATCGGCAACCAACAGAATGGAAAAAATTTTTTGCAGTCTACCCATCTGACAAAGGGCTGATATCCAGAATTTACAAAGAACCCAAACAGATTTACAGGAAAAAAACAAACAAGCCCATTCAAAAGTGGGCAAAGGATATGAACAGACACTTTACAAAAGAAGACATACATGAGGCCAACAAACATATGAAAAAATGCTCATCATCACTGGTCATTAGAGAAATGCAAATCAAAACCACATTGAGATACCATCTCACGCCAGTTAGAATGGCGATCATTAAAAAATCTGGAGACAAGAGATGCTGGAGAGGATGTGGAGAAATAGGAACACTTTTACACTGCTGGTGGGAGTGTAATTAGTTCAACCATTGTGGAAGACAGTGTGGCGATTCTTCAAGGACCTAGAAATAGAAACTCCATTTGACCCAGCAATCCCATTACTGGGTATATATCCAAAGGACTATAAATTGTTCTACTATAAGGACACATACACACGAATGTTCATTGCAGCACAGTTTACAATAGCAAAGACCTGGAACCAACCCAAATGCCCATCAATGATAGACTGAAAAGGGAAAATGTGGCACATATACACCATGGAATATTACACAGCCATCAAAAACGATGAGTTTGTGTCCTTTGTAGGGACATGGATGAACCTGGAAACCATCATTTTCAGCAAACTGACACAAGAACAGAAAATCAAACACCACATGTTCTCACTCATAGGCGGGTGTTGAACAATGAGAACACATGGACACATGGAGGGGAGCACTACACACTGGGGTGTGTTGGAGGGAAATAGGGGAGGGACAGCAGGGGGTGGGGTGTTGGGGAGAGATAGGATGGGGAGAAATGCCAGATATAGGTGAAGGCGGGGAAGGCAGCAAATCACACTGCCACATGTGTACCTATGCAACAATCTTGCATGTTCTTCACATGTACCCCCAAACCTAAAATGCAATTAAAAAAAAAGAATTGAGGCTCTGGAAGGGAAGAAGAAGAACCCCCAAGTGAGCTTGCCCCGTGAGAAGGGGTGGAGTTTTCAGAAGATAGGAGTGAACTTATGAACAGAGACACCTGCTGGAATGGGGGAGCCTGGATGAAAATCAGAGAATGAGAAGGCCAGGTTCAGAAGGGTGGGAAGAGTCTCTGGGTGTCCCCCACAAGGAGGATGACATCATCCGGAACCACGACGAGCAAGCCTTTGGGCAGAAGGAACCTTAGTATTCACCCTCCTGGCTATAATTCTGCCTTATTTTGGCTTTCTAAAAGTTGTGGTAAGATGTACATAAGAGTTACCATTTTAACCGTTTTCAAGTGTACTATTCAGTGGCAGTGAGCACATTCACAGTGTAGTGTAACCATCACCCGCCCCATCGATCTCCAGAACCTTCTCATCATTCTGAACACAAACTCCGTACCCATTAAGCAATAATTCCCCTTTTCCCCAAACCCCCGCAGCCCCTGGCAACCTCTGCTCTACTTTCGATCTCTTTGAATTTGACTACTCGAGGAATCTCAGATAAATGGAATCATATAATGTGTTTCCTTTTGTATGTGACTTATTTCACTTAGAATGTTTTCAAGGCTCATTCATGGTGTAGACTATGTGCAAGTGGCATTCCTTTCGAAGGCTGAATAGCGTTCCGTTATGTAGACACTACCTAACAGAGAATGGGCTCACTGCCATACATGCATAGAAACCCATGCTGGCACTGGCTTTTTTTTTTTTTTTTTTGGAGTCAGGGTCTTGCTCTGTTGCTCAGGCTGGAATGCGGTGGCACGATCTCAGCTCACCGCAACCTCGATCTCCCAGGGTTTAAGCGATTCATTCTTGCGCCTCAGCCTCCCGAGTAACTGGAAATACAGGGGCACACCATCATGCCTGGGGATTTTTATATTTTTAGTAGAGACAGGATTTCGCCATGTTAGCCAGGCTGGTTTCAAACTCCTTGATCTCAGGTGATCCACCCGCCTCAGTTTCCCAAAGTACTGGGATTAACAGGCATGAGCCACCATGCCTGGCCTGATTTACAGTATTTGAAATAAAATCCATCCTAAGCGTTTCCCCAAGGGGATCAGAGCAGGGCACCCAGGAATCTGCTTTCTTTAGGTGTGCTGCAGAAGCTTAGCTACCAACACAACGCTGTCTCCTGTTGCACGTAAAACTGGAAACAACTGAAGCGGTTGCTGGGGAATCTTCATTCATATGAGCTTTTTTCTGTGATAGAGTCTCACTCTGTCGTCCAGGCTGGAGCGCAGTGGTGCGATCTCGGCTCACCACAACCTCCGCCTCCCAGGTTCAAGCCATTCTCCTGCCTCAGCCTCTGGAGTAGCTAGTACTACAGGCGTGCACCGCCACACCCGGCTTATAGTAGGTTTTACCAATAATGTTCTTCAAGATTTTTCAGTGAGATGAGCAAAAATCTCATGATATCGTATCGAATACAGAAAAGCAGATGACAAAAGACATACATAATGTCATATATTTGTAATACATCTCTCTCCTGCATCTAAGTGTGTGTGTATATATATATGCAGGAAATTATAGTGCATTATCACGAGATATATGTATATATATAAAAGCAGGAAAGAGATGTGTTAAGCATAGTTTGTCTCTGGATGGGATGAGGAATAGTTTTTGTCTTTTCTAACTTTTCATGATTGTTTTTACAGTAAGCATACATTATTGGCATAATCAGAGGAAAGCAGTACACATGTGAAAACAGAATATAACAGGTCGGTATGCATACATACATCCAGCACTGTTCCATCTGTCCAGAGACGTCGTGGCATCTCCTTACATTCATCTCTGGGTGGTCACTCATGTCAGGACCATGAGGATCCCATGAAAGAGCCAAAAAGAATCCTCAGAAAATATCTACTCTCTAATTGTCTGCATGACTTAGTGACAGGAAGGAAAGGGAGAAGTCTTGTTACCATATTAGCCAGAGTGGCTGTGCAGACACTGGCGGGGAAAAACTTCCCCATAATGACATTATTTTTAGAAACAGGCTTTTCTGGCCCAGTGCAGTGGCTCATGCCTATAATTTCAGTACTTTGGGAGGCCGAGGGCGGGGTGGATCACGAGGTCAGGAGATCAAGACCATCCGGGCCAACATGATGAAACCCCATCTCTACTAAAATACAAAAAAAATTAGTCGGGCGTGGTGGCACACACCTGTAGTCCCAGCTACTCAGGAGGCTGAGGCGGGGGAATGGCTTGAACCTGGGCAGTGGAAGATGCTGTGAGCCGAGATTGCACCACTGCACTACAGCCTGGGGACAGAGCAAGACTCCGTCTCAAAAAACAAACAAACAAACAAACCCCAGGCTTTTCTGTGCTTAATCTGTTTTGTAAATGATCCTCTCTCTGCCCCTTCCCATCCCACAAAAAAGGAAGACTTTTTTTCTGTGTGTGTTCATGGTAATTCTGTTGGTAAGGCTGGGTCCTATTGCCTGGTCACAAAGGGGAACCCATTTAGGACCTCCATCCCTTGTGGCTCCATAGCCTGGGGATGCATAGGAGGGCAGTCAACACACAGTCCAGGAAGGGAGTCTCATGTTCCCACTCAGCTACTGGTTCATTTGGATTAAAAAACATCATGGGAGGCCGGGCGCGGTGGCTCACACCTGTAATCTCAGCACTTTGGAAGGTCGAGGTGGGCGGATCACAAGGTCAGGAGTTCGAGACCAGCCTTGCCAACATGGTGAAATCCCATCTTGACTAAAAATATAAAAAATTAGCCAGGTGTGGTGGTGTGTGCCTGTTGTCCCAGTTACTCGGGAGGCTGAGGCAGGGGAATCGCTTGAACCAGGGGAGTGGAGGTTGCTGTGAGCTGAGATCATGCCTCTGTACTCCAGCCTGGGTGACAGAGTGAGACTCTGTCTCAAAACAAACAACAACAACAACAATAAGAAAACATCATGAGCAGACAGGCTGGCAAAGTTGCTGTGTTCTCTTTGGATTCATAGTCATATAGTTTATTTTTATGTATTTACTGATGCATATCGTACTTCATTAGAACAGGCTTCAAGATGGTATACTAGCATTTGTTTGCTTTTATTTGTTACATTTACAAATATCGGTTTATCAAATATTATACTGTAGTAAGATATTAAAAATAAATCAGAAGAAAAGGAGGCCAGGGGAAATTAGTGCATAGAACGCCTGCTGTAAGGCCCTGCGGATGACCGAGGTTGGACGGGAAACTCAGCTGGGAGCTTCCTAGTGGTTAATGAGGATCCCACACAGGGGGTCCCCTTAGAGCTGATTCAGTGAGGAGAGTCCCATGAAGCAAGCGCCTTGATGGACTCTAACCATCTCAGAGCACAGTCAACCAATCATCAAAAACCCGCCCGGAGTCCAGCAACAGCCATGTGTAGACACAGTCGCCTGGGGTAGCCGGAGAGGACAGAGACATGCTCCAGCTGCCAGCTTCACTGCTGCTATCTTCCGAGAAAGCTGGGAGTCAATGCTAGGAATTCAGCAGTGCCCAGAGAACAGCAAACTGGGGCTGGGTCTTCAATGCCCTTGCCCAACTTTATAAAGTCTAAATGAGTTTTGGTTTTATCCTAAAATGCTGGTAAAATTCCTTAGCCTCGCATGCGAGGCCACCACAAGCCAATGCCAGCGAACATCTGTAGCCTTGGTTCCATTTCTCCACATCCCCCGTCATTCCAGTTGAACGCTGGCCTTAGGCTCCCCGTGCCTGCTCTGTGGCACGCCTGCCTTCTCTTTGCACAACTCTTTCCTTTAACCTACAACCATCTCGAGAATGATTTCCTTTCACCCACAGTAATCTCCAGATGGGGTCCTCTGGGGCCCAAGGGAAGAGAATGTTAGGGCAACCACAAGGATCTCTTTCACTGCTAAGAAAACCAAAGCCCTTTGTGGGGTAACAAATCAGTTTCTTTTCTATTTCTGTTTTCTCTTCCAGGAGGACAGCACATTGTACTCTCACCTCCTACGGTTAAGTGTGGCCATATGACTGAATGCTGGCCAATAGCATGTGAAAGAAAAGAAAGAAGATGATTCGCCTCCCAAAGAAGGCAATTCCCCACTGCTGAGTCCCTTCTGTCAACTTAAATGAAGAAAACACGATGGGGAGGGAAATCACGTGTTGAAGATGGGAGGGCTAAAAGATGGAAAGAGACTGGAACCCTGAGTCACTACCTGGAGGAAAACCACCCAACCGTCTGGAATTTTTATTACACATTTGCGGGTTTTTGGGTTACAGCAGCCACTTTAACTAAAACACCCCAAGACAAGAGCTGTTATTACACAAACTGGTTAAGTTACCTTTTTGTATGTTTGGATCCTCTCTCTTCGATTAGACTGCAAGTTCCTTTGAAACACATCTATTTAAAATTCTTATATTCCCAGAGAGCCTAGCAAAGAGTATGCACAGAGTGAGCCTCCAGTAAATGCTGAGTGAATAAACTCCTAATGAATGAAACTGGGCCTCTGAAGTTTGTTCTGAACAGCACTTGGTATAGGCTTTTGTGCTGTTGGTCAGTTTTCATGAAGATTCTTGCTACTAAGGAATTTGACACCCATTGTACTCAGAGAGAGCAGAATTCCAGGAGAAACCAATAGAAGAGATATGTCCAAAAATCCATTGAAAATTTCACTGAGAGATATTTATCCCTTTAATCCTGCAAGTTGTTGCATGTAATGGAAGGTTCAGTCGGATGAAAACAGGACTGTGAGCTGGAAAGAGACTTGGAGTCTCTTGGCTGACTCTGCCACAAATGGTGTTACCTTCAATTTCTGTGTCTGTAAAATGAAGTCAGTGGTCTCCAAAACGAAATCTTGACTAATGACAAATCATTTGATTAAATATCGATAGGTTCCCCATGTGATTTTGATGCACAAATCAGATTTGGAAACCACTAGGCTGTGTGATCTTGTCCTGTGAGTCTATCATTGTCAACATGGAAAGTAAATTTGTTTTGCTGACTGAAGGCTGTGTAACTTAGAAGTGGAAAGAGACATAGAATTGAGTAACCCATCTCTATGGGGTAAAAAGATGAAACACATTTAGTTAGTCCAAAGATAAAATGGAAAAATAAATATGTTTTAAGATGATTTGTTAGAGAAAATATTTTCTTTGACAGGATATTAGAGAATTTGTCAAGAGTTATTAAACAGGAGAGTCAAAGGTTCCATTGCAGGAACTTAATAAATATTTGTTTATTAACTGATTAATGTGCTAATGCAAGCAGAGGAGGAATTCTATCTTTGTTTTAAAGTCAGGATTTCTAATTGCCCTTTCAGAATAAAAATATGCTCTGTGTTCAGCTAAGCAACCTAAACTGTCTATTCCATTATTCAAACAAACACCAAAAAGGATTTAATGTATCCTCTGGCAACCAAAGATAAAAATCCCAGGTCAAGCTTCTTTCAGGCAGATATTAATGGTTACTTTTAGTTATCAAAAAACCTTGCATAATTCATGTGCTGTGCTTGACAAAGTAGATCTAAACTCTGGGGCCCTCAGGAATTTCAGGCAGAATTCCTTACTCTTTGAGGGTGTCTTCGTTCCCCAGCCTGGGTGTTTATCATGCCTCTGAGTGAAACCCAAAGGATAATGATGGCAGCCCTTTTCAAAACAGAAGTGATCCAAGGTCCTTTTAAAGTGCAGCAACCAGAACTATTGATTCTGAAGTTGAGCGATTTCCAGCGGTACCAAAGAATTGGTATATTATAGATATTCGAATATGTCTTCTATTCAGCACATGCCAGGTCCCCCTCTATTCAAACGTGCTCAACATGTATTTTTATTCAACATATTCAAAATGTTCATTCTTCAAAAAGTGCTTTCTCCATTAGCCAGCCCCCTGCAAGTCAGTTGTTCCCACTTTTCTTCCACTGATGCGGAGGTCATGTGAACGCTGTTTGTTTTGTTAAGATGCTGTCATCTGAACCACAGAGTCACATTTCATGCAAATTTGAATTATGCAAATTTTAAATAATGCTATGTAAAATGGCAATAAAACACTGCTGGAGACTGCTCAATTTCAGAATAGGCAACATTTGAAGCAGTGTAAATTCCTCCAAATTTGCATGATTTATCCAGAATGGCGTCACAAATCCGGAGCACAGCCAGTGAAATTTACACCATGTTTAGACCTGGTCTGGCGGCTGCACCACATTTACGGTAAACAGAAACCTCCACGGGCACTGGCCTGAATGACGAGGAGTTGCACCGTGAATCAACGCAGACGTTTTCCCGAGTGATTTTTGTGACTATAGCGCTGTTTTTTAAAAATTCATTGCGTTAATAATTTAACGTCTTTTCTATCCTATGAAATAATCATGTAAGCTATTATAAAATAGTGGCACTGAAAATATGCTGTAAATGATACTTCATTCAGTTTCCACAGGGGAATGGTTCCAGATCCCCGGCACCTCCCACCCCAGGATACCGAAATCGGCAGATGTTCAAGGGACTGAAAGACGATGGCCTAGGGTTTGCATAGAACACACTCACATCTTCCTGTACAGGTTTTTTTTTTAGACAGAATCTCGCTTTGTTGTCCAGGCTGGAGTGTGCAGTCTGAGCTCAGTGCAACCTCCGCCTCCCAGGTTCAAAGGATTCTCCTGCCTCAGCATCCCAAGTAGCTGGGATTACAGGCACCCAACACCACACCCAGCTATTTTTTCTCCTTTTTTTTTTTTTTTTTTTTTTTTAAGTAGAGATGGGTTTCACTGTGTTAATCAGACTGGTCTTGAACTTCTGACCTAAAGTGATCCACCCACCTTGGTCTCCCAAAGTGCTGAAGTTACAGGCGTGAGCCACTGCACCTGGCCCCTTCCCACATACTTTAAATCACCTCTAAATTAATTATAATACCTAATTCAAATAGTTGTTATACTGCTTGGTTTAGGGAATAATGGCAAGAAAAAGTCTATAAGTGTTCGGTACAGACAAAACCACCTTTTTTCTGTTTGCTTTTTGAATACTTTCCATCCAATGGTTAGTTGATTCTGAGAACGTGAAACCCCTGGATACCGAGGGCCAACTGTAGTATGAAGTGACATTAGATGTGGTAGATGAAGAAGGCCTGTCACTGGCCGTGATCCACAGTGCCATTAATTTAGGAGAAAGACTGCAAAATAAAAGAGATCTTGCTAGGACTTTTTCTGAAGCATGTTTAAAGCAACTGTGCGGTGAATACAGACTTACGCTCTGGGAACACATTCCCTCTCTGTCTTGTGATTCTCTATGGAAAGTCTGACTGAGATCGGGCACGTTTGGATGACGCTGGTCTTCAGGAGTACAGTTACCTTTTTATTTATTTATTTATTTATTTTGAGACAGAGTTTCGCTCTTGTTACCCAGGCTGGAGTGCAATGGCGCGATCTCGGCTCACCGCAACCTCCGCCTCCTGGGTTCAGGCAATTCTCCTGCCTCAGCCTCCCGAGTAGCTGGGATTACAGGCACGGGCCGCCATGCCCAGCTAATTTTTTGTATTTTTAGTAGAGACAGGGTTTCACCATGTTGACCAGGATGGTCTGGATCTCTTGACCTCGTGATCCACCCGCCTCGGCCTCCCAAGTGCTGGGATTACAGGTGTGAGCCACTGCGCCTTTAAACTATTTTCATGTGAAGATAGAGCATGTGCTTCCTAGATCGTAATCTCAGAAGGAAGCAGAAGCCATCTGTTGTTGTTATATCCTGAACTCCAGTTAGCTAACGACAATAATGGTGACATTGCGATGGTCGTTTACTCTTCGCAAAGTGCTTCTGTCACAGTTCACCCTTGTGACGACACTGCGAGGTGAGTTTTCTAGGCTTCTACATTTCACAGGCCAGGACCCAGAAGCGTAGAGATGATAGTCATTGATTTTTCTGGGGGAATAATGAGCACCCATTCCGCAGAGCTGCTTTCCCTTCTCCTGGGCCTGAAGTTCCCCTGGGAGGGTCTTGGCTGGCAGCCCGTGGCAACCAAGCTTCTTTGTTCAGTGTTAGACACACCAGAATTGGACACAGGTCCAGGGTGTGCAAGTGTGTTTGGAGAAAGAGGGCCTTCCTTCTTACCCATTGCATAAATGAGTTTAAAAGAATCCTCAAACCACAGATGCTCTAGTGTGTTTCTAAGTCCATCCTCCACCCCCACTTGCCCTCTTTGGTATACACACTTGTTCTGAGGTTGGGGAAGGAGACTTCGGAGGCCCCGTGACTTGCCCTAGTTCACTCAGACAATTGGTAGAAGAGCCAGGCCTAGAACTGGTTCTCTGCATCCTCCCATCTTGGGACATGGCTAGCGTGCCCTGGTTCCCTGGTTATCCTTCAGGTGGGTGGGCCAGACTGCAGGTCGGGACTCAGATAAGGCATCTGGGGGACACATAGAGAGGTCTTTGTCAAGAACAGTGAAGCCTGAGAAACAGAATGAAATCTTTGGCTGTTGTGGCTGCAGAAAGAGGTGGTGTAATCGACTTCCGTTGGAACCCAGGAAAGGAAGCTGGGAGCGGGTGATGTCGTATTGTCGGGGCAGGTGGCGTCCGCTACCCAGGCCGCAGGCACTGGGCCCCCTTTTTGGGAACAGGTCTCCTGCCCCTGGGAGGGTGTCCAGCACTAAAAAGTCAGAAGTTCACCCTCACAGGGACTGGAGTGGTTGGCAAGAGACATAAATGGATATTCAAGTTTAAGAAATTAGGGCTGGAACCTGGTGATTATGTCCAAGATGGGGCTCAGCGGGGAGGGGGCAAGGCAATAGAACAGGGTGTCAGCGTATTGGGCCAACCTCGGTAGGCCCATGGACAGGGTTGGTCCAGAGGTGAGATGGGGGTTGAGCCTGCAGATTTGATACAGTTAAGGGGTTGGTGCAGGGACAAAGGTGAAGGCTGCTGACCAGGCAGAACTTTGCACTGACTTTCAGCACAGTGCTCTTTTCTGTTAAATGTTTATCTAGTAGAAATTCAGCAAGGCTGACTTTTCACCCTCGTACCCTACAAAAAAGCAAGGGTAAAGAGATGTGAGGTTCTGACTTGCTCCTGCCAATTTGGGGAAAGCAGTTGTATTTACCCAGATTTGGCAATCCCATATTGGATAGCTTGAGCAAAGGAAAGTCACAGCCCATGGCCAAGCTCCCAGTTCTTCCTAAATACCAGGAAAATGGGCTTTTAAAAAGTGTTACATAAGTCATCCTACTGAAAAGTCAGGTAGGGAGTACAATGTGTGGTTCAGTCAGTAAGGCAGTTGCCACTAGACTCGTGGAGGAAAGCGGGAGGTCGAGGCTCATATTGGAGGCAGCAGAGAGAGGGGAGGAATACTAGTCTTGCAGTCAGAAAACCTGGTCGCCTCTGTCCTCCCACTGCTCTGGGCAATGTCGTCATCTACATCCCGGGGAGTACACATCC
The DNA here is from genome assembly GCF_049354715.1 of Callithrix jacchus. Lineage (NCBI taxonomy): Eukaryota > Metazoa > Chordata > Mammalia > Primates > Cebidae > Callithrix > Callithrix jacchus. The sequence continues at coordinate 6,509,762 of NC_133504.1, forward strand.
CAGAGAGGAATAAGGAGTCAGTGCAATTGTATCTTTGCAAGTGCATTGAAAGGACTGCAGAGAGTCATTCTCCTGTATTTTGCATCCACCACCCCTTTCCTCTTTCTTGGCTATTCAGATATTCTTGGCTGAGTCGGGGAATGAATACCCAGCTTGGTTAGGCAGGTGTGGACTGAGGCCGGTGACCAACCTCGCTGTCCCTCAGGAGCCTGGTGGCTGGTCCTTCTAGCAATAACTCACCTGTGTCTAATCCCACATTGACCTTCTTAGAGAAAGGCTATCATTCTGCTGTCTGTCCAGGCACTGAAAGGATCATGATCAAGTCATACCCAATGAACTCCTTTTTTTTCTCTAGAAAATACTATCTTATAGAGTTGCACGTGATCTTGTTGTAGAAGGGAGGGAAAAGCAGACTGATTAAGAACATAGCTTCTTGATTGAATATTTCCTCAGAGTTGATTAATATCAGTGTGCTAGCCAGAGGGAGATCATCAGGTCTCTGTTCTTGGCCCTGGTCAAACTCTCAACGTCACGAGCAATGCAGAGAAAGCAGAGAAAGCATGCTGATCAGATCTGCAAATGTGGGAAGAATGCTTACAACCGAAGAACAGCTACTAACTAAAAAGATGTTAAACACAAACAAATAAATGCCCATAAGATACGATTAATGATCCCCCCCCCCGGGGGTGCACTAGAATCAAAGGGGAAACATTTTTGAAATATTCATGCCTTCTAATTTAGTTTGATTTCCCTAGGAATTAAAAAAAGAAAAGAAAAGATAAAAAGAGAGAAGCATCACATGACCAGGATCCTTTCCCAGGGATTCTGATTGAGTACAGGGCCGGTCTATGTGAAAATCATTTTAGAAGGGAGTAAAGGCAAAACGAAACCAGGATGCAAAGTGGCAGACACTTGACGATACTCAGTGTATAAAAACACACGTGCAAACAAAGACAGTAAGAAAATACAGGAAACCGGTAACTGCGACTGACTCGGGATTAGCAAACGGACTGATGATGTGGCCTTATTTTCACTCTATTTTCCACATGAGTCTTCTATAATCTTTTTAATCAAGGGAAAACGTTGATTTTTAAAAAAAAGATGTTGGAGTTGACTGACTACTTTGTGTGAGCCAAGTGTACAGTGTCGGCTACTAAGAATCTGTCAGAATCATAGGCTGCCCGTCCATGAACATGGTATCTGCTTCAGATCACTAATGACAGCACAGGCTTTGTTCTGGGCAGAACTCTGGAGTTGTCCTGGGACTGTGGAACAGCTGGAGCTGTGTGTGACTCTGTGGGCCACGTATGGACAGGGATATCATCCACCCGGAAATGAAGGGTCTGCAACATGAGTCAAGAGCAACAGCCTCGTTTGGAAAAGAGGAGACAGGGTCTATGGCAACCGTCTCTCTGTATCTGAAGTGCTTTACTAGAGAAGAAGGGGCAGGCATCCCCAAAAGCCATTCGTCAGCAAGAACATGCTGGCCCAACCTCAGAAAGAGCCTGAAAGAATGAAATGGTGCAGCAGCGGGGAAGGCTGCCTCCAAATGCATGAGGTTCCCATTATGCAAAGTGTCAGTGCTTGCTCTGAAACTTTATGGATTTGGTAGAAAAGACTTCTGTGTCCTATTTATTCATAAATGTATTGAGATGCTCATTTATTCAGTAAATATTTATTGAGAAGATTGTGAGTTGCAGGGAAGTTGGAGTAAGTGCCTTTCAAAAGTTCTTTCTGAGCAAATCATGCTTCTGCTTAGCTCAAAGGAAGTGTTGGGGCTCTTATACTGTGTTGACTGAAGAAAAGAAAATCAAGCTTTTAGAGAATTAAAGTTATCTTTATTCAGAAGTCTGACTCAGGACTATGGAGGGAGGACTACAGCCTGGGCGGAGTTTTTCAGAGCGATCAGACGCCTTTCAAGCAGTGTTTTTGTTCATAGTTTATGCAAAATCACATCGGACTTGTTCAGAAGTCACAGTAAAGCAGAAACATCAAGGTTTGGATGTAAGAGTGCATCTGATTATAGGCCACAGAGGCATAATCATGAGCCACACCAGATGTTACCTCACGTCTAGGAAAAGGCAAAGACTAGGGTCACTTACCTTTCCTGGAATACGGTGACTCAGGCAAGAAATGTGGGAGCCACGTGCTCTATCCTGCTGAGTCTTCAAAGCATCCCGGAGAGCTGCACATCACCGGAGTCAGGGGCTTTGTGAAATGATGCTGGCCAGCAAATTGGCTACTCTGTCGCACAACTATATTTGTTCCACAAAGTTTTATTAGGTGCCAATTACCCAAGGAAGAGTTACTAGCGGGCTCCGTGAATTTAAGATGCATGGATTCCGAGCCTGCAAGGCTAAGGCCTTCAGTTACAGGAAACTCTGAGCCGTCCTGAGAATCCAGGCCCCATTCCAGATGGAGTCATTCTGCTTGACTGATCAGGCCAGGGAGCAAGACGAGCCCAAGCAGGAGGTGAGCAGCCTGGAGAGAGCCACTGAGAGGGGCTAAGGCCAGGAGACGGGGCAAGGGCACAGAGAAAACAAACCAGACGAGGCCAGAAAACAGCTGACTCTTACACTGGAGTGAGTAGAAATACAGACAATGAAAAGGCTGGGAAAACAGTCCGATTTTCTCACAGAGCACCCCTCCCCGTCCCTGCCTTCCCACCGTCCCCATTATCTGGCTTTTTACAGAGGTCGTCCAGTTAAAATGAAGTCGTTAGGGTGAGCCCTAATCCAGTGTGATTGGGGTCCTTATAAAAAGGGGCAGTGTGGACACAGGCAGACATGCATAGCGGGAGGCTGAGGTGAAGACACACAGCGAGGACGTGGCCGGGGAAGATGCAGGTGGAGACTGGAGCTCTGCAGCTACAGCCAAGGAATTCCTGGGGCCGCTAGAAGCTGCAAGCGGCATGGAGCAGGCTCTCCCTCACAGCCTCGGGTGAAACCAACCCACCCTGCCCACACCTGAGCTATCCCGGACTTCCGGCCGCCAGGAATGAGAGACAAAACCTTTCTGTTGTTTAAGCCTCCAGTTCATGGTTCTCGGTTACAGTGGGCCTAGGAAATTAACACAGCTGGGAAGCTTCCTCTTCACCAGGTAGTCAGCCTGACTCGGGTAGAAAAGAGAAACCCAGAGCTCATGTTGCACTGTCGCCGGATGGGAGGTGGAGGTAAAGTGAGGCACATATGGCAGGACGTTGTGGGTCTGCTGGGGAAGGGCAGAGCAGCTGAGGATGCCTGGCAGGGCGGACAAAGTTTTCTGGCTCCCACCTTGGCCATGGCTGTGCCCTGTTGTGCCTGCAGATCACTCCACCATTGGGACCTCTCTGTTGTCACCTGCAGAGTGAGTTTTTGGAGTGGGTGTTGTTCCAGGGCATCCTAGGAGGTCCGGACATCTGCAGTAGGCAATAGGAGAGAATATCTGATGAACAGGGACCATGAAAACATTTTCCAAATTATGATTAATTTGCAGAGTGCAATTCCACAATTCAAAAACTTTTCACATTCCCCTTGACTGGTGTTTCCTCATTGATTTCTCACCTGGGTGGATGTCATTGATAAAGTGAGTGGGAAGATGACGTCAGTGGCTTCAGGAGGGGGAGAGGCACTGAGTGGCAGCTACAGAATTAAGCTAGCTGCAGCCTGTTATATCCAATTCAAAAGCAGAAGTGGAAAAAAAAAAAAAATCACAAAAACGAAGAGGTCCAAAAAAGACATTTTTGATCTCTTAGAGAATAAAAGAGAATGCAGAGGGGCCCCGTATCATAGACAATTGGCGAACTTCTTGTCTGCCACTTCAGTCCCGGTGGAATTACATGTCAGTTGCATAAATTGCTTTAATTATTGGTTTGGCTAAAATGATATCCAGAGAGAAACTCTAGTGTCCTGTGGGAGCCACATCTCTGAAATACCCAGATTTGGAAATAATTAACCCCTCCAATATCTACCCCCACAGTCTGCAATCACCTAAATGTTGCAACAGCCCAAATGTGAGTTCTCCCTTCCCCGCAAAGTAGGGATTATGGGATGAGGGGAGATGGTGCCAGCTTAACTGGGGCCAGACACAGCTATGGTTTAAGCTGGAAGCAGGGACCTTTGAGGCTATCTATGCAACCTTCCAGTCCATTCAGGAAAGTAGAATATAACCAAATGGGAGGGTTTTTCATTGATTCATTCAACAAATCCTGATGGGAACTTACAACTTTCCAGGTGCTAGACGCTGGACACGCAAGACGAACATTCGCTTCACTAAACTCGCTTTACTAAGTTTTTAATTTCAGATGAAAAGCTGGAAATTACAATAAGAATTGGGACGGGAACAGAAAATAACAAGGGCAGTGAACTCTGGCAGAGTGGCCAGCTTTGATAGACACCTCCGTGAAAGGTGTGGAGCAGCTGGCCACGGGAAGATGGAGAGCAAGCCCAGTCTATGTGGAGGGAATGGCATGAGCCAAGGCACTGAGATGGGAAATTAAATGTCTGCTTCCAAAAAAGAGCGAGACACTGAGAAAACAAAATCCACAAGTAGGACAAAGAATTAGGATCTAGGAGGAGCCACAGACAACAATTTGCCAGTCATCATGAGTTTATATTTTCTAAAGTATAGGCTGGGCACGGTGGCTCACATCTGTAATCCCCGCATTTTGGGAGGCTGAGGCAGGAGGATCACTTGAGCCCAGGAGTTCCAAGACCAGCCTGGGCAACATAGCAAGACCCTCTCTCTACAGAAAAAATTAAAAATTAGCCAGGAGTGGCTGGGCATGGTGGCTCACAACTACAATCCCAGCACTTTGGGAGGCTGAGGTGGGTGGATCACCTGAGGTCAGGAGTTTGAGACCAGTATGGCCAACATAGTAAAATCCTGTCTCTACTAAAAATGCAAAAATTAGCTGGGCATAGCGGCGGGCACCTGTAGTCCAAGCTACTTGGGAGGCTGAGGCAAGAGAATCACTTGAACCCAGGAGGCAGAGGTTGCAGTGAGCCAAGATTGCACCACTACACTTCAGCCTGGGCAACAGAGCAAGACTCTGTCCCAAAACAAAACAAATTAGCCAGGAGTGGTGGTGCATGCCTGTGGTCTCAGGTACTTGGGGGGCTGAGGTGGAAGGATTGCTTGAGCCTGGGAGGTCAGGGCTGCATTAATTGATGATTGTACCACTGAACTCCAACCTGGGTGACATAGCAAGACCCCATCTCAAAAATTAAAAAAAAAAAAAAAGTTTAGAGAGGTTCATTTCTGTCCCTGAAGTCTCACAGCAAGCCAGTGGAAGAGAGGGGCTAGATGCAGAGCTCCGAACTATTTTATATCATTACCTCCATACCCCCGTCTCTTCTTACCATATTCATCATGTTGTACAACGGACCTCTTGATTATTCCTCCTGTATAACTGAAATTTTATGTCGACAAAGTATTTTCCTAAATGGTTCTTCTCTTCTTAATAGATGTTCTGCTGTTGGATTAAATTTTTCCCCTGCCAGCCAGGCGCGGTGGTGAGCCACCATATGTAATCCTAGCACTTTGGGAGGCCGAGGCAAATGGATAACTTGAGGTCAGGAGTTCAAGACCATCCTGGCCAACATGGTGAAATCCTGTCTCTACTAAAAATGCAAAAATAAGCTGGGTGTGTGGCAGGTGCCTGTAGGCCCAGCTACTCAGGAGGCTGAGGCAGGAGAATTGCTTGAACCCGGGAGGCGGAGGTTTGCAGTGAGCCAAGATCTCACCACTGCCCTCCAGCCTGGATGACAGAGACTCAGTCTCAAAAAAAAAAGAAACATTTCCTTTGTCTTATAAACTATGAAGATTTTTTCAAAAGAAATAAGCTGATTTTTCTTCTATTTCGCCCCAACTCTCTTCATGATACCATGCCTGCCTCACACATACACCTTCTCTTAGGGAAAATGTGCTTCATACATGCAAAATGACGAACCAAGTCCTCTCTGTAACCAAGCAGAACAACTTGAGTTTAACTCTATTCTTATGCTTCCAAAATATTGGAACCCCTGTATGTTAAACAAGTGAATTGCAGATTTGGAAGGAAGGTAAGAGTTCATTTTGTTTTAATGCATTCATTCATTCATTTGCACACTCATTCAACTGGCCAGTGATCCCCTGAGGAATGCACAGTGCCCAGAGCCTGACTACTTCCCTGGCGACTGCACTTTCCCATGCTGCTCTGATGTCCTGTGTACTTGTCTGTACCCTCCATGAGACCAAGAGCTCCATGGGGAGGGCATCGACCTAGCCTGAGCACCAGAGAGCCCCCAGTGCTTAGCATAGTGCCCAGCATGTAAAAAGCGCTGAAGTCAAAGGAATGGCTGAATGGATGGCTGAATAAGTAAGGGCTGAATATCCTCAGCTCTTAATGAGAAAAGTCACCTGTGAGAAGGTAATCTGTGGAGATGCATGCCCCAGCTTGTCTTCAAGCACTGTCAACAGGGAGTTCAGATACCATTAAATGCTCATCCACCATGAAGGACCACTGAAGTCCAGCAACAAATTCTACAGGGACCATGGTCCTCCCAACATTTCCCAAATTTCCTGTCCTATTGTTTCCAACAGGCAACACATGTGCATTATTCCAGAGTCAAAGCAAGGCAACAAAATGCACTTTGGGAAGCCCCAGCTGCTCTACTCCCCAAGCCCTGTCTCCTGCTCGCCCTACGTACAGTGACCATGAAGACTGGTTTGTCTGGAACAGTTCCAAACTATGTTTGTTGTCTTGTTATAAATATTGTTTTTTGAGACGGAGTCTTACTCTGTCGCCAGGCTGGAGCGCAGCGGCGCAATCTCGGCTCACTGCAACATCCGCCTGGGTTCAAGCGATTCTTTCGCTTCAGCCTCCTGAGTAGCTGGGACCACAGGCGCGTGCCACCACGCCCGGCTAATCTTTGTATTTTTAGTAGAGACGGGGTTTCACGATGTTGACCAGGATGGTCTCGATCTCTTGACCTTGTGATCGGCCCGCCTCGGCCTCCCAAAGTGCTGGGATTACAGGCGTGAGCCACCGCACCCGGCGTGTTATAAATATTAATAGCAACCCTCTCACTCTCAAAATTATTCCATTTGGGCAAAAAATAATATGTTGACCCTATATATAGTTAGGCACTTTCACCACTTCCTTCAAGCTTGGCTTGATGCAGAATCAAGCCAACAGGAGTATGCATTTCTGTTTCTCCCTCTGTCTTAAGTATTCTTTTCAGCACCTGGCTTCTCTTCTTCACAACAGGGAACCCTTTTGCAGAGATGATCCTCATCGTTTCTTTCTTTTTTCTTTTTCTTTTTCTCTTGCAGCTGCATGGCACCCACCGTGTAGAGGTCTCGGCTCACCGCAACCTCCGCCTCCTGGGTTCAAGCAATTCTCCTGCCTCAGTCTCCCGAGTAGCTGAGACTACAGGCGTGCACCACCACGCCCGGCTAATTTTTGTGTTTTTACAAAATTATTAATCAGTCTGCTACTGATGGGCAAGTGGTTATTTCCAATTGTTATTACAACCACTGGATCAATGCTATTCATTTACATGTGTGGAGTTGTATTTATAGAAAAATACTCAGAGGTAGGATTGCTGGGTCTAATGCAAGTGTATCTGTAATTTTAAAAGATATCACCAAATCTCCCTTCATTGAGGTTGTGAGGTTCTGTAGTTCTAACACAAGATCTGAGAGCTCATGTTTCACTGCAACTTTGCTCTTAAATGTCTCACAGACTGCATGATTTCATCCAAAATGTGAAACTATATCCCAGAGGGAAGCACCATTGGCTTGCTCCTTTCCCCAAACTAGACTTGGCTCCCTAGACCTGGCAAAGACGTGGTAGTACACTGCTTATTTCAATAAGATATAATTTGGTGATTTTTTTTTTTTTTGAGATGGAGTTTCGCTCTTGTTACCCAGGCTGGAGTGCAGTGGTGCAATCTCGGCCCACCGCAACCTCCGCCTCCTGGGTTCAAGCAATTCTTCTGCCTCAGCCTCCCAAGTAGCTGAGACTACAGGCATGCGCCACCACACCCAGCTAATTTTTGTATTTTTAGTAGAGATGGGGTTTCATCATGTTGACTAGGATGGTCTCGATCTCTTGACCTCATGATCCAGCCCCCTTGGCCTCCCTAAATGCTGGGATTATAGTCATGAGCCACCGCGCCTGGCCATAATTTGGTGATTTTTAAACAACATTCTCTCTATCAGACACTTTCATCAACACTAAGAACTTTCAGTATTTTCCTATCTTTTTTTTAGTGATTAAGTTTTTCTAAGAAACCACCTAACAATAGGGTTGTTAACTGGTGGTGTTTCTTCAGTCAGATGCATAAAAAGAATTATTAAGAGCTATGGAAGACTGTCCTGTCCGTAGAGCTGTGGTAATTCCGCACGTAGCATTTGGCCCTGTCAATAGATCCGTGGTATCTATTGTAGTATCTTGGCCCTGTCAGTAGATCTGTAGCAATCTGGCATGTAGCATTTGGTAAGTACTTACCTGATGTCACACCTTTCAAACTCTTCAGGCTGATGAGGTAAATTGGGTGCGTTGCCCACATCCTGCTGTGCTAAAAATGAGGCTACGTCATTTAACTCATGATCGAAGCATTTCTCGAGCTGAGGTCCGTAGGCCACCTGTATCTAAGGCACCTGAAGTGCTTGTTAAAGGGCAGGTTCCTAGACTGTACTTCAGAGCCGCTCAGTTTCTCTCTGCCAGTCTCTTCTAATGTCATCGTTCTGATCATTGCCACTGTGGTCATAGTACTGGACGTCGTGTGCAGGACACCATGCCAGTGACCCGCAGAAAACTCCTAGCTCTTCTGACTGATTTTTAGAGAGCATTGTTTTCCCTTTCTTCTCTCTTTCTCTCCTTTTTCTTTCTTTTTCTGTCTCATTGTTTTTTGAGACAGAGTCTAGCTCTGTCACCCAGGCTGGAGTGCAGTGGCACAATCTTGGCTCACTGCAACCTCCACCTCCCTGGTTCAAGCGATTCTCCTGTCTCAGCCTCCTGAGAAGCTGGGATTACAGGCGTACACCACCACACCTGGCTAATTTTTGTGTTTTTAGTAGAGATGGGGTTTCACCATGTTGGCCAGGCTGCTCTTGAACTCCTAACCTCATGATCCACCCGCCTCAGCCTCCCAAAGTGCTGGGACTGTAGGCGTGAGCTGTTGTATCCGCTGTCTCACAGTTTTTAAAAGAATGTTTTATGGGCTGGCCACAATGGTTCACACCTGTAATACTGGTGCTTTGAGAGGCCAAGGCAGGAGGATCACTTGAGGACAGGAGTTCAAGACCAGCTTGGTCAACACAAGACCCCCATCTCTACGAAAAATTTAAAAATTAGCTGGATTTCCAGCTACTTGGGAGATTTCTTGTGCCTAAGAATTCGAGGCTGCAGTGAGCTATGAACACACCACTGTACTCCAGCCTGAGTGACACAGCAAGACCTTTCTTTAAAAAAATTTTTTTAAATGTTTTATTACAAAAATGTTCAAACATATGTGAAAGTAGAAAGAATAGTATAATAACCTAGGTATCCATTGTCAATGTTAATAATTATTAACTCATGAGTAATTCTGTTTCATCTGTATCCCCACCAATGTGCCCCCAGTGCCTGGAAATCCCAGAGTTCATATTTTCCCTCTGGAAACATAATGTAGTGTGTATCTAGAATGCTTCCTGCTCCCAGAGAGCAGCAGCTGAGCCAGGGAATGAGGCCCCTCGGGCAGGTGGAGGGAGGTTACCTTGGAGGAAGGATGGCCTAGTTGGGTGTCTGGTGCATGTCCTCTGAGCTGTGTTATTCTGCGATGAGGGGCTGTGCTAGGCACATTCTAAGGTCCTACCTGGCTCTAAAATGCAGGCTCTGTTCTGTGTCCTGAAGTGACTGTCCCTGCTTAATTGTTATGGCTTAAATACTTCCCAGACTTTCCCCACACTTTAATAGGTTTAGCTTCTGAATTCCACCAGCATTTTGCCCTCATTCCCTATATAAGCACTTAAATTCCAAAAAGTACCCTAAAAATCCCACAGTCCTACAGTCCTCCTCAAAATCCTGCCTGAATTGGAAGCAGATATTTTCTTCTCTTTTTAAAGAAACAGATGGCTGGCCAGGTGCAGTGGCTCACGCCTGTAATCTCAGCCCTTTGGGAGGGGGAGGGAGGCAGATCACCTGAGGTCTGGAGTTCAAAATCAGCCTGATCAACATGGAGGAAACCCCGTCTCTAGTAAAAGTACAAAATGAGCATGGTGGTGCATGCCTGTAATCCCAGCGACTCGGAAGGCAGAGGCAGGAGAATCGCTTGAACCCAGGAGGTGGAGGTTGCAGTGAGCCGAGACTGCGCCATTGCACTCCAGCCTGGGCAACAAAAGCAAAACACTGTCTCAAAAAAAGGAGAGAGAGAGAGAAAGAGAGAGAAAAGAAACAGATGGCCATATGCAATAAAATTTCTGTTTTTATAGAGAAAACCCTAGCACTTTATTAACTATGATACCAAATACTACTTTTTAATTTTATAGCTATGATAAACTATCATCTGTGATTCTCTAAAACCTGAAAAGCCTTCTGGCTTAGCTGAGTCTTGGGGCAGAACAGACCTACGGTGAAACTGAAACGTTTGAAAGTACTGGAAGTGCTTTGACTGAACAGATGCTCACACATGTCACGTCAATAACAGAGATAATAAGGAGACAGCAAGGATAAAACACCCACCAAAACTGTGGGCACTACCAAAGAACCCTTTTCATCATGTCGGAGTTACAGTTCATACTAAATTGTCACAGGGGATGTTGGAAGATCAGGCTCCTGACTGCTCTTTGACCCAAAGAGCAAAGGACTTCTTGCTTCTGGAACTGTTTTTCATGAAATTGGCGATCTCGCTTTCTGATTTCTACAGATTCTTTTTACTCTAATACATTTCCATCAGCCAGGATCTTTCATCACAAGGTGAACGCTGCCTAAAGGAGATCTATTTCCTCAGCCTGAAGACACCACTAATGTCTTGTGAAAGACCATGGCTTCAGAGAAGAAGCAGACCTGGCCACAAAACTCAGGTCTCCCAGCCTGGCCAGTGCCTTGCTGCGTGACACCCAGGCTCTTGGCTTTAAGACCACTCAGTGGAGGCCATTTGAACAAAATCAATCCCTGCTATCAGGCATCCCGGAAAAAAGGGTAGGCACCGGTTCCATTTTGTTGTTGTAACTCGATCAGCCTAGAGTTCAAAACCGTCTATAAAAGATGTGTATAACATGAGAAAATTAAATGTCCAAGAATGTAGATCAGATTAGGTTGTCATAAAATAGGAATCTCTGAAGTCATAAAAAATTACAAGGTAGAGGTACATTTATTGACATAAAAATATTCTGTAGTCTTTGGGAGGCCAAGGCGGGTGGATCACGAGGTCAAGAGATCGAGACCATCCTGGTCGACATGGTGAAACACCATCTCTACTAAAAATACAAAAAAATTAGCTGGGCACGGTGGCGCGTGCCTGTAATCCCAGCTACTCAGGAGGCTGAGGCAGGAGAATTGCCTGAACCCAGGAGGCGGAGGTTGCAGTGAGCCGAGATCGCGCCATTGCACTCCAGCCTGGGTAACAAGAGCGAAACTCCGTCTCAAAAACAAAAACAAAAAATCTGTAGTAGATTTTATTTTCTTTTGTTTGTATTTCTTTTTTTTCCTTCTCTTTGCAATGGTGGATGCTACCACCAACTATAGGAAACATCAATAAACAGTCAGATACCCTATTCCTTTGCAATCTAAATAGATACTAGAATTCTGAGAACGTGAGTGTTGCTGCGAATAGTTTCCATAAATCAGGACGAGGAAAACTGGTGGCTCCTTCAGTGACGTGAAACTCAGAGGCCTCGTGGAGATCAGATCTCCCTTAGCGGAAAAGTAGCCTGTGCCGCTGGAAACCTGATCCTTGGGTAGTTCTGTCACTACTGGGGGAGTCCATGGGGGGATAGTTCCTTACTTAATATTTTCCACAAAACAGTCTGGATGGAAAAGTGAAATCAGTGCAGCTGCAATGTTAGAAATAAGATGATAAAATGCCAATTCAGTATTGAGGCAGGTGAAAAGGAAGGATGTCCCTTACTGTTTAAAGGCCTTTGAATCTGAGGGCACGTTTCCAGGGATTACTCACAAAGAGAACAAAATGCAGAGCAAACATCCAAGGCAGGTCAAGAAGGCACTTCTCTACAATTAGAAGTTTTGTCTGAATTCTCCTCGGACAGTGGAAAGTTTATAAATGTATAAGTTTGTTCCTGAAATAAACATTTATCAAGCACCTATTGTATAGCAGCTTGGCGATACAGACATGAGAAAATACAGTCTCTCGGCTTGAACACGATCTCGGTCAATTCAGAGTCAGCAAAAGCTGTTTCTGTGACATAGACAGGCAGCTGTGGGAACGGAAAAGGGGAGGTGGCCTCTGGCCGCAGGGATGCAATTCTGAATGCCACGGTGGAGCGGGGGGGTAGAGAGGGTGGCCTATTTGAAAATGGTGAGCCCCTTGTCTTAGCCAGACGCCAGGAGATGGCCAGTGAAGGACTGTGGCCAAGAAGACCAGAGGGTAAGGCAGCAACTAGTTTGTTAGGCCTCTATTAGACCAACGAGTTTAGACTTCATCCTACGGGAAATAGCCACAGAATTATTTTCACTAGGGTTTATTATTATTCTATATAACAATATAATTTCTGTCAGTAACATCAACCTTAGGACCAAGGCATTATCCTGCCTATTCCTGGAGTCACTAAACGCCTTCATTTCTTTCTTTCTGTGAGTAGGGGTTGAGAACAGGATGCAGCCATCACAAGAAGTCACTGACTTGACCAACAGCATTTGTAAGAAATCATTAGGACTATCCTAAGCCTCGATAGTGTAAGACTAGATTTATTATTCATTCATTCATTTATCCAAAATAATCATCGTGGACACTCACCATGTATTAGTGATTGTGCCAGGGCTTGGAAATACAACAGGTGTGACCCCCTACCCTTTGTCAGCCTACAATCTAATGGGAGAAACAGACAAACAGAACCAAGTGTAAATTAGTTCAACCATTGTGGAAGACAGTGTGGCGATTCCTCAAGGCCTTAGAAATAGAAATTCCATTTGACCCAGCAATCCCATTACTGGGTATATATCCAAAGGACTATAAATCGTTCTACTATAAGGACACATGCACATGAATGTTCATTGCAGCACTGTTTACAATGGCAAAGACCTGGAACCAACCCAAATGCCCATTGATGATAGACTGGATTGGGAAAATGTGGCACATATACACTATGGAATATTATGCAGCAATCAGAAATGATGAGTTTGTGTCGTTTGTAGGGACATGGATGAATATGGAGAACATCATCCTCAGCAAACTGACACAAGAACAGAAAATGAAACACCGCATATTCTCACTCATAGGCGGGTGATGAAAAATGAGAACACATGGACACAGAGAGGGGAGTACTAAACACTGGGGTCTATTGGGGGTAAAAGGGGAGGGTCAGCGGGAGGGGGAGGTGGGGAGGGATAGCCTGGGGAGAAATGCAAAATATGGGCGAAGGGGAGAAAGGAAGCAAAACACACTGCCATGTGTGTACCTATGCAACTGTCTTGCATGTTCTGCACATGTACCCCCAAACCTAAAATGCAATAAAAAATTTAAAAAACAAAAAACAGAACAAACAATAGGAATACAGTGTGATAGCACTGGCCTCGAAGCAGCCCTTCTTCTCAACTCAACAGGAACCTTTCCCTGCAGCTCTGGGCTGAAACTATTCTTAAAGGGATGCAGGCCAAGGACCCTGCTATCAAAATACTAACGCTGACTCCTGCTGTCCCAGAACGGTTTTATTCCCCTGTGTTCCGAAAGGTGTTTGGTCTTCAACAGTTCCCTGACTGGTGCGACAGACACTAAATGGAAGCCAAACTCTTGGTGGGTTTTAGTTATATAGCTAAATAGATAATAACTAGTCCTTTTTCCAATGTAGATAAAAAAGCATCGTGGTGAATAAAATACAAGTTCATTTGAAAATGTTACTGGATTCACTGCAACTTTGATCGTTTTTTATTCTTGCCCCCAATCACTAGGTACCAAAAATACAATTACTAACATGTAGGAGAATCCTCCAGATTAGTTTTATGTTAAGCAGCAAACTTCATTCATTTAAATGTTGTGAATTACAAGTATGAAGAATAAATTCTTAGTGGGGTGGGGAGGTGTATTAGTCAGTTTTCTCCTAAATGAAACATTTCATCCAGAAACTATTGGAGATAGATAGATAACAGATAGATGATAGATAGGCAGATAGATAAATAGATAGATAGATAGATGATAGATGATAGATAGATAAACAGATAGATGATAGATAGATAAATAGATGATAGATAGTAGATAGATAGATGATAGATAGACAGATAAATAGATGATAGATAGATAGATGGATAGATGATAGATGATAGATAGATAAATAGATGATAGATAGATGATAGATAGTAGATAGGTAGATGGTAGACAGATAGATAGACAGATAGGTGATAGATAGTAGATAGATAGACAGATAGATGATAGATAGACAGATAGATGATAGATAGATAAATAGATGATAGATAGATAGTAGATAGACAGATGATAGATAGTAGATAGATGATAGATAGTAGATAGATGATAGACAGATAGATAGATGATAGATAGACAGATAGATGATAGATAGATAGATGATAGATAGTAGATAGATAGATGATAGATAGATGATAGATAGATAGTAGATAGATGATAGATAGATAGATGATAGTAAATAGATGATAAGATAGATATATAGTAGATAGATAGATAGTAGATAGATATAGATAAACAGATAGATAGATAGATGATAGATAGTAGATAGATAGATATAGATAGATAGATGATAGACAGATAAATGATAGATGATAGATAGATAGTAGATAGACAGATAGATGATAGATAGTAGATAGATAGATGATAGATAGATAGATAGATAGATGATAGATAGTAGATAGATGATAGATAGATGATATGATAGTAGATAGATAGTAGATAGATAGATGATAGATAGATAAATGACAGATGATAGATAGATAGATGATAGATGATAGATAGATAGATAGATAGTAGATAGATGATAGATAGATAGATAGTAGATAGATAGATAGATGATAGATAGATAAAAGAGATTTAGGATGAGGGACTCACTCCCGTGATTATGGGCCGAGAAGGCCTGTGATCTGCAGTCTGCAAGCTCTAGGCCCAGGAGGGCCAGTGGTACGGTTCCATTTCAATGGTGGAAGTCACAGTCCAAGTGCAGAGGTTTGAGGACAAGCAGTGCTGATGTGCAAGGATGACAGAAGATGGACGTTCCAACTTAAGCAGGGAGCAAATGTGCCTTTCCTCCACTTTTGCCTTCTATTCGGGCCTGCAGGGGAACGGTGATGCCCACCCACATTGGTGAGGGGAATCGTCACTCAATCCACTGACTCAAATGCTAATTTCTTCCAGAAACACTGTTACACTCTTAGAAAAATAAATGTTTTGCCAGCTATCTGGGCATCCCTTAGCCCAGTCAAGTGGACACCTAAAATTAACTGTCACAGGAGGAGAAAAGGGAAGGGCGAGGGTATGTAGGAAAGCAGGATTCCTGGGAAGGAGGAGCCAGGCATTGAGGAGACGCCATTCGAAGTGTGTGTATTTAATTCATTTACACCAGACTCCTGGAGTTCCCAGGTGGGCTAGCATATGCTTTGGTTATGTTGTAGGTGGGCAAGCCCCATTCTACATAGCCGGTGATGACTGGTTCAATTAATTTTTTTTTTTTTTACTAAATTGATTAAACTAATTGGTTAATCATCTCCTTTAGCGTCACATAGATAGAACCTAGCCATCAAATGTCGGGGTTCCCTGAGGGCAAAGACCAGGCTGGCCTACTGCCTGTTATAATTCAGTTTCCCTAAATTCAGAATTCCCCTCCTGCAATGCAATCCACTGCATGTCTGCTTGTCACCTGCCTCTCTTTGTGCTGCCCTGTGAGCACTGTGACTCCGGGAACTGGCGTAAGAAATGATACTCCGCCTCCTGCTTCTGCTATGAGTAATAAAGTCCTGGGCCTCTGACATGTTCACATACGACATATGTCATAGGTTCCACCAGCACCCACGAAACTGAGGCAAGCTAACTTGCAGGCGGGGCAAAATCCCAGCGTTTTTACACTTCTCGACAGCATCCTCTGTGCTTAGCTGAAGACACAGGTCCAGCCATTTAGGTCCTTGACATGGCCCCAATATACCAACGAACCACAATACTCAAGGGAATGCAGAAAATGTGAAGCTTCAGCTTATGAAGCGTTCACCCGTATTGAAAAGAAACCTGGGTACATGACTGGAATCTACCTCTAAGACCACATCAATTCAGAACACTTGCCACGTAGTCCCCTTTATCATGAGCTGGCAGGCTTCGCTAGGATGATTCTGAGCCATCCTCTTTCAGTGGCAATAAAAGAACTATTCCCAAGTCTGTGTGCTACGCTTTGCACAGAATAATGCAAACAGAGTCTCCTAAAAAGCATAACCCCTCGCTTTTGTTACTAGTGGAATCTGTCTGCTACCAGTGCTCATTTGCCTCTGTTAAAAAAAAAAAAAAAAAAAACTCGCCTGGGCATGGTGGCTCACACCTATAACCCTAACACTTTGGGTGGGCAGATCACGAGGTCAAGAGACTAAGACCATCCTGGACAACATGATGAAACCCCATCTCTACTAAAAATACAAAAAATTAGCTGGGCGTGGTGGCACACACCTCTGATCCCAGCTACTCAGGAGGCTGAGGCAGGAGAATCGCTTGAACCTGGGAGGTGGAGGTTAGTGAGCCAAGATCACTCCACTGCACTCCAGCCTGGCGACAGAGCAAGACTCCATCTCAAAAAAAAAAAAAAAGGTCCATCCTGAAGATGGTACAGAAAGCAGAGTAAATAATGCAGTTGTCCCCCTTATTCACAGTTCTGTTTTCCATCGTTTCAGTTACTCATGGTCAACTGTGGTCTAAAAATATTACAGTATTCAGAGAGAGAGAGAGAGAAACAGTCCGTATTCACATAACTTTAATCACAGCATATTATTATAGTTTCTCCATTTTTATTATAATCTCCCTCTATGCCTAATTTATAAATTCAACTTTATCGTAGGTGTGTATATATATGAAAAAAACAGTGTATCTAGGACTTGGTACTGTCCATGGTGTCGGGCACCCACGGGGCGGCTTGGAAGGTGTCCCCCATGGATAAGGGGGACCTACTGTACTGACCTACTATTTGTGCATCTGCCTTGGGAACAGAAGTCAAAATTCCTGCTCCAGCGACCTTTTGTGGATACGTTTGTTCATTACTGCCTTTGAGGATGTCCCTGGACAGTGAACTCTGCCTACTAAAAACCATGATGGCGGCCTTGCTTCTATTCCGCTGGGGATTTCCTTAATGTTGGGCTCAGCTCAACCACCTGAATCACCACACACAACTACAACTTCACACATTCACTAAACTCCTAGACCTTGCACTTGCCTCCAAATGCCAGCCTTCCTGGGCTTTCTGCCTTCATGCCCAGATGAGCAGTATTCACTCACTTCGTCATTAAGCAGACTCTCAGCTCTGGCTGGTGCAAACCATCCTTCCCAGTTTCCCACACAGGGCCCATCATCTGGGCCACGGATCTGACATCAGCTCTTCCTGATCACCATGACAACTTTACAACCTGACATTTAAGTGCCCTTTGTTTTAATTTCTCATTTAGTGCATATATTTTAATTTACAATCTACAAGGCAAAAGGACAATTTTTACAAATAGGAAAACTACTTTTAAAAAATTCAATGCTGGCCAGGTGCAGTGGCTTACGCCTGTAATCCTAACACTCTGGGAGGCGGAGGTGGGTGGATCACCTGAGGTCAGGAGTTCGAGAGCAGCCTGGCCATCATGGTGAAACCCCACCTTAAAAAACAAAACAACAACAACAAAAAATAAAATAAAAAGCATAGAGAGATTTTAAAAACCTAATAATCAATGCCGAAAAGAGGCTAAGAAACAGAGGATTCAGTAAAAAGTTTTAAAATATGAGTAACTTGGTGTCCAGGGGAGAAGAAGGGAAGAATTAGGCAGAAGGTTATTTGCCAAGTTAACAGTTGGGACTTTTCCAGAATGGACGGGCGATATCAAACTGTATTAGGAAGCGCCACAAAACCAAGAAGCTGAATGTAAAGAAAAGGACACTTTTGCAAACTGCAGCACAAATGCTGAAAACCAAAGACAAAATTACCTTAGAATGAACTAACAAAAGAAGAAAAACAAGCTTCAAGTTAGTGACAATAAGACTGACAGTTAACATTCCAACAGAACCAATAAGGCCGGAGACAATGGAATGATACCTTCGAAATGCCAAAAGGGAGTCGTCGTATCCCTGTTTCCTCCAAAATGTCTTTTAAAATGGAAATTAAATACATTTTCAGATAAGAGAATTCAGCAGTAGCAGACCAGCCCTAATAAAAACAGCAACAGATCTTCAGGCAGAAAGAAAGAGATCCCAGATGGCAGCTCATGCAGAAAAGAATGAAGAAAAAAACCAAGAGGGGATCACACAGGGGACGATAGGTGAATGTCGATGATTAAATTATCATCATAAAATCCGTAGAGGTTTAAATATATACAAAGCAAAATGCATGGCTTTGGAATCACTTTGGAAAACAATGTGGTAGCTTCTTAAAAAGCTCAGCGTACATTACCATGTGACACAGCACTTCCAGTGTCCGTGAAACGGTGAATGTCAGCACAGTAGAACACCACCCAGCCCAGTATAATAGCAGAAAGCAAATGGCAGGGTAGTTGATCTGGATTTAAAAACGACTACTCCTTGCAGAAGACACACTACAAAGATAAGATACAGAATTCAGAAGTATAGAAAGTAAGGAAATAGAAAAAATAAATCATGCAAACATTAACCCCAAAAAGCCAAGGTTATCACATTAATACAAGAGAAAGTAGACTTTCTCTTGGAAAAGATGGAAACACAGAGAGAGTAGGATGCCTGGAGCTTTCCAAAGAGGGAGATGAGAGGCTGAGAAGCTCAGCAGAGGCACCAAAAGCTCATGACACTTGGAAGAAATACCTAGTGCTCCTACACTACCAGAGGAGATTCTCGCAATGCCCCTAAGCTTTGGAAAGGCTGTAAGACTACACTCTAGGACTGAGAGTAAACTGTAAGTGGGCTGACCTTCTCAGAGACTAGAGCCAGGTTCAGATCATCTCAATCTCTGATTAGACTCAGGCTGCCTGGGATTAGACTCAGAATCCTTAACTAACGAGAAGAAAAACTGTTCCTCTTTATTGAGAGATAACGTCTGATGTTGCAGTTTACCTCTTCAGTTCTTTATATGCAGTGTCTGCACTCATTGAAAAAACATTGATAAAGGCAAAATAATTACTGGATATCCATAGGGATATTTCAGGATAATATATAATTTAATTTACCAGAAAGATAGAATAATTATTCAAATGTATGCAGCTATGTTATTAGATGCAATCATTTGAATAATTATTCTATCTTTCTGGTAAATTAGACAAAAATTAACCTTTTGATGGGACCAAATGAATAATTCTACAATAATAGTGGGAGTTTTAATATACCTTTCTCATTAAGAAGACAAAAACAAAACGAAAACCAGGTGCAGTGGCTCACACCTGTAATCCCAGCACTTTGGGAGGCCGAGGTGGGAGGACTGCTTGAGCCCAGGAGTTTGAGACCAGCCTGGGCTATGGAACAAGACAAAAAATAAAATGAGCTCGGTGCCCTGGTACATACCTGCAGTTTCAGCTGCTTGGGAGGCTAGGGTAGGAGGATTGCTTGAGCCCAGGAGTTTGAGGCTGCAGTGAACTATGATCTCACCTGAGTAACAGAGCAAGACCCCATCAAGGGAAAAAAAAAAACTAATTAATTAATTAAAAATTCAGATAAATATTTCTTAAAAGACAAAAATAGATTTGAACTTCACAATTAACAAAGTTGATCTACTTGACATATGAAGACTATTTCACCTAATGCTGCAGAATTATCTTTAAAGTACACTCGGAGTATTTATAAAAATGATCACATGCTGATGCTAAATTTAATCTCAACAAATATCAAAGGCGTGAAATAAAATAGTTTGTTGTCTGCCAATTGGAGAATTACATTTTATAATGTATTTATATAGATTATAAGAAGATAATGTGAAGATCCCTCCATGTGTGAAAATTAAGAATTATCCTTTAAATAATCCATAAATCAAAGAAGAAAAAGCAATGGATATTAGAACATATTTTAGTAGAATGAAAATAAAAAGATTACAAAGAATGTTGTTATGAGTGGCTAAAGCCACAGAGCAAAATTTATACCTGTACAGTGCACACAATAAAGACAAGGCTGAAAAAACGATAATGTAAGCGTCTCTGAGACTGGAAAAAACACAGTCAAGGCCGGGCGCGGTGACTCACACCTGTGATCCCAGCACTTTGGGAGGCTGAGGCGGGAGGATCATGAGGTCAAGAGATTGAGACCATTCTGACCAACATGGTGAAATCTGTATCTACTAAAAATGTAAAAATTGGCCTGGCGTGGTAGCACATGCCTGTAGTCCCAGCTACTCTGGAGGCTGAGGCAGGAGAATCACTTGAACCCGGGAGGCAGAGGTTGCAGTGAGCCGAGACTGTGCCACTGCACTCCAGCCTGGCGACAGAGCGAGACTCCGTCCCTAAAAAGTAAATAAATAAACCAACAACAACAAAAAAAAAACCACTCAAAGTGCTTTATTGCTGTTCTTTCACTGTATGACAACAATCAACACAGAAGACTTCTGTGCTCAAATGTGGGGGTTTCTCCCCAAACACCAAGAAAGCAAGCAATTCTGCAGCCAACACCCCAGCTGGGTGTCCTCCAATTCCACTCCAGCATGATCCACCTGGAGAGAGATCCCACGGGCTGAAAGTCCCTGAGACTGCTCCCACCTCAGGCACCAGTCACAAGTCTGGGCCTCAGGAACTGCTGACCAGTGAGCTTCAAGTTGGAGTTCCCACAACTCCCTCTCTGAATTTGATTAATTTTCTCCCAGAGAACTCAGAAAAACACGTAAGTTTACCAGTGTAATATAAAGGATATTACAAAAGGCACAGATGAAAAGATGCAGGGGCGAGGTGTAGGGGAAGGGACACAGAGCTTCCAGGCCTTCCCAGGCTGCACCTCCTGCAGGAACCTCCCCGTGTTTGGCCAGGGCTCTCTGTATCCTATCCTCTGGGGCCTTTTATGGAGACTTCACTGGGCAGGCATGCTGGACAACCATGTAGATACGTGACTGGACGAGAAAGGTCAGATCTAATCATAGACTGAATGGGGACGCCCAGCAAGGCCTGACCTGTTCAGATTCTTCTTGGTCTCTTTGTGCAGCATACATTCTCCAGGGTGTGGGGCAGGACCCCTTCAGATATGAGGGTCTTATGACGCACAATCAGAAAGGTAGGGGGATATTTGAGCCCTGCCTTGGGCAAGTGCAAGGAGGGCAGGAGAAGGTCAGAGAAAGAGAGAAGTTTTGTTTCCTGAGTCCTGCTTCTGAGGCCTAAAGTTCCACGACATTATTACAAGACTATAAGAAGAGCATGGGAGTTATAAGACAGGAGCTGTGCATAAAAACCTATATATATTTTCATCATTTACGTATTATAAAATATTGGTTAGAAAAATATCAAGTTAAACTCAAAGATAGTAAAAGAAGAGAGAAAGTATAAAAGAGGAGAATTAAATGGAATAGAAAACAAATATATAGGCCGGGCGTGGTGGCTCGAGCCTGTAATCCCAGCACTTTGGGAGGACGAGGGGAGGGGGGAGTCACCTGAGGGTGGGAGTTTGAGACCAGGCTGACCAACAGGGAGAAACCCCGTCTCTACTAAAAATACAAAATTAGCCAGGTGTGGTGGCGCATGCCTGTAATCACAGCTACTCAGGAGGCTGAGGCAGGAGAATCGCTTGAACCCAGGAGGCGGAGGTTGTAGTGAGCCAAGATTGCACCATTGCACTCCAGCCTGGGTAAGAAGAACAAAACTCCATCTCAAAAAAAAAGTCAAAAAAGAAAACGTGTGTGTGTGTGTGTGACTTTTTTTCTCTTTCTCCTCTTTTCCTTGATCCATTCCACCAGGGACTTACGACTTTGCTAGTCTTTTCAAAGAACTAGCCACCACGCCCAGCCATGGTGTGTTGTCATTCTTGCAAAACTAAAACAGCAATGTCTAAAAAGGTGAAAACATTGTGACAAAATTGGCCTATTTCAACAGTAAGAACAGTTAAACACTTGAAAACAGTAAAATTCATCTCATTAACAGAAGAAAAGGACAAAACATAACACTGCCTTCTAGATAAATGCTGAAAACAAACTTCAATATACATTTATGATTAGGTCTTTAGCAAACATAAATAGAACTGCTTGAATCCGATAAAATACACCAACAAAAATCTTACGTAAACATTTTGATTAAATGTTAAAAAACTTTCCCTCTGAAATTGAGACTAGACAGGAGTGTCCTGGCCAATCTGATAAGCGAGAGAAAGCAAGCATAAGATTGTGAACCCAAGGACTAACCTGTTCCTATTTATAGGCAATTTAGAGATGCACATAGAAAATCCGCTGGGCATGGTGGTCACATCTATAATCCCAGCATTTTGGGAGGCTGAGGCAGGAGGATCTCTTGAGGTTAGGAGTTCAAGACCAGCCTGGGCAACATAAGGAGACCCCTATCTTTACAGAAAGTTAAAAACAAACAATAAAAAAGTACAGGCTTCGTGGCACGCCTGTAGTTCAGCTACTCGGGAGGCCGAGGCAGGAGGATCCCTTGAGGTCGCAGTAGGCCTTGATCACCCCACCGTACTCCAGCCTGGGTGACAGAAGGAAACCCTGACAAAAAAAGAAGAAGAAAATCCCAAAGAACCTACAGATGAGCTACTACATTTAAGTTTAGCCAGGTTGCTGGATATACACATGCAAAAACCAACTGTATTTTTTTATCTCAACAACAAGCAAAATTATTAAAAAATCAATTATAGCTTTTATAATAGCATAAAACCTATCATTAACAATGTAAAAAAAAAAAACCTAAATAAAGACATGCAAGACATCCTCAGTAAAACTGTAAAAATATTATTAAGAGAAATTTTAAAACATAATAAGTGAAAAGCTATATCATGTTCATGGATTAGTAGCTTCTATATGAAAATATCAAATATGTCAAGATCCATTAATTAATCTGTGTATTCAAAAGAAGTTCCAGGCCGGGCACGGTGGCTCACACCTGTAATCTCAGCACTTTGGGAGGCCGAGGTGGGCTGATCACTTGAGGTCAGGAGTTTGAGACCAGCCTGGCCAACATGGTGAAATCACATCTCTACTAAAAATACAAAAATTAGCTGGGCATGATGGCGGGCGCCTGTAATCCCAACTACTCGGAAGGGTGAGGCTGGAGAATCTCTTGAACCCGGGAGGCAGAGGTTGCAGGGAGCCGAGATTGTACTCCAGCCTGGGCGACAGTTCGAGACTGTCTCGAAAAACAAACACACAAAAAACAAAAGAAGTTCCAGGTTTATTTTTGTGGCAGTTGACCAGGTGACTCTAAAGTTTATGGAGAAACTAAAAGAACCACAGATAGAAGTAGTTACCCTAGAGGAAGGTCAAGTAACTAGTCTAAAGCAAATTAAATCAACAGGACACCATTTTCCGTCAATCAAATTAGCAAAGACATCCTAAATGGTAACACTCCATGTTGACAAGAGCGTAACAAACTAATTTTCTTATGCACATGCGGAAGAGTGCACATAGGTACAGCCTGTCTGGAAAGCCAGCTGGCAAGCAAATTGGCAAGAAAACATGGAGATGCTTAGAATTTCACATCCTCGATCACAGCGTTTCACCTTCTAGGAATCTATCCTTTGAAAATAATACTGATCATACACTTGGCTGAAGTTTTATGTCTGAGGGTGCTGCAGCCTTCTTTGCCATGGCAAAAGTTTGAAATCACCTAAATGTCCACACACGCGCGCGCGCACACACACACGATTAGATTACTGTGTCCGCCTATAGTGAGACGTGGCCCTCAATCAGAGGAAATGTTTCCTGAAGGCAACTTAATAAAATGGAGAAATGCTCCTAATTATAAAGTGGAAGAAGGAGATGCAAAGTGTATGCACTGGATCTCATTGCAACCTTTGCTTCCCAGATTCGAGCGATTCTCCTTGCCCCAGCCTCCTGAGTAGCTGGGATTATAGGTGCGCACCACCACGCCTGGCTAATTTTTGTATTTTGATAGAGATGGGGTTTCGCTATGTCGGTCAGACTGGTCTCGAACTCCTGATCCACTGGCCTCGGTGATCCTCAGGTGATCCACCCTCCTCGGTCTCCCAAAGGGCTGGGATTACAGGTGTGAACCAGTGCGTCCAGCCATTTTTAGCCTTTAAAAGGAGTTAAATGGCACTGTATGTGACAACGTGAGTGAACCTTGAGAACATTACATTATCTAAGTGAAGTAGGTGAGACACAAAAGGACAAATATTCTTATGATTCCACTTATAGGAGGCACCTCAAATAGGCAAATTGTTCGAGACAGCAAGTGGAATAGAGGTTACCAGGGGTCGAGGGAAAAGCAGGAATGGAGAATCGTTATTTGGTGGGTACAGAATTTCAGTTTCTTTTTCCAGGAAAAGTTCTGGAAATGGACAGTGGGAATGGTTGCACAACATCGTGATGGAACACTGCCACTCAATCACACCCTTGAAAGTGGCGGAAATGATAACTTTTATGTTAAGTACATTTTGCCACAGTAGAAAATGCATAGAAAAAAAAAAAACTGTATTCATGAATGTATTTAAAACACATGCTTTGAGATATAGGACAATGTGTAGTGAGATATTAAGACGTAATCTCAGAGTATGCATTGATTCATTGAAAAAAGAGAATTCTATTGAGCCCCTACTTGTGCCAGTTACTCTTCTCGTTCTGGGGACGGAGCTTTGTAAACAAGACAAGCAGCCTCTGGCCCTAGTGGAGGGGTAACAGACACTGGAGTTATAAGAAGATTCTTTCTTTTTTGCCCCTTCCTGTAGTTTTCAAATCTTTCCAATGGGCATTGTATTTTATGCATGGGAAAAATATAAATGGAAGAAGGGAGGCAATTATGAGGTCATATTCGCCTGAGATGGTTGTTGATTTTCCTCTTCCTCTTGGGCTTACGCTGTGAGCACAGACCTCATCAATACAGAGAGGACCAGGTCTGATGATGACGAGGGAGGGACGTAGGAAGATCAGAACTTACAGAGCAAGAGAGTGGCGCCTGCCCAGTCTGCCATCCTGCTGTCTCCTGGCTATGCTTTGGGCTTGCCGGCTTCCCCAGGCATCGGGACGCCAGTGACCTGTCAACTCCCCTCATTTTACCCAATGGGCATTTACGTCTATGTTCAAAAGATTCAGAGCTTCATTTTTTTGGTGCTGGGATTTTCATACCCTTAACCATAGTCCTGCAATCGCTCTTGAATAACTGTCTTGATCCCTCCTCTACTTACACCAGGCCATCCCACTTCTAGACACTCACAAAGCTATCCGAAACTATAAGGCAGAGGTTAATAAATGAAAGGGCTCAGCACCTTTCCTCCAAGAAATCATTGCTAATGTGGGGCTCCTCTTGCAACATAGCATAACTGAGAATTTCAGGGCCTGGCAATATAAAAAGTCCCCAGTGGCCTCATTTCTACATGTCCTCTCCACCCCCAAATAATTGACCCTAAGTTTTTGTTCATTCTTGTCTCATCTTGGCTGATATTAGTGGGGGATAGTCTGACCCAGATGAATGAAACTCTGCTTCCTTGATCATGGATGCAAAGAAACACCACCCCCGCACCTCCTCTGTGCCCAGATAGAGTCACTCAGAGCGTGCAGCTCTCTCCCTCCTCTGACAGCCTGCGCACCATGCTGTAAGAGATGAAACGGATCCGCAAGATGATCCCTGGTATCTCTGGCTACTGTTATTCTTCTGTATCCTTTGGCCTAGGGATCTATTTTAGGCAGGAACTTCTACTCCCTCTCTGTCAGAAACCTCTCTCATCTTTGAACTAGATTTTGGAAGTGTATGAACATCTGGTTTTTGGACTGTGAGTCCCCTTAAGGCTAATAGCATGTCTAATTTTAGCTAATGAATGAATGTTTAATTTATGAGTATATGATGAATGAATAAAACCAGTCTGATGGCTTCATTTTAATCTCATTCCAGGACAAATCTTACTTTCTATATTTCCCCACAAAAACTGATTTTTATTCTCCATTTCAATTGTTTTCATCTCCCCAAAATCTCCAATTATCAGCTCTTCCATGGAAAATTCCTCCTCTACTCTCTATTCTGACTTGTTCATGATCTAGTAGCTTTCTCTAAGGAAGGCTATGTGGTTTCGAGGTTATAAAGCTCAGGCTTCCTGAGTTCAAGTCCTGATTCCTCCATTTGATGGTTGTAACCTCTGTGTGCCTCAGTGTCCCCATTTGTAAATTGGGGCTAATGAAAGACACCATGTTGTGGGGTACTTGGGGGAGGGGTAATGAAGGGTAAAAAAAAGATCATCTATCATAGAGACTGGCAACTGAGGAAAGATTCAATAATGTTGACTGTTAGTAATTTTACTTAAGTAGATAGAAGTTATCACATTATCTAGGTAGGTTGTCCTTTCTTAATGGCCTTGGTCTCAACCAACACTATGGTATGGGGAGAAAATGTATAATTGACGTGTGAGGAAAAATCTGAAAGAATGGGTTGCTGGTGCCAGAAAGCAGGTGCCTGGAAAGTGTAACAGCTCCTCTCGCCCTGCCCGGAACCTGCACTCACATGCCTCAGAGCCTTGAGCCTCCAGATACTCCACCATCTGCTCAAGGTGTGAATTTAGCACGTGGAGAGCTCAGCAAGATTCAGCCTACTTATCAGTGTCTTATTCCCCCTTTCAAAGAAATGAGCATGAAATTATATGACATTTTGGCTGGGAATGGTGGCTCACGCCTGTAATCCTAGCACTTTGGGAGGCTGAGGTGGACAGATCACCCAAGGTCAGGAGTTCGAGACCAGCCTGGCCAACATGGCAAAACCCCTTCTCTACTAAAAATACAAAAATTAGCAGGGCATGGTGGCATATTACCGTGATCCCAGCTACCCAGGAGGATGAGGCAAGAGAATCACTGGAACCTGGGAGGACAGAGGCTGCAATGAACAGAAATTGTGCCACTGCCCTCCAGCCTGGGCAACAGAGCAAGAGTCTGTCTCATAAAAAAAAAAAAAAAGTATATGACATCTTTAAAACTGTGAGGATTTAGAGCTGGGATATCTTTTTTGTTACCTGAGGAGGGAAATGTGCTTACGGGGCTAATACCATTTTAATCTTGGGATAGGTCTGTTTGTCTTCTGGGGCATAGGGAAGAGTGAACACTTTCTCTGCCATAGGTAGAGAACTCTAGTCTTTATTTTCAACTCATACCCCTCACACTACTGTTCGATAATCACCTTTTTCTAGCCATGTAAGCTAGAAATAGTGATCTTTTTTAAAAAACACTTATTTATTATTTTGTATTTTTGAGATGGAATCTTGCCGTGTCATCCAGGCTGGAGTGCAGTGGTGCGATCTCAGCTCACCACAACCTCTACCTCCTGGGTCCAAGTGATTCTCCTGTCTCAGCCTCCCAAGTAGCTGGGATTACGGGCACCTGCCACCAAGCCCAGATGATTTTTGTATTTTTAATAGAGTCAGGGTTTCACCATGTTGGCCAGGCTGGTCTTGAACTACTGACCTCTGGTAATCCACCTGCCTTGGCCTCCCAAAGTGCTGTGGTTACAGGCATGAGCTACCGCACCCGGCCCCCCCTTTCTTTTAACTTTAAAATCCACTTTGACACTTTTAAAATGCCATCAATCTTGGGTATGAAGCTACTGTCCTGACTACCATGATGATTTCCTTCTGAAAGTGTTTTGGAGACATGAAATCATACAAATCACCTTTAAAGTGCAATGTCACTCTGATCCTATCAGGAAACACAGACGTCACTGGATTCCAACTGTGTCAATGCCCTGTTCTTCCTGTCTCTCAATATGCACCGAAACTGTGGGCTAAAGAATTCTTTTTCGTGGTTTCTTTCTCATTTCTGCTTTTTCGATTTTTAGAATGTCTTTGTTTCTTGGTGAGCAGTTATTTCCTGCCGCATGACCATGAGTCATGACCTTATTCTCTTCTTTTGATACAGGAGACAGCTTCATTAATTTACTAACGCATTCGTTCAACAACTAAACTTCTGCAATCCTCGTTTACTCACATACTTTTACAAGAACAAAAGGAGACCCACAAGCTCTTTTCAAACACATGTTTTTGGTCTTCACAACCCAAAAACCTGTATTTGAAACTGAAAATTAAATCATTCCGTGTTTATAGGCGTATTGATTGGTAGAAACATGGAAATCATTACCTGGATTTTTTTTTTTTTGAGACAAGTCTCACTGTCATTCAGGCTGGAGCACAGTGGCGTGATCTCGGCTCAGTGCAACCTCCATCTCCCAGGTTCAAGCAATTCTCCTGCCTCAGTCTTCCGAGTAGCTGGGATTACAGACCCACACCACCACACCTGGCTGATTTCTTTTTTTTTTTTTTTTTAATTTTTAGTCGAGACAGAGTTTTATCATGTTGGCCACACTGGTCTTGAACTCCTGACCTCCAGTGATCCACTGGTTTCAGCCTCCCAAGGTACTGGGATTACAAGCATAAGTCACCAAGCCCAGGCTGAATTGTTTTTTAATCCAATCCAATTCCATATTTTCCTCTAGAGAGACTGACTCATCAAGCCTATCTCCTTTTCCTGGAAACACAATCAAATTAACATCCCAGTCACCACTGCATTTCAGGTGGGGCCATATGAGTAGTTCTCACCAGTGGAATGTAGTGAAAATGAGATGCCGTCTCTTGGGGACGAAGGACGTGTTTCCTCTGCTGACATTTGCTGACTGGATGATGCTAGATGATCTTGAAACCCTGTGCTGAAGACTGAAGAACGGCAGTGGTGTCTCTGAATTATGTAGAAGGCCACTTGTCTAGCATCTGATGCCTCCTGAGTACGTTGTTAGGGATCTGGGATCGTCTGATACAGCAGTTAGGAGGCCCTGAATGACATAGCCCTCCTACTCTTTAAGTTGAACAAATCAGAGACTGCAGTGTTTGGGTAGCCTTGCTGTGTGGGGCTTCAGAGGAGATCTACAATCCTCCTACCATTTACTCTGTCTTCATGTGAAGTAATAAAACCTGTAATTCCTTCATCTTCAGCAGAACAGGAAAAGGGGCTCAAAGCCGCAAACACACCTTTGCTGCTCACCCACAGTGACGAGTTCATGAGCCTGGCAAGAGCTCTTCCTATTTGAGCATTTTATGAATACAGAAGCATGGGCGCCCTGGTGTGACTCAATGTCAGAATCCAAACAGGGCATCTGTCCCTAGCCCTTTCACTTCTTTTAGATCATTCAATATACATAATCTGTTTTCTTTCAAAATAGCATGGTTATCTAATTCCCTTCATTAGCAGGTAGTGAAAGAGGCCCCGGGCTTCCCATGACCTCATTCGCCGCGTCCCTGAGCTCATTTCGGGTTTTCCTTCTCACTCTTGTGACAGACACAATCTCACTTCTTTAATGTAAAGGTTTTTCTGCGGAAATGTGCTTCCTGTTTCCCCTCCATAACTTCCAGGCGTGACTGCCTGGGTCTCCTGTCATTATTCCCAGCCCACTGCCTCTTCATATCCAGGGGGACCTCTGTCTTCAGGAGCCTCCTTCACTACTGTTCCCTGGAAATTTATCTCAGATCATTTTCTTCTGGGTCCATCTCTTCTTTAAGAGAAATAATTTTAAAGACAAAGCTCCATAATGGAGATCTGTGTCTCTTTCCCACCACCTGTTTTCTGACCCTCCCCTCCTGGTTCAAGCCCCTGCAGGATGATTTGAACACAAACCATCGACCGCCAACTGAAATCAAACAAGATGATGTCCAATTTGCCCTTTTTTCTCTCTCATTTGTCCCAGTGTTTAGACTTCTCCAACAATCAATGAACAAATCCCTTTGGTACACTGTGCCAGGAACTTCGATGGGCGAACAGAAGAAATAGAAGCAAGCTCACCAGCAACTTAGGAGGCTCACTTACACAAGCCATTCAAGAGTAAGGCACCATCCCCTAGTGCGTACAGAAAGTGCATTCAGAATTGCAGAGGGGAGAGGTCAACGTGTCCTAGAGCCAAGGGAACATTTAGTAAAGATGGGATTTAGCCGTTAAGGACCGTTAAGCTAGAGCCGTAGGAAGGACAAACATTTCCTGTGCAGAGAATCACAAGAACAAAGGCACAGGAGCAGGAATATTAATCACAGCCCCGGTGGGTCTGGTTCATCATGCACCTACCACATGCCTCGCACCATGCCTGCCGTCCTTTGCACTCCTCATATCCGATGCTCACAGCAATCCTGAGACTACCAGGCGGGTATTTTACAAATACAAGAAGTCAGTTTTAGAGAAATGCTAAATGGCAGAATCAGGATTTCATGTCTGCACTTCATTCACTGCATGGGAAGGCGATGGTGGTCAGGAAGGTGCCGCTCTGTGAGCAGAAGGCGGTCACCGAGGCGGGTGGGCGGAGCTGTGAGCAGAAGGCGGTCACCGAGGCGGGTGGGCGGAGCTGTGAGCAGAAGGCGGTCACCGAGGCGGGTGGGCGGAGCTGTGAGCAGAAGGCGGTCACCGAGGCGGGTGGGCGGAGCTGTGAGCAGAAGGCGGTCACCGAGGCAGGTGGGCGGAGCTTTGTTATGGGGATTTGGTAAGCAGCTGGAATTGCCGTCTATGTTTTAGCAGAGAAATAGGATGACAAAGTTTACTCAGACAAAATCCGAGTTCAAGGCCATGTTCTGTGTTAGCCGTGTGACTGGGAATCATGGTTAAACCTGCTGAGATGCTGTTTCCTTCTCTATAAAATGTGTTCAACAGCAAGATCAATGTATAGCATGGAAAGGCTTACATGAGATACCTTTGACTGAAGTACCTATATTACAGATGTTGTTGATGGAAATAAGGATGGCACTCTGGACAGTGTCACATCATTCAGATACTTCCTGAAGACATGAAATGAGACGGCATAGGTAGGTAGGTAGGTACATAAATAGATATAGATATATGCCATTTGGTTATACATACGTAACCAAAACTTGACTCTGGAAATATAGATGGATATAGAGGTGAATTAGAGGCTGGAATAAAGAGAGAAGACCAGAGGACGAGGATTGACACACCCGGGGTGCCCACAGTTGGGGAGTGGGACACGGGAGAGAGTCAGTGACAGATACAGGAAAAAGCAGAGGAAGAGGTAAGATGGTGACATAGGCCACAGCAGTCAGGTGACAGGAAGGGGTTCCTGCAAAGGCCAGGGACGTCTATTGCGCCCAGGGCTGCTGCGGGGAGAAAAGATTGAGGACTAGGAAGAGGCTTCTGCCTTTGGGGCAGTGATGACATAGAACCCAGTCTGGGAGGAACCAGGTGGGAATGAAGGACGTCGGTCACAGCCACAGGTCCTGCCCATTCATCTGAGATGCGAATACACAGAGAGAACTCGGCTGGGGCTAGAAGTGGTAGCCATGCAAAGCGGGAGGTTATTTTTAGTTCTAGGAGAGGCCAGTACCGCTGATAATCCTGAGTGAGCTTCAGTTCATATCTGCCCCTTACTATGGCACAATTCTTCATGGGCTGCTACCTGAACCTGCCTGCTCTTCCCATGGCTATGGCCACAGAGAAGGTGCGCGTTAGTTTTGCACTTGGTCTGGCTTCTGTTAACTCTTGTTTTGCCCTTCAGTTCTCACCGTTGCCACCCCACTCATCAACCTGATCTGTTTGACCCCAATCCCACCATTTTGGATGATGTTACAGATCCTATGAGCTTTAACAAGCTCCAAGATTGTCTGTTTCTCCTCCTAAGGTGTCCCCAGGAATGAAGATTCTTTCACATAGTTTATTTTTTTCTGGTTTGACACATGTGTCTGAAAAAATGATAGCAATTATTATTATTATATTGTAGGATTCACTTCTCTTAAACACATTCAAAATGCTTCTTCCTCTCTTCCATCATGATTGTACCAAACTGTTACCCGACTACCCAGCTGTGTCTTGGAGCTGTATGATTCCATCACGAGTTGTACTCAACTGTTTCCCAGCGTATCCTGGAGCATGCACCAGGAACAAACTCCCTGACTCAGCCCACTTGGCAAGTAATTCTTAGACACACACTTTTAAACTGAAACACTGGAATTCAGAGCCACTGTCAACTGAGAAAGCTGATGATGCAGCAGGTTGGCAGAAAGTGAAAGGAAAGCAAGGCTATTTAACTGCCATTACGTCATCCAAAATGGTGGGACTGGGTTCAGACACAGATCAGGTTGATGAGCGGGGTGTCAACAGTGAGACCTGAAGGAGAAAACAAGGGTTAACATCTCAGTTAACCTTTCCTGCAGTTACCTCTGTGTATCCTGTGCTGGTGACGGGTGGGTGGCCTTTGTGCAAACCTTTCTCCACAAAGCCTGTCTAGTTGAAGTTCTCTAAATCCCACCCAGTTAAGCACAGGACTTTCATGGTCACCTCCCATTTATTCCTTTCTCAAATGTGCTTAATGCATTTTATCTCCAGCTACAAACATTGTCTGCTAATGAGCAATGCAGATAGTTACCACGCTGCGTAGTTTACCTATTTCCCTTCTGCTGTTGGTTTTATCCAATAAACTAGACTGATCGGCTTCATTTTATATCACCTTGTCGCTTACAGATTAGAAACTGTACCTAATTCAGCCTGTCTAATTGGAGGTAACTCTGGACTGCAGCATTTCTGCACAACGTCGTATGGAAAATGGCACACGTAAATTTTTTTATGCGTTAATAATGATTGTGATCCCATTCCTGCTCTCTACAAGCTCTTCTGTTATGGTGGCAATTAACTAGCCTCACTTTCCTGTCACTTTCTGCAAACCTGCTGCAGTCATCGTTAACTTTCTCAGCTGGCAGTGGCTCTGAATTCCAGTCTTTCAGAGAGTTCCCGTAAAGAGCTTCTTTCTTAATACTTACAGTATAATGTTTTCCCCCTTTCCTTGCATTTCCTTCTGCCTTTGGGCGGGTACATCATTTCAAGCTCTTCTGGGGTTTCAACACTGACTTCGAAGCGCCCTTGCTCATCTCACTGGGAGACTCTGCAGCCAGTCAGGGATTTGCATTAATCCCACCCGCTCTTCCCCAGCACAGGATACGCAGACATAACTGCAGTGACTCTCGGCGACTAGTCTGTACTGCACACCCTCCACCCTACCACCAAAAAGCTCCCCAGTACCGTAAAAGGGACTCTGGACTCAAACATCACCTCGGATAAGACGAGGTCTTTCTGAGAGAAGGGAGATGTTGGCGCACGAGCGGGACAGGATAGGAGAGGCTTATTATGAAATGCAATTCTAGGCTCCTGTGCTTTCCAACGGGGGGATGGTGCAGTGATTCCTGACTGGTCCACAGCCATATATCGATCGATGTTAAAATGCTAATTTGAATTGTAAATCTCTTAAAAGAAGGGGAAAAGCTAAGGAGATAACATTTAACAGGGCGAGTCCTGAATTTAGATTCTGAACAAACGTCACAAGTACTAGAAGGCAGAGGCTGGCAGCAGGACTTGCTGTCATGTTTAGCTGGCCATGGTCAGTCTGAGACTGCAGCAGGTGTGATCATGTAGCAGCTATAGAAAGCTTATGCCGCATTTAATAGTAGCAGTGATACGTTAAAGTGTTTCAGTTATGAATGCATTCTGACCGGAAGAGCAACTTGCACCAGCTTAACGGTTAAATAGCAAGAAGCGTGGAGAAGTGGCTGCTCGCCGTGCCTCAGCAGCTCAGCAGTGTCTCTAGGACCCTCTTAGCCTCTTCCTGCTGCTTGCCACCTCTCAGTCACAAGACAGCTGCTGTGACGCAGGCTCATGCCCTAATTCAAGGCAGCAAGAAGGCGATGGAGTGGTACCTGGCAGTGACGTCCCTTTCCCAGGCATCCCCAGGTGCGAGGCTGGCCTGCAGAGTCAACGCTTGCGCCTTCCAATACCGGCATGGGTCGTGGACAAGAAGAAAGGGACGTGGGTTCAGGAGACCAATAGTGCCAGGCCTTTACTTGTATCGTCTCTGATCCCCACAGCAACCCTGAGGAGCAGCTATTTATTATCCTTATGGAGCAAATGAAGAAAATCAGAACCAGCAACATCAAGAAAAAATGAGGAAAGACATATACTGGTAAATAGTAAAGCCAGGGTTCCAATTCAGAGCAGGTCGAATCCAAAATTCCTCTCCCTGCCATTACGACCCATCATAGTGTTCGGTTCATGTGGGCCTGGGAAGGATAAACCATAATCAACCATCCCGCCACATTTTTGGCCATTTTTTTCTTTTCTTTTTTTTAGAAAGAAAGAAAGAAAAAGGAGTGAAGGAGAGGAAGAAAAAGAGGGAGAGAAAATGGGAATGTAGCTTTATTATAAAAATGTGTATTAATAATGGCTGATCAATATTTTGTTTATTTCAGGTGGAGAATGTATATTTTGTGTATTTAAAATGGAGAGCTCTATAAATATTTATTGAGTTTACTTGTTCCGGATCTGAGTTCAAGTCCTGGATATCCTTATTAATTTTCTGTCTTGTTGAGTCTAAATCTCTTTATGGGTCTTATGTATCTGGGTGTTAGGATCGTTAGTTCTTATTGTTGCATTGATCCTTTTACCACTATATCTTTGTTGCTTTGAAATCTATTTTATCAGATGCAAGAATTGCAACTCCTGCTATTTATTTATTTTTGCTCTCCATTTGGTTGGTAAATCTTTCTCCATCCCTTTGTTTTGAGTCTTTGTGTATCCCTGCATGTGAAATGGGTCTGGATGTAACATGCCGTTGGGTTTTGGCTGTATCTTTTGATTGGGGGATTTAGTCGATTTAAATTTAGGATTACTGCCCTTTGATGTTAACTGGCTGTTTTATCCATTCGTTGATGTAAATTCTTCTTTATGTTGATGCTCTTTACTTTTTGGTATATTTTTAGAAAGGCTAATACTGGTTGTTCCTTTCTATGTATAATGCTTCTTTCAGAAGCTCTTGTAAAGCAGGCCTGGTGGTAATAAAATCTCTGAGTACCTGCTTGTTCATAAAAGACTATTTTTCCTTCAATTGTGAAGCTTAGTTTGGCTGGATATGAAATTCTGGGCTGAAGGTTCTGTTCTTTGAGGATGTTGAATATTGGCCCCCACTCTCTTCTGGCTTGTAGTGTTTCTGCTGAGAGATCTGCTGTAAGTCTGATAGGCTTGCCTTTGTGGGTAACCTGACCTTTCTCTCTGGCTGCCCTTAGTATTTTCTTCTTCGTTTCAACCCTGGTGAATCTAACAATTATGTGCCTTGGGGTTGCTCTTCTTGAGGAATATCTTTGTGGTGTTCTCTGTATTACCTGGGGTTGAATATTGTGCTGCTTTGCTAGATTTGGAAAGTTTTCCTGAATAATATCCTGAAGAGTTTTTCCAGCTTGAATTCATTCTCTTCATCGTATTCAGGTACACCTGTCAAACGTAAATAGGTCTTTTCACATAGTCCCATATTTCTTGGAGACTTTGCTTATTCCTTTTTATCCTTTTTTCTCTATTCTTGTCTTCTTGTTTTATTTCATTAAGTTGGTCTTCGACCTCTGATATCCTTTCTTCTGCTTGATCAATTCGGCTATTCAAACTTGTGCATATTTCGCTAAGTTTTTGTGTTGTGTTTTTCAACTGTTAGTTCTTTACATTCCTCTCTATATTGTCTATTCTTGTTAGCATTTTGTCAAACCTTTTTTCAAAGTTCTTAGTTTCTTTACATTGGGTTAGAACAAGTTCTTTTAACTCCCAGAAGTTTCTTATCATCCACCTTCTGAAGCCTACTTCAGTTAATGGCATACAGTCCTTTTCCATCAGGGCTTGTTCCGTTGCTGATGAGAAACTGTAATCCCCTGTAGAGGGAGAGGGATTCTGATTTTGGGTATTCTCAGCCTTTTTAGGCTGGTTTCTTCCCTTTGTTATGAATTTATCCATCTGTCGTCTTTACAATTACCGCCTTTCTAGTTGGGTTTCTGAGTGGACGCCCAGTTTATTGATTCCCAGCACTGGAATCCGAGCAACCCACTGCGCCGGCCAAAACAGCAGCGATAAGACTGATGGTGCTCTTCTGCCCGGGAATCTCCTCCCGTTTACTCTGCATGAAGAGCTGCTGTGCCCAGGCACTGGCAAAACCACTGCGCTGGCCACGAGAGTCACGCTGGCGAGAAGACACCACACTTTCAGACGAATTTTCGTCACTCACGGACCAGAAGATTCCCAGTGGAGGGGCCCCACGGGTGGCCATTTTTTAAAAGCCAAAGTGGCCGGGCCTGGTGGCTCACGCCTATAATCCCAGCAGTTTGGGAGGCTGAAGTGGGCAGATCACCTGAGGTCAGGAGTTTGAGACCAGCCTGGCCAACATGGTGAAACCCTGTCTCTACTAAAGATATAAAAATTAGCCAGGTGTGGTGGCACGTGCCTGTAGTCCCAGCTGTTAGGGAGGTTGAGGCAGGAGAATAGCTTGAACCTGGGAGATGGAGGTTGCAGTGAGCCAAGATCACCCCACTGCACTCCAGCCTGGTGACAGAGTGAGACTCTGTCAAAAAACCACTGAAGTCTAACATACATCTTGTTCTGTTAATACTGATGTCTTAAGTATATTAAATCTTCCAATCCATGAACATAGACTGTTTTTACACTTACTTAGTTTCTTCTTAGATTTATTTCAACAAAGCTTTGTAATTTTCACAGTATAAGTTTTATACTTCTTTGTTAAATTTACTCCTAAGTATTTTAGTCTTTTTATCTTAAGTGAAGTTACTTTCTAATTTCATTTTGGGTTTGCCCATTGCTACTGTATACAATACAATTAATATTTGCACATTTGCTCTTAATCCTGTAACCTTGCTGTACCTTATTCATTTTGTTTATTCTTCGAATATGTGAAACATTCAAAAGATTTCAAAAGCCAGAACAATACAGAGAGATATTGTCCTCATAATTTTATGTCTGATTGGAAGAATTCTCCACAGACTAGCTTCTGATCTAGAAGCTACTACTTTTCAGACCTTGTTTTTCTCCACTACCCATACATTTTCATGTGAATTCTGGGTACTAGAAGATACAGTCATACCACAGTATGACCTCTGGTCCTGAACTTTAGTGTCACAATTCTGGATGAGTTAGTCACCAAGCCATAGGAGTAGTCCTGGAAGTCATTTCTACACTGGAATGCCCAGTAATAACATAACCGTATGTTGAAGTTACTGAAAGCCGCATCATTTTAACTTACTCCACCACAGCTCAATGCATCTTAACTCAATTTCCCCTTAACTGGATCTCCAAAGTGCCCAGTAACACCTGACCCAGGGGAAATGTGATGTGGGGGAGGCTGAAGTGAAGGTGCACCAGACTTAACCAGTTGCAGTAAAGATACTTTACCACTGAACATGGACGAAACATATGACCATGTAAACACATTTCTGGGTCCCCTCTGGGGCCTCGGAAGAAGGTGTCTCTGCTCCTGAGGGGCTCTAAAAGTGAAATGGTCATTAAATTCATTGCAAATTCACTTTTCTACTCCAACTCCCTGAGTCGTGTTCCTTTATTTGCAAAATACAAATAATATTTGCTTTGCCTATTTGAAAGGTTGTTGTGATATATAATGAAATTTGTGTGTGTTTTTTAAAAAAGAACCTTTATATTTTTATTTAATACCTGATTAGAGTTTCTGTGTATTTCATGCATTAGAGTTTTACATGTATTTTCCAAAACTGGCTACAAGAAGATCTCCCTTCCCACATTCTGTTCTTCCGGTGACTTTGACACTCCTCCACTGAGAGGTAAGCTCTTTGAATTTGAATGTAGTCTTGTGACCGCAGCAGAAGTGATACTAGGACACCAAAAGCTATGTCATAAATGGCAACGCAGCTTTCACCTGGCTCTCTTGGGATACTGCTCTTGAAATCAGACTGTTGTGAGGAAGTTTAAGCCATGGAGAAGCCCATACAAAGAACAGACAGCTACCTCCAACTTTCCAGCCATGTGAGGGAGCCAATTTGAAAGCGGTTTCTCCAGGTCCCGTCAAGCTGACACGGGGCGGAACACAGACAAGCTGTAGATTCACGAGCCAAAGAAATCACTATCGTTGTTTTAAGTCTTTAGATTTCGAAGAGGTTTATTTATGCAGCAACTGATCACGGATACACCCTCCCATCTTTCCAGCTAAACCCCTCTCCACTCACGCCAAGATGAACCTGCCCCTGTGCTGCGATACACTTTGCAATTCCCCGACCCTATGTCTTTTCTCACTCCTTCTCTTCCACCAGAGTGTTTTTTGCCCCTTGAAATATGACTTATCCTCAAAGGCCTCTCACACATGTCACTTCCTCTCTGAAGTTCCTCTCACTGCCTGAGTCCAGTTTTGCTATCTCCCTCCTCTGAAATCTTGGAGACCTTTGATTCTATCATTTATACGGTACTTATTGCCAGGATTGATATTTAGGATATAACCAACTGGCCCAGAAGGGAAACTTCCTGGATTATCAGTCCTGGGAGTGCCCTCTGCCTTGCAGCAAAGTTAGTTCCACACCTTTTCTGCTCCTCTTCTAGCCCAGAAGCACCTTAAGGGCAGGGTGCCTCCTATATTTTTCCTCCATGCAAAATAAATTTGCACATAATAAACTTCATACATTATTTTTATAAATAATTTGTTGGGACTTAAAAATGGAGAGATAATACTCAGGGGAGAAAGAAGATTAAACCTTTAAAAGTATAAATTACTGGCCGGGTGCGGTGGCTCACGCCTGTAATCCCAGCACTTTGGGAGGTCAAGGTGGGCGGATCATGAGGCCAAGAGGTTGACACCAGCCTGGCCAACATAGTGAAACCCCATCTCTACTAAAACTACAAAAATTATCTGGGTGTGGTGGCGCACACCTGTAATCCCAGCTACTCAAGAGGGCGAGGCAGAGTTGCTTGAACCTGGGAGGCGGAGGTTGCAGTGAACTGAGACCACACGCCATTGCACCGCAGCCTGGGTGACAGAGTGAGACTCCATCTCAAAACGAAAACCAAAATCTGTAAATTACTGAGAAGTAAGATCTCTTTTCCTCTAACTGAGATTGTGAAGTCATGGTATTGTTGATCTGGCAGCTTCGAGATCATATAATTGGGTCTCACGTTTATCTTTTTTTTTTTTTGAGGTGGAGTTTCACTCGCTCTTGTTGCCCAGGCTGTAGTACAGTGGCACAATCATGGCTCACTGCAACCTCCGCCCCCTGGGGTCAAGCAATTCTTCTGCCTCAGCCTCCTGAGTAGCTGAGATTATAGGTGCCTGCCACCATGCCTGGCTGATTTTTGTGTTTTTGGTAGAGACAGAGTTTCATCATATTGCCCAGGCTGGTCTCGAACTCCTGAACTCAGGTGATCCACCCACCTCAGCCTCCTAAAGTGCTGGGATTACAGGTGTGAGCCACCACGACCAGCCGATTCTCACATTTTTTTTTGTGCGAAATAATCACTTGAGGAAGACGGGAGAGGAGCAGGCAGGTTCTGGACATCCAGACATCCCGAACGAGCAAATCTGGGTGCGCTGATACAGTCACCTCCTCAACAAGTGACACTGATGTGGGTAGTCTGAGGCCCACGCTGTCAGAGGCCCTGGCTTAGTCAGGCTCCTGCATGGTGACTGGTTTGTCCCCTCCTGATGGAGTCACGTGTCCTTTGAACTAAGGCTGCTGGAGGGCCATCGAGCAGAAGAGGTCGCCAGAAAGGAAGGACAACTTGTGGGGAGAGCCACAGCTTTGGGGCTGGATTTGAAGAAGACTTCACTGCCTTTCATCCTTGCGTGATGGGAAAAGCAAACAGAACAGTTCACTGAGATCAGCAGGGAGGCATGTAACCTGGGTGGGCGTCTTCCTTCAGGGATGTCCTCAGGTGGAGTGACCTGTTTCCTCATAGTCATTGTCAACGGTGTGAATCACCAACTCGGGCTCAGTCTCCGCCCTCCCGGTTCCCACCGGTCCCACGTCTAATTTCATTGGCTCTTAGCCCCAGGGCCATGCCAAGATTCCAACACTAGATCGTCCACTACCACCCGTTTTTCTACCTTGTTCTGAAACCTCCGTCTATTTAGAAATTGACCCATGCAGTCTTTCCAGTTTATTTTTCCAGCTACCGTCGCCCTGTCCCCTAGAATGCGCGACAAAATGAGTGAATCTGCCCTGGGATCTGCGTCTCTGGATGAGGGCTTGGAGCCACTGCCTGTGCCTGTGAGCTCACCCCATCACTGCTAACAGGTTGCTCCACAGCCTTTCAGATCTCAATATTTCCCAGCATAAAAACCAAGAGGCCAGGTGCAGTGGCTCATGCCTGTATTCCCAGTACTTTGGGGGGACGAGGTGGGTGGATCACTTGAGGTCAGGAGTTCAGGGCCAGCCTGGCTAACCTGGAGAAAGTCCATCTCTACTAAAAATACAAAATTAGCCGAGCATGGTGGTGGGTGCCTGTATCCCACTACCTGGGAGGCTAAGGCAGGAGAATTGCTTGAACCCCAGGGTGGAGGTTTTGGTGAGGCAAGATTTGCCACTGCACTCCATCCTGGGTGACAGAGCGAGACTCCATCTCAAAAGAAAAAAAAAACCAAGGGACTTCCGGGAACTAAAACAGCTGGGCTCTGTCATCACAGTGTTTTCCTCATCTTAGAAGCAGAAAAGGATAAAAGCACTGGGAAGCGGTAAGAAGCTACGGCTGATTCATCATGAGTTACTGTCGACTGAATTATTCAGCAGCTGCAGAATTGCCATCTTTTGTTTAAAAAAAAAAGGGGGCCTTTCTGAAATTCTTTCCATGTTTTTTATTTTTATAAATACCTGCCCAGAACATAGTTGAGACAACTGACATCTGCTAAGTGACTGAGGCCCTGTAGCATTTGTACACAGGCATGGGGTGCGTTTCGTGCAAGTATAACCGCAGAGACAGACAAATCTCTGTCATTGCCACAGACTGCTTATAGCAAAATTCCGGAGCTCCTGTCACTGGTCTTCAATAGCTGTGCTTTGCTGATTTTGTTACAACACGTGCATTTGTATCAACATTATACAAAGCACTCCTTATCACAAGAGATCATTTCTACAACCAC
Organism: Callithrix jacchus; assembly: GCF_049354715.1. Lineage (NCBI taxonomy): Eukaryota > Metazoa > Chordata > Mammalia > Primates > Cebidae > Callithrix > Callithrix jacchus. The sequence goes on from NC_133504.1 coordinate 6,551,103, forward strand.
ACTATAAAACAGGTATTATTTTAAGATCAAGAAATCGAGGCTCTGAGAGATTTAGTGACTCACCTAGGGTAACAAAACTAATCATAAGCGACAGATCAAGGACTTGATCTGGAACCTTGATGCCAATTCCAGGGCACATTTCACTGCATCATGTGGCACTTACTCTACCCATGTGCCAAGCAGCACCCACAAGTCTTTTCATTAGACAACAGCAGTTGTGAGAAACTGCCTCACAGAGCTCCACCTGGGAGCACATCTGGCCCAGGGCACCAGCTGCCACTCCATACTCTGAATCCATCCTGCTTTGTGCTGAGGCTCCCTTTCCATGGGCTGCTCCCTGCCCATGATGGGGCATGGCAGGGGCACCAGGCAGGCCCCTTCCTGAGTGACATGACGCTCCTCTGCCTAGAACTTTGTCTCAGCACTCCTCTTCCACCTTGCTGAACTTTCCCTAGAGCCAAGGAGGCCTCCATACAACCTTTCCCTCCTTCATTTGGAGTCAGACTTGCATTGCAGTCTAATGGTGATCCCACTTTTCTCCAGCTCCCCAATAAAATCTATGGCCTATGCTTCTTGGAGGACATAGATGATCACAGTTTATCTCATTCCTTTTGTTAGATAGAGTGAACTCCAAGTTTCTCTTCAAAGAATTAGTATGTCAGTATGTTCAGGTTTCTTATTCTTTAATTCCCCATTTTAAAGTTTAACTTCTTTGTAGTTTCAGTAAACAACCTTTTTCACCAGTTCTAATCAGTAGTTCACATCTATTCCCCCAGTGCCCTGCTCCGTCCTGACTCATCGTGGTCACCTGCTGTGGTCACCTGCCCTGGTCACCTGTTCTGACCTGTCCTGTAACTGGTCTTCCTGCCAAACTACCCACCCCACCACTCTGGCTCATACACCTGCTCTCCTTAAAATAGCCAATCAGATTTAGCTTAGACTGTGCTGTCTAACTGTAGCCAATAGGGGAATGACAGAGCAGTAGGGGCTACCTGTGTCAGGAATAAGAACTCCTTCTCCTTCCTTGTTCAGGTGTGCTCTCGACATTGCTCCATCTGTGTGATGCACCCTTCTATAGAAGCAAATTTCCTTGCTGAGAGAATTTATATTCGAATGCTACTTCTTTTGCAGCACCAAAAATTGACATACAACACTTTGCAGCAGATGCTCCGGCAAACCGTCTCTCTAAGCTCAGGAACCTGAAGGAAAATCTGCCCAGATACGGTGGCTCACACCTGTGATCCCAGAACTTTGGGAGGCTGAGGTAGGAGGATCACTTGAGCTCAGGAGTTGGAGACCAACCTGGGCAAGACAGCAAGACCCCCATCTCTACAAAAAATTTTTAAAAAACAATTAGCTGACTCTGGTGCTGCAGAACTGCGCTCCCAGCTGCTCTAGAGGCTGAAGCCGGAGGATCACTTGAGCCCAGGAGTGAGCTATGGTCACACCACTGCTCTTCAACCTCAGTGACAAAGCAAGGCCCTATCTCAAAAAAACACACACAAAAAACTAGTGCTCAGGTTCTCTAGCAAAGAGGAAGGCAAAACGTAGAAAGGTCAGGCAAACTTCAACATGCATGCCAAGATTGGCCTGGATCGGTCTGGAGACACAGAGGGATCTTCCAGTGGAAAGTCAGACAGGGAAATGGGCACTGCTATGGGCATGTCTGCCTGGGCAGCTTGTGCTGGTCAGGAGGAGGTGGTTGTTCCCCAGCAGTGATGCTTCTGATGAAGCCCCATGTTGCAGTGGAAGAAAGGCCATTCCTGTCTGACCTGCTGCCCAGTGACTCGGCTTCCAAAGCTGCTATCTTCTAGACCCATTTTTGTGCACCTTTAAACTGCTTGTTATGGAGAGGAGCCGGCCAGCCATGATGCATACTTCTTAAAGAAACAAACGCCCATAGTGAGCTCCCCTGATGAGAAGACGTCAGAGAGGGCATTCATCATTGTACCTGTCATTCGAAGAAGGAGCCAGTGTCAAAAATCCCACACATTCTCCTCCTGTGAGTCACAGAGCAAGCCTCCCATTCTTGAACGCATTCATTCACCAAACACATTCTGAGCCCTCCTGTGCCCAGGTGGTGGGATTCAGAGAAGAAATGCTGCCTAATAGCCAGCACCCAGTGCCAGGAAAACAGGACGGGGGAAGCTGTCGGGGAGACGCCTGGATTGAAGTTGTTTTTACTGAAAAACATTTCTTTTTTTTAACCTTGTTAGCAAACATATTTACCATGGTACATGGTACATGGTGGCAATTCTCCCAGTTTTAAAACACAGTAGCTATTTTCCAGTGGTGACTAATTAATGCAGGTGTGTCTAGGGATAGCTGGATACTGATCTGTGTGATGATGGCACCTGTATCATCAGGCTGCCGTTGCTGGCACTTTGGGCAACGTAGACTGCACTTCTGCTCTGGAGCTGTGTGCCCAGGGTTTACATCTCACCATTTTACAGCACAGTGGAGCTCCCGACAATCCCCCAAGGTCTGGAGATTACCAATGGGCAGAAGAGAAGGGAGGGGTTTAGACATCAAGGAGCAAAGTTCATCAACATCCTCTAGATCCAGACTACTGAACGCTCGAAATGTGGCTCGTCTGATTTGACATGTGCCATGCGTAAGAGACAACAGACTTTTAAGACAGTCTGAGAAAAAGAATATAAAATATCTCAGTAATTTTATATTGATTACATGTTGAAGTGATACTAATTTTTAATACACTGGCTTAAATACAATAGATTATTTAAATTAACTGCACCTCCTTCTTTTGACCTTTTCAACGTGACCACTAGAAAATTTCAGCTTACATAGTAGGCTCATTTCTACTGCACAGCCTTGGATGTCAAACTCAGTGAGAGCGGTGTCTGTATCTGTTTCCAGTCCTCCAGTCCACAAAAGTCAGCACAGTACCTAACACTGAAAGTACTCCGTGAGTATTTGAGGAGTAAGCAAAGTACCAGGGACAAATAGCATCCATTACTCATTTCCGGTAAGTCGAGGAGTTCTGTCCTCTCCTTATCTTCATCTAACCTCTGAGAAGGAGTGAGGAGATTTGCAAAAGTCCATCTCCCAAATTTGAATCTTCAGCTCTGAACGCCCCTGAGATGTACATCTGACTGCCTACTTGCAAACTCCACTTAGATGAGTAACAGACGTCTCAAACTTCACATCTCCAAAACAGAATTTTTTATTTTCCCCACAAACTGTCTCCTGTCTAATAATTTTTTTAGATGGCACCATGATCTATCTTTTTTTTTTTCCGAGGCTAATACCTAGAAGTCATTCTTGAGTCCTCTATTTTCCTGCTCTTCCTCCCCCATGACCACCACCACCCAGTTCCATCCATTCAAGAAACAGTCCTGTTGCTCATGCCTGTAATCCCAGCACACTGGGAGGCTGAGGTGGGTGGATCACTTGAGGTCAGGAGTTCGAGACTAGCCTGGTCAACATGGTGAAACCCTGTCTCTACTAAAATACAAAAACATTAGGTGGGCATGGATGCTATGAATTGTGCAGTAAGATGACTTTGAACCTCGTGTAACAGATGCAGTTCCACAGAGACACCACTGTGGGAGGGAAACAGCTGGAGGCAGTCACCTAAATATACACCTGTCTTCGGGCAAGTCTTCACTTGGCTGGTCCAGACAGAAATCTACCCTCTTATAAAGGCCTCCACAGATGTGGGGTCCAGAGACAGGCGTGCCCAGGCTTTGACTAGACCATTCATTAGCTACATAACCTTCCCCAGGGGGTGGGTACAGTAACAACAGCAAGCACCACTTTCCACCCCAGTTCTCTTCCTGCTGCCTTTGGGGACCTCATCAACAGCATTATCCAGTTCAGAAGCAAGCAGAGGAGAACCCTTGCCCCCACTCAGAACGTACAAAACCAGAAACAGCCTTCATCTGCAGGATCACAGAAAAATGAAGGGGGAACAAAAGATCGTAGAACCACATCACAGACACACTTTCCCGATTTGCTGATTTAATGAGTTTGCATTGCTACAGAGTTGCAGAGGAAATGGACTCAGCTTACAAGAAGAGGGAGGACTTGGAGCCTGAACGTTTCATGTGAGGTCTTGGCCACAAGAGCAGACGACTGTGATGCTCATCTCTGCGATTAGATGAGGGTCTGCTCACCTTCATGCCCTCCCTTTTCCTGCCCCTAAATGTCACCTTCTCCTGTGGCAATCCTCCTTAGACATCCTCCTTTCTTACAACTTGACAGGCCCCGCAAACACACTGCCATTCCTCCGGTCATCTCTGAGTCCTCCTTCTGCCTGATCACCCAAGTCCACTGTTGACTCTTGTGTATTCCTTCAAATGTTTCCTAGACCTGCTGGCCCCACCAGGAGGAGATCTATATGTCCATACTTCATGCAACCACCACTGTCTCAGGAGGTAGTCCTTTCTTCACTGTCTTCCCTGTTAACTGGCTAACTGCTGCCCGGTTAATCTCCCAGAAGTCATTCTAAATAAGAATCTGCAGTTGGCTGGGCACGGTGGCTCATGCCTATAATCCCAGCACTTTGGGAGGCCAAGGCGGGCAGCTCACCTGAGATCAGGAGTTCGAGACCAGCCTGCCCAACATGGAGAAACCCCATCTCTACAAAAAATACAAAAATTAGCTGGGCACCTGTAGTCCCAGCTAATCGGGAGGTTGAGCAGAAGAATTGCTTGAACCTGGGAGGTGGAGGTTGCAGTGAGCCGAGATTGCACCACTGCACTTTAGCCTGGGCAACAAGAGCAAAACTCCATCTCAAAACAAAAACAAAAACAAAAACAAAAAACAGAATCTGCAGTATTTTCCTATGGCTTATTCATTCATTTTTTAAAAAATCCATTCATCCAACACATAGTTATACCAGGCCATACGCTAGGTGCTGGGGACAATGACAAACAAGACAATTGAGCATCAACTTCATAAATTCCAATGAACTCCACACTCTTCTGTGTGATTTTCAGCCATTCACCAGCTCTCAAAAGGCCTTTGATTTCGTTATTTCCCCAATGTGAAGTTCCTCCTCCACGTACATTTATCCTCTGAAGTTTGCTCATCATGAAAGGACCAAGTCACAGCCTCCCTCCTCAATACGTCTCTCAATTCTTATCATTGACCTCCTATATGCCATTCGTTTGGTTCTGATCCTCTACTGTCTTTTTTAAAATGCATTTCACAAATGAAATTACTTTTCCATTTCTGAGTCTTATCCCCACAATTATATAATAAAAACGCCTTGAGGACGGTTCTCCCTGAGATTTTAGCTGATAGCGTGTTTCACACCAATTATTGATTAATTACTTTACCTACATAGAAACTGATTGTTAGGGCCGAGTGTGATGGCTCACCCCTGTAATCCCAGCACTTTGGGAGGCCGAGGCGGGTGGATCAGTTGAAGACTAGCCTGGCCAACATGGGCAAACCCCATCTCCACTGAAAATACAAAAGTTAGCTGGGCATGGTGGCACGTACCTGTAATCTCAGCTGTTCAGGAGGCTGGGGCATGAAAGTCGCTTGAACCCAGGAGGCAGAGGTTGCAGTGAGCTGAGATTGTACTGATGCACTCCAGCCTGAGAGGCACAGTGAAACTCCATCTCCAAAAAAAGAAATTTACTGTTCGAGGAATCTGTGTCAGTGAAGGCCACATAGAGGAAATGAGACTGCCATTTCGTTGTTGTCATCATAACAAACTGTCCAGTTGAATTTCTACCATTTAGACTGCATATTAAATCTTTAAGAAGCTGATATTTAACATCTATCCTATACATAGAAAAATTATTTACAAACGCTACCTGTAAAACAGGAGCCGTGCTTAAAGTGAGGATTTGATATTTCGCTTTTTGTTATTACTTATTGTGCTTAATATGTCAATGAACAAACAGCAAGGGCCCGTGACAAAATGATTCACTGTAATATTTTCCTGTGCTTCAGTGGTCAATTTTCTGGTCTGACTTTGGTGTTTCTTTCTGACTTACTCAAAGGCATGATTGTGTTTTGTCCACTGTGGCATCAAGTGGTACCCTGTCCCGACCCGCGGGACGAGCAACGCGGACCCTAGGGAGGAAGTGGGGATTATGGGAGAGACAGGAGACGCGAAGAATGGAGACAAGTCAAGGGATCTGATCAAGTCTCATTTATTAGGCACAAAGCAGCAGCTTATAAGCAAGCAAAGGCGGGAAAACTTGGGGTAATCGAGTCAGAGAGTAACCATGGAGATAAGGCACAGACTGGCCTCCTGATTAAGAAGAAAATGGAGAAGAGATAAGTGGGGCAGGATGTGGAGAGATAAGTGGGGCAGGATGTGGAGAGATAACAAGGCCACAAGACTGCTTATCATCACCTTTAAGATAGCCAAATGGCTACTGCTTCCTACAGTACCCAGGACAGGCCTGGTACTGATTGAAGGGGAAAAGATCAGTGAAGGTGATCGGTGGAGGGAGGGATGGCTGAATAGACAAATGAATGGATAAATGGGTGAGTGACATAGAGCAGCAGAGATTTCCCCCAGTCTGGGGTATTAGAGACTTCCTCAAGGAACTGGTTGGTATTTAAGCTGAATCTTACAGGCTAAGGAAGATTTAGCTGTATAAGGTGATAGCAAGGGCAAAGCCAACATCTTGAGCGAAAGCTTCACGTGTGACTTCAGGAGAGCTGGCAAGTTATGGAGACACAGAAAATAAGATTGATGAATAAACATACAATCGACATCTTGTGGCCAGATGCAGTGGCTCACGCCACAAAATTAGCCAGGTATACTGGAACATGCTTGTACTCTCAGCTGCATGGGAGGCTGAGGCAGGAGAACTGCTCGAATGTGAGAGGTGGAGGTTACGGTGAACCGAGACTGGGCCATTGCACTCCAGCCTGAGTGACAGAGCGAGACTCTGTCTCAAAAATAAAACAAAATAAAAGGATACTTTTGACATCTTCTAAGCACCTTAGAATGGGTTTAAGCTCCTGAAGGCATGGCCAGTTCATGGTTGCACTGCCCGATCCTAGCACAGTGCCTCTCCCACTGAAAAAATATTATAAGGCGGTGGCACACACCTGTAATCCCAGCTACTCAGGAGGTTGAGGCAGGAGAATTGCTTGAACCCGGGAGGCGGAGGTTGCAGTGAGCTGAGATCACGCCACTGTACGCTTGCCTGGGAGACAGAGAGAAACTCTGTCTTAAGAAAAAAAAATATGCTGGATGCTGAAAAGAACAGCCTGACAAGCATCTTAAAAATAGATTTTTAACCATGATACAAAATCATTCCCCCAAAAGTTAATAATCCTTAGCTGTGTAGAGTGCAATATTATAATCAATTCTATTCAGTCAGTGAGAACACTGGTATTTACCATACTGAACTCATGTCAGAATCTCAACATTCAACACATTCAGGTCAAAGACATGGATTGTGACTGCACACAAATATCCCTAATGGAGGCTGTTGGCCTTGAGTTTGACATAGTCAAGGAGGAGAATGTGTTTTCACAGAGATATACGGGTGTCAAACACAGTACGGACTGATCCCATAGCAAAGAGCTGGAGGTCGCAAAAATAAAATGTCTTTTTAGTAGGTTAATCAGGTAAAACATTTTACGATAAGCATTTTAGGCAAGATTGCATTCTGTGGACGGATGGGCACTGGGTCATCGTACTACAAGCTCCCTGAGGTCTCACACTGTGTTCAACTCTGTATACCATTCACAGCCAGGTATAAACACACACTTGCACACTCCAGCACTACCACTGTGGTTAGCACAAATAAATGCTCGGTAAACGGTTTGACGTGAGTACATGAAGACATGAACTTGGAATTAAACTGCCACCTGTTAGCTCCAGGCACTAATGGTAACCACGCATCTAGAAGGCTGAGACGGGGAAGAGAAAACTGAGGACCTACCACATAGCAGGCCCCTTACAACCCACAGTGCTGGCTATTATTATACCTCATTTTCAGATGTAGAAATTGAGGCTCAGAAAGATCAGCCACAGAATTAGTAAGAGGTAGAATCAGACCTTGAACTTAGATTTCTGCAACTACAAATCCACCGCCCTTTCTATTCGCCCGTGGGCTTTTTTTTTGTTTTTTGAGATGGAGTTTTGCTCTTGTTACCCAGGCTGGAGTGCAATGGCGCGAACTCGGCTCACCGCAACCTCCGCCTCCTGGGGTCAAGCAATTCTCCTCCCCCGTGGGCTTTTAACTGGGGACCCCAGGGGGCCCATTGAAAGCATGTGGGAAATGTTTGTGAGGAGGCCCTGTATCCTTGATTGCATTCCCAAGGTGGCGCATGGCCTTCAAAATGCTGAGATGTGAGCTCACAGTATGCAGGCTCTGGGCTGGCGCCGGCCTGCTGCAGGGGAGAAGGAGAGGGTGCAAATGGAAGTGGAGGCCAGTGCTATGCTGCTCCACTCACAGCTGCAGCACCCTTCCGAGCCGATATGCCAACTCGAGGGAGTCCTGGGGCCCTGCCCCCGCAGGACATCATCGGGTGATGAATGGCCTGATCCAAGTCCTGTCCACTGCCTATGGTATTTACAGGCACACTCTACTCACATAACCTTAAAATACTGATGTTTGTGCACATGTTGAGTGTGTTGGGGTGGGGGTGGGTGTCAGAGAGGCCATGGGGATATGGATGGGGCCTTCAGTGATTCTCTCTGTTGCGGTGATGTCACTGGGTTTTGATATGGAAAGGAGATAAAGGCCAGCAGAGTTCATACCCTAGGGATGCAGTAAGGAACAACCGTTGATAGATTAAATACTAAATCTAATTTTACTCCGGACCTCTGGGCCACAGGCCTTCTTGGGTGTAAGACAGAGATTGAAAACTCTGTTTTCTAAATTTAATAGGTATTAAATTTAGAGTGGCTCATTAAAGCACTCTAAATATTAAAGTGCAGTGGCTCATGCCTGTAATCCCAGCACTTTGGAAGGCTGACGCGGGCAGATCACCCGAGGTCAGGAGTTCGAGACCACCCTGGCCAACATGGTGAAAACCTGTCTCTCTCTATTAAAAAATACAAAAATTTGGCTGGGTGTGATGGTTGATGCTATGATCCTAGCACTTTGGGAGGCCAAGGCAGGTGGTTCACCCAAGGTCAAGAGTTCAAGACCATCTAGTCTGATTAATATGGTGAAACTCCATCTCTCCTAAAAACATGAAAATTATCTGGAGACAACAGATGCTGGAGAGGATGTGGAGAAATAGGAACACTTTTACACTGTTTGTGGGAGTGTAAATTAGTCCAACTATTGTGGAAGACAGTGTGGCGATTCCTCAAGGCCTTAGAAATAGAAATTCCATTTGACCCAGCAATCCCATTACTGGGTATATACCCAAAGGACTATAAATCATTCTACTATAAGGACACATGCACACGAATGTTTATTGCAGCACTGTTTACAATAGCAAAGACCTGGAATCAACCCAAATGACCATTGATGATAGACTGGATTGGGAAAATGTGGCACATATACACCATGGAATATTATGCAGCAATCAGAAATGATGAGTTTGTGTCCTTTGTAGGGACATGGATGAATCTGGAGAACATCATTCTCAGCAAACTGACACAAGAACAGAAAATGAAACACCGCATATTCTCACTCATAGGCGGGTGATGAAAAATGAGAACACATGGACACAGAGAGGGGAGCACTACACACTGGGGTCTATTGGGGGGAAAAGGGGAGGGCCAGTGGGAGGGGGAGGTGGGGAGGGATAGCCTGGGGAGAAACGCCAAATGTGGGTGAAGGGGTGAAAGCAAACAAAACACACTGCCATGTGTGTACCTATGCAACTGTGTGGTCTTTGGAGAACACACGCTGCTGGTGACCGTGTCAGGACAGAGGGTGTTTGTGGTGAAGAGGCAGAACCGAGGTCGGGAGCCCATTGACGTCTGAACTGCTGGAGGGCAAGGGTTGGAGAAACGGATTGGGTCCTGGGCCTCTGTGATGAAGCAGGCACAGCCGTTGGTCTTGGCTTGCTGCTAGAACTAGGGCCTTTGCTAGCCCACCTCCCACCCCTACCTGGAAGGGCCGAGGCTTGGGGACTCTGAGCTGTGTTAAGAAGAACAAGGGCAAGGAGACCTCCCTTTGTGCTCCCTCCCTTCCTCTCTAATAAACACGAGTCTGATGTTCTCCAAAAAAAAAAAAAAAAGTGGGCAACAAGAGCAAAACTTCGTCTTAAAAAAACAAAACAAAACTTAGTTGAGCATGGTAGCAGGTGCCTGTAATCCCAGCTACTCAGGAAGCTGAGGCATGAGAATCACTCAAACCGGGAGGCAGAGGTTGCAGTGAGCCGAGACTGCATCACTTTACTCCAGCCTGGGTGACAGAGTGAGATTTGATCTCAAAAATAAATACTTAAATAAATAAAATGTAACAGGTTTTATAGAGTATTTGCTGCTACCACTAGTCGTGGTACTGGGGAGCTCTGTTTAATATAAAGAAATAAGGAAAATTATATCTGTGTGCATGTTATGCAAACGAGTCATCACAGCTCAATGTGACAAGTCCCACACTAGAAAGATGATAGGGTGCTGTGAGAGCACCCCCAGAGGAAAGGAAGATGATAGCCAGAGGAATGAGAAGCAGTTCTGTTGGAAGTGACATGTCACTTCAATGAAATAAATACACATCAAGTGCCAGGCACTGTATTGCTGGGGGAAGGAAGGTGTCTAGACACAGAATATCTGCTACCAAAGAGCCCAAAGCCAGGCCCATGGAAACACAGGAATGACAACCTGTCACAACAAAGGCAATGTGTGTAAAGTACAGGGGGGCACAGCCCTGAGAGCAACAGTGTGTGTCCTGGGGGGAGTGACGTCCGAGTTAGGTTTGGGAGGATGAACATGAATTTACCAGCTTTCTGGTAGAAAGAAGCACAGACACAAATGTGATATGTACAGAACATTCGCTGGGGCCAAGCACTGTACTCAGGGGTACTGCTGACCCTGGCTGGCAGAGCAGCCCTCTGAGGTGAGCACCGCTACTACATTCTGTGTACCCTCGGTACATATGTTTCCGACTATATCACCTACACGATCGGGATGTGGATAGATTGTGAAACAGCCAGCATAATTCTCCTCCTTTTACCTACGTGCTTCAGCATTTCTTTCCCATACTGAGTCTTGACTTGGTCATGCGGGTTGCTTTGGCCAGCAGAATTCATCCCTGCTGTCATTCCCCGCTCCAGCAAGAGGGAACTCTGCAGGTTAAGAGCCAAGGGTCTGGAGCCAGACTGCCTGGATCACAAACATGATGCAAGGGGGTGTGAAAAGCGCTTGTCCCCTGAGGCTTGTCCCTTTTGCTGTTCTTGGAGCCCTGCCGCCACTGTTTGAACACACCTGAGCTAGCTTGTAGGGTGGCCATGTGAAGAACTAAGGAGCCTCAGCAAATAGACTACCAACCATCAAACATGTAAATGAGGCCATCCCAGAGTATCTGGCCCCAGATGGTCCACCAGCTGTTGGTGGCTGCAGGACGGAGCTCAGGAGAGACGAGCAGAGGAACCGCCCAGCTGAACCTAGCCCAAGTGCCAGCCCACAGAATGATGAGCTAACCAATGACTGTGGTGTTAAGCCCCTAAGTTTTAGTGTGATTTGTCATACAACAAAAGCTAATTGATAGAGGGTGCATCTTCCAATGGACAATGTTTTGCAATTAAAATGAGCAGACATGTTTTTAGCAGGGCTACATAAACAGTGCATCTTACAATTGGTGATGTGGATTTGATGCAATACAGGATTGCAATCACTCAGCAAATAAGAAAGATAGGTATTTGAGGGTTACTGGCTTGGGTCTGAACTAGTAAGTGGTGGAATTGTGTCCAAGCAGTGTGACTCCAGACTTTTGGCTCTTGACCTACAGATAGCTGGAAAGGGAAAGGACGTGAACTGGTTGGTGGGGAAGGCAGGGCCAGGTTATGAAGAGTATCTTAGAAACTCTTACAGAGGTTGAATTTTACCGGTTGAGACTAAGTGGCCAGTTGAGTGGGAAAGATGAAGTATTTATCGTTTCTTTTGGATATTGACTACGTAAAATCTTCGTCAACACTTCAAGAAACAGTTAACACTTCAAAAAAAAAAAAAATAGAGGAGACGCAGGGTGGGGTCTGGAAGCCCTGGGACATCAGCTCTGTGCTGGGGGAGAGCTGCAATGCCAGGAGGGGGCCTCAGCAATGACTCTGGGAGAGCTGGTGACCTCTGACCCAGAAAAGAGATGCGGAAACCCCAGGCAGCTGGGGCCTAAGCAGCTGTGGACAGTTCTCTCTCATGGAGTGGATGAAGCCACTGGATCAAGTGCAGGTTAAAACTAGAAGCGGTGTGGAGAAAGGGACCATGGCTTCTTTGGGGCCACTGAAGATCACGGGATAATTATCAGTCGTGTTAGCAAAGTGTCAGCCTGGTGGAAACGCCCCTTCTTCACTACCACTAAAGCCCACGAGAGGTGTATGAGCAAATCCAAACAGCGGCACAATAATGGTGCAAAAGGCATTGCCCGCTGGAGTAGATTTATCGCGAGGCTAACATAGCTTAATTTTCAGGGCTTCTCACTTACAGAAGCCCCTTGTGAGACCTTGGGAGGGGCTCTGGAAACCTAGTCACGTGGTTAAATGTTTCCACAAAATTTGCAAAAGTAAGACAAGGTAGCTGCAATTAGTTGACACAGTCGGTGCACTCTATGCCAAGTCTCTCCTGTTACCACCTTAACCCATGGTGGTGCTGAAGTGGCCAGGGACATTTTGGAACCCAGCTAAGAGGAGCTGGAGCTGAACATACATCTCTTTGGGTCTGGGAGATTTGTTTATGGAATTCACAGTGACTTGCACGTATGTCTCTAGCTTTCTCTCACAGGGATGCCTTCAGGGTTACTTCTCCACCCTCTCTGTCAACTCATCTAGCATCCCCGCAGGAGGTTCAAGGCCAGAGGTCATATCTCCCTATCAACTCAACCTCTCCTAAGTCCTCTGGAGGTACATGGGCAGGGGAAGAGAAACACAGAGTGAAATGGACATAGCCGGTAGATTTACCACTGAAAATTCTTCCCATCGGCATTCGTTTAAAATGAAGAGCAATGAACTTGGTACTCATCAACATTGAATAAAAACTGCCAGTGTAAGAAAAGCCCATCAATCGCAGCAGAGGAAAGTCTAAATTTTCTTTCCACATGTTGAAAATTATACTATAAAAATGTCATATGTGGTCTTCCTCCCAAAAACCTATAACCCCAGTCTAATTGTGTGAAAAACATCAGAAAACTCCCAATAGAAGTACGTTTTGCAAAACACTGACCAGTATGCCTCAAAACTGTCACAATCCTAGGAAACAAGAACAGTCTAAGAAACTGTCACCGTTGAGAAGAACCTAAGGAAATGTGACAAGTAAATGCAATGCCATATCCAGGTTGGGATCCTGGGACACTGGGTAAAAACAGTTGAAATCTGAACAATGGATGGGCTTTAGTAATAATAACGTGTCAATATTGGCTCAAGCATCATCACAAATGTTCATCTAAGATGCCAATCTGTGGAAATTGGGTGGAGGTTTTGTGGGAACTTGACAATTTTTCTATAAATCAAAAACTGTTCTATAAAGTTTATTAAAAGTGTCACATGAAGAAAACATTCATGAGTATGCAGACCAAAACATAGGAAAAAAACATTATTAGAGAGGTAGGAAAAAATTAATAAAATGTTTAGGTTACTTTTTTTCTGGATTTTGTGAAATTTATGGTTGCAATTAGGTGGGGAACATTTTTTCCCTTCCCTACTGCTAGAGGCCCTAGAAAACCCAAACTTTTAAAATTTCTATTTTACTGTGATTTCTGTTCTAATTCTAAAGGAAACATTCACTTTTGTATACAACTTTGTATCTGTAATTTTCATAAAGGGGTTTCCTAAATAGTGTAAGTTTAAGGCTCCAAACATGGCTCCACCCTTGGTTGCCATTGATCACATACATCTGAGTAGTTAGAAAAATGTGTCCAACTCAACAATTGAATACCTAATCTGTGTCAATGCAGAGGACTTGCAGGGGAGTAAGAAAGACCAGGATGGTTCATGAGGATTCACAGGGCACACTGCCTCCCTCCAGGCCCTTACTGTTTCATGGGGGACATGGATGAATGTCTAATATAGTTGCAGCCCAAAAACGGATTGAAGAACAAGCACTCAATGACTGATGCCAATCTTCCTTTAGCCAGCCAACTACCAAAGTCTGTAATTAAAAGCACATCGGCCACTGTTAATTGATGTGGATATACTTCAGATAGCCATGCTCAAAAGAAAAGATGCAGAAGATCAGTAATAATAGCAGCTTTGTAGCTCCCAATCACAAGTGGGAACTTCTGAGACAAGGGCACTGCAAACATACCAGTCAGCTTGTCCCAGAGGGAATTGGACTCTTGTTGTTGTTGTTGTTGTTGTTTTTGACAGGGTCTTGCTCTGTTGCCCACGCCAAAGTGCAATGGTGCAATCACGGTTCACTGCAGTCTCGACCTCCTGGGCTCAAGAGATCCTCCCACCTCAGCCTCCCATGTAGTTGGAACTGCAGGCTATAGGTGCACACCACCATGCCAGGCTTATTTTTGTATTTTTTGTAGAGACAGGGTCTTGCTCTGTTGCCCAGGCTGGTTTTGAACTCCTGGGCTAAAGCGATCTGCTGACCTTGGCCTCTCAGCATGCTAGGATTACAGGCAGGTGCCACTGCACCTGGCCCAACTCTTTAGCTTCTCTAGGAGATTGATCCATCAGTGTTAGGCAGATGTCAATGTGGATCTAGCCAGAAATAGCCACAATATTTTAATGAGGCCAAAATGTTACAAGGGCTGGAGCAACCAAAGAAAGACTCAAATTTCCATTAGGAAATTTGCTCCACTACAATATCCAATTGGCTCTTAATCCCTTGGCTAGAGAGGTGTTTGAAACAAAAGAAAGTAGAAACAAGGGTTAAGACTGGTTTCTTAAAGAAGTAAGCACAAGGAAGCATAAGTGCATGCCGCCTACTTCTAAAAGAATTCCATTCCTCATAGCTACATAACATTATAATGCTACTGATTCAATGGAGTTTAAATTAATTCTGTGCGAGAGGACAGCAGGATTATTAGTGTTTATTTTCATCTGGGATCTTTATTCTTTACTATTCTTGGCTCCATTGAAACATTTCAGTATACAGCAACACTGCAGCATCAATAGCCAAGACAGAAGCCATCATCACATGGATGGTGGTTGCTGTGATCAGTGTGGTACGATTTTTAAAAACGTTTTGTTAGAGACAGGGCCTCACTATGCTGCCCAGGCTGGTCTTGAACTCCTGGGCTCAAGCAATCCTCCTACATTTGCCTCCCAAAGTGCTAGGGCTACAGGTGTGAGTTTCCTCCAATTTTAAAAACAAACTATCGTCTTTCATTTAAAAAAAAAAAAAAAAGACTGGTTTCTTACCTAAGTCACAAAATGGAACTCCCAACTGTAGAGTCTCATTCATTTAATGAGAACATCATGGGCATGGCTGTCAATCTATGACACCTGTCTGAGGTAGGTATTTTTCCCATTTTACAGAGGATGCAATGAGGCTTTATGCAGATTCGCCCACCCCAAAGCCCGTGTTCTTAACCACTGTGCAATACTGCCTCCCATCAGTCCCTATCGCAAGGCCACAAGACAACTCCATACATCGTAGAGCTTTTGGAAGTGATTAGATTAAAAGTTTTTGTTTTTTTTTAAGTGTTCGTGCTGAGAGATGAGAGACTATTCAGCCAAACCCCGTTATAACCTGAGGAGAAATCTGAGGTTCTAATGAATGAAGTTGCTTCCCAGTGTCACACAAAAGCTCTTGCCAGAGGGAGTGGGAACTCAGGTCTGATTCTGGTTGTGTGCCTTTCCCAGCCTTCAGTTGGAAATCACCTGCATTAAGGGCTAGAGCC
Organism: Callithrix jacchus; assembly: GCF_049354715.1. NCBI lineage: Eukaryota > Metazoa > Chordata > Mammalia > Primates > Cebidae > Callithrix > Callithrix jacchus. The sequence goes on from NC_133504.1 coordinate 6,567,014, forward strand.
CAGGGAGAGGCACCCAGTTGGAGAGAAGGCGAGACAGCCAGTGACAACCGTCCCGTCCACATGTTATGGTTGAATTGTCACCCCCCATTACCGAAGTTCGTATGTTCAGGTTTTTTTTGTTTGTTTGTTTTTTGAGACAGAGTCTTGCTCTGTCTCTCAGGCTGGAGTGCAGTGGCGTGATCTCGGCTCACTGCAACTGCCTCCCTGGGTTCAAGCGATACTTCTGCCTCAGCCCCCTGAATAGCTGGGATTATAGGCATGCGCCACCATGCCCCGTTAATTTTTGCATTTTTAGTAGAGACAGGATTTCACCATGTTGGCCAGGCTGGTCTTGAATTCCTGACCTCAGTTGATCTGCCTGCCTCAGCCTCCCAAAGTGCTGGAATTATAGGCATGAGCCGCTGTGCCTGGCCATTCAGGTATCTTAGAATGTGACCTTACTTGGAGATTGCCTCTTGATTACAGGGGTAATCAAGTTAAAGTGAGGCGATTAGAGAGGGCCCTAGACCAGTATGACTGGTGTCCTTACAGAAAGAAGGAATTTGCACACACACACCACAGGGAAGATGGTGTGAAGAGACAAAGGGAGAAGATGGCCATTTGCAAGCCACAGAGGCCTGGCACAGATGCCCTTTCATGGCCCTCAGAGGCAGCCAGCCCTGCCCATGCCATGATTTTGTATTTCTAGTCTCCAGAACCAGGAGAGACAATGCATTTTGGGTGTTGAAGCCACTTAGTGCGTGGTACCTCATTCCAGCAGCCCTTGAAAAAAATAGACCACAGAACTAGGGAGGTGCATGCAGAGGCTCTGGGGCTGAAGGACTGGTTGGAGAAGTAAGAGGAAAAAGGAGAGGCGAAGATGACGAAATCACGGGTGGGGAGGCGAGGCCTAGGCAGAGAAACCAAGGAGTAGCCAAGCGTGAACCAGTGAGAACGAATGTAGAGTCAATTTTTTCTAGATCTGGAAGATACAGATCTAGATGAACCGAGCTGTTAGAGATGCTGCTGGTGGGTGCGTTGGCCTCACCTCACTGCACTGCTGTGCCCTGCACACTGTGAAAGACACCCAGGGAAAATCCTAAGCTGTTTGTGGGAGTGAACTGCAGGGTGCCGGAGGCCTGGAGTGAACCCATGGTCAGTTTCTCCGGCCTGCAGCCCAGGCATAGTCCTGCAGTGGTTGTGCCCATACTCAGGGGGCAGCCTGCCTGAGTGCCAAGTGTGGGACTGCCCTCAATAGCGTTTAACCTCGTGCCCCAGCTTCCTCTTCTGTGAAAGGGCAGTAGTGACAGTACCTATCCCACCGGGTTATGAAAATTAAGCAGAACAATGTGTATGCAGTGTCTGTAGCACTGCCGGGCATCAAGCACTGTGTAAACAGTATCTGTTATTCACAAAGGCATTTATGACAACAATCACTCTTCAAACAGCCCTCCAGCCAATGCTAGGCGCAAACCCCACGGTAACCGGGACAACTGTTGTTAGAGGTTGAGCTTCCTGGTAGGCCCCAGGTGCTACAAGAGCAGCCTTGGGGATATGAGCCTGAAACCATCGTGTTGGCTTCTGAAGACCCCAGATGGGCATGGTAGGGACGCGGAAGCGCTCAGACTCGCACAGCAGGTGGTCGCCCCGGTGCAGCGCGCAGTCGGCCCTCCGCTCCCCTGCACCCGGGCAAGCTGCGGGCGCCACCCACACCAGGCTCGGCAGACACCCGACAGAAAGGGTTTTCTGGCCAGGCAGCGTAGCGAAACACTGTGGGGCCGCGGTGAAAAAGGGCTCCAAGGGGCCGCGCACGTCAGCATCAAGGAGAAACGGAGAGGAAGGCCCTAGCCGCCAGGTCCCTCGCAGCAGAAGCCCGGCCTGCTCAGAGGCCAGCGCGACACGCGCGGAGGGTGCAGGATCCGGAGGGCGCCGGCCGCCCCTCCGGCATCGCGGGGCCCAGGGTCCGCGGGGCGTCTGAGCTGAGGCGGCCCAATATACCCTTTATCCTTCCTCAGATTCCTTATGAAATCCGGGGCAGTCTGGGCGATTCCAGCCGTGTTCGCCCGCCGCCACCTCTAGCCCGCCAGCCACCCGGCAGCCACGCGCGCCCAGACTGGAGGGTGGCAGGGGCGCGGCGGGGCGTGGCTCGGACGTGGCGGGCCCGCTGGAGGGCGGGGCATGAGGGGGCGGGGACTGAGGGGGCGGGGCGGGGCCGCTGGAGGGCGGGGCCGGCGAGAGCACCAGCAGCCTCCTGGCTCAGCCGCAGCGCCGGCGGGGGCGCAGCCAGCGGGTGGCGGCGGCGGCGGCGGCGGCGCATTAAATAGCATCCGGAGCCGGCGCGGGCCAGGTAGTGGGCTGCAGTGACAGCCGGCGGCGGAGCGGCCAGGCCGCGGAGGAGGTGAGTGCGCCCGCCGTGCTGAGCCGCGTCTGCTCCAGCAGCGGTGCCCCGGCCCGGCAGAGGCGCGGGCTAAGGTTGCCCCGCAGGGTCGAGCCCGAGCAGCGGCCGCCGCGGAGGCGCGTGAGCCGCCTCAGGCTCTTGGGGCCGCGCCGCCTTTCCGGCCTCTTGCCCGCGGCCCCGCTTCCCTCGGCAGCCGGAGGCCTCCAGGGCGCCTGAGCCGCCGCGGCTTCCTGTGTTTGAGCTGCGGGAGGCGCGGGCGCGGTGCTGGTGCGCAGCGGGGGACGCGCGCGGTACCGACCGCTGTGTGTGCGGCAGCGGGGACCAGCGTGGCGGAGCAGCCGGACGCGGCGCTTCGGTCGGGAGGAGGGGGCCCCGCCCGGCTGCTGACAGTGCCCTCGGCCGCAGTCTCCACCTGCCCCAGAGGCCGGGCTCGCTGGCGCTCGGACCGCGCATGGGGCGGGACTGCATTGGCGCCCACTGAGATGCGGGATCCACGCCGCGCGCTGGCACGAGGGCCACTGGCAGCTCAGAGGCCGCTGCCAGAGGCAGACATTCTTGCGGTGTCTCCCGAGGAGTGCCCGTGGCCTCTGCGCTTGGCCGTGGGGTCATTGATTTAAGGAGCGCTGGCATTTTTTGAATTTGGGAAGCCAAGATGATGTCTGTCACCTGGCAGCGTAGATGGAGAGTGGCGGTAGATGACTTGAATGGACACGTGGATTCGAGTCTGGGGACAGGCGTTCCCCCAATCAGTCCGTGTGAGGGTGTGGAATTTCCCCCAACTCCGTCCAGTTTCAAGGTTATGGAACGTAATTAAGAGTGGCCGTTCTAAAAGCGTCCTCTAGTGTCCTGGCTAAGACTTTTAAGCTTCTTCGTGCAGGCATATCTGAAGTCCCGCGACTCTCACTGCTCTGCTTTTTATTATTTCTTGACCTTCGATTAGTGTTGAGAGAAACTGGTTAAATCTTGCAGTTTCTGCCACACATTTTACAACTTAACCTGTGATTATCCCAAAGAAAACAATGATTGGCTTCATACAAGCAAAAGAATCAACCCAAACCTTCTGGTTGATTCTGTTTTGGTTTTTTGTTTTTGTTTTTCAAGTGGACGAGGAAGGTTAGTTTGGCTAAAACGTAAAAGTTTTGAGTTGTAGGTCTGTTCTGGGTAGGCCTGAGAAGATGGAGCTTTTTAAGGAACCATTGCTTGCCATCAGATTGGAGCCAGACAGTGCAGTGTGATATAGTGGAAACAGGAGCAGTCTGGGGAGACTCACTTTCTTGTTCCGACTCAATTCGGGAAACACCTCCCTAATCTGAGACCCTCTCCTTATATTTGTGAACAAACTGCATTAGACTCAAATCTTTCACGAGCCAAAATTTTATGACTAGAAAAAGAAACTTGCTTTCAGCACAGCTCACACCTCTCCCCTTTAAAATAGCAAACATATTAAAGACTTCTGTTTTCTGAATTTACTGTAAACGGAATAATTTTTTTAAAACAATTACCCAGCCCAGGGTGGTGGCTCACGCCTATAATCCCAGCACTTTGGGAGGCCAAGGTGCGCGGATCACTGAGGTCAGGAGTTCGAGACCAGCCTGACCAACATGGTGAAACCCTGTCTCTACTAAAAATAAAAATAAATAGCCGGGCTTGGTGGCACGCACCTGTAGTTCCAGCTACTGGTGAGGCTGAGGCATGAGAATCGCTTGAACTCAGGAGGCAGAGGTTGTGATGAGCCAAAATTGAGCCATTGCACTCCAGCCTGGGCAACAGAGGGAAACTGTCTCAAAAAAAAAAAAAAAAAGACCGATTACCCTTCCCCCATAATTATAAGCATTTTGACATATTTCCTTCCTGTCTCTGTTGTTCCTATTTTGGCAGTATTTTTATTATTATTGCAGGCAGCCTGACTAAAAAGAAATCAGGGCTTTCAAGTTTTTGGCATTTGGGAGGTAGATACATGTGACCCATACCTGTAGGGAAAGGTATCTATTTATACCATGAGGTAGAGTTTTCATAGCCACCTCTAGTTTTCGGCGAAGTTTAGGCTAACTGAAAGTGTACCAGCATGCCGTGGTGTACGCGGAAAAGTGAACATAACTCAGATTATGTGATAATTTTCTCTTGTTGCCATTGTGTATAACCCAAGGCTTACTACAAGCTGAAATTACTTAACACATTGACATTAAGCCTTTGATGTAAAATGACCGTCTCAGAGTTGCTGTGGCAAATGCTGGTAAACTGTCCCTGCCTTCTAGCGTGCTTAACGTCTAGGTCTTGCTACATCTTTTTTGATGTAACTGTTTTGTGGAAAATGGTTGTGTGTTTGGGGAGGCTTTTGAGAAAAGATCAGGTTGTCTTGTTATTATAGCTGGGTATTTCTCCTCCTCTCTTCCTTCCAGTTTCACTTTTCTGGAAAGAGCAAGACTATAGAATAGTGATTTCTACATATTTATAGTCAGTAATCTTAGAGGAATGTTTCAGTTTTAAGATCAATTGAATTTATTGTGTAAGTTTGCCATTTAAAATAGATGCCCATTATTCCTTTGTGTTTCCTGTCTCTTGGAACCAAGCTCTGTTAAATTAGAATCCATTAATAATGTTTTGTGGACAGTTTTGTTTAGATGATGCAATGCATGAGGCTCCTGTGTTACAAAATGGAGAAGAATTCCTTTAAGGCAGCTCAAAGCTGTTGGTATCTGAAAACCTTTAAAGCCTTTCTCTCTGACAGACAGTGGCAGACAGGAGGTAGATAGAGGACCAGAGTTTTTAGTGAAGGTTGGCAGTCCAACTTGGTAGTTAGACAAACACGTGACGGTCATGAAGTGCCTTTGACACTGGTGCCTGGAGAAGAGTTCTCAGTGACCAGAGCTGATCTGAAGCTGCAGGAAGCTGAGTTTGCATTTCAACATGCTGTTACTTCAAGGGGCTTCTGAGAACTTGTAAAGGAGCAGCTGGCCTTTGTGAATAGAGAAGGCGGGGCAGTTTTACCAGGATTTGGGGCAGCAACTCTGAGATTGTCATTTTACATCAAATGCTGAATGTCAATGCATAAGAAATTTCAGTTGGTGGTCAGCCTTGGGTTATATATAACGGCAAGAAGAGAAAACTATCAGGGGGTCTAAGTTATGTTCATTTTTTACATCATGACATTTTCACTTTCTCTTTTTTTTTTTTTTTCCTTTTTTCCCAGAAAAGATCTCACTCTGTTTCCCAGGCTGGAGTGCAGGCATGATCACGGCCCATTGCAGCCTCCACCTTCCTGGGCTCAGGTGATCCTCCCACCTCAGCCTCTCTGGTAGCTTAGACCACAGGTGCACACCACCATGCCCAGGTAATTTTTGTATTTTTTCGTAGAGAGGGGGTTTTACCATATTGTCCAAGCTGATCTTGAACTCCCGGGCTCAAGTGATTTGCCCTCCTTGGCATCCCCAAAGTGTTGGGATTACAGGCATGAGCCACTGAGCCTGGGCAACATAGCAAGACCTCACCTTTACAAAAAAAGTGAAAACAATAAAATCAAATCTGAAAATGAGTGGCTCCATATAGGTGCCTGGGCTGATTCTCTTTATGAATTATTTGCTGGTCTTCAAGTTTTAAATAAAAGTCTGAAAGCTGTGTAATATCAAACCAAAACCACTTGCTGTAGAAAAGCTATATTAATTTTCCTATTTTAAGAGTCATACATGCTTATTGGAGAAAATTTGGGACATAGGAAAAATGAAGCTCTAACAGAGATTAAATTCTTTTAACATTTTGATATATTTCCTTCCAGTCTTTTCTTCCCTATACAATAAACAAATTTTAAGCATACATTGTTAGTTAAAGAATAAAATTTTGACAATTAACTTTAATCACCTAAGCTATATTGTGGGCTTTTTTCCACGTTGTTACATATTCTTCAAAAATAAGTTCTGAAGAAGACTGCGTTATATGCTGTATGGGCCGTATTAGTTACTTTTCCCTACTGGATAATTTTCAGAACAGTTTACCAACCTTTATTACATGTTTAAATACATCTTTTTTTTTTTTTTTTTTAAAAAGAGAAGCATGTTCTGCTTTAAAACTCTTGAAATTAACAATAATTTGAAAAGTGTTTTTACGAATGAATAGGTTTAATGGACTTTTGGATTCGTGTATTCTACTCAGAAGCGGTTGAAATAGGGATTTCATGGTTTGGAAGATAAATGGAAAGAAGTTAGGGCATCAGAGAAGGAAACGTGGCCTGCTTGTAAACCATTTCCTCATTCTGGAGCGGACTTCCGATAAATGTAGAATCTATCCATTAGCACAGCTCTGGCTCCTGTAGAAATGGGCTCTTTCCACTGAGGTGTGCTGTGGGAGAAATGTCCCTATAAGGAGGACCGAAATACTCGGAATACTGTTTATTCCTTTGTTACGCGGAGTCCTGAGAAAGCGCTTCAGGAGCTAGTTTCTCCCTCCAGGCTCAGGTGTGTACCACAAAGCAGACCTGTGGTAACTGACCGAGGTGGTGGCCATAGCCTGGACACGGCCAGGCTTAGGAACGGAGCAGTAATGATAGCAGCCGACAGAGCCAGGCGCTGCTAGGCTTCGGATGTGTTAGCTCATTAGTACCCCCAGCAACCCTGTGTGGTCGGTCCTGCTGCCGTCCTTACTGTATGCAAGATAAAGGGACAGGTGCACAGATTAAGTTGCTCAAACCAGAATTTCAACGTAGGCAGTCTGGCTTCAGGGTCAGTGCTCCCAATTCCTTGGCTCTACTGCCCCTCCAGAGCTAGAAGTTTCTCAGTCCAGGAGGGCCTAGAAAGTTCCAGATTAGGCCTGGCGCAGTGGCTCACGCCTGTAATCCCACCACTTTGGGAGGCCAAGGTGGGTGGATTACCTGAGGTCAGGAGTTCCAGAGCAGCCTGGCCAACATGGTGAAACCCCGTCTCAATACAAAAATTAACCAGGCTTGGTGGCACGTGCCTGTAGTCCCAGCTGAGGCAGGAGGGTCACTTGAACTGGGGAGGCAAAGGTTGCAGCGATCCAGTCTGGGAGACAGAGTGAGACTCCGTCTACTAAAAAAATTAAAGTAAGTTCCAGCCTATGCAGATGTCAGTAAGACAGGAAGGACAGAGCTGGGTCTGCTTCAGTGTCACTGCTCCTTGATTTCCCCCCATCTCATTTACATTCTGCCTTGAATTATCTCTTTATACCACTAGAGTGCTGAAAGAGACCACAGATTTTGATTCGGCTTGGCTCAGAGAGTGATAAGATCACTTGCTATGTAGCTGTGACTTTCTAGAGAATTAAAAAATAAAAGGCTTTACCTGCCCTAGACGTTGGTCTTGTAAGGCTGGAGAACAATTCAGATATGTGATTAATGCATCCAGTTTGCTGGGGAAAGAGAGCACATTCCAGCTGGGAACGGGACCCAGGCTCAGCAGATGGTGGAGCAGCGCTCACTAATGTAGGAGACTGGCCTCACTGTGCACATAGGTTTGCTTTCTGCTGTGTATCTTGGGGTACTTTTGATCAGAAACAGACCTTCCCAGTGTATTCTAGATGATATTCAGCACTTTCAATAGACAAGAGAATAAAATTGTGACTTTTCAGGGTTCGAAGGCACAGTAGCGTTGCCTAGTAGTTATGGGTCTCTTTTTCCCAGTGGGATTTTAGGCAGAATGCTGAGAGATGAAATGCATAAAAGCAGGACTGCAGTGGTTGAAGGGCTTCCTCTGTCTCCCTTGCCACCTCTGAGGGACTTCAGAGCAACACTGAAATAAGCCTTACTCATTCGTTGCACCTGTGCAGTGATTGCAGGGCAGGGAGAGGGGTGACTTGGCCAAGGTGACACAGCCTGGCTGCCCCTCTGGCCATGGCACACATGTGGACTTTGTTTCTGGGCCCTGTGCCTGTTCAGAGAGTGGCCAGACCTCTGTGTCACCCTTGATTTCTGCCTAGAAGTCCATTCGGTCAGCAGTTCTGCTTATTCCTACTCTGTGCAGTATTGCCCAACGCACACGCATTTCCTCCTTGCCTTCTCAGTATTGCCATTCTGATCCAGAATGGTCACCTGCAATTTAAACAGTGAAGGCCCTTGTTAGGAAGTGGGGGAGGGTGCAGAGGGGGAGGGTTGCTTTTTCTAAAGCATGGCTCTGATCAAATCCGTCCTGAGCAGAGGCCTTCCAGGCTCCCCTCCGTAAGGCCCCAGGTCTTTATTCACCTTGCCTCTCAGATGCTTCTGCAGCTTGGTTCCTACCTGCTGTCTCTACACCTCCCTAAACCACCGTATGCTGAGGCTTCACATACAGCGAGCTCTGGTGGCACAGGGTTAATGGGTCTGTATACCCAAGAAATTGAACATGGGTGCTGTCAACCGCCCGACTGACTTCCGGTGTCCTGGTCTGATGGTATCCTTGATCTTACAACTAAGATCACGACATTGAAAATCTCTTGACCCAAGCCTGTGCTTTTGTTGGGATAAAGTTTGTGTTGAGTACATCTAGGCCAGGTGTGGTAGCTCACATCATTGCAGCTCTTTGGGAGGCCGAGGTGGGTGGCTTACCTGAGGTCAGGACTTCGAGACCAGCCTGGCCAACATGGTGAAACCCTGACTCCACTAAAAGTATAGAACTTAGCTGGCTGTGCTGGTGCACGCCTGTAATCACAGCTACTCAGGAGGCTGAGGCAGGAGAATCACCTGAGCCCCGGAGGCAGAGGTTGTAGTGAGCTGAGATGGCACCACTGCACTCCAGCCTGGGGTATAGAGTGAGAATCTGTCTCCAAAAAAAATGTACATCTAAATGGTACAATGCCCAACTCGGCCTATTTGGAGTGCCATTGTCCCACAGAGCCCTGCTCCTCAGAGGCACTTTTCCCAGAGTGACTTTCCCCTTCCTCAGCTACGCTGTCATTCAGTTGGAATGCATCAGCGACCATACTGGTGGTTAAAAAGTCGAAATGCTCCCATCCTAGGTAGAGAATAGCTGCTACCCCAGGTGCCCCACCCTTAATTCAGAAACTAACGGGTTAGTACCTGGGGCAGCAGAGGAACTTCTGAGCCCCGTTCTGGTGCACTGGCCTGTGTCTTTTCTGACTGGTTGGTGCCTGGCCGTACAGGCTGTTAAATATTTTGACGAGCATCCCAGCCTCTGTCCGGCATGCAGCTTTTTATGAGCGCATATCTGGCTTTCTCAGATAGGCACGGCAGCCACACTCTAAGCTCTGGGCACCGGGGAGACCTAGTCATTGTCATTTCTGTATTTTTAGCAGCATTTAACACAGGGCCTTATAGCTATTAAGCAGGTAAGGTTATCTGATGATGGATTGAGGGTAGGGCAGGTTCCAATGGTCAGATGTCCCATAGAAGGTGGTCCCTGATGAGAATATACGTTGTCATGTTTTACTATTCCAGGTTTGTCTATTGTGATACTGTGCAAAACTTAGATTTTTTTTTTTTTTTTTGAGACAGTTTTGCTCTTGTTGCCCAAGCTGGAGTGCAATGGTGTGATCTTGGCTCACTGCAACCTCTGCCTCCCAGGTTCAAGCGATTATCCTGCCTCAGTCTCCCAAGTAGCTGGGATTACAGACATATGCCACCACACCTGGCTAGTTTTATATTTTTAGTAGAGACAGGGTTTCTTCATGTTGGTCGGGCTGGTCTTGAACTCCCAACCTCCAGTGATCCACCTGCTTCGGCCTCCCAAAGTGCTGGGATTACAAGCGTGAGCCACCGCACCTGGCCAAAATTTAGATCTTATAGCTAAGATCAAGGCATTGAAAGTATCTAGACCTAAGCCTGTGCTTTCACTCGGGTGAAAGTTTAAGTTTAGGAGGACTTCTGAGGCGTTTCTTTCCGTGTAGTTTCAGTTGTGTTGGAGAAGCAGGTGGCTGTGGTCTTTGCAGGGTGTGGGAGGGGAGGAGATTAGTGTTGAGCCCCAGCTAATCTTACATAACTGTACTGTAGTCTTAGTTTACCTGGTATTCCTGTGTTCACATTGCCCCTTGTTTCTGTGCCACTAGTGAAATGGTCAATTACCTCCATTGTGCCTCAGGCAAGCTTCTGAGGCATCCCAGGATGGGGAGCTGGCGGGGTCCTTGTCTGTCAAGCAGCCCAGCCAGGCCCCTCACAGTGGACGGAACTGAGTTCTTGAGAGCGTGGCTTAGCAGCCCAGAGTCCCAGGATGGACTCTGAAGACAGAGCCAGTCTGTGCTTTTCTCTCCTGACATGAGTCAGAGTCAAACTCCAGTTCAGGCAGGGCAAAGATCCTTGTCCCTGGGGTGAAAGCTGAAGCTGCAGGGTGTCCAGGACAGACCTTCAGAGGAGGCCAGCCATGGAGCCTGGCACGGGCCTTGGCCTCGAGTCTCCGTCCTCCTGAAAGGCCAGCTCAGTCTACCCGGCCTCTCACGCAGGCCAGGTGATGGTCACCAGCAGCGTCCTCCCCATTCTGGCATGCTTCTCTCCGTCACTGCTTCACTCCCTTCTTGATGTGACAGTCCCTTTTTGCAGGCTTTGTCAGGCACTGTCCCTCTGCCTCCCAGGCGTGGCATGCGTCTCAGGGTGCTTCCATTAGCAGTTTCATTCATTGTCCATGGCGGGGAGCAGATGGAGATGCTGGCCAGGTTAGCCACCAGAGAGGCTGCAGGGCTGCTCAGGAGATTGAAGGACTCTCCAGAGTGGGGTGTCTGCCCATAGCGCGTGGCTGGAACATCTATTAGAGTTTAGAATAGAACAGAAACATTATAATTTCTGTGGATAGTTACTTCTCTGGCCATCTTTTAAATTCGTATTTGTGTGTTTTCTAATGTTCAGAAAATATTTGCAGAATGTGTATGTATAGTTTATGGATAAAAGCATTTACATGTGAGAGGTGCGTTTATTTGTTACTGACTGGGGTACGTCATCCAGAGTTTAGAGAGCCAGAGAAGGCGGTCTTCTCTAGCACCAGTATTGTAGAGACCTCTGAATGCCATTTTTTAAAAAGGAGAGAACTCAGTTTGTCCTTAAAAGGGAATAGAGACCGGGTGCAGTGGCTCACACACCACTGTAATCACAGCTCTTTGGGAGGCTGAGGTGGGAGGATCACGAGTTCAGGAGTTCAAGACCAGACTGGCCAAGATGGTGAAACCCCATCTCTACTAAAAATACAAAAATTAGCCGGGCATGGTGGTGGCTGCCTGTAATCCCTGCTACTCAGGAGTTGAAGCAGAGAATTGCTTGAACCCACGAGGTGGAGGTTGCAGTGAGCCGAGATTGCACCACTGCTCTCCAGCCTGGAAAACAGAACGAGAATGTCTCCCACCCCCGACCCAAAAAAAACTGGGGAATAGAAACAGCTCTCTGGCTAGGTTGTGATTCATCTTAAATATACCTGTGACTTCAGGAGAGTCAGGTTACTCCACAATATGTTTTGTCTTTGGTCCCCAAACTTAGCAACGTGGAAGCCTCTTTGGGATGGCCTTTTATTTTTTCTCTTTTGTTTGCTCTTATGTCCCCTGAGGCTGAGCTGTCTTACGCATTCTGAATATTTGCAGATTGAATACATTGGCCTGTTTCTTGCATGACAAATACTATGCTGAGTTGGATGCCTTAAGTCAATATTCAGGTTGACTCCTTTTGTTGGAATCTTTGGGTGGTTGGCAAGATGCAGCCTGTGTGCCGGTCAGTTTTACTGTCCTGCACATGATATCCCCACACCGTAGAGCCGTAGAGCCCTGGAGGCCTCCGAAATGTCACCTGAGAGACAGGGTGTTGGGATGTACCTTAAAGTAATTTTTTAAAAAGTGGATATAATGAAGCAGTATTAGCAAAATGTTGATCATTATTGAAGCTGGAGTCATGGGTACATAAAATATAGTTTTGTTATACTACGATGTCTACTTTTGAGTAGATCTGAATTTTCCTGATAAATTTTAAGTGAAACGTAAAGGGAATACAGAGACCTCAAAGTAGTCTCACCTATTCCACGCAGGTAATGGCTGAACTGGCCAGGCTCTTTTTCTTTGTCTTTTAAACACTGGTCACTGTTCTCTAATCTTCTGCAGCTTGTTAGCTTGGTTTTGATTTGGGCTTCCCCAGGGCCAGTCACCTCCTTATATAGTTACCTGAGCTCTCTGTGTAACTTTAGCTCATGTCTCGTGGTTGTCACCAGGACCTCTCTTCTTCCCCATATTATGAGCTAAATCCTGGTGAAACTTTTCTCTATTTCACTTGTCGCCCCTCCAACACCACCGAGGTCTTCCAGGTAACAGGCACAATTTAGAGGTCAGAACGGGGTCCCATGTGTTTTGCAGGCTGTGCCCAGTCCTCGGGAACCTCACAGCCTATAATTATCTTGTAGATTCCATTCATCTCTCCTTGTTGTTTTCTTTTCTTTTCTTTTTTTTTTTTTTTTTTTTTGTGAGACGAGTCTTGCTCTGTTACCCAGGCTGGAATACAGTGGTGCAATCTTGGCTCACTGCAACCTCCGCCTCCCAGGTTCAAGTGACTCTTCTGCCTCAGCCTCCCAGTAGCTGGGACTACAGGTGTGTACCTTAACGCCTGGCTAATTTTTGTATTTTTAGAAGAGATGGGGTTTCGCCATGTTGGCCAGGCTGGTCTCGAACTCCTGACCTCAGATGATCCACTCCACTCAGCCTCCCAAAGTGTTGGGATTACAGTCGTGAGCCACCACACCCGGCCTCATCTCTGATTTTTAAATTAATAGTAGGTACCTGTTGAAATATGTAAAAACTCAACTCAGAATTGGATTTCTCTAAACTTGTGAGAGGCTGGTCTTCCTCTCCCTGGGCAGAGAGGTCTTTGTGTTCTGTCTTCTCACCCATGTCCTGCTACGCCATTTCTCTGGTTATCAGTCTCTCTGAAACCTTGATCTATTTTAAGAGGTGTAAGTAACTCTATCTAACCTGCGCCCTCTTTAGCCCTCTTATCCAGGTCACTGATATGTGATCGCTGTGACCTCTGCGAGCTGTGGGGTGGTATGGACTCCTTGAAGACAAGGACTGGGTCTTGTTCTTCCCGGTCTCTCACCCCAGGCCTGGGTCCTGGCGGGGACAGGAGGGCTCTGTGAACTAAACACCAGCTGGGCGAGGGCGAGCCTCCTGCAGCCAGCTGTTTCTTACTCAGCTTGTTGACAAGAATGCTGTCATGGGAGAGAGAGGCAGAGGCTCCTGGCCATCGCTTTACAACGCTGCTGTGAGTCCCCAGCCCACCTGCTGCCCCTGCAGGGCCTCCTCCCTGCCTCTGTGCTGCAGCACTGTCTGGCTCCTACTGGTGTGTCTCCTGCCCCTCCTGTCTCTGCCTGTTCAGACCTGGCCTGGTTCCACCCTCAGCTCTCTGGACAGCCCTCGCTTTGATCCCGGTGCATACGTACTGTTCTCTCCTCCTCTAGATTCCTGCAGCACCGGGCCCCTAGCGCTTATTTCTGCCGCGGTATCAGATCTGTCTTCTTTAGGTCTGTTAACTCTTGCAGGTGTGTTTGTCTTCAGTGATATCCTAAACTTGCTGGAAGCAAAGAAAACATTGTAAGTGCTTTATCCTCAGGCTTTCTGTTTGCCTGGGACTAGAGTTCTTCATCCTCCTGTGATGTTCAGAGTGTTGCTTCTTTTTTTGTATTGTGACCCCTTTTTCAAAGAAGCACTTAAGTGGGAGTGGTTCACATAGCAGGTCGGTGGCTCACATAGCAGAGCCAGGTCCCTTGCAAGCTTAGATACGTATTTTCCAGGAGGGCTTTATTGTGCATAACCCCCCATATAGGCACCGAGGAATGAGAGCTAAGCAGAACCCTGGCACAGTTGGGGCTTGAGGAATATCTCACTTTATAGTGTTACCCCTCAGCTATTTCCTTTTATATAATCCTTTATATAATCATATATTAGTTTATAGAATTAGGGCTTGATGAATCCCTTTATATAATCTTCTATATATAATCATATAATAGTTGATAGTATGAGTGCCTAAAGAATATTTCCCTAAATATATATCTATAATCATATCTTGGTTCATTCGGAAGAATGCCTAGAGTGGACACTGTGCAGAGCATGATTTAAGGAATAAGCAGCTTATAATCAGAGGAATCCCCTAGAGCAGACACCGTGCAGAGCATGATTTAAGGGAAAAACAGTTATGCCAGGACAAGAATCCATGGCCCAGGCAGCAGCATTCAGTATCGTAAAGATACCCGCTGTATGGCAGGCTTGGGGCGAGGGCCACTCCTATAAGGGAGTTGTAGGACCTTGCTCCAGTTCTTGTGGAAGGCTGCCCTCAGAACGGCAATCCACCTTGGTGACTGTGAACCTTATCAGCTCTTGCTACTGTGCTGCTTGAAAAGCATCTTCCCATAGAACCCATTGGAAGCTGCCAGAAGGTAACAGTAACCCTGACAGCTCTGTCACTGCTATGTGACTTAAAGCATCCTCCTATAAATCTTCTTAGAAGTAGTTTGACCATAGATAGAAGTATTGTACACTGCGCACGGCCCACCTTCAAACCTCGGTGACCTAATGGGGGTGAACCCCTTACTGCACACGGCCCTTGCCTTCATGGGAATGGGCGCCTTGCTGTGCACTGTCCACCTCCTGGCCTAGGTGACCTAATGGGGATGGACTTCATGTTTTATTGCTCACGACCCTATCACTATCCTTAAAGGTGATTTCACTCACTGCCCTGCCCCCTAATCTATACACAATAAATACTCATGCTTCTGGACATTTGGGGCCTCGCCTGACTCCGCTCATAGGTGGCGTGGCCCCCCGAGCCCAGCTGCGTTTTCCTTGTACTTCTGTGTCCTGTCTCTTTATTTCTTGGATCCTGCGCCTCAGCACAGCATAAGGCTCACCCCACGACCCTGTGGGGCCATCAGCCCTACATCTGGCTCCCAACATGCCCTACAGTTTATATCCTATCTGTCATTCTGTTCTCAGGACAGGTTACTACCCTAGATCTTTGTGGAGCAGGTGGGAAATACATAAATACAAGAAGGCGTGAACTGACCTGACTCAGCTATAGCTTCTTTATCGTGAGGAACTCTAAAAAATACAGCTAGGCCGGGCACGGTGGCTCACCCCTGTGATCCCAGCACTTTGGGAGGCCGAGGTGGATGGATCACAAGGTCAAGAGATCGAGACCATCCTGGCCAACATGGTGAAACCCCGTCTCTACTAAAAATGCAAAAAAATTAGCTGGACATGGTGGCGCACACCTGTAGTCCCAGCTACTGGGAAGGCTGAGGCAAACCCCAGGATCGCCTGCCCATCTTTTCTCTTCTCTTACATAGTCTTGGAGAAGCCACCATGCTATTCACGATGGAAGGAGGCATAGCTTTCCTGTTCCCTCGCTCTTCTTTATTCTCCCCTGAAGCCCACATCAGGAGAGGAGCTGGCTCAAACTTTGCAGCTCATCTGAGGCATAGCCAGTACCTAGAATGTGATCTTTTTGCATCTGGTCCAGGATTCTTTCCATGTTCACATTCTGTTTATATCCATAGTCACACAGGAAGATGGGAAGATCCTGACTTTGAGCAAAGCACCTGAGAGGACCCCAGGATCTAGGTACCTCCTCTGCATGCAGTTTCTCAACCAGATGGACCTTCCTCTCCATCCCTGGCCCTTGTGGGAGGAGAGTGCCTTCCTAGCTTGGGGCCAGCTCTGGCTGTTGTGAAAGGACATGTGCTCCTCTCTACTGTTAAGTTGTCCTCCCTTATGGTGCAGGCCCTTGCTTCAGAGCTTACTTTGTGATTCAGCTGAGTCCAGTAAGGTGAAGTCTTTTCTGGATTATTTCAGTGGCAGAAAGCCTTTTATTTCCTTCTTTTAGTAACAGGCTCTGTTTGTCTTACCTAATACCCTTAGAACGTGGTATCATGTTCTCCAACATGCAGTCATACAGACATAAATCCAGCTCTTCCTGTGCTGAACGTCAACTGAAATAATGTGCCTTATTGATCCAGTTTATCAGTGAGAAGTTTCATGTACACAAGCCTTTTCTGTCTTGCTCTTTGCAGAAGGGTTGGGTCAGCCCAACAAGCAGTTCTTGTCTCCATCTGCTGCCACAAAGCTATTGGCTGAGGCTCTCTGCCCAAGCCTGCTGCCTTCTCTAGCTCTTACCAGTAAACTTCCCTGTGTCGTTGGGACATATCTACAGCAATTGCTTAGCCATATTCAATCAGTATTGGAAGACAAGTGGACTAATCTTGCTTCTAGGAATTTTTTCGAATGGAAACTTGCCCTCTTAAATATGTACTTCCGAGACACAAAGGCTGGACATGACCTGGATATCTTCATGGGGCGTGCCCTGACTATAATCATCATTTTCTCGAGTAGATGCGCATGACAGGTCTTTGTAGCTGTGTGTGAGGAGAGAAGGGAGGAGAGCTACATGGTTTTTGTTGTTATTGTTTTTGTTTGTTGGTTTTGCTCTGGAGAACGTTGGGCAGGTCTGGTTGTCAGCATTCCTCATATCTCAGATGGCCGCCCACTAGCTCTGTGTTTCTGGGAGCACCCTCCTCAGCAGAGTCCTCACGTGGGACTCTGGATTTTGTGCTTGAGTCTTGTTTGTTCCCCTGGATTGGAAGATTCTCTTTTCTGTCATATGAAACCCACAGAAGTTGGAGTCCAGCCCGGGTATGGGGCTCTGGGCTTAAGACCTTCTGAAATTTGCTGTTCTACCTAAGAAAAATACTTATTTGAACTTGTCCCTTCCCCATGGGCAGCCATGATTTGTTTTGATTGCATCATCAGTCATCTGTTCAAATATGTGTCTCAGTGTCTTCTAAAGACACTTGCCCTTAAGTTGACAGTGGTCTTGGGCTGACATTATATATCAGTGAAACAATTTGAGAACCATAAAACATGATGAAAATAAGAGCAAGAGAATATTTTTATGTAGGCTTTAAATCAGTGGCTTGCACCCTTTTCTTTTTTCCCCCAAGTCAGCCAGGAGATGTTCTGTACTCCTTTCTGGTGCACTGACTCACAGCAACTCTGTGGGGGGTAGAAGAAGGAGACTACTGAAGTTGGAAAATACTTTCAATACCCCCTTTCTTTTTTTGAGAATCACCGTTCTATAAATATATCCTCCAGGGACTTGCCATAGAGAAACAGTGAGAATCACAGAGGGTCAATTATGACTCAGTAGATGCTTGTTAAGCACCTGTCCTGGGACTGTGTTAAGCACCAAGGGCATGTAAAGATAGATGGGAGGAGGCTCTGGCCAGGGAGAGGGAGAAGCATGTGCATAGGTACTAAGTACCACTCACTGTAAGTGTAAGACAGGAGGTGCTAAGTACCCCCCAGAGGGACAAATAAAGACTTCCTGCATTTCAAAGGAAGGACCGGTTTAGGGGTGGCTATGGAAGGGCTGCCTCCTCACACATGAAGGAGGGCCCGGAGGACCCTGGTAAGTTGGACCTGTTGCTTACAAATCACCCTTCTGTCTCCCCTCCCAGTGTCTCTTTAGTGTTTTGCCATTCATTCTCAGGCTCAAAATTACCTCTCTCTTTTCTACTTGTTTCTACTTAGAATAATTAAACATTTTTTATTGTGGTAAAACATATGTAACGTACAAGTTGCCATTCTAACCCTTTTTAAGTGTGAAGTACATTCACGGTGTTGTATAACCATCACCACCATCTAGTTCCAGAATTTTCGTCATCCTGAACTGAAAGTCTGTACCCGTTAAGCAATAACACTCGTTCCTCCTCCCCCTGCCCAGCCCCCAGTAACCTTTCTCCTGCTTTCTGTCTCTGTGAATTTGCTGATTGCAGGTGCCTCATAGAGATCATGCAATATTTGTCCTGTGCTTCATCCATGTTGTGGCATGTATCTAAATTTCCTTCTTTCTGAAGGTTGGAAAATATTCCATTGTTTGTATAGACCATATTTTGTTGATCCATTCATCTGCTGATGGAAATCTGGGTTCGAATCCCGGGCTTTTAAAGCATTGTGCGTTGTGGCTTGTCATCATCGGTGTCACCTGTTCCCTATGTCTAGACTTGAACACCCACGCATGCCTGGGCTGATGTGCTTGGTGCTTGAGGTCCATGTGCTTTGGCTTCAGACCCAGGCGCTCGTCCTGTTCTCATGTGGAAGAAGGGCAGGGCATTTGACTGCTACACAGTTTCCTGGTCTTTGAGCTGTAGGCAGTAACAACCCCGTGCAGTAGGGACTGTGATGAGAACGCATTTAGTGCTTTGCACGGTCACTTAGCACAGCACCTGACACCTGGCGAGTGCTTAAGCCACAGTGGCTCCTAAATCATAGCTAAGCCAATTTCTGGGAAGTCTTCCTTCCCCTCTCCTATCCGCTTGAGCCCTGTTGTTTGTTCCAGATTAATGTGCAAAAATGTGAGCCCTGGGGTCAGGGGGCACTTGTGGTAGCCTTTTGTCTGTTCCCGTAGCCTGAAGGATAGCTCCTTTTCCTAGATGATACTCATTTGATCATTAGCTCAGCTGTGCCTTCTCCATGCAGCTCTCCCTGAGAGCCAACGCTCTGTTTCAGAATTCCTCTCGTACTTACTGCTGCTTTCTCTACTATTTTGTGTATACATTTATGGTATGTCTTTTAATTCCAAGCCTCATGAGTGGGGTCTGAAAGTTTTTCCTTAGTTTGTACCCCCATCTGAATACGAAAAATTCTTCTGCCCCAATAAAAGATGGAAGTGTCCCCCAAATTCTCCTTCAGTCTTCCTATTAAAGTCTTACCAAGGCTGTTGTATTACGGGGTGCTCTCTCAGCCCCTGTATTTTGGACAGAATCAGGGAGAGAAGGTACCTTGTCCTGAAACCATCTCTGCCAGTCCTAGTCTTAGGTCCTTCTAAAGGTCAACTAGCTGAATTAGACTTTTGCTAAGGCAAATTGAATGCTAGCTGGGTAATTACTTTTTAGAGTTTGACCTTACAAAAGCAAAAGTTGGCTGTTATTGTAAAAAGTGCATTTAAAAAGCAATAAAGTGTGAAGTTTTAGTTAGATGAATGTGGATCCACAGGACAAAATTTCTACTGTTCTGTCATTCAAATGTGTTGTGACTTGCGAGAATTTTATCACTAGTAGCACATATACGACTTCAAAAACTGCTTCACCTTCAGCAACTTCAATGGAAGAGGAAAATGTGAAGACACACCTCAGAAATCTTAGGGGACTCAACAAGTGGCTTTAGCGATGCCCCAAACCCTATTTGGAGATGCATGTTGAAAGAATTCAAATAACATATTAATGAAATCTGAATTTGAAACAGTGTTTCTAAAGTAATTTAGTTCTTCGTATGACTTGAATATATGTGTAATTTAATGATTATAGAAACTGCTGTATTTGACCCCGCATCCTAAACATTTATCTGTTCGAATTGGACACATCGTGTTTGAGATCTCTTTATGTTGGGGCACATATATGATACATGTGATCGATGTGAACGGGTGAGGTATGGTCTCATATTGCTGGTTAAAAGTTAGTGTCGCTTTACACTTGCTCTTAAAAGCTTTGTGTGTCACTCTCTCTGATAACTTTAAGGGGATGGGCAGGGCGTGGTTTAAGTTGGACTTGAATCTTTCAATAAATCAGATTTATAAAATCAAGGCATCTGCTTTGTTTCTCCTTTTTAAATCTTTTGGAAATTCCATTGGTAATCTATAAGATCACTTTAATGAAAATTAAGTGGGTTTACGATTTATTATACTTAATTGGGAAGAGAAAGCCCCAAGGCGGTGGGTGGGAATAGCCAACGCCTGTGGAACCACTTGCGTGTTTTCTGCATGGGATCCCAAAGTTACCCCAGACCCTTCTCCTCATGCTCAGAGTGGGCAGTGACCACAGTCAGGGATCTGTGGGATTTTGGACAGTGGCTTCTGCTTTCCTCTCTAGCTGGGAGACTGGCTTCTCTTTTGAGCTGCTGTAACCTCCCTCTCTAGGGACAGCCTGGCTGCTCTTTTGGTTCAAGAGGCAATGGCTTAAGCAAATCTAACTTTAGGGAATTTGCCAAGTCAGGGTTAAGGAGCACGAATCCAGCGGGTTTGGAGTGCTGCTTTGAAAGAACAGCAAATGGCCTGGCTGCTGCTCTCTTGTTTCTCCCTGAAGCCTGAGCTCTGCCCAGCTAGTGAAGGACAAAGGGGGCGCTTTCTGCCTCTGTAAATAACCTATTGTACAAGGGGAGGAGGCGGGGCACGGAATGGCAGCATCTCGCCAGCTTGGGTTGCCGCATTAAGGAAAGATGTCAGGCTTTCTTAATTTGCCATTGCTGGGCAAGGGTGCTATTTATGTGGGTTTGTTTGAGGACTGCATTCCTAGTGAACTATTCCATCAAACTGCCATTATTCATCTTGATGAAAGCTGAGGAACTTTAGAAGGAGAGGGACATTCAGATCACCCGCATTTTGGTTTCTAAATGATGTGAAAAGAATACAATGTTAATGTAAGTAAAAGTTTGCAGAATTGCCGGGGCTGTATGTGTGTGTGGTATGTGTGTCCCCAAGAGAACGATGTCCCTGTGAGTCACCTCTGGCCCTGCGCCACTATTTTCATGGTACAAATAAAATGGTGAAGAGGTGAACCTTTGTGTATAGTGGGCCTTGAACCCACGTGTTCAGAGGCTAGGGTGATGGGATAAATGCTAACATTTATGTAAGACGTTGAGCATTTAGATGGATTTCAACACGGAGCTCTCATAATACCTGGGAGTATGAGAACTGGAAAGACTTTAGAAACCTGACCTCATGGTTCCTAACCTGGGTTGGGCTGAAGGGGACTTGTGATAATATTGTGTATTCTCGGGAGATGGGGTCAGTGACTTAGCATAGTTAAGAATTATTAGCATAGGTTGGATTTAAAGTCACATTGGTTGGTGTCCCGTTCTTGACTAACATCTTGGGGAAGGCTTATCAGTCTCTGGCCTTGGCTTCTTCCTTATCAGTTTGCTTTTGTGGTGTTCAGATAAGACGTTGGATATGAAAGCCTTTCCAAAACACTAAGTCAACGCTAATTGCATTTTTACTTCTTCTATCCAAAGTCTGGGTAGATGGGTACCAGGATTTCTGTTTTCTGATAGTCATGCCGTTCAGTTTCTGTCACCCTGTCTCTCCATGCCTGTCTCTACTCAGGTCTATTTAAAGGAATCTTCCGCGCTGGCTCTTTGCACTGGGCTTGTGCCAGTGTAAAGTGCCTACGCTCGGTAGGCCTCGGCCGTTGTTACCTTCCCTGTCATTCTGTGGTTCAGCTTTATAGGAAATTCAGAAAACCCAGCTGAGCAAACCCATTTTCTGTGTGTGGGGAGGAGGGTGCACGGGAGTGGCTGTGGAGGAAGGAGAAGCCGGCTGGCAGTAAGCCTCGCGTGTTCCTGGCTGGGAAATACTGGCTTCTTAAGCCTTTAAGCCAATCGAATCATATTTTTGGCAAACAGCAGCATGATTTATATGCCCGGTCTATAAATTTCCTTAGATATTTATGTGGAGATTTGATTTTGAAAGAATAAAGAAATATTCAAACCAGAACACTGTTAGCAAGGGTGTAAGTCTTAATCCTTCTTAGAGACCCCTTAGCCTAATGCTTATGTTCAATACAGCATTGAGAGGCTACTTACTGTGCCTGATTCTCTTCGGATGTAGGTCTGCCTCCAGTCTAAATACCCCAACTGCCTTTTCCTTCATAGCATTAAATAGAAGGGAAAAGACTTATAATGCTGTCAGTGTCGTGGGGAAGAGCTGTTCTTCGCACAGATCTAAATGAGCTATTGTCTTCACTTTTTGTGCATAGACTACAGTTTTCCTGTGTGTAGTGTTTATCAGTTTGCTCAGTGAGGTTGGTTTACAGCTTGTTACCTGGCTGCCATCTAAGAGGCATGAATTAAACTGCTGTCGTTTGTCATTATTACCCACTAAATATAGAAATTTGGCTGGATTCACACCCTTAGTATTACAGATTAGTATCTAATGAAATGCTCTTGCATACATGCTACTAAATTTATAATTTCCTGAAGTTTTTAAAAAAGTGTTCTTTCTTAGACTTTCTTGATATAATGCAGTTTATAGCATGGCTACTGCTGATGCTTAAAATAAACAAATTAATCACCTGTGTCTGTGTGTGTTTGTTTATAGAGGAATTATTTAATATTCTCACTCAGGGATGTGATTCTGTTGAACATCGCCTTCAAGTTCACACAGTCTTGGTCATATGGGAGTTACTGTAGGAGTTTTGGGGAGAGAAGAGAGAAAGGCATGGGAGTGTGTGTAAGGGGCGAGTGCTGCAGGGTGATGAAGACAACTCGAGGTGGAAGGATTTGAGGGCAAGGCAAGTTTGCGCATTGTATTCCGAAGGCTGAGTTGCAATACTGTTAATGAAATCTGACCACTCAGTGTCAATAGGACATGGACTTGATTTGTCTGCTTCTCCCACCTGGTGTACATCCCTTCCTCAGAAAGGCCTTCCCCAGTGCCTTGCAGACATTGCCTGTTTAATTTTGTCTTTTCCCTGCTAGAAGGTTAACCCATTGAAAGCCTAGACCAGGTCATCAGCACTGTCTTTACAGGGCCTCGCCAAAGCCTGGCTCACGCTGGGCGCTCAGATATGCAGAGTGATGGGAGTAACTCAATTCCTGTGTATTCATCTAGAATAAATTTGCTGTCAGCATGTTCCAGGCAGTCTGTTTCTTTCTTGGTATGCCTTACCTTGGTTAGACGCACCACCTGGCATCCAATCTTTCGTTTCAGTGTTTTAAAAAATATATGCCCATTGTCTCTTATTGGGAAGCTGAGCAGAAAGAAAACAGTGTCTGTTTTCAGAACTGGTCTTGGCAGCAGCACGCACTGATGCCTGTCCCTGCCCATGGGTGGAGCAGTGGGGTGACTCGGCTGCTGGCTGCCCATTGGCCCATCCTCCACCCTCTGCTCTTCTGAGAAGTCAAGTATGGATTTTGCCTGCTAGTTACCTTTAGCCCAGTGGGCAGCAGCGTGGGTCTCGGCATGTGACTCATGCCCTGAGAGACCTTGATAGGCCAGGGGAGCCCGGCTGAGCCTTGCTAACCCCACCCCGCCCCCAGGCTCACCACCCTCTTCTGTGTCTGCAGTGGGGTATCACCTAGCACTCAGCTGTTGGTAGCACAGATGGTGAGTGGTTTTGTAAGTGCTGGTGCCTTCTCTCCAAAATGATGGCCTGAAGAAATCTGCTTATCACTTCTTTCTTTGCTGTCATGGTAAACCTTGAAATTGTGCGTGTGTGTGTGTGTGTACACTTACACGGATTCATTGTAGCAGAGATTGAATGAGCAGAGCAAATGCATTATGTTGGTTTCAATAGTATTAATGGCCTGTAAAACAGGAGCCATTAAATTTAAAATTCAATTTCATTTAAATTTAAATTTTAGCAGAAAATTTATATATTTTAACAAAGAAAAATATTTTCAGTTTTGTTACTTAGCTATTAAAAACAATATTTAGTAAGTGGCTCACAAATAACATGTATACTAATAGTTACAATGTTAACACTTGTTGCCTTGGCAGGGCGTTTTTGAGAAAAGTCTTTCAGATCATTTACTATTATTTTCTTCCCTTTGCTGTCAAACTTTAGAGCATTTGTTCATCAGTAATTTTTTAATTAAAATTATTTATTATCTGGACTGCACCTTTTTAATACATGAATTGTCTGTGACATTCTGTTTGGGGCTTTGGTACATATGTGTCAGGTTACTGTAATTTTCTTCTGCGTGTCTTGGCTTCTTCATTTTGTCTGAACACTCCTCGTGGGCAGTGTTCTTACTGCATGCCTTAATTGTTCTGCACTCAGGACTAATCCCAGAGCATTGGTAGAGGAAAGAATCATAACCTCTAACATTTTTGAGCACTTTCTAGTGTGTGCGAGATCATCCTGACCTCTTTATATGAGTCTTTTAGCAGTCAGAAAAGCCCTGCGATAGATAAGGTGCTATTTCTGTCTCCATTTATAGATGTGGAAACTGAGGCACAAAGAGGAGGGGTCATTTGTCCCAAATCGTATAGTTCATAGGCTGGAGAGGCAGAATTTGGCTCTAGCATCTAGGATCTTTTTTTTTTTGAGACAGAGTCTCACTCTGTTGCCCAAGCTGGAGTACAGTAGTGCGATCCCAGCTCACTGCAACCTCCATCTCCTGGGTTCACGCAATTCTCCTGCCTCAGCCTCCTGAGTAGCTGGGATTACAGGTGCCTGCTACCACGGCTGGCTAATTTTTGCATTTTTTGTAGAGAGGGGGTTTCACCATGTTGGTCAGGCTGATCTCCAACTCCTGACCTTAAGTGATCCGCCCGTCTCGTCCTCCCACAGTGTTGGAATTACAGGCATGAGCCACTGCACCTGGCCGCATCTGGAATTGTAAATACTATTCTGTACTTTCTCTCAAACACTGTGCTGTATTCCCTGTTTAGATATCTGGTGGTTAGTTTAATATTTATGCACATCAATTTATCTGTTTGTTTCTTTTTGATATAATGTCTTGGGGAATGTAAAAGAAACTGATCTTACCAGAATAGCCAACGATGGACTTCCCAGCATTGGTATTGCCACTTTTGTGGTTTGAAGAGTACAAGAAGGCGAAATTTCGATTGGTCTGTTTAACCACTGTGGGAACTTGTTCTGAGATCTGTTAGAAGAAATAGAAACTCATGGCCCTTAGGGGGTTTGGGCTCGTTCTTTCCCTTCACACATATTCCCATTAGCCTTGATAATGAGAGTCGGGTGTTTCTGATTAGGTGGATGAAAGCAGAGACATAATATCAAAGAAGAAAATAGAAAGTTCAGTCTATTTATTTGAGTTTTTATGGGAAGAATTCTTTGTGAGTAAAACATTTTTGATATGGTTAATGAAAGGAAGATAATGGGTTTTTTTTCAATACAAGATAATGGAGAAATAGAATGAAAATGAAATCCTAAAGTGTTTTTTAAAAAGTGGCACTTGACAGCCAGGAAAAGACCTGGACCATTCTACTTTGGGTTTAATGCCTGGACCGGCCGGCCGCCTACCCAGTTACATGGCTGGCCTTTGGGCATTCTGGAGTTCTGGAGAGGAGTCCTGCTTCCCTGGAATGAACATGACATTCTTCTCTTCCAACAGAATTCAGCTTAGAGAACCGTCAGCACAGGACAATGCAAGCCCACGAGCTGTTCCGGTACTTTCGAATGCCAGAGCTGGTTGACTTCCGACAGTACGTGCGCACTCTTCCCACCAACACGCTCATGGGCTTCGGAGCCTTTGCGGCACTCACCACTTTCTGGTACGCCACGAGACCCAGAGCCCTGAAGCCACCATGTGACCTCTCCATGCAGTCGGTGGAAGTGGCGGTGAGTGGAGGGCCCAGCCTGTCTCATGTGTTTTCTCTGCATTTCTCCAGATGAGTTAAGCCCTGTTGAATGTGATCTCGATCAAGATCACAATCACAATCACAATCAAATATTTGTTTGTGAGGGCACTTTAGAAATGGAAATGTCCTAAACAAATTATTGATGGTAGTAAACAGAGGTACAGGGCAAAATATAGGCACAAGGACAGATGAGAGGTGTTAGTTGGGCGTCTACCTCGGGTCACATGGAAGCTCATTCTGGAAATCGCATTGAGTTTCTACCACTGTGGTCAGCCCAGAGGATTCCACAAGGCAAAAGACAGCACAGGGCTCCTGTTCTCACGGGGGTTAGATTCTGCCAGGAATGAGAGTTATCAAACAAATGTTAGCAAAAGAGTGTTTGCACTCATGGTGCATCTCATACTTAGAACACATCCTCAGGCTGCTGAAAGGGACTTTGGGATTTCAGATAGAATAGGGCTGGAGTAAGAACTTGCCAGAAGAACATGGCTGCGGAATTCAGGGTAGGACAACGCTTAAGAGGCATGTCTGGCTGGGTTGCTGAGTGCTGTGGTTGTGTGTGACTTTGGCAAACTGGAGACTGTGTACTCTTGTTAGGAAAATGAAACCGGAACGCAGGTGATTAGGGCTTAATAGGTGGGATGGCATAGGGAAATCTGAGGATCTTTTGAGGAAGAGTCTTTCTTAGTGCTCCTGCTCTCCCCGCCTTCCCTAGTGAGAGAGGCGGGGTATGAAGATGAGGAGGCCGCATGCTCACTAGTACTTCTACTCCTCACTGTTCTTTGCTCTTCTCTGTGGTCACTTACTTTCCCCTACCCAAGTCAGTCAGCCTTCCGTGTTTCCCGTGTTCAGCAGAAGAACGTTGTGAAACACAGGGTCCTCCCATTTACTGCTGCCAGATGTAAGAGATGGAGGGCCTTCCCCACCCTCCGGGGCTGACCCCTGCAAGGGGAGTGTGTGCCCTTCTACATGAAGTCCTGGCTGGAGTCAGCGTTTCGTTATTTAGAGGATTCTAGGTCTTTGTTTTATTTTAGACAAGTTCTTGGATTCATGAATGTGAAACTCTTAAAATATATAAAAGATTATTCAGTCTAATTCATGCCAAAATATAAATATAGAATGACTGAACTACTGCTGAGAAAAGTTAACTTTCTACTTGATTTCTATTTAGAAGGTCAGGGTACCTTAATGTTTCACCTCAGCTAATCGCATACCAGTAATGAGTGGAATCTCCCTTTCCTTAAGGGATTTGTGTGAGGTTCTGGCTTTCCTTATCTCCTGGCAGAGCACGTGATGTGTCACGGCAGCGCTGCCATCTCTATGAAGAGTTGTTGGCAAGTGCGGCGTTAAGACATGTATAATTTAGCAGTAATTATAAGAAATGAGTAATTCCTATTATATGAGAAATTGTGAAGGCACTTAACATGTGATTTTAAGACTTTAGCTTAGTGTAAAGGCATTGCGCCTTATTAAAATAATTACATATGTCCTCTATAGAACAATTTAAAACTTCAGATATGCAGCAAAAAATGAAAATCTATAATTGTACTGCCCAGTATAGAGGCTTCCTGATTTTTCTCTGTTTATAGAAATTGATTTAGCTCTTATTTTCAGAATGTATGCGGCTTAGAAATAGATACTGAGCTTGCTTTACCTTTTTAGAAAAAGAAGTTAAAAATATAAATGTAAAAGTAGCCGTGGAATGATGGTGCTTAATAATTACAGATGCTGTGATACAGCTAGCGTCATCCTACGGACCTCTAGGACAAGGAAAGAGGAGCTTGAGTCATTTCACGAGTGCTGGTGAAGAGCCTGTGCATCTAGAGTGCTACAGGGGCTGGCAGTCAGAGTGTGGAATATTGTTGCTCTGTGCCTACTTTGCAAATAAGTAAGCAGGCTTGACCATTTCCCGCCCTCACTCCACATCCCGCTCTCATGTGCACAATTCTTATCACCCTCCTCGTCCAATAAAGTTTACATGGACAATAAAGTGAGAAGAATCCGCACTTTTTGGTTTAGCCACTTCTCATCACAACCCACGCTGGCTGTTCCCCAGCTACTGATTTTTAAGGCAGTAGCACAGAGGTTCTTTGTCAGTTACACCTTTTGAAATTTCCTTTTCAAAATCAGTATTGTAGGGCTGGATGCCGTGGCCCCTGACTGTACTTCCAGCACTTTGGGAGGCCAAGGTGAGAGGATTTCTTGAGGCCCGGGGTTTGAGACCAGCCTGGGCAACATAGCAAGGCCTCATCTCTATAAATTTTATTTTAATTAGTTGGGGTGGTCGCTCATGCCTGTAGTCTCAGCTACTCAGGAGACTGAAGTGGACGAATTGTTTGAGCCTTGATTCGAGGCTGCAGTGAGCTATAACTCTGCCGCTCAATCCAGCCTGGGCAGCAGAGCAAGACCCTGTCTCAGAAAAATAGAGGACGTTAGCACTCATGCTGGTGAATTTAGGACCTCGAATGAAGATCTAAATTAGAGAACGGGGCAGACAAGCTGGGTTAGGAACAGAAACCAAAAAGTGTTTCCTAAGTTTTGGAGCCTGGACTGATCAGGGCCCTGTCTGGAGAACCACGTCCCTGTGCCTGGAGTGGCAGCTCACAGCCATAACGGGGCCTCCCTGCGTGCCAAGGAAGAACTTCCATCTTCTGCAGGATTTTCCTCCTGCTGTTTTGTGACTTTGAGCAGTGGATGGAAGCAGATTGTGTGGCTTTGGTTTGTTTTTACATCACTGTCACACATGATGCAAGATTTCCGGTGTCAGTTGATGTTCCGGTTCAGCCTGGCGAAATGCTTTAGCCTGCTGTCTGAGTCTGAAGCCAATGGTCCCCTAGTGAAAACAATCTTCACTGGAGGGACTGGGACCCTTTTGGGAGTGGCCAGAGCCTAGACACATGTGGTTGCAGTTAAGCAAGTACAGGAGCATGTTGGAGTGGAAAGGGACCAGGGAGAAGAGGGATGGGGCAGGTGTGGGACTGGACTCCAGCTTACACCAGGCAGCCTTGGGCAAGTTCACCAGGCTTTTCTGACCTGCAGATCCCTTATGCGGAAAACAGAAGTGACAGTACCTTTTCCCCTTCATTGTTGCTAAGAGGACTGAGTAGTTATGCAATGTCTGCTTGGCTCACAATAAGTATACAGCAAATGTTAGTTTTTTCCCTTTCTCTTTTAACCTTCACATTTTATACACAAGAAAACTGAGTCCAAAGTGGTAAAATTGTATCAAACGGTTAGTCGAAGGTCCAGAACTCTGTTATGCTGCCCTTATTACAGTAGTAGAAAATTGTATATTATTAACTAGGGCTTTGGGGAAGGGGGCAGTAAACCAGGATATTGAAAGTTTTGGGATCTGTCCAGATCAATTTGAAGAGTCCGTGGCTTGAGCCTCTGAACCCAGGAGCAGTCTTGTTCGTTTGTTTAGAGATGGGGTCTGGCTCTGTCGCCCAGACTGGAGTGCGTGGTGTTATAGCTCACTGCAGCCTCAAACTCCTGGGCTCAAGCTGTCTTCTCACCTCTACCTCCGAGAGTAGCTAGAACTATAGGCATGCACCATCATGCCTGGCTAATTAAAATAATTAGTTCTTTTAGAGATGAGGTCTTGCTATATTGCCCAGGCTAGTCTCAAACTTCTAGGCTCGAGCAGTCCTCCCACCTTGGCCTCCCAAAATGCTGGGATTACAGGTGTGAGGTATAGCACCTCACCTAGAGCAGGCTCTCTTGAAAATGGATATACAGGCAAATGAGTCTAAAGGTAGTCATGGAAATGGAAGGAGCAAAAGGGACAGATAAAATAAAAACAGAGTCTAGGTTCTGTTGGGTATCAGATCAGAAATTGTCAAGAATTGGGTAGTGGGCTTAGTGGGCTGGGCACAGTGGCTCACGCCTATAATCCCAGCACTTTGGGAGGCTGAGGTGGGTGGATCACCTGAGGTCAGGAGTTCAAGACCAGCCTGACCAATATGGTGAAACCCCATCTCTACTAAAAATACAAAAATTAGCCAGGTGTGGTGGCGTGCACCTGTAGTCCCAGCTATTTGGGAGGTTGTGACAGGGGAATTGCTTGAACCTGGGAGGCGGAAGTTGTTGTGAGCTGAGATCATGTAACTGTGTTCCAACTTGCGCGACAGAGCAAGACTCCATCTCAAAAAATAAAAAGAGAATCAGGTTGTGGTGAGGACTGGTATGAAAGGAGCACAGGACTGTGAAAACCTGAGTGGTTCTGCCCTGCCCTCATCCTCTGTCCCTGAACCAGCTCAGACATAGGTGGAGTCAGAGCAGAACTTGGTGTTGATAGGGTTTCAGGTCCACGTATCAGAGTTTGAGAGATTCAGGACATGAACCTTTATGACTATAGATGAGAACCTTTGTGATCGCTGAAGGAGGAAGTAGTGCAGGCAAGTCCTGTGCAACACCTGCTGCTCCTGGTTCATGTGGACCCTACGACATTCACAGAAGCTCAGGCTGTCTGAGATGTCTCACGTTCAGCACTGCGCCAGCACAGCCAACCTGGCCCCCTCTGGATTGGAGGCATCCGCAAAGGGTGCTTCCTGTGGGAGCAGTTCGCTGGACTGAGGCGAGCCACTGGGATTTTGGATACTGGGCTCTGGGGTCACCTGGGAATGGGAATGGCTGCTGTGTGGTCCTGTGTGCCGGAGGAAGCCATTACTGATAAGCCCCATGCATCTGCCCTTTTTCTACTCCTTCTAAGCCAGTGGCATGGAGACCCTCCAGAGGGAGTATCTGAGTTCCTCTTCTTATGAGAGAGGTGGCATGGTGGCATGAGACGACTGACTTGTCAAATTAGTTCAGAAAGATTTTTGACAACTACTACAAGATTATAATTTACTTAAACAAAAACCTGTGATATTTGTTGTTTGTTTTTAAATATTAGAGAAGGGAGTAAATTTCAGCAAGTTTATGCCTTCAAGTCATTTCTAAGACTTAATTTTAAGAGTATCAGAACCTGGATGAAGGTTTACTTCCGGTGACTAACCCAGTTAGTCGACCACAGATTCACTGTTTAGACTGTTAAGAGACCTTGGTTCCAGCCTGGATGCTTATCTTTTAATACCCAGAACCGGTTCCTGATCCTCTTCCTCGAGTGTATCCTTCAATACACAGAACTGGTTCCTTGAGTGTATCCTTCAGTACACAGAACTGGTTCCTGATCCTGTTTCCTACTTAGATGACTAAATTTCACGCCATTGATCTCATGATCTCCAGGTCACATGCTGGCCGGTAGCCCTTTTCGTGAGAGACTGAAATGTATGTATCCATATGTTGGCATATATGTATGGTTAGGAACTTGCTTTAGCATTTGAATCCTGTGCTTCTTAAAGCCTGCTACAGAGGATGCGACACTTTGGGTTTAATTCTCCGCAGGTCACAGAGAATAGCTGTCAGATCTGTATTCATTCAGCAAGGACTTGAGTTTCTCCTGCACGATATGCAAAGTACCAGGGCAGAGCAGGATGCTGCCTTCAGGGAGCCCCAGGCCAGACCCCCTGTCCTTGGCAGAGGTGAGAGCCATCTTGAGACTAAGAGCAATGAATGCAAGTGACTTGTTTTCGTGCCATAGAGCATCGGCTTTGGAAGAAGCAAACTAAGGGTGGCATATCCAGGCCGTGGAAGCAGTGCCCAGTCAACAGCACGGTTGTACAGTTCAAAAGTCACGGCCCACACAGCCCTCAGTGTCATGGCCTTCAAGAACAAACCACAGACCTCCCAGCTCACATGCACACTGCGACAAGGACTGGAGTCCTTCATCCATGTTTAGAGGGTGTATATGGCGCATATTACTGAGTAGGATTTCCCCATGTGGCTGGTGGAATCCCTCATTTCACATAATCATACTTCTCACACCTGTATGCGTGTAAAGGCCCACTTGCAAACTGGGAGAAGCAATTTTTGCAGGAGAAGAGAACAGCTCATTGATTGGTAAGTTTTTATGAAGACTCACACCAGACTTGTGGAGAAGTTCAGGCCTATAGGGGTCATGCCAGTGGAAACACTAAGGGTGGCAAGGCTCCCTTCTGGACTTGAGTGGCTGGGCCCACTCTGAGCGGGAGCTGTTGTTGATCTGGGCAGGATTACACGTGTCTGTGAGGCAGACGTGTGGGGACAAGCCTAAGTGGAAACTGCCGGGAGAGGGCAGGAAGGGAGCTGTGCAGGAAGGGCAGCTGGGTTGGGGTGGATGGTGATGTCACTCACCCTCACTGACACCAGCCTGGTGGGTCTGTAGAAGGAGCGTCACACTCAGCTGCAAGACGGGGTGATAGATGAATGAATTTGAAGCAGGCGGGGGGTAGCAGGTAAACACGGAGAGGAAGGGAGAAGTATTAGGGACAGTAGTAGCATCTGGTTGTTTCTGCAGTTACTTGTAAATATGACCTAATAAATACTGTTCTGCAGTCATTTGTAAATGTAAAGTAACTCTCATCTCTGGGAAGCTTTGGAACACAAATCAGTTATCTGATGTGTGTTTAACTAGAAGCGTGTGTGAGACTTCAGAGGAATCTCCTGATCCAGTGCTCTGGTTTCATCTTTGTCCCTCATCCTTATGTGAATCTTGGCTGGTTTTAGGCATTAACTTCCATTTACTTACCGTGTGTGGTTGTAGATTCCAGGTCACTATTCCCCATGGCCTGTTTTTCCGTGGTTTTGATAGCAATGTAATTGTGCAAGTGGTCAAATGAAGATGGGAGCCGAGATTTCCCCTTTTAATTCTTCCCCTAGCAACTGTGCTGACTTGGTACTCAGGGAATTCCTGAAAAGTATTCCAGCATTTGAGGACATTTGCGGCAGGCGACCCTGGCCATTGGGGCAGTGGGGTGGTATATTAGTCAGGGTTCTCTAGAGGGACGGCACTAATAGGATGGATATGTATCTATATGTGTGTGTGTGTGTGTATAGATGTTTGAGTTTATTAAGGATTATTAACTCACATGATCACAAGATCCCACAGTAGGCCATCTGCAAGCCGAGGAGAAAGGAGGCCAGTCCGAGTCCCAGTGGTGAAGAATGCGGAGTCTGATGTGCAAGGGCAGGAAGCATCCAGCACGAGAGAGAGATGTAGGCTGGGAGGCTAGGCCAGTCTAGTCTGCACATTCTTCTGCCTGGTTTCTGTTCTGGCTGTGCTGGCAGCTGATTAGATTGTAGCCTCCCAGAGTAAGGGTGGGTCTGCCTTTCCCAGCCACTGACTCCTTTGGCCACACCCTCACAGAAACACCCAGGATCAATACTTCGTATCCTTCGATCCAGTTAAGTTGACTCGGTATTAACCACATGGGTGGGTGGAGAGGACGCTTAGGGAGCTGTTTTTGTTCAGAAATGTTATTCTGGCAGGGTAGGGTGCAAAATCAGCATTTTCATGCCTTGAGGTAACTTTAGCCCCTTTTCTAAAACTTCATGAGCTTCTTAATAACAAATTATGAACAAATCTTGCTAACTTACTTTTTCTTATAAAACTCACATTATAGGAAACAACTGAGTTGCTCTCTAAGAGACTGTAAGACCTGTCTGCTGACTCAGAGACATTTTTAGGTGGCTGACTTAGGTAGGAAAACTGTCAGCACTGGTAATGAGCAATGGTGGTCGGGTGGGGCACCCTGCAGGATGAGAACTGAAGGCAGAGTTTCTGATCTTTATGCCAAGACCAGGCCACAGGAGTATTGAGTGCCTGGCTTAGGAATTCAAGGAGAGAAAGAGGTTGATTGTTATCTTTGAAAAACTATTTCCGGGCTCCTTTTACCCAGGAAGAAAAAGCCAAAGGTCCTACGAGTATATAGGGAATACAATAAAGCAGGCCCGAAAACACAATTTGATTTTGTACAAATGATGCCACTTCTCACAGGCTTCATTAAACAAAGAACATATATACACATAAATGACAGAAACGCGTGCTGTCATATTTGCTCACTTTTAAAAAGAGCCTCCCCCAAGTGGAGCCAACTGGTGCCAAATGAAAATGACCAGCATAGGCTGTGTTTCCTGACAAAATCCCTTCAGCAACCAGTGTCCAAAAACCGACGGATGGTAGATGGGAATGCGGCTCCTGTGACTGGGCAGAAGTGAAGCAGAACGCCTTGTATATTCAAATGGTTGGCATGTCAAAATGCTACTGGCAGTCCTGTTTTCTGGAATGAGTGTATTTGTAGGAATTTCAATGTTTGACTTCAGATTTTCTTCCCTTTCATCGAGGTGGGAGGGTAATACTTTCCCTCTTGTGGTCAGCTGATTTTTTGTCTGGTGATGAGATATTTTGCAGAGTACCATGTCAGCCTCCTATCCCTACCCTGTCCCTCTTCAGCAAATCCTCTGATTGGGATAGTGGGGAGCCAGGAAGTTGGGAACTGGAGATGAACTAGGAATGAAAAGAAGAAAGGTTCTGAGGGTTAGAGGCAAGTGTTGAAGAATCAGAAAACCCAGCCAGGCACATGTGATCTGTACCCCGCCTCCTCAAGGATGAAGGGCGTCTCCACACACGA
The DNA here is from genome assembly GCF_049354715.1 of Callithrix jacchus. NCBI lineage: Eukaryota > Metazoa > Chordata > Mammalia > Primates > Cebidae > Callithrix > Callithrix jacchus. The sequence goes on from NC_133504.1 coordinate 6,601,149, forward strand.
ATCAAGGCCCTGTGTGCCTGTTTGGGACCTGGCCGTGAACCGTAGAGCAAACCTCAATGTATCTGGATGTCTCCTTGAGTTGGGTTCAAACCTCTGCTCCACTATGTGGTGGACATGGGACTGAGAATGGAGGCGGCCCCCCGAATGTGAGCTTCCTCATCTGGAGAGGCCTTTGGCAGGCTCTGTAAACGTTCCCTCGCCTTTCCATCTTTCCTGCACTATGTCAGGAGAGTCCTGCCCTTTCTGCTGGGAGGAAAGGATCTTGGGAAGTCAGCTAGTTAAAAATAGTGGGCATGAATAGTGAGCATGAGGCCTCGTTGTTACCTTGTGACATTTACAGTTCACTGTGTTGGGGGGGGGTATCTGGAATTTAAAAAATATCTGTCCATTGTCATTTATAAATTATCACGGAGGGGGAGTTGCCCAGAGGCTGGCCTTTAAAAGGCCTAGTGTAATATATCAGAGATGTAGTTAGCTATATACGAGAATTGATGGCCAGAGTTCCTCTCTGAAAGGTCACCTGATGGAAAAGTAGTTTTGTGTCTGTTTACAGAAAGCAGCACATGACGGTGTTCTGAGCAGCCTAAGATGCATGTAAAATGTAAATGCTGGGAAGAATACAGTTGCCGCTCTGCATCCATGGATTAAAAATATTCTGTGGCAATAAATGGGTGTTTTTGTCTGTATTGAACACAGGCAGACATTTTTTCCTTGCCATTATTCCCTAAACAGCATAGTATAACATCTACTTATTTACATCATATTGGTAAATATTGGGTACTGTGAGTAATCTAGAGACTATTTAGAGTATACGGAAGGATGTGCATAGGTTACATGCCAGTACTGTGCCCTGTGGATTTGGATATCCACAGAGGGGAACAGCTGTATAGACCACGTGGTAGGTTATTAGAAGGAACTAAAAGGAATCATTTTTACCCCCAGACTATGGTTCTTCATGCTCCTTTGCATCCTAGAGATGGATCCCACATTAGAACCCGGCCACGTCTTCGGCAATCTCTTTTTTTTTTTTTGAGACGGAGTTTCGCTCTTGTTACCCAGGCTGGAGTGCAATGGCGCGATCTTGGCTCAACGCAACCTCCGCCTCCTGGGTTCAAGCAATTCTCCTGCCTCAGCCTCCTGAGTAGCTGGGACTACAGGCGCGCACCACCATGCCCAGCTAATTTTTGTATTTTTAGTAGAGATGGGGTTTCACCTCGTTGACCAGGATGGTCCCGATCTCTTGACCTCGTGATCCACCCATCTCGGCCTCCCAAAGTGCTGGGATTACAGGCGTGAGCAAGCCATGGCAATCTCTTTAGAAGTTACTTGGCTCTGCCTCTCCCCCTTCTCTTCCTTTCCCTCTTCTCTCTCACTCTCCCCTCCCTTCTCCCTTTTGCTCTGCATCCACCTCCCTATCCCTCTGTTGCATAAACAGTAAGAGCACAGGGGCATTTAACTGCTATGCCCTGTAGTGCCCATTTGGAGATGCAGACTTAGGAGACCATGATTGGTAAAGCTTGGAATCTCTACCCCTAAGAAATCCTCAAGGACGTAATTTGCTTTTGCATTTAAGTAGGGGAATAGCACAAAATAGCTGGCCATTGTATTCCTATTAGTTAAATACTGGTGAGAGTTCTGGCCTTGGGAACCTTTGATATGCAGATATTCACGGTTTCAGGGTTTTCTGCCCTTCCTGCCCCCAAGGGGAACTTGGACTTGTTTCCTAATTCAGCCCCTGTGGGGCACTAACCTCGGGAGGAACCTTAGCTGGTAGAGATGTTGCGGAATATACTAGTGACCAGGATTTCACTGTAGTGGGTTTGACTCATCATCCTTTTTTTTTTTTTTAAAACTGGGAAAACTATATAACCGCTTTAAGGAGGTCTGTAGCAGAAGAAATAAAAGATCCGTGATGGCTGTTGACTCACTGGCTCGTGACTGATGTGTTGCACATTCAGTTGGGGTTATCTGCTTTGCTTACTCTGTTGCTTGAGCCCAAGCGACTCCCACACACACTGCTCCCTCTCCCCCCATCAGTAGGTTATGTCGGAGGCCATAATGGCCACGTTTAAGCTGTTTTTTTTATATTTAAATAGGCGTTCCTAGAAATAGCCACGTGGACGTACATAATACAGTATTTAAATCTCCAGCTTTTGAAGTGACTGTCTTGCAAAACCTACAGACGTTTTGGGCTCCACTTGTTACAGCTGTGCTTCCCAGCACTCAGCTTGCAACCCCTTGCTTATGTAGATATAACTAAGGTTGCTGACACTCAGTTTTAAATATAGCATTTTTGTTCAAAGAATGGTAACACTTGCTGGGGTGCAGTGGCTCATGCCTGTAAATCCCAATACTTTAGGAGGCTGAGGCAGAAGGATCACGTGAGCCCAGGAGTTTGAGACCACCTGGGAAACATAGGAAAACCTCGTCTCTACAAATAATAAAAAAAATGAGCCAAGTGAGGTGGCATGTGTCTGTGGTTTCAGCTACTCAGGAGGTTAAGTGGGAGGACTGCTTGAGCCCAGACGGTTGAGACTGCAGTCAGCCCTGACGATGGCACTGAACTCCGGCCTAGGCAACAGAACACGACCCTGTTTCGGAAAAAAAAAGATTAATTATTGGAATGTGTGGTCCTTTCATAGAGCTGTGGATTTGGAAGTACAGATATTAATGTTTTGTGCCCTTTTCCTTCTTATTCAACCTCCTTTCTTGAAATTACGGTTATATCTGACAACTGAGTGACAGTATGACCTTTTATCCAGTATCATCGAGCCTTCACTTAGTGTCTCCTTTTGGCAGATGTCTCATTTACTGCTTCATTTTCAAGCTGTTCTCATTATTCTAATTGGTAATTAGTGTAATAATAAATACCGTGCCCCAGGCTACAGTGTCAGGAGGCTGCTTTATTGGGGATATTATTCACTTCTTTTACTTCGATTTAGCTGGTTTGCCTCCGTGTTTCTCGGATTCCAAAACATTATACCCCACCAAAAACCCAACCCTAATTATTTAGCTAAGTTTGTTATAAAGTGGTCCTGTAGAGCAGTGGTTCTCAGAATGAAATCTGGGAAGCTGACCAGGGCAGTGGGCCTGTCATGAAGGGATGTGGTCTCCGGATGTCCAAAGCTAAACCCAGCCTCTTTTCTGAAGCCTACCCCAGTGCCCAGTCTTCGGTTTGATTAGAGGGAACAGTTTTCCTTCTTTTCACCTACACCTCATTGCCTGTCAAATCCCGTTCATGAGTGCTGCAGCACGCCCAGTGTCTTGGTCCTTCTCTGCTCCGCACCGCCACGGAGCTAGCCAGGTCTGTAGGAGTTGGCTTCTCTCCAGTCTCTCCCCTCCCTCCTGTTCCACACACCGCCTCTTGTAGATTTCTTTCTTTTTCTTTTTTTTTTTTTTTTTTGTGAGTACAGAAACCTTTAATGAGGATTCAAGGTTTTAGGGAAGATGCAGAGGGCCGGCGCTCAGCCCCAGCCTCCTCACGTGTACATGGCTCCATGGAGGTTCTCCAGTCATTGCTGCTGCTGCTGTTTTCGAGCCTTATCTCGTCTGTGCTCTTCATAGGTGTCATTATCAGTGGGCAGCTCATGGCGGCACAAAGGACAGGAATTTGTCTTGCTTAGCCAGGGCAGAATGCAGCTGGAATGGAAAAGGTGATGGCAAGGCATCTCAATGGCAGTCTCCTCCTCCTCAAATTCCAAAAGACACACGGGGCACTGGAGCTCAGCCTGAGAGCCTCTGATGACCGTCCTGGGGAGGTTCTCAACCACAGTCTTGGCAGCTGGTGGAGGCAGGTGGTGGTCCCAATCTACTACCAACCCCAAGTCTTCAAATTCCATCCTATTGAAAAGTGACCTTGGGAGCTCCAGCAGCATGTTGGTTCGAGTCTCCTGCTCGGGGTCTAACGGCTCACAGTCGTGTTCGTCGAAATAGGACGCCATGGCTGCCCAGCCGTCTGACCTGTAGATTTCTTTCTAACCCATTAGCCCATCTCTACCACTTCCCTGTTGGAGACCTCGCTGTCTCTAGGAAGGTGCATCTCGAACCTTAGCATCCCTCGGAGAGCTTCTTAAAGCATTGCTGGGTTGCACCCCCAGAGTTTCTGATTCAACAGGTCTGGTCTGATTTGCTTTCTTAACAAGTGCCAGGTGTTCCCCAGACCACACTTTGAGAAGCTTGGCTCTCGGATGCGCCTGTGCACCTAAGATTTCAGTCCTGCTGCTTCTTTCTGCTCGTCCTGACTCTGCCTGAACTCTTCTGCTCGGCCAGTGTTCCCTGGAGTCCCTCTGGTCACTTAGAGATGAGACTTGGGCTCCTTCAGAACAAGCTTGTGTCTTGTTCACCTTATCCCCATCTGCCCATTCACAGCTAGGGGTGTGCTCCTCTGCTGAGTGCAGAAAGTGGTGTTGCTTCTGAAGAGATAGCCTTGAAAAAGACCATGAATGCATTTCTGTTGCGTCAAGAGGTGTAGAAGGCACCATCCTAAGCAGAGCATTGTGAGGACCTCCCTGTGCAGCAAGGCCTCCTAGGCCTGGCATCTCTAGGCCATGCTGAGACAACCACGCTTCACTGTGCATCTATGGTACTTTTCTTATTTCTTTCACTCCCTCTCACTTTCCCTATTTTCTATTGTTTTGTCCTTTCCTCCTTTCTCTTTCTACCTTAGCCTTGGTGCACTAGGTGTTTTTGGTGGCTTCATGGGTTGAGGAGGCTTGTGATACTCACTACAAAGCCACAGAATTCCTTCTGAACTTCAGCCTATTTGTTGGCGTCAAGATCGAGGTGACGGAGGCCTTGTACTATAGTTAGAGCATGCTACTGGGTGCACGAGTAATATTCTACGCCATCGTATTTTACAGGAAAGTTCTTTAACAAAAAATAACCCTGTAAGTAGACTCATGATGTCTCATTTTACAGAAAAGAAAGCAGACTCAGCGATTAAGTAGTGCAAGGCACTACAGTGAAGATGTTCTTCCATTCGTAGGCACACAAAGAATCACTTTTTTGCTTTATGAAGTAGCTTAATAAGAATGTTTGGAACCATGGCTGTAGGTATTAGGAAGTTTCTGCCGAGAGAGAAGACAGCATGATGATTAAAAGATATGATTGGGTCATATTTACTACAGAAAACTGTTTGCAGTTTTGGATCAAGAGCTACTCATATGTAGCACACAGTAGATATTGACAGAATGTCTATAAATGTATAAGCATAGAAAAAACACTGGCAGGAACTTACCAGACTATTAATAGTAATCATTTTTCCTTGATATTCTTCTGTATCACTTAAATGTTTGTTTTTTGTTTTTGTTTTTCGAGACGGAGTCTCGCTCTGTTACCAAGCTGGAGTGCAGTGGCTCAATATCGACTCACTGCAACCTCTGCCTCCTGTGTTTAAGCGATTCTCCTGCCTCAGCCTCCCGAGTAGCTGGGACTACAGGTGTACACCACCATGCCCTGGTTATTTTTTTTGTATTTTTAGTAGAGACAGGACTTCACTCTGTTGGCCAGGATGGTCTCAATCTCCTGACCTCATGATCTGCCTGCCTCGGCCTCCCAAAGTGCTGGGATTACAGGCATGAGCCATCATGCCCGGTTTTAAATGTTTTTTAAACAGTATATACATTATAACTTAAGGAGGGACAAAAAGCAAAAGAGCTTGTAGGAAGAGGAGTGGATCATCCTAACAAAAATAGAAGAGCCCCTGGAAACAGATCAGGCAGTCAGCACCTTCTCAGGGGTCTCCGTGTCACTACCTCCCTGACACCCATTCATTTCGTCCTCAGTGCTGCCTGCCCAGACTGTCTGCTCTGAGACTTAGGTTTTCTCCCTTGTTTTTGGTGTCTCCTGTATTCTTAAGCCAGAAACGATCTCGTCCACTTTTGGACAGCTCTTTCCTGTTGGTACCAGAAGTTCTCATATCACAGTCTAATTTCTCCAAGGGTTTCCAGACTGTTGCAAAAGTGAAGACCCCTCTCTGAAATTTAAAAAAAAACAAAAAAGATGGGCTCTAACATCATAGTCATTGTGCTTTTATTCATCGGTCGCTAAAGAGTGCTTTTTGGCTTTCTGTGGATGTCTGGATGCGTTCCAGTGTCCATTGGCCCCAAAGGACTCAGCAGCTCACAGTGGAGACCTGCCACCTCTAGAGACTACGGCTGTTACTGTGGGAAGCTAGGCCCTGCCGCCTTACCCGTGGTCAGGAGTATACTTAGGAAGCCAGCAGATGAAGGCGGCTTAGAGAACGGCGCACAGCGTTGTCACATCTGCATGCCTGTCATGCTGGAAGTAGAACTAGTAAAAACCTGTCTCTGCACATTCGTATGTTTTGCAGCTGATGATTTTAACTGCTAGAGATGCTGTGCAAGGAAGTGAAGTTTCCAGCGATTATATTGTGGCTGGTGAGGAGATAAAACAGTGGAAATAGTCTCAAAAGAATATAGGTAACATTTTAGAAGTATAAGCAAGTGAGGTTCATTTCCACCGGGGCTGAACAGGGTCAGTGCTCTGTGCTGTGGGTGGTGGTGGCTTGAGAACTGGCAGTGTGTGTAGTGGCGGTTTCCGGTTCTCCTGTGGCTCTCTTTGGCCTTATCCGGCAGGTCCAGCACGTGCAGGTCTGTGAACCTCTTTTCGTTTGCGACAGCCCTGTTGCCTTAGGCGTGTTTCCCTGAAGCCTGTGCTCACCTCCAGGTGAGTGATTGATTTACATCAGCGCATCTTGTGCTTCAGTCATTCAGCAGACACCGAGCAGCCGTTCCCCAGGCAGCCCCTGGAGGGGTGCATCTATACAACATACATAACATATATATAACATAACTGTATGTTAGACTTCGTATTTCATTTTTAAACATTTTATTTTTTTAATGGAAAAACAAATTTCATGTATTTACGGTATATGATAGGAACAAGCTCAGGACATCTATTTTTAATAAAGATGGTGACTATATGTTCACTATTAGTTGGTGACTATAGTTAATAACAATGGACTATATATCTGAAATTACTAAGACAGTAGATTTTAAGTGCTCTCACTACAAATAAGTGATAAGGAGGTAAGGAGTGGATATGTACCTTAGCTCGATTGAGCCGTTCCACAGTGCATGCGTTTATCATCGCACCACGAAGGATCTTTATTTTTAACACTTTCTTCTAACATGCTCCCTTTTCTTTTTTGATAGGGTAGTGGTGGTGCTCGAAGATCCACGCTACTTGACAGCGATGAGCCCTTGGTGTGTTTCTATGAGGATGTCACAACATTATACGAAGGTTTCCAGAGGGGAATACATGTGTCAAGTAAGCATTTTCCTGCATCTGCGTGGCTACTCCTTGCCGTTTTTCAGGAAGAAATAGTGGCCTTTCAGAAATACACATTTGCTCCTGTCTTTCACCTCCTTAGTATTGCTCAGGCCTCTCTGTCTCCTCTGTAACTTCCCCAGAGTCAATCCCAAAGCCCACTGGACCCTCTACATAGTCCCTGTGACCCCAGGGGCTCCATGGTCAAATACGTGAGCATCATGTCCCGTATTTTATGATAAGTCACATGTTACACGAGTGCACGATGGGCTCTGACGTTTCCTGCAGTTCAGATGTCTGTTAAACTGGGCCCAATCCAGCATTTTTCATGCTTACTTGACCATGAGACCCTATTTTGATAAAGAAATACTGACATCCCAGTATGGCAGTATTCTGTTAGAGACACTTGTGAAATGTTGGCTCATGGGATTACCCTTCATTACTAACTGTGTGGTAAGAAACCCTGTGATACCCAGCACACCTCCTTTCCAGCCCGTCCCTCCCAGGCGTCCTGTACATGGCCCTCGGGTCACACGGTCCCTCCCCCGCGTCCTGTACATGGCCCTCAGGTCATACTGTCCCTGCCAGGCGTCCTGTACGTGGCTCTCGGGTCATACTGTCCCTCCAAGGCGTCCTGTACGTGGCCCTCGGGTCACACTGACCCTCCCAGGAGTCCTGTACGTGGCCCTCGGGTCACACTGTCCCTCCCAGGCATCCTGTACATGGCCCTCGGGTCATACTGTCCCTCCCAGGCGTCCTGTATATGGCCCTCGGGTCATACTGTCCCTCTCAGGCGTCCTGTACGTGGCCCTCGGGTCACACTGAATTTCCTGCAGAGCCACCACTACCTCTGCTCTCTCCCAGCCCGGAGCATTTGTGCAGTTTTTTGTTGTTGTTTTTTAGAAACGGGGTCTTGCTTTGTTGCCCAGGCTTGACTCAAACTTCTGGTCTCACACGGTCCTCCTGCCTCCGCCTCCCAAAGCACTGAGCCACCACGCCCAGCCTTGTGCACCTTTGTTCTTGATCATAAAGCCTCTTTCTACCCCCAGCCTGGGTGCTTGATGTATTCTTATTAATCTTTTAAAATTCTCACTGCATTTTACCTTTTCTCTGAAACCTTCCTAGTCTATCGTTTTCAGCCCCTGCCTCCTAGTGAGACATTTCTTCCCTTTTCCCTCCCAGCCCCTTATATTCTTTCTGCATAACCCCTGATGGCACAGAGGTGTTCACCTGGCATTCTGCCCCCTAACCCCCAGCCTGAGCTCCTTGAGAACAGGGTGGCTGTCAGTTATCTCACTTCACAGCACAGACAGTGGCTGGCATATGGTGGGCACCCCACTAACGCATCCTCAGTGAAGGGAGGGGTACCCTCTGGTTTTCCAAGTCCTCTTTCTATTCTAGTCACTTTGTTTTTGCTTATACCAGGTTCGTCTCTGAAAATGGTTGTGGAATCCATGCTTTGTTATTTAAATCTTCTGATGTTTATCTTTAATTTGGGCCACTGCTAGCTAGATTGTAATCTCTTTATGGTCAGGAGATGTATATAAGCGATGCATACATTTAGGAACGATTATTAAAAACAAGATAAGTGTTTACCTCTTTATTCCGGTTCAGGGTCATGGGTGAGTGGAGCCCGTCTGGGCAGCCCAGGGTGTCAGCTGGTATTGCTGGCTCTATCCCTCATGATATGCTGCATGTAATATGCACTCGGGAAGTTGCTATTGTTTCTTACTTGACACTGGTAACATTGGATGTCTCAGCGCAGCGTGTTCGTCCCAGTGTTGCCATAGCAGGTGCATCCAGCCCCATTACAAAGGAAAAGCAAGCTTACTTGTGTATTATTTAATTTACAAACATTTTCAAAGTTGGTGTCAAGGTCAGGGTTTGTCTGTGGTAGTTAATATCCATCAGACGGATCAGCCTAACACATGGCACGTGAAAAAGTGTGTGTGTGTGTGTGTGTGTGCTTTTTCAACATCACAGAGCATGTATATGGTAAGTCCTCAGTTAATGTCTTTGGTAGGTTCCTGGAAACTGCAACTTGAAAACGAGTATAATAAAACCGACTTTCCCGTAGGCTAATTGATGCGAACAAGAGTTAAATTCCCACAGCATATCTCTAGTCAGAAAAAACATCAGCAGACTTCTAAAGACCACACTTCTTACATTAAACATTGAAATAAATGTGAGCGATGCATACATTTAGGAACAATTAATAAAAACAAGATAAGTGTTTACCTGTTTATTCCGGTTCAGGGTCATGGGTGACTGGAGCCCATCTGGGCAGCCCAGGGTGTCAGGTGGGAGCTGCCCTGGCCGGGACACCCTCTCGACATAGGGCGACTCATACTCACAGCCGCTCACACTCTCCCACTCACCCACTCTCACTAGGACCCTGGGGATGCACCAGTTCACCTCACAGGCACAGCTTTGGGATGTGGGACGGACCAGAGCTCCCAAGAAAAACCACCAGATGTGGGGAGAACCACATCTGACATGCGTGATATGCCGTTAGTTGAGGACCTGCCACATACATGTAAATGTATATATGTTTATCCAGGAGCATGGTGATGTACATTATGCTTTTGACTCTCTTCTGATCCGAAGACAAGTTACATAACTTCTCTTTGGTCACTTGCTCTCCCTGGAAAATGAAAGTCCTTCTATGGGTGTGTCAGAGAAGGTGAGGGAGAGTAGTCCGGTCTTCTTGGTCTAGACTCACTAAAGAGCTGCTGTGCAGGTCTCGGTTTGCTTTTTTTTTTTTTTTCCCAGAGGAGCATTTTATTCTAAGCTTTTATTTCTTAGGCTACTATAGAGTTAAACTTCTACAAAAGAGCGAAACCCAGCATTTGAATAAGGAGCAGAAGTTTGTGGAATGATAGAAGAAGCCCGCCTAGAGTTTTTAAACCTAGTACTTTGAAACTGCACCGAGGAGGCCGTTTATAAAGATGGAGTTCCCTGCTTCTCAGTGACTCTCATCTCTAGCTGCTCTTTTGTGCCATCAGGGAGCTTCTGAAAAATACTGAGGCCTAGGCCCCATCCCTGTCCAACTGAGTAAATAATGCTGAAGCCTGGGCATCATAGAGCCTAGGTATAGTATTAAGTTCCCCTGGTCAGCCTGAGGCTTAATGACCGTGGTTCTAGAGCTGGAGTTGGCGTACATTTTCTGTAAAAAGCCTGATAGTAAACGATTTTGGCTTTGGTACCATACGGTCTTGGTTGCCACTATTCAACTGCAGCGTCACACAGAACAGAAATGAATGAGTGTGGCTGTGTGCCACTGTCGCTGCATTTACAGAAACAGGCGCTGGGCCTGATTTGGCCCTTGGCTGTAGTGTGCCCGTCTCTGTTTTCGAGAAATAAAATTGCATCGTTGCATACAGCTAATGCAATTTTTTTCCTGGAAACAAGACCTGATTGGACTCATCTTGTACGGCCCTGTTTTTTTACAGTCTCTGTAAGTTGGAGAGGGTCCGGGAAGAACTCTTCGTTTTCATCAGGACGGTTTCTAGGGATGGCAGAGAAATGGGTGTGTCTGGGCTGTGTCCTCCCCAGCCGTGTGGCTGACTCCGGAATCTGCATGTGCAGCACTGCTGTTCTCCAGGGCCTGATCTGTGTGATGGGGCCAGCCCGGCCTCCCGTCCTACTTCCTCAGGTCCTCACATCAAATCAGAGCCCCCTCACGAATACTCAAACCTAACACGCCAAAGCCAGATGCATTTTGGTCCCCTTTTGCTTCTTGGAAACCTGAATGGGAATCTGGACGCATCCTGGTACTTCGTAACTTTGGCTTCACAAACGCCCTTCACGTCCCCTCATTTTGCGTCTTTTCTTTGGTTTGGTTTTTCTGCAGTCATGACTTTACCCATGTAACTAGGATTCCAGGTAATTCTTGATACCTTTGGTCATCAGAATTTGGACACATAAAGAATTATATTTTCCTTTGCATATTCTGAGTTAGAATGCTCACAGACTTCTTGAAAAGTGTTGATGAATGCCTCTTCTGAAAAGGTATCTCATTTCTGCTACAGCAGGATCTCTGCCACCGTCTGCTGACTCCTAGTCTAAACCAGTAGGGTGTTAAAGAGGAATTCACAAATTAAGTGTCCTTATGAGTTGGATTTTGCCTTTCCTTCCCTTTGTCCCCCTCTCCTGCCCCACTTAAACAAAACAGAAATAAACAAGAAAATAAAAAATCAGGCCAAAACTGGGGGAGAAAACATTTCCAATCTGAAGTCACCCTTTCTTATCTGAGAACTAAAGTCGAGTCTACCTGATATTTAGTAGAATAGGGTTGGGTTACAAATTAAAATCTAGGAAACTTTACGTGCGTTCAGCCCATCCATTGTTCCTTCTCTTTTTTAGATAATGGCCCCTGTTTAGGCTCTCGGAAACCAGACCAACCCTATGAATGGCTTTCATACAAGCAGGTGAGTTTGTATGAAACAGGCTCTGTGGGCTACTCTCGCTTGCAGGGATGCTTCCGTACGTGAGTGCTCGGGGCCGGAAGGTTTCTACAAAGCGTTTGTGCCGGACCAGCTCAGAGCATTGCCGTAAGCATGGGGCGTCCGAGGAGAAGCCTGACCCAAAGGTTTAGGGAGAATGAGTTAAGGAATTTAACTAGTAGTTCAAAGCACTGTATTTCAAAGCTGTTGTGGATACATTGTGAAGTCGAGTATAATATTTAAGATAAAATTCTAGAAACTGCTCCTCTCCCGGTCCCCCTGGGAGGATGGGATTATTCCTCTCCACCTAAGGAGTACCGGAAGAACACAGAAGCTGGAACATGGAAACATGTCCTCATTTTACAGATGACGAGAGCCTGTCCCAGGAAGAGAGGTGACTCACCCAAGGTCATAGCTGGTTAGTGGCAGAACCAGGACCAGAAGCAGGGCCTGTAGCCTCTTGTGTGGGCTCTCCTAGTATGTCCCGCTGACCTTCAAAGCTGTCTTTGGCCATCTCACCACCCATGTGACACTTACCCCCAGGACAGCCATAGGGAGGAGCACAGATGTTGGGGAAGACACTTGTGTTACTGCAGGAGCACAAAGGAAGCTGGGATCTATCTGAGTGTGGTGTCCCTTGTCAGTCTCTAGTCCCCACCGTCGATGGCTACAACTGTTGAAACAGCTGTTCGTAAGTGGCAGTAGCAGTGCAGGAAGATGTTGCTGTTTATTCTTATTTTTATCATGATTACAATTAATGTAGATGCCACGGCTCTTCCCCAGTCCACGTGGCATCCTGGGACAGGCGGGCGCCCCAGACATGCCAGCTCTGTTTTGCTGCCTGCTGCTTCCACACAGCTGTCCAGTAAAGGCTCCTGCCGCTGGCTCCCCCTCTCCTGCTCTAAGGCAGGTAGTCTTGCGGATTCATGAATAAAAATGCACTTCCTCCATCTGGGTTTTGTGTGAAGGGCGGTTCAGGAGCTGTTGTGTTTGGGGTGCATCTGCGGAAGGGATCGTTCTCTGCAGACGCAGAGCCACACTCCGGCAGTAGTGCTTGTTGGTTCTTCTCAGACCTAAGTGCATGATTTCTCCCCAGCCATCCTCTGGGGTCGACAGGATGCAGAAGGCTTTGCTTGAGAGGTGTTGGTCTGTGACTTCTCACACCTCCCCTGTAGGAGGAGCTAGGATCGGTAGCTCACAATACTGGAAGGATTTCCCGTTTGAGCCAAATAGTAGTTTCCTGCACAAATGTAGTTTCAGGGATCCCTCATTTTCACAAGTGTAAGAACAGCTTGTGTGTGTTGAACACATAGCACTGCATGATGGTCCTGAGGCCTCATGGAACCCTCCGTGCCTCCTGGGTTACTTCTGTTGTTTATTGGCTAGAAGAGAGAACCTTCCATTGCAGATTGGCGTTTTCAAGGCAGATTGAAAATCACCGGGGGTTCTGAAGGTGTGAATCTGTGACTTGCATGCTTCATTTGGAAGTGGGTGAAGATACAAAACTGAAGCCAACTTGGATTTGCACATTCAAATCTTTTTTTTTTTTTCAGTCATCCAATGAATATGACCTTTTAGTGGCGAGGAATGCCTTAAAGGGTTTTTCTTTTTTTTAGAATGTATGACCTGTCTTTCTAGAAGATAAATGTGCACGTATTATTCAATAATATTTACCAGCTATATAGCATCCAATTGCAGGCATTTCTCAGGTTCCAATTCCTTAAATGCAACCAAGACTTTCGAACTCCCCTGTGGAGGAGAGGGTAATGAGCCTGTTTGTGTCATCCTATTGTCACCTTACCAGAATCAGTCTGATCCCCATAGGCAGAGCCAGGATGATGCCAGTGCCCAGAACCAATAGGATTTCAGGCCAGGGGCAGGTGTGGCCTTATTTCCTGCGGGTATGGGTGTGCTTTAAGAGTGCTCTTAGAATTTGCCAACAGAGAATAAAAAAATTAACTCCAGGTGGGGCACAGTGACTCACACCTATAATCTTAGCACTTTGGAAGGCCAAGGTGGGCAGATTACCTGAGGTTGGGATCAAGAGCAGCCTGGCCAACATGGGGAAACCCTGTCTTTACTGAAAAATACAAAAATTATCTGGGCATGGTGGCAGGTGCCTGTAATCTCAGCTACTTGGAAGGCTGAGGCAGGGAGAATGCTTGAACCCTGGAGGCGGAGGTTGCAGTGGGTCAAGATCATACCACTGCACACTGCACTCCAGCCTGGGCAACAGAGACTCTTGTCTCAAAAAAAAAAAAAGAACTGCAAAGTTTAAGATTTCTTTAAAATTTTAATTTATTTGGGGTAGGGAAGGGGAGAGGATAGGATAACTGTGCCAAATATTGCAAAGCTACCAATTTTTACTTAGTTATTATAATGTGCATTCTTATATTTACAGTGTTGCTTATCACTAATATTGTCCTAAGTTCGGTGCAGTCTTCATAATTATAATATTTACTATGTAGCATTTGCTTAGTAATTTACCATCATTTACGTAATTGTGCAGCCATTGGATGATTAGGTTTTTTACCCTAGAGATTTTCGATGGAATAATTTTGAAATCTTTGCATATGTTTATATGTAGGCTTTTTTTTTTTTTTTTTTGGATTGGGGTCTTGCTCTGTCACCCAGGCTGGAGTGCAGTGGTGTGAGCTCAGTACACTGCACACTCTGCCTGCCGGGTTCAAGTGATTCTCCCGCTTCAGCCTCCCAGGTAGCTGGGATTACAGGTGCCCAGCACCACGCCTAGCTAATTTTTGTATTTTTAGTAGAGATGGGGTTTTACCATGTTGGCCCGGCTAGTCTCGAGCTCCCTCAAGTCATCTGCCCGCCTTGGCCTCCTAAAGTGCTGGGATTATAGTCATGGGCCACCATGCCAGGCCTATATGTAAGCTTTTAAAAACCTTCTCCTGAGACTGAATTGTTTCCTAAGAATACATTCTCAAGAATGGAACTGTAGAACTAAATGATAAGAGCTTGCTCATATTTTTTTATAGGTCTCTCAAAAAAGTTGCTGTTTTTGTGTTTGTACCAAATAAACGAGTTTTGGCTGCTTTATAAATTAAAAAAAAACTCATGTCTCTATTAATTTTATAATTTTATAAAACTAAAATAGAAAAATAATGCCTAAGAAGCCCTACCATATAATTCTCCATGACCTGTCGCGGTTGGGGTAAGATTAATTTGCTTTGCAGAAGGAACCCTTCTCTTAATTCTGATTTCTTGTGAATAAAACCTTGTGTTTTACAAAAAAAATAAAAAATCCATCAGTAAAGGCATATGTGCACGTGGCATCTCCCCGTCTGTACGCAGTGTTGCTTGCTGGCTGAGGTGCAAGTCTGTCATCCGTCAGCTTTGGTTCTGGAGTTGGGGCCCAGTGCCGTTTCTGACTTTTCCTCTCGGTTTTAGGTTGCAGAATTGTCGGAGTGCATAGGCTCAGCGCTGCTCCAGAAGGGCTTCAAGGCCGCCCCGGATCAGTTTGTTGGCATCTTTGCTCAAAATAGACCGGAGGTAGGAGCCAGTAGGTACTTGCTGTACATGACTTTGAGAATTCTCAGATCCAAGGGCCTAACTTCTGCTAGAGACCAGATTTTGTAGTCTGATTTCTACTAAAAATACCTTAGAAATACCTTGTGTTATACCTTAGAAAATTGCACATATGAAAACCTGAACCAGGACCATTTAATTGCCTTTAAGAGAAAACAAAAAATTACTTTTTGGGGGGGATTATTTTAGTTTTTTTTTAACCAGGTTCCCAGACAAAATCCTTAGAACAGATAACAAAGAAGTCATTTTACTTTAAGAGTCACCTCTGTGGCGCCCGACACAGTGGCTCACGCCTGTAATCCCAGCACTTTGGGAGGCTGAGGTGGGCAGATCACCTGAGGTCAGGAATGCAGAGCCATCTCTGCTAAAAATACAAAAAATTAGTTGCGCATGGTCACAGGTGCCTGTAATCTCAGCTACTCAGGAGGCTGAGGCAGGAGAATCGCTTGAACCCAGGAGGTGGAGGTTGCAGCGAGCTGAGATCATGCCGTTGCCCTCCAGCCTGGGCAACATGAGCAAAACTTTGTCTCAAAAAAAAAAAAAGTCACCTATGTGGTTAGAAAAGTGGCATTAATAAGTTATTAAAGTAATTTGCAGTCTCCTTGGTTTCCTTTCTGAAAGCTATGAGGCTTTCCCTCTGGTTGGTTTCTAGAGTTTAAAATACCGTGGGCAATGGGACAGTACTCCCCACTCACCAGCCTTCATTTGGGCAGTCTCTCATTGGCGGTCTAGGCCCAGCACGGTTTCTATAAACCACTGTGTGAAAGTGTGTCAGTCCGTTTTCAGGCTGCTGATAAAGACATACCCGAGACTGGGAGGAAAAAGAGGTTTAATTGGACTTATAGTTCCACATGGCTGGGGAGGCCTCAGAATGGCGGGGGACAAAAGATACTTCTTACGTGGCAGCGGCACGAGGAAGAAGCAAAAGTGGGAACCCCTGATAAACTCATCAGATCTCCTGATACTTACTCACTATCACAAGAATAGCACAGGAAAGGCCAGCCCCATGATTCGATAACCTTCCCCTGGGTTCCTCCCACAACATGTGGGAATTCTGGGAGATACAATTCAAGTAGAGATTTGGGTGGGGACACAGCCAGACATATCAGAGTGAGTTTAAATGAGCAGCTCTTTTAGCGTGACTCAACGGTAGCAGGTCTAGCAGTCTTGGAAAAATGCAGGCACCTGGCTTGAAGAAATCGAATTTATTCTTAATACCTACTTGTGTCCAGAAGACATGCTGGCTCAGTCGCTGTGCTACTGAGTTTTTTTTTTAAATAAATAAGGATGGCTTCTTAGAGTTTTGTCACCTTTCAAGGGGAAAACAGCACTCTCCACAGCTGGACTGTGGGTGGGCTTGTAGAATGTAGTTTTTTTTTTTTTTTTTAATCCCAAATGACATCAAAATGTTTGTTTTGGTGGAATTTTATCATGATTCTAGTACTGCAAAATGAATCTCTTACTTCAAGAAGTAGGTTCCTTCATATGTGTATGAGTTCGTTCAACAAATGTTTGCTGAGCACCTGTTATATATAGTCAGACACTGTGTGGGGGTGCCAAAATACAGTGACTCAGTCCCTCTTCGTGAGGTACCACATAAGGAAATACAGACCTAAACACTGGTGCTTTCTCTGTCATGTGGTAAGTGTGGACACAGAGCAGAAGGATTATAGAAGCTCAGTCAAGGAGGGCTTCCTGGAGGTGGCACCTGAGTAGAATCTTGAAGGAAATAGGCGTGGGGAGGCAAAGAGAATGCCCACGTTCACATCTGTGTCTGGGAGCGGGACATTTTCATGTGGTGGAGTGGCAGGAAAGAGCGCTTTCCTTATGTGCCACATGTACCCAAGGAGCCTGGACCTGATCTCCATGTTGGTGGCTGAAAATTCCTTCTGGGAAAACACCAAAACTCAGAAGCCCAATTCCAGGCCAACTGGATGTGAGCAGGTTGTGCCCCCTTCCCCCAGCTGTGCCTTTATGTGTCCTACGTGTTGGAGTTCTGCAGATGACTTCATTAGAAAAGTGTAGCCGGAGGGAGTGGGGGGCCCTTGGGAATGATGGTGAAAGAGTGGTCTTTCACCTTTGTCCAGTAGTAGGGCAGTGGCTGTGTGGCCAGTGCCTTCAGACACATCTTACTGCATCTTCCACGTGGCGATGTGGCCAGTTGTCTCACTTTTTTCCTTCACTTTTCTACAGGGACTTGATCAAAACAGTTTCACTGTTAGACAAGGTACTCCTTATCTATTCCAGGCCATACAGGGTCCTGCTGCCAGAGGGATCTTCCTCAAGCCCCAAGCCACTGTTTTGCTGAGAAATCATCAGTGGCTGCTCCTGCTCTCCACCCAGAACTGTCTGTGCCAGTCAGATCGCTCTCACCACCCCCTGCCCCTGCTTTCGATCCTGCTGTCCCCTCTGTTAGCATCTCCCTGCCTCCCTCTGTCTCTCTCTCTCTCTCTCTCTCTCTCTCTCTCTCTCTCTCTCTCTCTCTCTCTTTCTTTTCCTCTGTCTGTCCAAAGGCAATCTCAGGTACACCCTCACAGTAGCATCTGCAGCCACCTTGGCCCATGGTGGGCTCACTTATCTCTGAGTCAGTCACTGACATTGTTAATTATCTTTTCACATATTTGCCTCAATTCTTCAGGCAGATTTTAATTCCTCCCTCCCTTCCTCACTCCTCTTTCTGTCTCTTTGTTACTCTCTCTCTTTCCTTCCTTCCCTCCCTCCCTTAAGCTCTCTTTGTACATGCATACATACAGGCTCTCACTCCGTCACCCAGGCTGGAGTGCAGTGGTGTGATCACAACTCACTGCAACCTCAACCTCCTGGGTTCAAGCAGTCCTCCCGCCTCAGCCTGCCAAGTAGCTGGGACTACAGGTGTGTGCCACCATGCCCAGCTAACTTTTGTAGAAGCGGAGTTTTGCCATGTTGCCCAGGCTGGTCTTGAACTCTTGGGCTAAGCTGATTCCCCCGACCTTGACCTCCTGAAGTGCTGGGATTACCGGTGTGAGCTAGTATGCCCGATCCTAATTTCTTCTTAAGAAGGGGATAAGTGTTTTGTTCTCATTGTGAATCCCTCATAGCACCTGGCACAGAGTAGTAGATACCCAAATGTTAGTTTTGCTGCATCAAACGTTTTCACTTTGAATCTCTCTTGAGTGTCGTTTTTCTTATTGATTCTGTGATGACGTTTTGTTTTCTCTCCCTGACCTTTACTGTTTGTGTAGTGGGTGATTATTGAACAAGGATGCTTTGCTTATTCGATGGTGATCGTTCCACTTTATGATACCCTTGGATCCGAAGCCATCACGTACATACTCAACAAAGGTACGGCTTTTTTTTGCCTGGATTATTGGCCTAGTCATTGGTTAGATTCAGTGACTTTACATTTGCTTACATTTGATTTGACAAGGATTTTACATTTAAATGTGTGTCTACCTTTTTATTCAAAGAATGTTGTACTTCAAGTATCCTTGTGCCAGATATAACAGAGTCAAACTTTTGACATGTTAGAGCTTATTCTTCATTGTATCTCTTCATTTACAGCTGAACTCTCTCTAGTTTTTGTTGACAAGCCAGAGAAGGCCAAACTCTTACTAGAGGGCGTAGAAAATAAGTTAACACCAGGCCTTAAAATCATAGTTCTCATGGATGCCTATGGCAGTGAACTGGTGGAACGAGGCAAGAAGTGTGGGGTGGAAGTCATCAGCATGAAGGCAATGGAGGTGAGTTCCCCTGCCTCCTTCCCTAGGACTTCCCCTGGAGCCACGTTGGCTCACACAGTCTGTCCAGTGCTACCTTGTGCCATCATGCAGTCCCCATCAGTGACCCAGGAAAGAGCAGAAATTTCTGTCTCATAACTGGAGAAAGGGTTCTACGTCCATGCCCAGTGTTAACACATCACACCTTACCCAAGTGCTTTCAGCAGTCATGTATTTATCCCAGAGCACTGACAGGCTGTGGAAGTGGGAATTTCAGCTTCAGGCAGGTGGAACTTCCAGTTTCTGTGTCTTCTTTGGGCTTTAATGCCTTCTGCTTATTGATTTGTCTCTATTGCCAAGCCGAGTATAGAAATCAGCCTCATCATTCTTTTCCTGGGTGGCTCTTAGAGAGCCCTGGTGAATTTCCAACATACATGTTTGATTTGGTTTATTTTCATATTGAATCTTTTAAGAGTCACACTAACCAACTTTAAAAGCAGACATTCCAGGAGAATGAGTGTGGGGCATGCTCAGTGTGGGTGCTGACATCAGATGATTGAAGACGCTGGTCCCCGTCAGCTGGACTTGGATTAGAGTTCCATCCAAGGAACATGGCCAGAGGAAGCTCTTTTTATATACGTATCATAGCAAGTCACAGGAAAACAGAGCCAATCGTTCTCTTTCTAAAGATGTTAGAAATCTTTTTCTGAAAGGATTTTAAATTTTTATGTGTGGTTTTCCTCCTCCTACAAAGAATTGGAGGCTATAGTAAGGATCTGTAGAACCTTTCCTGAGGAACCTGTAGGCACGGGGAAGCTCGTGTGTTCTAACAGAACCTTCTCTCTGTGCATGTGTGTGGACCTGCCTGACTCTCAGTAGCATCGAACATGATTCCGCAAGTGCTGACCTGTGTGCTTTCTTGTTGAATTGGGGTCTCAGCTGGCTGGTTACCTAGTGTTTCCCCTCTTCTGTTTTTTCATTTCGAACCCCCTTTTACTCTAATGCAGTCTCTTTCCCTGCCTTCCCTTTTATTCCCCTCCCTCCTCACAGATGCAGGAATTTTTCTGGTTTTTTTTTTGACTGCTGTATGATAAAGCAGTAATGTTAAGATTTAAAAATTATTTAGATGATTGAAGATTATAATATAAAGTTTATATTAAAGTAAGAATTTATGGAAGACATTGTTTTACCTGCTTAATATGATTCATACTTAGTTTTTAAAAATATTCTGAGCAAAAGACGAAGGTCTGAAGAAATGAATTTAAAATTAGCATTATGGTTGATCTTGTGGTTGACTTTATATTAATGTATTTTTTAAGGGATCAAAAATAGAATCATTGGTATTTGGAATGTTTGCACTTTTTAATAATCATGAAAATTTTAAACATACAAATAGTCGAAAGAATTTCTTAGCAGATGCTGTGTGCCCACCGCCAACTGACATTTCAGTATATTTGCTTTATCATGTATCAACCTATCACTCTCTCCTTCCATTCATCTTGGTTTTTTGATGCATTTTCAGTAAGTAGCAGATTTTTTTACTCCTAAATACTTCAGTGTGTTTATCATTAACTAGAATTCAGTTTTTGTTTATGGGTTTTTTTTTCTTAGAACATAAAAATGACAAGTTTTTTAAAATAATTGCAGTATTTTTCCTAAATGATAACATAACACACATGTAAGGCTGTGAAAACTTCCATGACAATAGAGCACTAATTTGGATGATGTTTGTTCCCAATAAATTAAGAGCCAAACTCTGTGTAAATGGTTTATTTAACATCAGTTTTTGAAGAATTGGACATCTTCAGAAGTTATGTAAGAATTTTCAATAGACGAATAGAAATCTGGAGCTAATAAAGGTTATTTTGAAAAAAATAGAATTATCATTGCTCTAGCTTTTAATTGACTTCTAATTGGACGTATTTCTTCCTGTTCTTAATCAGTGATCTGTCACTTATGTCATTTAAAATGTGATTAAGATAAAAAACTTAATATATGCTGGGCAGAATCTCACTGAGCGCTGAGTACACCCATCTAATTTCCATCCGAATTGAACATGTTCAATGGCACATTCATTCCATATGCTCACTCAAGCTGTTCCAATTTAATAGGAAAAGAATATGAATAGTTCATTTACTAAAATTAATAGATATTAAAGTGGCTCTAATGCAGTAAAGAGAATTCCATCAGTGGTAGTGACTGAAAGCACACTGCTGGGAAATGCTGCCCTGGGCAACGAGTGTGTCATTCTTAACCTTTAAGTCCATTCAGGAAGTAGTCCTAGAGGTTCTGCTGTGGCCTATTTTATAGTTGGAGACTCCCAAATTCTATTTCAACTCTACATGGGGAGATATTTGAGCCTCTCCAAAATGGCTAGCATTTCCATCTAGCAGAGATTGATTTTTCTCCCCAGGTTGCAGATGTCAGTTGTGCGGAGCTGGGTGATGAGGTAGTGCTGTGCTCTGTTTGGAGGATCGTATGGAGTATCTGCATTATCTAGTTATGATTAAGAACAGGGTTTTGTTGAAGGCCCTACTAAGAAATGGAAGTGGGGACCAGAAATGCATTGTAAAGACTTTGACTGCTGGCGGGGAGTGGTGGCTCACACTTGTAATTCCAGCACTTTGGGAGGAAGGGGCAGGTGGATCACAGGGTCAGAAGATGGAGACCTTCTTGGCTAACACTGTGAAACCCCATCTCTACTAAAAGTACAAAAAAAGTTAGCTGGACATGGTGGTGGGTGCCTGTAATCCCATCCACTCGGGACGCTGAGGCAGGAGAATTGCTTGAACCCGGGAGGCAGAGGTTGCAGTGAGCTGAGATTGTGCCACTGACTCCAGCCTGGCGGGGGGTGGGGGCAGAGTGAGACTCCATCTCAAAAAAAAAAAAAGACTTTGACTGCTATTTTTTAATACTTTCTATTTTAAAGGCCAGTCCTAATACCATTTATGTAGTTTTGTGTAAGAGAGAAGGTAACTGGAAAATGGCTTCTCAGGATGAATAAATATTTTGGTTTTGGTTAATTAAGGCTACTGTAGTTTCTTTGATTAGAAAATTATGCTGTTTTCGAGCCAGCTGTGAGTGAACCCCACAGTAAAGGCAGCTTTAACTGGCTTGATATGACCTTATCCGTTACAGTTGGAAAACATTTTCATTTAAGATTTTTTTTTTCTTTCCTAATTAAGGATCTGGGAAGAGCCAACAGACAGAAGCCCAAGGTAAGCACACTGTGTCAGACCCTGCTCTGTCCTCTTTGTAGTTTTCAATATGTATCCCGGGACTTTGTGGCTTATAGTTCTCTTTTCTGGTCTGATTTATACCAGCTTTTTTTTTTTAAATCTTCTTTAGCCTCCTGCACCTGAAGATCTTGCAGTAGTTTGTTTCACAAGTGGGACTACAGGTAAGTGTTGAGATGGAATTGCTTCTGCGTGTGGCAGCCGGTGGTCTGTGCTCTCCCCACCTCTTCTGGATGACTCACCAGCTAATGGTAGATGGACCGAAAGCAGAAGAGAAGGAAGTAGTCCGAGCGCTGTCGTCATGTTGCTCCGTACGGTCTTCTCACAGTCCAGCAGTGCCAGATAATGCCTCAAGCATTTATTAGATTCACCTGTCTTGCTAGGACAGCTTATATTGATGGCTCCCAGGAAGAAAATTTCTGGTTTTTCTTCTCTTATTACTATGTATAGCCTTTAAAATTTGCCTGTATTAATGAAGGGTTTTAAAGATGAGTCAGTGGAAGCGTTGCAGGTCGCACAGGAATTTAGTGTTGTTCGACACTTGGCTTTCACGATGTATCTACCAGGAGAGGTGTCTGAGGCCCTATTTATTTGGAGTTTCTGGGCCTCCTTCATTTCTGTCATTCCTTACTCTCACTTTGTTCTGCTTCATATGTGCTCCACAGGCAACCCCAAAGGAGCACTGATCACTCATCGAAACGTAGTGAGCGATTGTTCAGCTTTTGTGAAAATGACAGAGGTAACTTTTGGGGATCTTGTCATCTTTCTTCATTGGTTAACATTAGTCCTGAGAGAGAAAGTGCTGCATTGGGAGTTAGGACTTTAACACAGGAATTTAGAAGGGAGGTGACATGATTCAGTCCCTAACACCAAGAGCCTATTCCAAACTTGCCTTTTTTTTTTTGAGACGGAGTTTCGCTCTTGTTACCCAGGCTGGGGTGCAATGGCGCGATCTCGGCTCACCACAACTTCCGCCTCCTGGGATCAGGCAATTCTCCTGCCTCAGCCTCCCGAGAAGCTGGGATTACAGGCACGCGCTACCGTGCCCAGCTAATTTTTTGTATTTTTAGTAGAGACGGGGTTTCACCATGTTGACCAGGATGGTCTCGATCTTTTGACCTCGTGATCCACCCGCCTCGGCCTCCCAAAGTGCTGGGATTACAGGCTTGAGCCACTGCGCCTGGCCCTTAAAAGGCAGGTTTGAACAATATAATGCCTTTTCCTCATACTCTTTTCACATTTAACATAATTGGCTTTTGCAGTCTGTTTGGGAGTATTCTGTAGCTCTAACTTTTATAGCAGGAGCCCGAGCTTCATGGCTTTGGGAAATGGACGTGTTTGGTGGCTGCAGAAAACTGATCTTTGAGGGAGCTTACTACTTATTTTACTTGGCTCACACTTTCCAAATACTCTTTTGAAAGGTGTATACTTTCTAAACAGAGTTCAACATTTAGTACCTTACCAAAGTAAAATTTTAATGTCCTAATTGGCCTTCAAAGAAAACTTAAAATGCATTGGTGGCTCATTGAGGCAAAGGGTTACAGAACTTTGTTTAAAGTCAATTATAATATCAAATCAATTACAATATCAGTATCTTCTCAGCTTTGTAAAATGTCTAATCATGATAATGGACAATATTTTGGACTAAATTAGAAAATGGAAAAGTATAGATCGTATGGAGTCTCATTTCTCATATTAATATAACAATTTCATCCTGAGAAGTGCTAGTTGGGATGCCTGTCAGACTTGAATAAAATCAAGCTAAGATTATAGCATGCTCAGCCCACATCCAGTGTTTCAGGGGCTGCTGTGTTTGCTCAGGACTGATGCTTTCATCCATTGTCACATTATTATTAAGGGTGACCCAGCTTTAGGAAGGGAAAGGACATGGCTCAGAACTTGGTACATCATCCCCTAGGTAGCAACAGTGCCCTCATTTCTTAGTTGGTGTGACAGAAGCTGCTATTGGACACCTCCTGTTTTGGCCAGAATTATTTATGTTAATAACATGAATATTCTATACAAACCCTCACTGTGCCTGCCCTACGTAAGGCCCATTGTGACGGAAACCAGATGTCCAAATTTAATCTGCCTGTGGACCCATCATGATCAGCATTTTATAGGATAGCGGATTCCTGGGTGCCAGATCTGAGGTTGCATTAAACAAATTGTGGTATTTTTCATGGAGTGAAACAGGGCTTTAAGGTAAAAATGTTGATCAAACTCAAAATCCTCTAAGTACCTTGGAAATCTACCTTCTTTTATCTTCTCTCCTCCTTTCCTTTCCAACATAATACGGAATTTTATGTTGAAATGGGTCCTATATTTCTTAAGGTATAATTGAACTTGCTGGGTGTTGGGATACTGTAATGATGAAATACTAACTGATTAGAGCACATAATCCCTTAACCTTCCAATTTGGGCAAAATTTTCCTTGTTTTGACTGAAGTCCTGAAGTGGATTTACTTTATTAGGAGTGACTTCCACTTTATTTGAATAATTAAAGTATTGCTTTTCTTTCTTTTTTCTTTTTTTTTAATTTGAGAGTGGCGCAATCTCGGCTCACTGCAATCTCCACTTGCTGGTTTCAAGTGATTCTCCTGCCTCAGCCTCCTGAGTAGCTGGAATGACAGGCATGCACCATCACGTCTGGCTAATTTTTGTATTTTTAGTAGAGAAGGAGTTTCACCATGTTGGCCAGGCTGGTCTTGAACTCTTGACTTCAAGTGATCCACCTGCCTTCCAAAGTGCTGGGATTACAGGCATGAGCCACCATGCCCCTTGCTTTTCATTTTATTATTTAGTGAGAAAAAATTTCAGACCATAAGCAAAAGCTGTTCCTCCTTAGTGTTGAGGTACTATGTGCTCTGAAATAAAAGGGAAATTCCTGGAAGTCTTAATGCTTTTCTGCCTTGCTGGTGTCTGCTTACAGAATACAGTCATTCCTCGCCCAGATGATATTTTGATATCTTTCTTGCCTCTCGCCCATATGTTTGAGAGAGTTGTAGAGGTAGGCATTTAGTTTTGTTTTCCTTGCTTTTGCTTGTGTATGTTCTGCTAAGTTGTTGTGTTTTACAGAAAGTACTTGCCTTGAATGCCAGTGACACACACATTTCGTTTTTACCACTTGCACACATGTATGAGCAGCTCATGCTGGTAAGTGTAACGTACAGACTGTCATCCCTATAGAGAATTCTTTGCTCAGCCCTGTTTTAGAAATGGTGCGGATTATTTGAGAGAATGTAAATTATTTTTCTGAGTTTGAATAGGATACTTGAACTTAATCATGCATTTTAAAATTAGGAGCTCAGACTTTTGAAGGAGACTAATATGGACATGAGTCCAGAAAGATCACCTCTAAAAGTCTGTCATTATTAATTCAGTTCAACAAAGCCCGCTGAGGCTTCCGTTCTGTAAGAAGTCTCTATTTTTTAGTGTGCTTGTTCATAATGCACAAGTTGGCATGAAACTAATTTTTTCTTTTTTTTACATATATCAAATTATTGACCTGAAGAAACAGAGACTAATTTTTTTCACCAATATTCTAAGTGCCCTTGGAAAAAGAAGATGATCTTTGAGTTGACCTTTGCCTAGGCTCCCTGTACTCAACTGTGTGACTAATTTTAAAACTGACCAAGAACCACCTTTTTTATGGATTTTATACTATAGGAAAAAACAATGGGCACCATTCATTCATTTAGTGAGTAGTTACTGAGTGCCAACTGTGTGCCCACCGCTGTATTGGACACGAAGCTTTGGATGACTGCTGCCCTGCAGGATTTACTCACCCCAAAGGATCGAAGGCAGTTAGATCCCGTCTGCCACCTGTTCCTTCTACTTCCTGTGCACCTCAGGATCTTCTGGGTTTATGAAGCAATCTCAAATGAGTTGCCGTACCTAACTGTTTTAGAGGTGTACCTAGAAGGCAGGCCACACTGAACAAGAGCCTTCTGAGCTGTAATTGTTAAACAGTGAACCATAGTGTACCTTTCTTGTGGTTTCTGCTTTTATGTCAGAGAATGCTTGTACTTTGCTTTGAGTCATCTTTTGAATTTTTTTTTAAGTTTAAAATAGGCAAACTATTTAAGTTAAGTCCATATGGCTTGCCAGTACGGTTTGTACTAGACAGGAAAAAAATCACACAGTGTATTCCAGCTGGATGGTAAGCCGCTCTGGTGTTAGATACTCTGGCATCACAACTTCATACTTAGTGGTCTTTCAGAAACTTCTAGTTAGATTCAGACAAAAGAAAGCGAGGCTTTAATAAACTTGGACTGTAGGCATGGAGTTACATTTTTATTTTGAGAATAAATGAAAAGTAAAGTTTCTAGAATGCTATATATATGAGACAGGGCCTCCCTCTTGTTGCCCAGGCTGGAGTGCAGTGGCACGATCTTGGCTCACTGCAACCTCTGCCTTCTGGGTTCAAGCGATTCTGCAGCCTCAGCCTTTCGAGTCACTGGGCTACAGCCACCTGCCACCAAGTACAGCTAATTTTTGTATTTTTAGTAGAGATGGGGTTTCACCATAGCATGGCCAGGCTGATCTGGAATGCCTGACCTTAAGTGATCTGCCTGCCTCAGCCTCCCAAAGTGCTGGGATTACAGGCATGAACCACTGTGCCCAGACACTAAAATTCAGAGTACATAATACCACATCATTCATTCAGCAAATACTTATCACCACACCAAGAGAGTAGAATCTCTGTGATCATCACTAAAAACAACATAGCCTGTTTTTTTACTAACTCCTGTATCTTCAGGATGACCAAGAGAAATACCACGTTTCCATGTTGTACAATGACTAGTAAATGCATGGTGTTTAAAAAGTTATCTATATATTTAGGAAATTTAAGATTTCTGGAAACTGGCCTGAAATGCTAAAGTCTTGTGTGTTGTCCGTATGTTGTGTAAACCCTGCTGTGATGATAAAATGTTTGTTGTTTCCATTACCCCTGTAGTGTGTAATGCTGTGTCACGGAGCTAAAATCGGATTTTTCCAAGGAGATATCAGGCTGCTTATGGATGACCTCAAGGTTCTTCAGCCCACCGTCTTCCCTGTGGTTCCGAGACTGCTGAACCGGATGTTTGACCGAGTGAGTTCCAAACCACAGAGTCTCGGGACCGAGCACTGACTTGGAAGCAGGGGCTTGGGTTTGAATTGGGCTGTGCCATGTGCCGTCGGTAGGACCCTGGACAATCCTCTTAATCTTGCAGAACTTCAGTTTACTCATCTGTAAAGTTAGAACACATTTACCTCTCGGAGATGTTAACAAGGATTATAAGAGAAAGCGCATGAACACACTTTGTAAATCATAGTCACAATAGTCACAAGACAAGTGTAAGGTGGGGGGTCATTTTATTTTTACAATAAACGCTTTGAGCCTCTGCCTCGTCGTGTGTAACATGGACTGTTACCTCTCCTCTCCCACTGTTGGTCTCAGAAGTTACTGACGGGATCACATAGGATAGTGCCTACGAAATGGTTTTCTTAACCGTAAAGCTCCTTGCATGGGAATGTAAAACAGGACTTACTTGGCCACACTGAAAGAAGTGACTAAGCCACAGCAGAGCCCAGGAGAACACTAGCTCCTCTGGGGGGGTACCATCGCGTGGACCACACAGCCAGGGCCAGGCGCGTGGGCACGAGCAGTCTCTTGAACAAGTTTTCACTGGGCAGTGTTAATACTCTTTATTTTGACGCAGGGCTTCTGTCATCTCTCAGAGCCTTCGTACGTTTTTAATGTTTTTCTTAGAATATTTTTATAAGAACAACTCTGTTGACATATAGTACACACTCTGAATAATTTGCTGATTTAAAGTGTATCATTCAAAGGTTTTGAGTATTGTTATAGAGTTCTGCAGCCATCACGAGAGTCAATTTCAGAACATTTTTATCACCTCCAAGAGAATCCCTTACCTAATCTTTAGCTGTCATCCCCAGACCCCCTCCATCCTTAAGTGTCTGCTCATCTGTGTTCTAAATCTGTGTATTTCTCTATTCTGGACTTTTCCATGGATTGAATCATGCCGTATTGCTTCTTTGTGACTGGCTTCTTTCACTAGCATTCGTGTAGCACGTGTTAGCACCATTCCTTTTAATGGCAAAATAGTATTCCACTGTATGGATAGAACACATTTACTTTATCCATTCCTCCTCCTTTTTTTTTTGAGACGGGCTCTTGTTCCGTTGTCCAGGCTGGAGTGCAGTGGTGTGATCATGGCTCACTGCAGCATGCACTTCCAGTGCTCAAGCAATCCTTCCACCTCAGCCTCCTGAGTAGCTGGGACCACAGGCATACGCCACCGTGCCTGGCTAATTTTTGCATTTTTTGTAGAGACAGGGTTTCATCATCTTGGCCACACCGGACTCAAACTCCTGAGCTCAGGAGAACCGCCTACTTCGGCCTCCCAAAGTGCTGGGATTACAGGTGTGAGCCACGACACCTGGCCCATGCATTTCTACTTCGGCCTCCCAAAGTGCTGGGATTACAGATGTGAGCCACGACACCTGGCCCATGCATTTCTACTTGAGGGGCATTTGGGGTATGTTTTCGTTGCTCCTGGGTGTGTACCGAGGTGTGGAATTGCTGGTCCTGTGCCAAGCATGCGTGACCGTTAGAGGACCAGGCTGTCTTCTAGAGCAGCTGTGGCATTTTGTGTTCCCCAGTGGCATGAGGGTTCTGATTTCTCCATGCTTTTGGTCTCTGGCCATCCTAATAGGTGTGAAAACCTTCTCACGTCTTGCCTTATTAGATTTTTGGACAAGCAAACACCACACTGAAGCGATGGCTCTTGGACTTCGCCTCCAAGAGGAAAGAAGCCGAACTTCGCAGCGGTATCATCAGAAACAACAGCCTGTGGGACAAGCTGATCTTCCGCAAAATACAGGTAACACGTGACTCACAGCTGCTGTTCTCGCGGAAACCAGCTGAGCTTTCAACAGTTCTAGGAGGCTTTTTTATTAGAGAGATGAAGGTAAGGGAGAGAATGACATGTTTGTATTACTTCTGGCACATGTTTAGAAACTAAGGCAAAGCCATTAAGTAGGCCTCAGTTTCTAAGATAAAGAGTATTGCAACCATCTAGGGGGAAAGGATTCAGGGTAGTGCAGCCTTTCTAATTCTTCATTTTGTTTCATTTTTCTGGAACAAGTATGTCACGCTTAAGGTAATTTTTTAAGCGTGAGTGATAATGGTTAATAATATTATGCCCTGCAGAAGGCCGGAATTGGGGTGGTTGCCACAGATCCCCCAGTCTTGTTCTGATTCCCTGAAATAGCTTCTGCAGAGGTGGGACTGACTTCCATACACACTGGAAGGAAACAGGGCAGTCACAGAAGGAGATGAACTGTGCCCTGTGTTGCCATTGTGAGCGCCATGAGTTCTCCCTGTGGCCTGCAGAGGGGCTGTGGGTTAGGGAACAGGGCCCCAGGTAGGCCTTTTTGGCTGAGAGGCCACCGACTTCCAGATGTGTAACCCTCACCTTCTCCCACTCTCCCTGCCTTGCAAGTCGAGCCTGGGCGGAAGAGTTCGGCTGATGGTCACAGGAGCCGCACCAGTGTCTGCCACTGTGCTGACGTTCCTCAGAGCAGCCCTGGGCTGTCAGGTGAGGTGGATTTTATGGTACCTGATTCTCCCAGACTAGGACGCCCAGTCTGCTTCTGCACCAATGTCGTTTGTATTCTGTGTGTGTGTATCTTCTTTTTTAGTTGACGAGAGTATCTATATTTGTGGTGTACATGATGTTTTGATGTATGTAAACGTTGTGGAATGGCTAAATAAAGCTAATTAACATGTGTCTTACCTCCATACTTTTTCTTTTTTCTTTTGAGATGGAGTCTTGCCCTGTCGCCCAGGTTGGAGTGCAGTGGCACAGTCTTGGCTCACTGCAACCTCCGCTTTCTGAGTTAAAGCAGTTTTCCACCTCAGCCTCCCGAGTAGCTGGGATTACAGGCGTGCGCCACCACACCCAACTAATTTTTTGTAATTTTAGTAGAAACGGGGTTTCACCATCTTGGCTAGGCTGGTCTTGAACTCCTGACTTCATGATCCACCTGCCTCGGCCTCCCAAAGTGCTGGGATTGCAGGCACGAGCCACTGCACCCAGCCATCTCACAAACGTTTTTTGTCTGTGGTGAGAACACTTGGAATCTACCCTCTGTGCAGTTTACAAGTATAGATTCATTGTTGTTAGCTGTAGTCCCTTTGCTGTGGAGCTCTTAAACCCATTCCTCTTGATGGGGACTTCGTGTCCTTTGACCAATATCACCCCAATCCTTCCCACCCCCCACTTTGCGTGTGTGTCTTATTTTTGTTTGGAAGAGATATATATAGATATATATGGAGAAGCAAGCATACATATTTTTTTTACCCGAGACAGGCGAATGTGTGTGCCTGCCATTTGTTGAATTTTCTCTAGGGTCAGACATAAGACACACCATTGGAAGCAGGCATGCAGGCATGGAATGGGTCACAGGTGATGAGCTTACCCGCACACCATGCTGAGAACCTGGACTAAAGGGGGAAAGGAGGATTTGGCGACAGGATGTGTGTGGGGTACACGTCCTGTGAATTGACCAAGCGAGTTCACTGCTCTTGGGTGGTGACCAGTCACCTAGGGCTTCTCCCTTGCTTGGCCACAGGAAGTTAAGTAGAAGGTGCAGCTGGGTGGCGGCTGGTGTTGGCAGAGGGGCGAGGGTGTGTGTGTGTGCTGTCGTAAAGCATACCGGACCACTGAGTGAACTTACTGAACAGACCACTTGAAATGAAATTTCACCACAAGTCAGCCATGACTTGGGAGTTAGTGAGACTTCATTGTGCACTTCCAGCAAAGGTGTGACTGTGCTCTCCTTAATAACGTCCCGTCTCTTGGTGCCCCAGTTTTATGAAGGCTACGGACAGACCGAGTGCACTGCCGGGTGCTGCCTGACCATGCCTGGAGACTGGACCGCAGGTATGACGGGGAGGCTCCTTTTTGGAATTTTGTGGTTCATACTGGGTTATTGGTGTGTCTGGAATTGGGTTAATCACTGATTGGTTCATTAACCATCTTAAACAAAAGTGCTGTGTCTCTGATCATTAGGGCTGGAGGCAAACACTCTGTGTCAGGGCACTGTGGGGAAGGCGCCTCTGGTGACTAGGGGGTGGTGTTGGGTATCTGGCCATAAAGCTGGTGGCAGCAGAGACTTGCCTAGGCTCTACCAGTGATATCTGAGAGGGGGCCTGTGTTCCGGATTGAGCATGTCTGGCCCAATAGAGCTTCCTAGTAGTTGAGTAGGGTCTCGTTATTTGCTGGTCATTTTAAACGACAAATAATTATTAAATTTGTGCTGTGTGCTATGCTAGGTGGTGGGCTACCAACAGGAATAGATACACGTCCTTTTTCTCAAAGAGTCTTTTCTCAAAAGGAAAAAGGAGGAGGACAGACAGGAATCACTGAGCACCTGTCATGAATGAGCCTCTACGATGGGTGTTCAGGGGGTACCGAATAGCAGTGTAATCCCAACAGTGTCCCTGTGAGATAAGCACTGGTACTTCTCAGAGGGAATTATAGATGGTTGCTTAAGTGACACATAAATAATGTATGAGAATTCACACAGCATTGTGCTTTGGAGCCAGGATTTCCACCCCAGCCTGACTGCAGAACTTCTGTGCTTCCTCTGTGTCACCCGAGTAGTAAATTCTACACTGTGATAAACACGCTTCTCGGGCTTATTTGGAGAATTACAAGTCTTAGCACCATCTAGTAATGTAGATTCTAGAACCTAGCACTGGCTGGCAGCATACTGCTACTGGAATTGACACAGTCTGTGAAACTTCTTTATGGTATTTGTTTAATTTTTAACCTCAGTTTCCTTAACAGGCAGAGAATTTGGAATACTGATCTCTAGAAGCTCAAATTATTAAAACACAGGAATAATTATTTGTGATGCTCTTAAAACATACCTAATGTCTGTGGTTGCTGCTTTTGGAAAAGACAACCCAGTGTTAACAGCCTTTGGCAAGAGAGTTAAGTTTAGCTGTGGAAATGAGCACTGTCCCGTCTTAGTAAAAACCGTAAGACAGCTTCTTCATACGTAAGGGAATAAAGGCCGTGTTGATCAGAACCTAGTGGGGCATGAGGTTTGCCAAAGCTGCATATGTTCTCTCTTCTTACAGAGAGCAGGGACACTGAGAAGTCCCTGTGAGATGAGTGCTAGTCACCGGTGTGGGCGACGGGAGGGCAGAAGTCCCTGTGAGATCAGTGCCGGTCACCGGTGTGGGCGACGGGAGGGCAGAAGTCCCTGTGAGATGAGTGCCGGTCACCGGTGTGGGCGACGGGAGGGCAGAAGTCCCTGTGAGATGAGTGCCGGTCACCGGTGTGGGCGACGGGAGGGCAGAAGTCCCTGTGAGATGAGTGCCGGTCACCGGTGTGGGCGACGGGAGGGCAGAAGTCCCTGTGAGATGAGTGCCGGTCACCGGTGTGGGCGACGGGAGGGCAGAAGTCCCTGTGAGATGAGTGCCGGTCACCGGTGTGGGCGACGGGAGGGCAGAAGTCCCTGTGAGATGAGTGCCGGTCACCGGTGTGGGCGACGGGAGGGCAGAAGTCCCTGTGAGATGAGTGCCGGTCACCGGTGTGGGCGACGGGAGGGCAGAAGTCCCTGTGAGATGAGTGCCGGTCACCGGTGTGGGCGACGGGAGGGCAGAGCCAGCTGAAGGTCTGAGCACCTGCTTCCCGGTGTTCCCAGAAACCTCACAAAGACCCCAAATCACTCGTAAATAACTCAGACAAGCACACTTGGGAAAGGTCCTGAAGAGACTGAATATGTTCCTGTGCAGTCTGAGCTAGACTCTCTTAAATTGTACTAGGGCCGTGGCTATAACTGCAGAACTCAGAAGCTTATCCCAGCTTTTTTTCTTATGTGAAATCCTGTTTGCTTTCAAAATAATTTGACTCGAGGTTATCGGTAGTCCCCTTAAGAATGACTATTTGCTTATTTAATATACAGGTCATGTTGGGGCCCCGATGCCTTGCAATTTGATAAAACTTGTTGATGTGGAAGAAATGAATTACATAGCTGCCAAGGGCGAGGGCGAGGTGAGTGACACCTGTCATTTTCCCTTGCTGCCATTTCCTGTGATCGCTGGCCATTGCGGATGCAGTGGCACTTCCCAGCAGCTCAGTGCAGCCATTGAGCTTGACTTCAGTGATCTTGGAGTCTGTCAGGCTTCCTTCTGAGGGTACATTTATGTTCAGTTCTCAGGGAGTGGGCAGGAGGGACACTGACACCTGCCTTCCTCTACCAGGCTTCATAGGGATTTGGGCTCGAGAGCCTGCAAAGAAAGGCTCAGCGGCTTCAGTTCTGGGACCTAGCTCCTGCCTGTTACTTGCCCTGGGTACCTATTAGTGAGCTACTGGCTACTGGATGGGAAGGCTAGTTACTTAAAAGTGATTTTACTTAAAAGCCCCTGTGGGACTTTCCAACAGCTTTGAGCCAGAACCAAGGGCAAGCATTAGCCTGACAAATTGACCACAGCTGAGGTAATTCAGGAAGGGATATAGGGGCACTGGAGATCCCTCGAAGATCCCAGCGGAGGTCTGGAAACTCCCTCTGGATCCTGGAATTTAGGGCTTCCAGCTAGAGGTTGGGGCAGACTCACACATACACACACTGGCTTTCTTTGGAGAAACCCCAGTAAATCCTGTTCATTGATGATCTTTTCTTTAGGTGTGTGTGAAAGGCCCAAATGTATTTCAGGGCTACTTGAAGGACCCAGCAAAAACAGCAGAAGCTTTGGACAAAGACGGCTGGTTACACACAGGGGACATTGGAAAATGGTTACCAGTAAGTTGCTGCCTCCTCTCCTCACAAACAGTTTTGTGCCACTGTAGGGAAGAAGATACCTTGTCTGCTGTATAGCTGCCACGTGGCAGTGGCACCCTGAATTTTCTCTTTCCCTTCCTCCTTGTTGAGTGGTGTGATGGAGACTGTCCCGTTTCCTGCTGGGGACAGGTTTACACTTAGCATCCTTGGTTGGATTTTCACTTTAATTTTAGCAAATATGTTTTGTTTCGATGCTTTTGTTTCTGTTTTTGAGACGGAGTTTTGCTCTTGTTGCCCAGGCTGGAGTGCAATGATGCGATCTCAGCTCACTGCAACCTCCACCTCCCGGGTTCAAGTGATTCTCCTGCCTCAGCCTTCCCAGTAGCTGGGATTATAGACACCCACAACCACACCTGGCTAATTTTTATATTTTTGGTAGAGATGGGGTTTCATCATGTTGGCCAGTCTGGTCTCGAACTCCTGACCTCAGGTGATCCGCCCACCTCAGCCTCCCTAAGTGCTGGGATTATAGATGTGAGCCACCACACTCGGCCTGTTTTGATGCATAACATCAGTTCTGGTTGTTGCTTCTCAACTGGAATACAAAGAGAGAATGGCTTTTTTAAATATCCATACTGAGTCGTGATGTTGGGCCCTCAGTTAAATAAGATCTGGGGAAGTTGTGGTAGTCTCCTAGGAATGTCGGATGGGCAGGAATCTGGGAATGAATGTGTTTCTTAGGTTTGTCATCTCATTAAAAATAAGATGTTTCACAGATCAGATGAACTCCTTGAATTTAGTTAGTCTCAGAATCATTTACTGTAGAAAAATTCTGAAGAGTCCATCTTAGGAATGAGAAGCTTGTACAAGAAGCCTCACGTGTCCCATCTGTTGGTTTGACCAATTACCTGCTGTTTTTAAGTTATTACTAGACTGACTGCAAACACTAAAATGACACATGTAATTTTTATTGTTGTGTATTGGCAGATTCTTGTAGATTTTAGGTGCTTGTTTCTCTGGAATTTATATTGATTAGAAAAATGCCTCCCAAAATTACTTCAGATTTTGAAATACCCAAGCTATTTAAAGCTAAATTAAGTCCCCCTCTTCAGGTTCAAGAGAGATTAAATATCAGTTCTAATTCTACTGTGGTGCTCACGAGCACACCCCATAATCTCCCTGGACCTTGGTTTGCTTTTTCTGAAAATGGAGAACTAGCGTGGGAGAAGAGAACCTTAGACACCTTCCTACAGGTGCCTTATGGAACCATGAGAGTGGCCCTGGGTGGGGATGGGGGTGAAAGTGGGACTAGGGTTTTCCTCACGGCACCACTGGGATGTGGCTGCTCTGGTCCAGAGATGCTAGAGCACTTCTACAGCTGACTGACTCTTCCTGAAGGGCCAAGAGCACCCCTCCAGATATCGAGGAAGAAAACGGGAATTTGGCCTTTGTGTAGGAAACATTTTTTGAACTCTTACTCTGTGCAGAGCACTTTGGAGGGAAGAGTCTGTGTTCCTGCTGTTAAGGAACTTGACTCACTTGGTGAGCCAGATGTGTATGCACATAATTCAGACAGGAGGCTAAATGGGCGAGCAGATCCTTGCTAGTGCTGACCAGTCAGTGGTGCCAAGTGGTGACGCTGAATGAGCTCTTCTCTATCTCTGCTCTTGGCTGAATAGCTTTGGACAAGTTCCTCAGTCTCTCTAAGCCTTAGTTTCCCTCTCTGTAAAATGGGATCATAACTGACCTCTGTGGGATGTTATTAGAATTAATAGTGTGCATTAAATACTTTTCACTGTGTTGGGATCCATCCTGGTTGGAAACCACCTGTCAGGCCATTCATAGCCCCCTCCCTTCTGATCAACAGAATGGCACCTTGAAGATTATTGACAGGAAAAAGCACATATTTAAGCTGGCACAAGGAGAGTACATAGCACCTGAAAAGATTGAAAATATCTACCTGCGAAGTGAGCCTGTTGCTCAGGTGTTTGTCCACGGAGAGAGCTTGCAGGTATGTGCTTTCCAGGTCATGAACACTGCTGCATAGACATTGCCGGGGCCTGGTACTCCAGGGGCTTTAAAAATGTGATTGAAAGTTTGAGATGCCTATAAATTGGCCTTCGTGTCTAATATGCTAGAATATCATTGACCTGTAACTAGTTTTTCTGCTTGGCATTTCCTACTTGGAAAAATTTGTTCTCTTGAGTTTCCACATTTTTATTTTACTTAGAGGTCTGATGTACCAGGGGAGGTTGGATAAGCATACTAAGTGGGGTGGGTAATATCTGTTTCTAATTATGAAGGAAAATATTGACATGGATTATGAGAAAGTTTAAAATGTTCTAACATGTTAAACCCAGCCTATTTATGATATGCTTTGTAATTTTTGAGCGAATGGTGGTTGTGAACCAAGAATACTCCCAAGTTGAAAATCAAAATTAGTATCTCAGTGAAATATGTATGGTATTTGCCAAAATGTTGGACCGATGATGCCAAGGAAGAGAGGATCTGGTTTCCTGAAAATTAACCTTTTGAAATTTTAGAAGGACATATATATATATGCCTTTTTTTTTTTTTGAGATGGAGTGGATTGCAGTGGTGCGAGCTTGGCTCACTGCAACCTCCACCTCCTGGGTTCAAGCAGTTCTTTGCCTCAGTCTCCCAAGTAGCTGGGATTACAGGTGCCTGCCACCATGCCCGGCTAATTTTTTGTATTTTTAGTAGAAACAGAGTTTTACCATCTTGGCCAGGCTGGTCTTGAACTTTTGACCATGTGATCCACTTGCCTCAGCCTACCAAAGTGCTGGGATTACAAGCGTTAGCCACCGCACCCAGCCAGATGGATATTTTCTTTTAAGAGAATGCACTTTTTTTTCTTTGAGATTGTACCTATTTTCCTTTGTTTTAGAATCTTCTCATTCTTTTGATTTTAATTTGATTGTTAATAGATTATAAAGGATGGGATATTAGAGTTTTTTTTAATAAAAACGAATCTATGTAAAACTTATTTATTTTCTTAGAGATAGGGTCTCACTCTGTTGTCCAGGCTGGAGTGCAGTGGCACAATCGTAGCTTACTACAGCTTCAAACTCCAGGAGAAGGGGATCCTCATACCTCAGCCTCCCAAGCAGCTGGGATTACAGGTGCCAGCTACCACAGCCAGCTGATTTTTAAATTTTTTGTCGAAATAGAGTCTCACTGTGTTGCTCGGGCTGGTCTCAAACTCCTGGCCTCAAGTGATTCTCCTGCCTTGGCTTCCTAAAGTGCTAGGATTACAGGCATGAGCCAAGCTCCCATTTTTCCTGTTTTTTAAAGCAGTTATCTGTTATCCATCACCTTATTTATTTGGCCCTGCTTTTAAAAAATAAGTATACAAATGTAAATACAAATTAGAAGTTTGTTAGATTTTTTTTTTTCCAGTGGTTTTTTTTTTTTGAAAAAAACATTAATTGTCGCTGCATGCTGTGGCTCATGCCTGTAACTCCAGCACTTTGGGAAGCCAAGGTGGATGGATCACCTGAGGTCAGGAGTTCAAGACTGGCCTCACCAACATGGAAAAACCCCATCCCTACTAAAAAATGCAAAATTAGCTGGGTGTGGTGGCGCGTGCCTGTAGTCCCAGCTACTCGGGAGGCTGAGGCAGGAGAATCCCTTGAACCCAGGAGGCAGAGGTTGCAGTGAGCCAAGATCACACCATTGCACTCCAGCCTGGGCAGCAAGAGTGAAACTCTATCTCAAAAAAAAAATAATAATAATAATAATAATAATAATTGCAAAATTTCTGATGCCATCCACATTTTAGAGCCAGGAGTTCTTAAGTTGCGTTTAGTGAACTCCTGGGGGAGGAGAGTAGTATGTTCTGAAGAGATGAGTCATAACTTACATCATCTTCTCCCAGGGGTCCTAAGACAGAAAAGTAAAGAGCCACTATTTTAGAGCATTTGGATCAAGCTATGTAATAACTCACTTGTCTGTGTTAAAGGCATTTCTCATTGCAATTGTGGTACCAGATATCGAGACATTATGTTCCTGGGCCCGGAAGAGAGGATTGGATGGGTCCTTTGAGGAACTGTGCAGAAATAAGGTGAGGTTCTGAAGGGTCCCGTCTGTCCTCATCTTAACTTGGCATTAAACGTACCTGTGGATATTCAGGGACTTCCAACAGAGGAAGTAATTTATTTTTCCCACCCTATTAGGATGTCAAGAAAGCTATCCTTGAAGACATGGTGAGACTTGGGAAGGATTCTGGTCTAAAACCATTTGAACAGGTATGCCCTTCCTCTGAGTGCATGAATTCCTTTAAAACAAATTTTCCACTTGAGGATTTTTTACAGGTAGATTATATAAGCATATGGGGTGACCTAAGGACATACATGAGGAATGAAAAACGGAGTGGTTTGACAGGGGAGAGGGTGTTAAGTCAAGAGCATGTGCTGTCTTTTCCTGGACATCAGAATATGATCTGGAACCCTGTCCTAAGAATAGGATGCCCATCCTTTGCTGAGAAAGTTCAGCGTGGCTGAAATGAGAGGATGGACTGGGTGGCCTTCTCCCAGGCTGACGTGCTTTTTAGACTGGTGGCCTGTGTCCTCTTTTCTCCTTAACTGCCTTGTCTATTGGCAGGTCAAAGGCATCGCACTGCACCCTGAATTGTTTTCTATCGACAATGGCCTTCTGACTCCAACAATGAAGGCGAAAAGGCCAGAGCTGCGGAACTATTTCAGGTCGCAGATAGATGAACTTTACTCCACTATCAAGGTTTAGTGTGAAGAAGAAAGGGCAGAGGAAATGGCACAGCTCCGCGATCTCTTCTCCTGCTGACGGCCTTCATGTTGGTAATCTTGAATACAGCAGCGTAGGGAAGGAAGCGCTCGTGTTTGACTTGTCTGTTCGGGGTTCTTCTCGTGGGAGTGTAGAGGAAGCGGACACTGCCTTAGTCACCTCATGTTGCAGACCATGTCTATGGTCATACACACTTTCCAAAGTGAGCCTTAACAATTGTAAAGGGGAAACTATAAATGTGCTCAGTTATTTGAGACTTCCTCAGTTAAAAAGGTGGGTTTTAAATCTTCTGTCTCCCTGTTTTTCTAAGCAAGGGGTTAGGACTTTGCTATCTCTGAGATGTCTGCTACTTGCTGCAAATTCTGCGGCTGTCTGCTGCTCTGAAGAGAACAGTGCACCGGAGGGAAGTGTGCCCTTTAAAAATAAGAACACCTGTCCTGGCTGTCCTCACAAGCGGACCAGAGATTTTTTAAAATCCCTGCTACTGTCCCTTCTCACAGGCACTCATGAAACCCTTCTGATTCATAAGGGTTATGAAATTCATGTTCCTCTCCAGTCCCTGTGGTTTCCGTTGGAGCATGAGGTTTACAGTAAGCAGAAGGGCAGATGCAGCTCAGAACCATGCAGATATGGAGCCTCTGGCCAACGGGTGCTCACCAGAGCGCATGGATTCCCATTCGTGGCAGGATGCTCTTGGACTCTGTTCCGCAGGCCTGATTCCCCCGCTCCACCTTTTTCAGGGGTTATTTAAAAATCTGCCTTAGATTCTACAGTGAAGACAAGCATTTCAAGAAAGTTACCTGGATCAGTCATGCTCAACTGTGACGCCTCAATAACCGTCTACTTTATCTTCACTGAACCACTCACTCTGTGTAATGGCCAACGGATTTTTAATGTGGTTTTCATATCAAAAGATCACGTTGGGATTAACTTGCCTTTTTCCCTAAAAAATCAACTCTCAGGCAAGCATTTCTTTAAAGATATTAAGGGAGTAACTATACTTGGGTACTTAGTGAAATGGACAATAATAAACAAATGTTCTTATAATGCTACCTGATTTCTATGGAATGTGTGTGACAAGCCAAAATTCTAAGATGTAGAAATCTGGAAAGTTCATTTCCTGGGATTAACTTCTCAAGGGATTTTTTTAAGTTAATTTGGGAAATTAACAGCATTTCACTTTATTGTGAGTCTTTGCCACATTTGACTGAATTAAGCTGTCATTTGTACATTGAAAACAGCTGTTTGGGGGTATGTGTGGGTACATGTATTGTACACAGGCACAGCAGGGCTTGCACTAAAGAACTGCCATTGTCGTAACACTATTTGGTAGCCTCACTTCATATATGGATTCTTCATTGCACAAAAAGTCAGTAATTTGTCACCTTGGGGTTTTGAATGTTTGCTTTAAGTGTTAGCTATTTCTATGTTTTTAATAAACCAAAACAGAATTTCCAAAAACAACGAAGGAAACCAAAATAAATATTTCTGCATTTCAGGTGGGTGAAGCATCTTTTGTAATGTCACGCTTACTATTCGGACCAGCCTGTAATGTATACATAGAGCAAGAATGGCCTCGGCCTGGCATCCTTCCAGCTGTCTCCTTTTCTTCTTAGGCCACTCTCTTCTAACTCAGCTGTCCTCAGACACTAGCCTCCCACCAGGTGTGTGTGGCAAAAGTCCTGACTGTGAATAACAGAGAAGGTCCTGAAAATGCAGCTTCCTTGCTGGAAAATACGTTTCAGGCAGCGCTGGCTGCAACTGGTGATTCTGCGGTGCGTTTAATTCCACGATTTCATTTTAGCAGTTTCAGTCATTCTCTTACTGTAGAACTACTTTAGATGTCACTTTATGGCAGCCAACTTTTTCCTGTTTCGTTTCCTCTATCTCTACCCTATTCCTTCTGTTACTATTTTAAAAATTTTCTTTTCCACAGGTATTTAATGAATCAACCCCGCAATTTCTGCCAAGGCTGTTGTGTTTAAATCTAGTTTCCTCGCTTACATTCTGTGTTTGGCGTGATGATGTGCACATCGAGCCCTGTGCACATACTCTCTGTGGTGGAGCTTCCAGTCCATCCTTCCACTTTTATTACGATCTTTATCTTAGCTGGGGCAGGGCCATGCACCTGTAGTCACAGCTACGTGGGAGGCTGAGGCAGGAGGATCCCTTGAGCCCAAGACGAGTCCAGCCTGCCTCTTAAAAGAACTGTTTTAAATGAAGATCTTTCTCATGTCTTTTCTCAGCTTCCCTTCCTCCTCTTCTCTCCTGATGAACTGTGAGGTTCTTAAGACCTTGCTTTTCCTCCTGCTCCCTTAGCACTGAACATGGGGCTTAGAAACTAATAGATGTTCATTAAATAGACCTTTTGAACAAATACTTGAAACTGTGCACAAAGCTCCTCTTGCAGTGAGGTTGATAATAAACACTAGGCTGTTTTCAAATCACGGCGAAATACACATAAAGTTAGCATCGTCACCATTTTTCAGTGTACAGTTCACTGGCATTCTGGACGTCCGTGCTGCTGTGTGTCGTCAGTACCATCCAGCTGCAGAAGCTCTTCATCTTGCCAAACTGTACCCGTTAAATGACAACTCCCCATCCTCCCCTCCCACTAACCTGGCAGCCACCACACTTTCTGTTTGTATTAAATCAGCTACTCTAGGTATCTCTTGTAAGTGGAATCATACGTCTTTTGTGACTGGTTATTTCATTCAGCACAGTGTCCGCAAGGCTCACCCATGTTGTAGCATGTCAGCATTTCCTTCCTTTGCAAGGCTGCATACGATTCCATTGTCTGTATACGCCACGTTTCATTTATCCCCTCATCCATCCATAGACACTTGTTCTTACCCTCTGGCTGTTGTGAATATGCTGCTGGGAACACTAATGTACCGTTTGGTTGGAGTCCCTGCTTTCAGTTCTTTTGTGCATATACCCTGAAGTAGAATTGCTGCATCATATGGTAATTCTGTTTAATTTTTTTTCTTAGAAAATGCCATATTGTTTTCCACACCAACTATATCATTTGACATTTCCACCAGGAGAGCCCGAGGTTCCGGTTTCCCCACATCCTCACTAACACCTGTTTTCTGTTACTGTCAGTAGGAGCCATCCTGAGTGTGCAGTGTTGTGTCCTGATGGTTTGGATTTGCATTTCCCTGATGAGCATCTTTTCACATACTTGATTACCATTGGGTCTGTCTTCTTTGGAGAAATGTCTATTCAAATCCTCTGCCCATTTTTAAAAACTCAGTTGCTTGGGGTTTTTATGTTATTGAACTGTAGGAGTTCTCTATATATTCTAGATATTAATCCCTAAACACTATTTTTAATTCTTAATTTTCACTGCCCTGCTTGGGTTCAGTGCCTCCTCAGCAGCACTAGAGATGTGATGGTGCTTCTTCCCCAAAATCAAAACCAACTCAAAAGCCTGGTGGTCTCTCTCCAGCCAGAACAGAAAAGAGAAAGTATGATTGATTCCAAGACGGTTGTTTGCCTGGCTGTGTGGCAGTCCTTGCTTCCATCCTGGCCCCTGGCGTGCTAATACCACTTCCTTCCGGAACTTCCCTGAGAGCTGAAATCTCCAGTAGAGCCTGAATCAGGAGGCCCAAGGGGAGGTGGGGGCCTGGCAAGAGCACCCCTGCTCCCCTCAGAGCTCACCAGGGACCCTCCCAGACCCCATCTCTCCCATACCCTTATTTTTACATGTAAACTCAGAAAGCAATTTATTTTTAATCTGTTTGGCATGTGCTAGTTAAATACTTTTGTCCCACTCCCTGTTTGTAGATTACTGGAATAATTTAAATGTGTTGCTGCACACCAGGAATATTTTACATAGATTACCCATTTTATACTTACAAACTTTTGAGCCAGAGACTGAACTCTGAACCTCATGCTGTGGATTGCTGTCCTCAGCCATCTGCCTCCAGAGACTGAACTCTGAACCTCATGCTGTGGATTGCTGTCCTTCTTGTCTATTTTTGGCACTGAACTTCCTGACAAGGCCTGGACTGCTTGGTGCCAACAGCTCTACCTCAAGCTTCAGTACAAATGGTTTTGATTCCCATCTAATGGCTTTTCCTTGCCCCAGCCGAGCTTAATGCAACTTCCCAGAGTTTTATTCTGGTTTTATGACTTATCAAAAATGAAACCCCAAATCCATCAAGGATGGAAAACTTAATAGAGACACCACTCACGAGGTGCAGTGGCACAGGCCTGTAATCCCAGCACTTTGGGAAGCCGAGGCAGGAGGACTGCTTGCCCTCAGGAATTTGAGACCAGGCTGGGCAATACAACGAGACCTCATCTCTACAGAAAATAAAACAATTAGGCATGGTGGTGGTCACCTGTAGTCCCAGCTACTTGGGAGGCTGAGGTGGGTGGATTCCTTGAGCCCAGGTGGTCGAGGGTACAGTGAGCTATGATCTGCCACTGCACTCCAGCCTGGGTAACAGTGCAATAACCTGTCTCAAAAAACAGATATTCTGTGTTAGGAAGAAAATATGCATGAGTCACAGACGTTTGGTAGGTTCACGTGATTCCCTAGAACTTCCAAGAATCACCAGCCCATGGAGATAATAGCCACAGGTATTGTGGATTTGCTAACGGGCAGTATGCTATGCTGTACTCTTTACTTATGCTCTCATTTAAAACCCCAGTTAGGTGGGTGA
The DNA here is from genome assembly GCF_049354715.1 of Callithrix jacchus. Taxonomy (NCBI): domain Eukaryota; kingdom Metazoa; phylum Chordata; class Mammalia; order Primates; family Cebidae; genus Callithrix; species Callithrix jacchus. The sequence continues at coordinate 6,644,624 of NC_133504.1, forward strand.
TCAGTCCATAATGATGTATTTCCCGTCAGCTAAGTGCCAGGAACCACCGTATGCTGTGGAGGTACAGCAGTCAGTGCGGCAGACAGGATCCTTGCCCTCGGGTGCGGCAGACAGGATCCTTGCCCTCGGGAGGCTTACTTCCTAAGCGGGGGAGAGAGGTAACTGACAGGAAAACGAATAATGCAGATTGTGATGGACGCTTTGAAGAAAGCAGTTGTACTGACAGTGCCCATTTTTAAATGTTATCAGGAAAAGGTCTCTGAGGAAGTGACATTTGGGGTGATAACCCAAAGAATGAACAGAAAGCCTTGCAAACCTCTGGGGGAAACATTTTCCAACAAAAAAGTAGTGGGTGCAAAGGCTCTGGGGTGAGAAAAAGCTTAATCTATTCAAGGAACTGAAAGGAAGCCCACGTGTCTAAAGCATCATGAGCAACAGAGAAAGAATGATCTAGGAAAGGGCTAGCCTGAAAAGTGGGGAGGGTTAGAACTGAAGGTTAATGGCAAGATTGGCCATTCCTCTTCCAATACCACAGGGGAAGACTTGGCAATGTGGGTTAGTTGTAGAGTAGACCCGTGGTGCCTGGGGTGGAAAGATGAGGGAACTCTCTGGATACTTCTGTTTTTTCAGTTAAGCATTACCTCCCTGTTATGGATGAGAAATGACTTGGAGGGATCAGCTATTTTGTCCAAGTGCAGATGTCTTAGGAAGTGGAGCTGGAGTTTCTGACTCGCAAGGCCTCTGAGTGCTTGAATAACCTTTTTGCTGTTCCTTCCCCTCTGATGCAAAGCCCAATGCCTTGAGCTTCCTGAGTGCCTAATTGCTGTTGAGTAAGTTTTCTTAAGTTACCAATCCTCAGCTAAACTTTCCGTTGTAATTATACCTGTTTATGGTTCCAGCTTAGTCATGCCATCAGGTAAAGAAAGATAAATGCCCGGGACTCTGGAATTTCCTTTTTATGTCTTCGTCGATATTTCTAGTTGCCATTTCCTTTCAAGCAGCCTAGGCAGAAGAGAAGCCTGGCACTCTGTCCCCCATTGGTACACAGCAGGTGGATGAAGAGCAGAAGGTCCCAGTAGCACCAGAACGGGCCAGGGCCATGGCTCAGTTAGACTGCTGGTCAGACCCACAGCATCCCTCCCCTTCCTCAGCCTCCAGCCCCCTCTTTTATTATGGAAAGTGATTGCAGCCCCGAGTCTGACTGGAGGGAACTCTCAGGACAGAGACAATACTTCCAACTCTTGTCAGCAGAGCAGTGCTGGTGCCCAGTGCTGAGAATCCTCCACTCCAGCTTATTCTGGAGCCTGCAGAAGGGACTCCCCAACCCAGTGCCCTACCCTGGCGGACTCTTCACCACTGCACCCTGCAGTGGACACCTCGGGATGTGCTGGTTCATATGAAATTCACTTCTTTACTCAGCAAGGGTAATTAGGGAAATTTTCCCATCTTATTTATTATTCAATGTTTGGCATAAACAGATCTAGAGTTTTCTTTTGGACTCAACTCCTTTGCATGGTTGACTTGCTCCAAAGGCGGAAGTCTTGCTGAAGGAACGTGTTTCCAAGCAGTGTTCTTCAGCTGCAGAGGGATTCTATTCTCGGCCTAAAACAGGACTTTTCATAAACATATTTTGCATGGAAGTTCTTAGTCACTCTTTTTTATTGAGACTTTTATCAGGTAAAGGAAGTGGTTTTGACTGTCAGATTTCTCTGACCAAAATTGTCCTTGCTGAATAATAAAGCTGCAGTATTTCCCAAGAACTCTGGGCAGCCTTCCTGCTTTGCATGGGGCCTGTTCACATTGGAGGGTGAGCAACAGAAGTACCGACTCGAGCCAAGCTGCAGGAACAGTGAAGCACCGTGCATTGAATGGGAGACACTGAGCGTATGTGAAAACCAGTTTGCTCACATTCTGCACCAGGAGACGTGTGCAGACACAGAGGGACTCTGGTTTTGGAGGCTCTTGGGTTCCCACACCCACTGATACTGCTTTCCCCACCCTGCTGTGCTGCCGCCAGCGCCTGGGCCCCACCCGGGCCCAGCTGTCAGTGGGCCACGCATTTGAGAGAAGCTCCAAGGCCACTCCAGGCAGCCTCAGCCACCGTTCCTGCCACTGCTGTCTCATATTGGCTACCAGATATGGCCCCCTCTCCCAATGTCCCACTCCCGCTCCTTAGGGCAGAGGCCCCGTCTCGCCAGGATCATTGCACCAGCCTCTTAGTTCGCCCACATTGCTGCCTAGATTGGTCCCGGCTACCTTACACATTCTGCAGCAAGAAAAGGTTTTTCTACATGACAACTCTTACCATGTGATTCTCCTGCTTCACTGTCCAGAGGCTTCCTATTGTTCTCTAGTCTGAACTGCTTAATGGAGCAAGGAGGGCTTCTTGAAATCCACTATGCATCCAATCACCTGAGGATTTTTTGAGACAGAGTCTTGCTCCGTTGCCCAGGCTGGAGTATGTGGTGTGATCACAGCTCACTGCAGCCTTGACACCCCAGGCTTAAGGATGCTCTTGCCTTAGCCTCCCAAGTAGCTGGGACCACACATCCCCAGCTAATTTGTTGATTTTTTGTAGAAACAGAGTCTCACCATATTGCCCAAGCTGATCTCAAACTCCTGAGCTCAAGTGATCCTCCTGCCTCAGCCTCCTAAAGTGCTGGGATTATAGGCACGAATCACCTTGTCCAGCCACCTGGGGATCTTAACATGGAAGATTTGGATTCAATAAATCTGCAATTCTGCATTTCTAACAAGCTTCCCTAACACCAGTGCTGCCAGTCTTTGTGCTGCACTCTGAGGAGTGAGGGACCAGAGGGCCCCTGCTTGCCTCCCTGGCCTCGCTTCGTGCCACTTCCCCAGCTCTGTTCCAAAGCACATCCTGCTTTTGCTCACTGCAAAGCCTTTGCACAGACTGGCCTCCCTCGCCAGAGCACAGTCTCACCCTGGCCGGCTGCTCCCACGGGATTGGAGATGGCACGTCCCTTAGAAGCCTTCTAAGGGATTCTCTAAGCCCAGGAAATAAAGAGCATGTTGTGGCCTGGGTGATAATGATCTTTATGCTCAACCACAAGGTCAAAGGGGTGAGAGCTGGTCTGTGAGGTGCGGGGCTGCAGCCAGAGGTTTTGCTCTAGAGCAGGTTCTAGAAGAACAATTCTGCGTCACCTGGGAAGCATGTCTGCCAGCTACCATCTGCTGACTCCATTCTTGCCTGAGCATAAGGGTTCCTGAGGTCAGGACACTGGCTGAGCAAGGTCAGCCTCCCAGCTGTGGGTATTTCCAGGGCAACTAAAGTGTGTCGGAGTGAGCAAGTTCATTCCAGAGATGAAAACTTGTTTCAGAAAATTCTTTTCCAACCACAGCTTGAGGGAGAGTTCTGAACACGAGACTCTACAGTAGACATTTTATTTCTTTTCTTATTTTTCTTTCCTATTTCCTTAAAACACTTTTTCTCAGGTTATATGCTCACTTGGTTTCTTTTACATCTGGTTCAGTTATTAAATTATTTCTTATGCAGGTTGGAAGTCTGCCACTCCTTGGCTAAAGAAATCCTGAATTTTGCTAGCATGCCCCTGCCAGGATCCCAGCACCAGCCTCTCCTGGCCCTTGGGGGAGCTGAGAATGGAATCTGAAGCATGTGACATGGCACGGTCACGATACACTGGCCAGACCTTTTTAGCCGTGTGATCGCAGCTTGGGTAGGAGCAGTGCCAGTTAGGTCTGGAAAAAGTGAAACAGCATTAGTTATGCAGCAAATAAGTTCAGCAGCGGATAACGCACCCAGGAAATGTTGAAAACCATGACATAGGAAGGGATCCAATGTCATTGTGGTTTGCTACAAAAAATCTTTTTGCCCTCTTACTGTAAAAGCCTAGGAGCACTTCCTTTCCGGATTTTATTTCCTCTTTCTTTTACTTTTTTTCTTTTCTTTTTTTTTTTTTTGCCATGGAACCACGTATAGTCAAAATACATATTCCCTCTTTTCTCAAAGGGAACATCCAAGAGAAAGTGTCCTCTTCTGCTGCCCAACCCCTGCCCTCCTGGGACGTGTTAAGACCGTTTTGCGGTGTCATAGTTACAGAGGTTGAGCGATGGGTCTGCTTAAAACAGATAACAGCTTCATTAAACTCAAGCTGCCTGAGATATTCCTGTGTACTCACTAATTAGAAAGTGCTCAAGGAGATTATCTAAGAAAGTGGGAAAGTTTGAGACATCAGTTCCTTTCCTCTCCAGCATAGAAAATCATGCTCTGCCTTAGGGGAAATTGACAGGAACGGATTGGATGAATTGTGGAAGAAAGGGGAGATGGGTTAAGCAAGGGCAGTTAAAATGTCTGTTCATCTTCGGCTGACTTTGAAGCAATATTTATGTCTGAAAGTGAGGAGCTCTGTGCTCCGACATCGCCAAGTCTCCAGGCCCTTCCTTCATCTGCCCCCTGGTGGACCCAGTGATGAACAGAAAACTCAGCAGAAAAGCTCCCTAGAGAAAAGCAGAGTCCAGTAAGAAATGGCACCGCCTCTGTGTATCAAGGGGCTTCTATATTCTTCTCTTCATAATAATCCTGTAAGATAGAAAATAATACTCTCACTTAAATAAAAATCAAACTAATGAGGCCGGGCGTGGTGGCCAACGCCTGTCATCCCAGCACTTTGGGAGGCAGAGGTGGGCAGATCTCTTGAGCTCAGGAGTTTGAGACCAGCCTGGGCAACATGGCAAAACCCTGTCTCTACGAAAAATAGAAAAATTAGGCTGGATGCAGTGGCTCACACCTGTAATCCCAGCACTTTGGGAGGCCGAGGCCGGTGGATCACCTGAGGTTGGGAGTTTGAGACCAGCCTGACCAACATGGAGAAACCTTGTCTCTACTAAAAATACAAAATTAGCGAAACATGGCAGCGCATATGCTTGTAACCCCAGCTACTTGGGAGGCTAAGGCAGGAGAATCACTTGAACCCAGGAGGCAGAGGTTGCGGTGAGCCGAGATTGTGACATTATACCCTAGTCTGGGCAACCAGTGAAACTTATCTCACACACAAAAAAAAAATTTAGCAAGGCCTGGTGGGTGTGCCTGTAGTCCCAGCTACTCGGGAGGCTGAGGCAGGAGGATTGCTTAAGCCCAGGAATGTGAGACTGTAGTGAGCTATGAGATCACCACAGCACTCCAGCCTGGACAACAAAGAGAGACCCTTGTCTCAACCAATCCAATCAATCAATCAAAATCAAACTAGCAATCCCAAAACGTGGAACTCATATGTATGTCAACCCCCACCACAGGGAAGACGTATTTCCACAAGGAAGTGTCCAGGCCCAAGCGCTCAGTATATCCCAAGCCTCCCAAATGTTTTGTGGTTCTTTATTTTCTGTAGTTTGCATAATAAAAGCAATAGTTTTTTTCCATCTCCTAAATATGAAAGCATATAATATAACTTAAGGACCCGCCGCCAAGGTGTCCTCCAGCATCCTGAGCCTCTGGTCCTCTGGTGTCTGTGAAGTTCCTTGCAGTTGCTCACATTGCTCCAGGTCACCTCTAGGACCCTGACCACCCTACCTCTACTCCTGTGTTTCTAGCCCGTCCCTCCCAACAAGCATGCTCCACCCCACCCTGACTGTCTTCTTAACAGCAGCGAATTCACACAGGTCTGCAGCAACCTCAGTTCTTGCTTCCTCAGAGGAATTTGACCAAGGAGCATAAGGCAGAGTGAGAGACAGAGCCAACTTTTAGAGCCCGAGTGAAAGTTTATTAAAAACTTTTAGAGCACAAACAAAAGGAAGAAAAGTACACTTGGAAGAGGGCCGAGTGGGGACATGAGAGATTCAAGTGTGCTGTGAGACCTTCGGCTCGGGGTCTCGTATGTTAGCATCCTTTGAGGGGGAGGGGGTGGTGTCACCTCTCCCGATTGTTCCCATGGGTGGGCTGTCCTGATGCGCTGTGGCCTGCCAGCACTTGGGAGGGGCCACAAACGCAGTGTGTTTACTGAAGTTGTGCATATGCTCACTTGAGGTGTTCTCCCATCTACTAATTAAACTCCATCATTTTGCCTCAGTGCGTATGCTTGAGCTCACTCACCCAGATCCTGAGATCTTATCAGGAAGCTGCTCATCACCAGCTTCAGATGTTTTCTATTGGGAAACTGAGTTTCCCTGGTACTGGCTGTGACCAATTACTATTTTAGAGAAACAGTTTAACAACTGCCTGAGCGTCATCTGCTGGCTGCCTGACATTCCTGGGTGGAGAGGCCCTCTCCTGCCCTCTGTAAGGATCCTTCCTTCCTCACTGCCCCTTAGAAGCACAAGGCTGTGGAGTTTAGCAAACTTTACTAACGGTTCACTGGTGGAAAGAGACCAGCACAACACGGGCACCATCTTATAATGAAAAATACGGGCCATGGCTTCCCTACAGTTACCCGCCATTCTCCTTGTGGGGAGTTTATTGATCGGCTCGAATCTGCTGGGCACCTCCTCTCCCCTCTACAGATCCTTCTCCCCTATGGCCAGCCTCTAGCCCCACATTTTTTATCGAGCCTTTTGATGAGCCTTTGTGTTCTCTTCCTGCCACCCCAAACCAGGCTCCCTACCTGGCTCTCCATATCTAGAAGCTCACAGAGATGCTGGGGCTTCCATCCTCAATGACACAAATCACGACAGAAACTCTGGGATGGCTATTCTGGGTCAGAATCGCAGGTAGGACTCTCACGCCACCTCTGCCCAGAGCACCCTGGGAGTCTCCTTCCTGTGATAGCATCCCCTGGCTTTATCAGGTTACCCTGCCCCAGGCGTCCTGGTCTCCCTCTTTCCCTCTGCCCTCCCCTCACCCAAGCAGACAGTCACTGCTCTAGGCTCAGTCTAACTGGAGAAGCAGCATGGAGCAAAGGCAGAAGTGCACTGTAATTCCAGCTCTAACACCCTGGGCAAGTTTCCGTCATGGATTTATCTGTCTTTGCGGCATCCATGTCCCCCCTTCCCAATTTATAGCCCCCTACCTGCCACTCCAGTTCCAGCGGGAATCCAGGTGGTCCCAGGAAGCTAATGAGTATATTCTGTTTCCCTGGCCACAGGGATTGGTTCAGGGGCAGTGTGATGCTTACTGTGAGGTATCAACTTGGCTATGCTATGGTGCCCAATTGTTTGCTTAAATGCCAGTCTAGGGATTGCCAGGAAGGCATTTTTTTTAGGCGTGATTACTGTTTAAATCAGTAGGCTTGCACTGAAGCACATTACCCTCCATAAAGTGGGTGGGACTCACACGATCTGTTGAAGGCCTTAAGACTGAGGTTTCCTGAAGAAGGAATTCTCCTCAATCGTGCAACACAGACACTGCCTGAGTTTCCAGGCTGCTTGGCCTGCTTTGTGGATTTTGGACACATGATGGCAACGTAACTTACCTGAATTTCCAGCCTATGGGCCTGTTCCTAGAGATTTCAGACTGGCCGGCCTCCACATTCACATGAACCAGTTCTTAAAATCTCTCCCCGCTGTCCCCATATGTACATTGGTTCTGCTTCTCTGGAGAACCCTAATGCAGGTAGGTGTGGCAGCCCTTTTTCTGGGAAGGCTGGGAGATAGGAAGTCTCTTTCTCTGAACGGTAGAATTCAGACAGACTTGGAAAGGCTGCCGGGTTTCAAGCTCTGGACCAGGCTCCCAGGAGCTCACACGGGCAGCACTGCTTCCTGTCAGTGGGACTGCTCCCTGGGATCCTCCGCGGAGACGCGGGGTTACAGTGCCCACTGCATAGGGTGATTGAGAGGATTACATGACCACTTAAGACAACGCCTGCATCAGAAGTGCTTGGTAAATCCGGAAGGAAGGGTGGGAAAAGAGAAGACCCAGCCGAGGAAAAGTCAATGTACGAGGTGGGCAAGCAAAAGGACACAGGGCCCTGCTGGCTCCTCAAACCTTTCCATCCGACTCAGCTGGACGCTCGTTCTGCCTCCGCACTTTTCAGTGGTGCATGCTCCTGACTTGCTTTCATGATTTAAAGGTATTTGGGTTGAGCTTTTGTTATTCCCACCCAGAGTGCTGAACCCCTTCAGGAAATGGAGCTTTTCACTCTCCTCAGGGCAGCTACGTTTAGTGGCTCCAGGAACCTATTTCTACCCACCCACAAGGAACTACCTTCAATACCTTACAGGTGATTCCCCTCTATGGCAGTTGCCCACATGATTTCCAGGTAAACAAGCATTTCACTGAGGAGGAAATAGGAATGACCTATAAACAATAAAAAGTTGATCAACTTATGAGAAATGCAAACCAAAACCCAACAGGATACCCATATGGAAACCCATTTTAAGTCACTGGATAGATAAATAATGTAAAAGTCTTTAAAATGTTGAGTATTGATAGTATGTGGAGCCAGTGGGGGTGGGGGGTGAAAACTGTATCATCTACAACGTGTAAACACTGCATTATCATGGAAAGCTGAAAACGTCTATATCCTATGTAGCAGGAATATCCCTACTGAATCTATCCCTAGAGAAACTCTTACGTCCTTTGCAAGCCTCCTGCAAGAATGTTCAGTGCTGCACTGTTGATAACAGCACAGTCCTACAAACAACTGATGTATCCACACACAAGATCACACACAAAATGAAATATGAGGGCCGGGCGCGGTGGCTCACGCCTGTAATCCCAGCACTTTGGGAGGCCGAGGTGGGTGGATCACGAGGTCAAGACATCGAGACCATCCTGGTCAACATGGTGAAACCCCGTCTCTACTAAAAATACAAAAAATTAGCTGGGCATGGTGGCGCGTGCCTGTAATCCCACCTACTCGGGAGGCTGAGGGAGGAGAATTGCCTGAACCCAGGAGGCGGAGGTTGCGGTGAGCCGAGATCGCGCCATTGCACTCCAGCCTGGGTAACAAGAGCGAAACTCTGTTTCAAAAAAAAAAAAAAAATATATGGCATATTTACTTATTCATTCCAAAGACTGAACATGAACTGCAGCTACATCGGATGTAGGTACAGTGTGGACACATCTAACAGTAATAGCTTTTATAAGGGCTCAAAGGCATAAAAATAATACAATGGACTTTGGGGACTCCGCGGAAAGAGTGGAAGAGGGGTGAGGGATGAAAGACAACATATATACTACTACAGTGTATTCTTTTCGGGTGATGGGTACACCAGGATCTCAAAAGTCACCACTAAAGAACTTACTCATGTAGGCCAGTCGCAGTGGCTCACGCCTGTAATCCCAGCACTTTGGGAGGCCAAGGTGGGTGGATCACAAGGTCAAGAGATCGAGACCATCCTGGCCAACGTAGTGAAACCCTGTTTCTACTAAAATACAAAAATTAGGTGGGCCTGATGACATGCACCTGTAGTCCCAGCTACGCAGGAGGCTGAAGCAGGAGAATTGCTTGAACTCGGGAGGCAGAGGTTGCAGTGAGCTGAGATTGCACCACTGCCCTCTAGGCTGGCGCCTGGCAACAGAGCAAGACTCTGTCTCAAAAAAAAAAAACTTATTCATGTAACCAAATGCCTCCTGCACCCCAATAACTTATGGAAAAATAAAAAATAAATTAATAGCTTTAGTAAGAAAAGGCACTTGAAGAATACCTACCAAATATAAAAAGTCTAGAAACATACAATAATCAATACATTATTTAGGGGATATATCAAAGTAGAAAAGCATAAGAATGATACACATAAAATCAGAAGAGTGGTTATTCTTTGGAGGAGGAAGGTGCCATTCAGAGGGGTACCGAAGAGTTATATATAATGATTCATAGCCCCAATGCAGTGCTGGTCACACGGATGTTTGTTTCTATCCTTACATTACACATCTTAGTCTTTCATACACATGAAAGGTAACATTTTTTCGTCGTAAAATATTCATAACTAAATTTGGCATTTTAACCGTTTTTGAATTTACAGTTCTGTGGCACCAAGTACCTTCACCTTGTGCGTCCACCCACCACCACTTCCAGAACGTTTTCATCATCCCAAACTGCTTTTGGTATCATATCCAAGAAATAATGCCAAGTGCAATGTCATGAAGCTTTTGCCCTGTTTTCTTCTAAGAGTTTTATAATTTTAGCCTTTATATTTAGGTTTTTGATCCATTTTGTGTTAATTTTTATATGCGGTGTAAGGATTCGATTTCATTCTTTTTCAGTAAACATTTTTTTTTTTTTTTTTTTTTTTGAGACGGAGTTTCGCTCTTGTTACCCAGGCTGGAGTGCAATGGCACGATCCCGGCTCACCGCAACCTCCGCCTCCTGGGTCCAGGCAATTCTCCTGCCTCAGCCTCCTGAGTAGCTGGGATTACGGGCATGCGCCACCACGCCCAGCTGATTTTTTGTATTTTTAGTAGAGACGGGGTTTCACCATGTTGACCAGGATGGTCTCGATCTCTTGACCTCGTGATCCACCCGCCTCGGCCTCCCAAAGGGCTGGGATTACAAAATTCTTTTTTTTTTTTTTTTTTAATAGAGACGGGGTTTCACCATGTTGGCCAGGCTGGTCTCGAACTCCTGATCTCAGGCAATCCACCCGCCTCGACCTCCCAAAATGCTGGGATTACAGGCTTGAGCCACCACGCCCGGCCTTCAGTATACATTTTAAACAGAAACAAAAGAAGGAGAGAATATTAGCTCCAAAAGGAACGGGGACCATTGACAAATGAAAGTACTGGCATAGAAGTAAAGTAACATAAGCTCAGACAGCTGATAAAAGCAGCAGGGCCTGGAAGCCAAATCCCGCCCGGCAGGACGACTGCGGCCTCAGCAGCAGCAACCCCTGCGACCACGACGCTAGCTCCTCCTCTTTCCCCGCCCCATAAGGGGCGGGCCCACGCGGCTCCGTGGCTTTCAGGCAGAAAAACTGGCGGTGCGGGTGGGAGGGAAACCCCGGAAAAACTTTTGTCACGGCGGACCTTAGGCAACTGATTCTGCGGCATGGACTCCAGCTCCGTTGCACTGTTATAACCAGGCCCGGTTTTCCCTCACGTTCCAGGCCGGGGTGGAGCCCGGGGCCCGCTCAGAAAGTCCGGCGCATGCGCACGTGCTCGGCTCGGATTGGCTGCTCGGAGCGTCGCGGGGCTTGGCGGGAGCTTTCAGTCTCGCGGGTGCCTCCATTCGAGGAGAGCGATTGCAGTCAGTGGCGAGGGCGTGGAGAGCGGCGCCATGGCTCCGCGGGGGCGGCGGCGGCGGCGGCGGTCGCGGCCTCCCAAGCCTGAGGGGTAAGTGTTGCCGACCTCCGCAGCGCGAGACGGGAGACCGGCTTGAACTGCTTCCTCGCCTGTCGCGGTTTAGGTCCCGGCGCTGTTCGGGCTCCGCACTGGAGCCCGCCGGAGTCAGCTGTCACCCGGGGCCCAGGCTTCCTCGTCAGTCTAGTGGGGATGACAGTGATCCCCCCCGCACGGGCGGGTCGGGGCTAGCACTGCCTGGCGGGGAGGGGAGCCGTTAGCCAGGGTCGGCTTTGCGGGGGACAGTGCCGTCCGAAGCAGTGAGCCTCTCGGTGCCGGCTCAGGACACAGCGCCTGCGTTTGCCGGACGTTGTTAGCGAAGTTTACTCTGACTGGGGTCGGCTTTCTTCTCTCGAAGACCCTGGTGTTTCCGTACTGCAGGCCTCAGGCCCGAGACCGGAGCACGCCCGCGGCGGGAGGACCGGGCTGCCGCTCGCCCTTCTCCGGGGTGGGCGGAGCACTGTGTGTTTACCAAAAACAGCGAGTGTTCGGTCGCTCGGCTGCGAACCCGCGCTCCAAAATGCCGCTCGCTGATTGGTTGGCGAATGGCCGTCCGCGCTTGCTGCGGACGGTGCACGGGACCGCACCCCGGGACGCTCTGAAGAGCACGGTTCCCGCTGGGCCTGGGGAGACTGCCTGGAGGAGGAGGCGCTGGTAGATGCGGGGTTAGGGTGCAGAGCTGGAGCAGGACACCGCAGGGAGGTGGGGAAACCGAGTCCGGACTCCTGTGGCCGGGGGAGAAGAACTGGAGACTCCGCCAGGGAGAAGAGGATTCGGAAAGAATGCCAGCTGAAAAGGGTTCAAGTTTATCTGAAAGGGTAGTGGGTTTTGTTGTCCTTTTTTTTTTTTTTTTTAACGTTTTTGGGTTTGAGACTCGTGGAATTTGTTCATGCCTCCTTCCAAAACACACTCATACACATGTAACAGACGGCTTTTTTTCTTTTTCATTTTTTTGAGATGGAGTCTTGCTCTGTCGCCAAGCTGGAGTGCAGTGACACGATCTTGACTCACCGCAACCTCCGACTCCCTGGTTCATGCGATTCTTCTGCCTCCGCCTCCCGAGTAGCTGGGATTACAGGCATGCGCACCACGTCCAGCTAATTTTTGTATTTTTAGTAGAGACGGGGCTTCACCACGTTGGCCAGGATGGTTTCGCTCTCCTGACCTAGTGATCCGCCCGCCTCGGCCTCCGGAAGTACTGGGATTACAGGCGTGAGCCACTGCTCCTGGCTCTTAAATTTTACCTATGGGTTGTCACAGAGGTTTCTGTCTCTCGGAAGCCCCACGTGGACTCCAGCCTAAAGCAAGGAGGAACCTTGAACCACCCCCCGCTCCCCTACCCCATCCCCAGAAAGGACAAGACAGCTCAAAGAGTTTACGTTAAGAAGTTTATGTGGTCTGGTGTGTAACTGTGTTTCTGTTACTCGGCTGTGTAACCCTTGATAAGTACTTTTCCGAACCCCAGAGTCATGTATAAAATTGCTATTCTTCCTTAGATTTCATGAATCAAATAAACAAATCATTAACTTGTTAGAAATGCAGAATCTCAGGCCACACCCCAGAGGTACTGAATCAGACACCCCGGGGGTGTGCCTAGCAACCTGTTTAACGAGCCCTTCTGAGGACTGCGATGCTACTCAAGTCAGGGAACCACCAGCTCTAAACACTTCTCCAACTATTTTTAAAAACTGATTCACAGTGATGTTCTTTTACATCACACTTAATACACGCGTGCACACATTGACACATAAGAGGCTTATGGACATAGTATATTCAGTGCAATGTTTCATTTTCTTCCCTTTCTTTTGGTTTTTTAAAAATGCTGGCCTGGCAGTCTTAAAGGACATTACAGGACAATTGATGTGATTTGAGTATGCACTAGATTAGATCATGGTGTCAGTGTTAAATTTCTTGATTTTAGAAATTCTACCATGAATATGTAGGATAATGCCTGCTTAGGAAAGACATAATTGTAGTACTTAGTGGGTGGAGGTGCACAGTGTCTCCAGTTACACACACAGCACAAAAGAGACGAAATGTAAGCAGTGAGTGAACCTGGATAGAGGACATGAAGAAGGTCCTTGTACTATGTTTACAACTTGTCTGCTTGTAATTCTATTAACAGGTTACTCAAACATTGGTTCAGGCTCAGTAAGCTGACTTTGCTATCTGCAAATGAGAAAAATACGGCTGCAATCAGCATGGCATATTTTAAAGTCGGGATTATTGTACTGTATTATCCCATAGTATCCCCGTACGCTTGCACAATGCCTGGTCCATGGAGGATGCTCTGTACATACTCACTCCTGGCAATATTGTTAGTAATAATATTATGTAATATATTGTTCCTGCCATGTTATTTCCCTTTTTAAATTCTAGTCACCATTGTTACATCTGTTTCCTTGAAGATTGGTGAAGATATATATATATACAACTCTATCATTTTAAGCTATGGCCCAACTAAGTGTGAAGGGATGTCGAGGGCAGGCCCTGGATTTGAACTAATGTAAATTTCAGTGTGGGCTTGTCTCCTTCCTTGCCTGGTGTTGCTGTGGGCAAGCATACATCTGTAACGGGATTGATTCACTTCTGCCTTATAGGACTCTTAGAATTAAATGAGAAAAGAATGTGCAAGAGCCAGGCACAAGATGGAGCAGGTGTCGGAGTTTAGTGTTAGCCTACCACCCCTTTGTTCAGCTCTGCAGAGAAAGTCAATCATTGCTGATTGATTAAGGCCTCAGGGAAAAAGGTAACTGCAGAATTCCAACTTTCCATGTCCCTGAGGGGGGAAGTATGTTATTTTATAAATTGGTGATATGATTTGACCTATAAAAATGATGGAATATGGGTTCTGGTTTTTTGTTTTTGTTCTTTTTTCTTTTGGTAAAAATGCATGGAAAGGGTTATAACTATGCTGTTTCCTTGGTTATTTTAACTGTTTTCTAACTCTTGTGTTTTTTTGCTCTTTAATAGTGCAAGACAGTCGAACATCTTAGAAAGAACACATTCCATGAAAGATGTGAGTTATCGTTTTGTGTTGTGATTTCCTTAAAATTGACAGTACAAATTAACATTTTGTGGGTACCTCAGAGTTTTGTAGACCTCATTTGGCAAGTTCAATGTTTATTGTAGTGAAAAGTGTTCATTTTCCTCAAACTTTTTCCAGTATAGCAAAGAAAATGACTTTTGTTAATGTTTTAGAATTTCCTTTTTTTCTAAGCCTAGGTTGGTTTTATTTTCGTTTAGGTAATTGACTTCATATAAAAATTGTACAGTGCTCTATATCTTGCTTTTTTCACCTAAAGTCATTTCTCATTGTGGTTTTAAAAGACTTATTTATGATTTTGTGGTACTTAGTTCACATTACAGGTTTAGTTTTCTTTCTAATAGAGTCTTAGAATGTATGTTAAAGGTGTGTACATTTCTGTAATGCTCGTTATAGCTCATTCCAAATTCTTTTCCAGTGGCTTGCGTGGTTGGCATTGTAATCTCACATTAACAGTGTGTGACAGTGCCAGGCACCCTGGAAGGAGTTCCTTCTGCTCATTCTGTCCTGGACTTTCTCTGTCCTCCATGGTGCTTAAGCCCTTCCTGCAGAGGATAGCTCTTTTCCCCTCTGGGAAACCTTGGGATTCCCCTGCAGGATTTTGCTCAGCCCTCTGCTCCCACCCCAGCATTACTTCATTGGTCCTTTGGGTAGATTTCTCTCAGCTGTCCTGCCTGCCCTTGCCATTGGTAGCCAAAGTCCAGGGTGCCTTGCAGGGGTTTCTCTAAGCTCCAGACTTAGCTGAAAGCCCAAAGTATCTGGAATGGATTCAGCTTACCTGTCCTTCCCTCTGCAAGGCAGTGCTTTACATGTGGTGGAGCCCTATTCCTTGGGAGAGGCTGGAAGACCTGCCAGCTCTCTCAGCATTTCACCCCCAAGAATAAGCCTTTCACTTGCGGGGGCATCTGAATGGTCAAATTTTTGTTTTGTTTGCCAATTTTATTTGACCTCCTTTATATCTTCCAGAATTTTCTTATTTTCGTATCTGCTAATAGTACCCTTCCACGTTTTCCAGAACGTTTTTATTCCGGAAAGTTTTTTTCATTCTATGTTTTCATACCTCATTAGATTTGAGGTAGCAGACTTCATGGGCTTGTCACTATATTAAACTGTAAACCCTGGTGTCTCTCCTTTAGTCAGGAGTTTTTACCCATGTGTACCCTTAAAACTGTTTATGGACTTTTGGGTATATGGGCGGATTTCTGGAGGCAGGACCCATCACTTTCCCTAGGTCAGAGGTTTAGGCAAACTAGCCTATAGGCTAAATCTAGCCTGCCAACTGTTTTTATATATCCCTGCAAGCTGAGAATGGTTTTTACATTTTTTAATGGTTGAAATAAAATGAAAAGACTATCTGATAACCCATCAACGTGATATGAAATTCAAATTGAAGCGTTCAGAAGTCAAATTTTATTGGAACACAGCCATGCTCGTTCTTTTCTGTGTTGTTGCCGTCTGCATTCATGCGGCAGTGGCTGAGTTAGTACTCAAAACAGAAACCTTATGGCCAGCAAAGCCTGAAATATTTACTTTCTGGTCCTTTATAGAAAAAGTTTGTCTATCCATGCCTTAGGTTATCAATAGAGTCTATGTCCCCAAAAAGTGTTATGTTTGGTTGCTTCTTTATTTTAACTGAAACATAGTAATTGTACACATTTGTGGGGTACAGTTTGATCTTGCCATACATAACTATGTTGTCTATGACCCAATCAGGGTAGGTAGTCTGTCCATCACCCCATGCATAAGGATTGCTTCCTTAGGCAGCAGTGATTACAAAAATATCCTTGCTGCGTAATTCAGCCTTGTGATGTTCTTTGTGAGAGCCATCTCAATGACTTCGACTTTATTCACTTTTAGAAAGCTGGTCAAAAGTACAAGCCTGTTGATGTGTTTGATTTTCCTGCTAATTCTGATGTTTCAAGCGTTGGCAGGCCAGGTGAAAATGAGAAAGATGAAGAACCTAATGAGACCTTTGGTTAGTATTTTAAATCTTTATCCTAACGTAACTCTAAACAATGTTTAGGCCAGACATAATAAAAAATAGAAGTATATTCAAATATAAAAATCAGTTGTCTGCATGAAATATGTTCTTTGGGGAGTACTTGATAATTTGAATTAATTTTTCTCACTTCTAAATAGATTGAAACTAAGAACATTATCAAAGAGGCACTCTTCTAGTAGCATTCCTTAACAATCCAGTCACATTAGGACACCTACTATAGTGCTCTGTAACAAGAGGAACATAGAATACATTTCTTGCTTCACTCTACCATATGATAGAGCCACTGATTTAGAGAGAAGAGTATGGGTAATTTTCCCTTGTCCTAATTTCATGGGGGCATGGGATGATTCAGGAGAACCAGTGGGAGAGCTTCACTTGTGTTCCTGGGAGTGCAGGGTAAAAGGTCGGTACCTGGCTGGCCAGGAGTGTATGAGTTGTCAGGATGGGCTGCTTCTGTCACTGTGTGTCAGTGGACACTCCAGAGGACAGAAATGACAGAGAAATTGCCACGTGCACCCACATGCAGAACTGCAGTGGCCAAGCATTTTTGCTGGAATAAGTTTTAAGAGAATTTTGAAGACTTTGGTTTAATTTTTTGTTAAAAGAAAATATACATTTTATAAGGTGAAATACATTTGCCAGAATATGTCTTTTATTATGACTTGATAAAAATGTTCTGTTTATCTAAAATCTAAATCTAAAAGATCTTAACCTAAAGTCCCTAATTTAAAAAATGGAAATGAATTCACATACCATAAAATTCACCCATTTAATTAAAGTGAACATGTCACTGGGTTTTAGTTTATTCACAAGGTTCTACAACCGTCAGCATTATCTAATTCCAGAAAATTACTGTCACCCTGCAGAGAACCCTGTACCCCTGAGCAGTCACTCCCTATTATTCCCCCTTCCTTGAAGCCTCTGGAGCCATGAATCTCCTTCTTGTCTCTACGGATTTGCTATTTCTGGACATATCAGTGGAATCCTAGACTCTTGGTCCTTTGTGACTTGTGTTTTCAGGGTTTGTCCATGTTGTAGTGTGTATCTATTTTGTTCTACAAGTTTTCATAGCTCGGTGATACTCCATTGTTTGGATATGCAACAGCTTGTTATCTACTTATCAGTTACATTTTGGTGATTTCTATTTTTTGGCCTCTATGAATACTGCTGTGAACATATATGTATGAGTTTTTGTGTGGACTTTTTTCACTTCTCTTGGGCTCATGGTGGGAGTGGAGTTGTGAGATCAAAAACATTTGGGAAGTGGCCTGTGTAATTGATTTTGATTTTGTAAGTCAGTTAAACAAAGATTGTTTTGTATTCCATTGTAAGGGAATAAACTTCAATACCACCCAAATAGCCAGAGTTTTAAAGTTGTGCTTCTTTTTTGCCTTTTGGAAGATCCTCCTTTACACAGTACAGCTATATATGCTGATGAGGAAGAATTCTCCAAACATTGTGGCCTACATATTCCTTCAACTTCTCCAGGAAAAGAAGCAAAAAGAAGGTACTGGTGTATTTCAAGCAATTGTTTATTCATGTTTAATAGGATTTCTGAGAAACTCTTTAAGATAGAAGCTAATAAGATCCTTTGAGCCAACTTGTTACACTTTTTCTCAAGAGAACTGGGAAATAAAAACTTTATTAATAATTGACATTACTTATAATAATTATAATAGCTGTGATAACTGACATAATTCATACCTTATCCTAGAAATCATGCCTGTGAAGAAAGTTTAGCTTTGAGTCAAGAAAGTAGGGAAAGATTTTATGAGCATCGAATTTTAAGTGCTTTTGAGAGGTCCCTTTCATTTACAGATTCTGTAATTATCACAAATGAGATGTTTCCTTGTATATGGTGGATGATAATTGCAAAGCAATACAAAGTTTGTTTCGGATGCATTGTCCCAGAGGCGCATTGGTTTGAGTCTTTCAGATTTATGTGAAGGTATAGGTCAGGAAACTCTCTATAAAAATGATTTGATAGAGACAACTTGAGAGCAAATTATATAATTTGAGTTCTACAGAACTCTTCAGTTACTGTAGTACTAATTATAAATTAGTAGAGTAGCTCTTTGACTTAGGGACCTCTGTTGGGTAGGTAAGTTCCAGTTACTAAATGTATCTAGCAAGCATCAAAACTGCAGTTATTAAACAGCCCAGTTGGGCAGAAATCTTAGGAAGTCATTTTGAGGTTGTCTGCAGTAGGGAAGTTTTATAGCACTTAGTTATTTTGAAGACTCCAGTTTTTTTACATGTTGTTGAAAATCAGTAAAAGTCATATATTTGGAAAACGTGCACTCCACTTTAAACAGTGGTGAATGTAATTTTTAGGAATATTTCGAATAGGGAACACATTCACATGGTTTAAAAAATATGAAAAGGTTTATAATAAGTCTTCATATCACGTCTGTTATCCACCTAACTCCTAGAACCCACTTCTTCCCTCTCCCTTATTAATTTCACATATGTCCTTCCAGAAATTCTTGGTGCATATAAAAGTAAATGTGAATACAGATTTTAATCCTTTTTTGTGTGCAAAAGGCAGCATAGCTTGCAACCTTTTCACTTAATAGATCTTCAATACACATGCACGGAGCTTTCTCATTCTTCTACCCTTTCGACAACATAGGTGTTCCTTGGTGTGATTACCCAGTCCTGTATGGATGGGCAGTGGGACTGTTTTCAGTCTGCTCTCACTCCCAGTACCACTGGGAGTGCTGTTTCACACTCGTGCCTGTGTATCTATAGGATATAGTCATAAAAGTGAAATTCTGGGTCAAATGAAATATGTTTGTCATTTTTATAGTTATTGCCACCAAAGTGAGATGAAACTTGGATTTTTGCCAATGTGATAGGTCAAAAATGCTATCCCAGCCTAGTTCTAATTTGTATTCTTAGGAGTAATTGAGCAGCAATGACTCGAAAGCTCTTGAATTTCTTTCTGCAAAACTGTTTGTATCATTTTTTCTTATTTTCTAATTGATGTTGGTCATTTTCTTCATGACTTCATTTAAACATTAGTGAGATTAGCCCTATGTTATAGATTTTTTTTACTAGTTTGTTCATCTGTCTTGACAAAACACCTAATGGTTTTTTGTTGTTGTTACTATTGTTGTTTTAACCACATAGAAAATGTTTAGTTTTATGTAGATGCAATGATATATTTATTAACTCTTTTCTTTTAGGGTTCAGGGATTTTGAGTCATAGTTAGGCATCTCCTTTTGTGTTTTTTCTAGAACTTGTATGATTTATTTTTATATTAAAATCCTTGATGTTTTTTATTCTTGTGAGGTATAAATACACCTTTTCTCCTTTTTTCCACATGACTACTCAGTTCTCTCAGTCAGAGTTATCAAACAAAAAGATGACCCTTTGTTCGTGTACATCACTTGTTGAGACATCTCTCATGTTATATATTACATTCTGTCTGTATAGGGGTCCATTTTAGCCTCTGTCTTTAATGTCAGTGGTTTTTTTGTCTCCTCATGCACCATTGTTACTCTTCATTATTGCTGAGGCTTTGTAATAATAACAAAGTATTTGGTAGTGCTGGTTGCTTCCTGATTGTTTTTTACAGGTTTATTGGCTATTGTTTGTTTTTGTAATAATGACTTTTGAAGAGCTGCTTGTTAAGTTAGAAGCAAAGTTGCTATCTTCATTGGTTGAGTTAAATTTATAAAATCTGATCTTCTATTTCAGTTTGGTTTTCTCTTGCTTTTCTAGTTCTTTAAGATGCATCTTTAGGTTATAAAAGTTTTTCTTTTTTGATGTAGGTGCTTATAGCTATAAAATTTCCTCTCAATATTACTTTTGTGATATCCCACAGGTTTTGGTATGTTGTGTTTACATTACCATTTGTCTGAAGAAATTTTTCAGCTTCTTAATCTCTTCATTGACCCACTGGTCCTTAAGGAATGTATTGTTTAATTTCTGTGTGTTTGTATAACTTCCAAAATTCCTCTTGGTATTGATTTCTGGTTTTATTCTGCAGAGAAGATATTTCGGTTTTCAAAAAATGTTTTAAGACTTGTTTTGTGACTTACCATATGGTCTGTACTTGAGAATGATCCATGTGCTCAGGAAAATAATGTGTATTCTGCAGCTGTTGGATGAAATGTTCTGTAAATATTTATTAAGTCCACTTGGTCTACAGTGCAGATTAAGTCTGATGTTTCTTTATTGATCTTCTGTCTGGAAGATCTCTCTGGTACTAAAGGTGGGGTGTTGAAGTCTCCAGCTGTTGTACTGGAGTCTCTTTTTAGCTCTAATACTATTAGCTTCATCTATCTGGGTGTTCCAGTGTTCGGTGCATGTATATTTAAAATTTTATATTCTCTTGCTGAATTGAACCATTCATCATTATATGTTGACCTTTTTTGTGTCTTCTTAAAGAAAAGTTTTTGTCTTAAAATCTAATTTGTCTGAAATAAGTATAGGTACTCCTGTTCTTTTTTTTTTGGTTTCCATTGGCATGGAATATCTTTTTCCATACTTTTATTTTCAGTCTGTATCTTTATAGATGAAATGTGTTTTTTGTAGGCAACAAATCATTGGGTCTTGTGTTTTGTTTTGTTTTTAATTCACTCAGCCACTGTATGCCTTTTGATTGGATAGTTTTGTCCATTTACATTCAATGTTACTGTTGTTGTTTTTTTTTTTGTTTGAGAGAGAGAGTTTTGCTCTTGTTACCTAGGCTGGAGTGCAAATGGCGCGATCTCCGCTCACCGCAACCTCCGTCTCCTGGGTTCAGGCAATTCTCCTGCCTCAGCCTCCCAAGTAGCTGGGATTACAGGCACGCACCACTATGCCCAGCTAATTTCTTTGTATTTTTAGTAGAGATGGGGTTTCACCATGTTGACCAGGATGGTCTCGATCTCGTGATCCACCTGCCTCGGCCTCCCAAAGTGCTGGGATTATAGGCGTGAGCCACCGCGCCCAGCCAATGTTATTGTTAATTAGGGACTTCTGGGCCGGGCGCGGTGGCTCAAGCCTGTAATCCCAGCACTTTGGGAGGCCGAGGTGGGTGGATCACGAGGTCAAGAGATCGAGACCATCCTGGTCAACATGGTGAAACCCCGTCTCTATTAAAAATACAAAAAATTAGCTGGGCATGGTGGCGTGTGCCTGTAATCTTAGCTACCCGGGAGGCTGAGGCAGGAGAATTGCCTGAACCCAGGAGGCGGAGGTTGCGGTGAGCCGAGATCGCGCCATTGCACTCCAGCCTGGGTAACAAGAGAGAAACTCCGTCTCAAAAAAAAAAAAAAAAAAAAATTAGGGACTTCTGCCGTTTTGTTGTTTGTTTTCTGATTGTTTTGTGGTCCTCTTTCTTTTCTTTGTTCCTGTGTTCCTTTTAGTAAACGTGATTTTCTCTGGGAGTATTTCTTGCTCTTTTTGTGTATTTGTTGTATTTTTTTTTGAGGTTACCATGAAGCTACCAAGTACTGTTTTATAACCCATTATTATGCCTATATCTTATTATACTGTTTATGTTTTGAAAAGTTACTATTTTTGAGTGTTTCATCTTTTAGTCTTCCTACTTAAAGTAAGTGTAGTTTATACACATCAGTTAACAGTGTTATTATCTTTTTTCTGTGTACTTATATTACCAGTGAGTTTTATGCCTTCAGATGATTTCATACTGCTCATTAATGTCCTTTTCTTTCTGCTTGAAGTACTCCCTTTAGCATTTCTTTTGGGACAGGTCTGGAGTTGATAAAATTTCTCAGCTTTTGTTTCTTCTTCATGTTTGAAGGATATTTCACGAGATACACTTTTCTAGGGTAAAAGTTTTTTTCCTTCAGCACTTTAAATATGTCATGCCACTTTCTCCTGGCCTGTAAGGTTTCTACTGCCAGATGTACTGGAACTTTATTTTAGGTTATTTCTTTGTACTTGCTGCTTTTTGATTCTTTTTGTTTTTTTAAGCCAGTCAATTTCAGCAGTGGGGGGTTGTATACCAACTTCAGTGACACTAATGTTAATAAGTTCTGATAACCTACTACCATGGGACCAGCCTGCTTTTAGAGTCTTTATTTTTGACCTCTGGGTATTTAATTATCACATGCCTTGAGGTAGTCGTCTTTGGGTTGAAGCTGCTTGATGCTGGTTCTGTAACCTTCTTGTACCTGGATATTGATACCATTCTCTTGATTTAGGGAGTTCTCTGTTACCTTTTTGAACAAATTTTCTACCCCATTTCTCTACCTTTCCTTTCAGGCCAATAACTCTTTGATTTGCTCTTTTGAAGCTATTTTCTAGACCTTGTAGGCATGCTTCATGACTGTTTTTTTCTTTTTTCTTTTGTTTCCTCTGACCGTATTTTCAAATAACTTGTCTTCAAGGTCACCAATTCATTCCTTTGCTTGATAGAGTCTGCTGTTAAAAGACTTTGATGCATTGTTTAGTATGTCAGTTACATTTTTTCAACTCCTGAATTTCTGCTTGATTTTTAAAAATTATTTCAATTCCTTTAAGGTATCTGATAGAATTCTGAATTCCTTCTCTGTGTTATCTTGAATTTCTTTGAGTTTCCTCAAAACAGCTATTTTGACTTCTGTCTCTGAAAGGTCGCATATGTCCTGTTTCTCCAGGATTGGTCCCTGGTGCCTTATTTAGTTTGTTTGATGAGGTCATGTTCTGTTGGATGGTCTTGATGCTTATGGATGTTCATCAGTGTCTGGGCATTGAAGACTCAGGTATTTATGGTAGTCATTGGAGTCTGGGCTTGTTTGGATCCATCCTTTTTGGGAAGGTTTTCCAGATAATTGAAAGGACTTAGGTGTTGTGATCTGCATTGGGGGCCTCATGACCCTGACTGGTGCCTGTGCTACTGTGGCCGAGCTGACATCCAACATGCAAAACAAAGTCTTCTCCACTCTTCCCTCTCCTCTCCTCAAGTAGAAGAAAGGGGTCTCTTTTGGAGCCATGGTCTGTGCTGCCTGAGCCTGGGGCAGGGGTGATGCCAGCACATCCTTAGCCACACTGGTTGGTGTCTCAGAAGGTCGCATGCCCACATAGTCCACTGGCTCCAAGCCCAGCTGAGTACTGGAAGTTGCCATCAAGCTCACCTAGGGCTCCAGAGAGCCTCAGCCTACAGTAACAAGGCTTGTCAGAGCTCAAGCTCTCACTGCTAAGATGGGTGATTCCCCTCACACCAGGACCAATCCAAATGCTCTCTCCATGGTTGGGCATCACTTTAGTTCAGCCTCTTTCTGCTTTCCACTGTTACAGGACAACACAAAATTCAAAGCAAAGCTTCACAATCACTACACTCTCCTCCCAAGAGCACAGATTCTCTGTGCCACCCAGCCACTGTTGGGAGATGGGGAAGGGGTGGTAACAGCGGCTAAAGACTCTGTCCTATCCTCTTCAGGGCCTCTTTCAGCGATAGGAGGTCAAAACCAGGCACCGTGAGTGCTCAGCTGACTTTTGTTTCCTGTGAAGGTGCTCCCTTTGTGTAGATAGTTGTTAAACTTGGTGTTCCTGCAGGGAACAATTGGAACCCTCTGTTCAGCCATCTTGCTCCTGGTTGTTTCATCTCCTGGTTTTTTCTTTATGTGTAGGTTATTCTGCTCTCAGCCCTCTCTTCCCCATTAACCCCACTTCATGCTCATAGTTCTAACTGTCTGTATGCCACTGTTTCTCAAGTTTGTCTCTTGTCTAGCCCCTCTCCTGAGTTCCAAGATGTCTTGCACATTGGCCATATTGCTTTAGATGCCCATAGGCACCTCACACTCAACAAAGTTCAAACGGAGTTTCATCCTTTTCCTTCTCATCTAGTGTCAGTGAACTCTTGGTATTATCTAGGTCTTGCCATTCACCCAGTCCCCTCCAATCCAGCAATCTGGGAATCAATCCCTGTATGTTCTGTCTTCTCAGTCCTATTTTTCTGGCCTGTGACTGCCTTGAGAATCTATTTTTCCTCTCCACACCCCTGCCACCTCCCTGTGGCTGCCGTGGTATAGGAGCTTCACTCTTACCAGCACTCCTGTGGTAGTTTCCTGTCTGGTCTCCTTGTTTCTTGTGCCGTTTCCCTCTGGCCTACCCTCCCATACACCTTTCAGAGGGATCTTTTAAAAACACCAGTCTTGTCTTACTCCTATGCCCCCCTCCTGTTAGGGCTCCCCTTTGCCTGTATGCATGGCAGAGAGGGCCCGTGTGCCAGTTTGGATCTTTGGGTGAGTAGACACTGAGGCAGTTAGGAATGGAAGGGGTTTATTAGTGGTACCTGTGAAGGGTGAATAAAGTTGGAAGAAGCAGGATTGGGCAGCGATGGCCTCAAGCTGCATGCAGTGCCTGTGGTTCTGCCCACCCACTGCAGAGCTCTGGAGGAGCCATGTCTGCTAAAGGAGGCCTGGCCTGTATTGGGCAGAAACAGCCAGGCCCCAGACCCTTGCTGTGCTTGCTTGTTGGCTGGAGATTGCCCACAGCTGTAGCCCTGCCCAAATGCTGCAGTGGATCCAGAAGGCACTGCAGCTGGAGGCTGCTGTGAACATAGGAAACCCATGCAGCATGCCTCTGTGGGTGCCCTGCAGCCTGTCAGTCATAGCCTTTGACGCCTTCTCTAGCATTCGTTATCTTCTCTTAGAAAATACATTCTATCTGTGCTCAGTTGCACGTTTCTTGAACATGCCAGGCTGTTTTACACCACTATGCTTTTACATTAGCGGTTCCATCTGCTTTAAATGCTCTTCTCCATACTTGTTTTTCTGAAAAAGTTTTTTTTTTACCAGTCAGCGCAAGTGTTGTAACCATGATGCCTTTCCTAATACCTCAGTTGTATCTCCAGGTCATCTTCTCTGTCAGATGCTTGCCAGAACATCACTCTTCACTATCTTTGGCCTTCCTACTAGACAGTGAACCCTTCAAAGGAAAGCCTCTCAATGTTAAAGTAATTTTATTCACTGCCCTTTGCATTTTGAGGTTGGTGTTAAATAAATGTGTTGTATTAAACAGAATAAAAAGATGAATTTTCGTCTCCCATCAGGAGTTAGGGCTGTTTTTCCTTTTCATACTTGTAATCCCAGCACTTTGGGAGGCCAAGGCAGGTGGATCACGAGGTCAGGAGTTTGAGACCAACATGGTGAAACCCTGATTCTACTACAAATACAAAAATTAGCTGGGCATGGTGGCATGCATCTGTAATCCCAGATACTTGGGAGGCTGAGGCAGGAGAATTGCTTAAACCCAGTATGCGAAGGTTGCAGTGAGCCAAGATTGTACCATTGTACTCCAGCCTGGGTGACAAAGCACGACTTCGTCTCAGTAGCAGGGTGTGGGGGGGTGTGAGAAAAAGGATAAAAGAAGGTGTTCCCTTTACTATCACCTAAGGATGGGCCTAGTGGATTAGCTTTTAGTACAAATGATGGACCATATGCGTGGGACTAGTAACTTGGAGAAAAGTGCAGTTCTCAGATGTGACCACAAGCTGCTGCAGTGATGGAACAGGTTACTTGCTTGCCTGGGAGAAATTCACGTGGCCTGGGTGTGGGAAGATGTGGGAGACAGCCACTAAATCTGGGAAGGTGGCAGGCTTGTATGTGACGTGTAGGATATCGCCTTATTAAGTCTGTTTTCATGTTGGATGAGCAAATTTAAAGAAGACGTGAATATAAATGGAATGTGTGCAAGATATTGATGGCTTGTACTTTTTACAGTTCAGACACTTCTGGAAATGAAACAAGTGAAAATGAATCTGTGAAAATTAGTGCAAAAAAGGTATGTAGGAGTATTCTCTCTTCTACCTTAATTTGTAATATGTTATAGTTTGATTGGATGCAAATAGAGCAACTGTTCTGTAAAATATTTCATTTCCTGTTTAGATTGGATGCAAATAGAGAAAATATTCCAAAGCAACATTTTTTATGAAGTACTATTTTTAGAAGATACTTTTATAGTAAAAAGCAAAATATGTTTGTATCCGAAGTGTTTTTCATTAAAGAGGTCTCACATCTTTATGTACCTTGTCAATTTTCATAGCATTTTTGTACCGGGTTTAGGTTGTGATTTAAAAAGGCAAAGTAAATTGTTGGGAGTGTTTATTGTAACCTTTCATTTTGGTTTCCTGTTCTATCCACTAGTTATGTTACCATCTTCCTATTATGTTCAGTTTTGAAGTTTAGAAGTGAGAAACGTGGGCTAGTTTTCTATTATTACAGTAAGAATTATAAGCATTTATATTTTCTGTGTAAGTTCTGCTGCTTTTTTCTTTCACACAGTCAGGAAGAAAGCTCAAGCCTATTAGTGATGACTCTGAAAGCACTGAAGGAATTGTTGTAAGAAGAAAAGTTAAATCAGCAGAGAAAATAAGTACACAGCGACATGAGGCTGTTCCAACTACAGCATCTTCAGATCTTTTAGAGAAGCCAATGGAGTCGGTCACTTCTAGAAAGATAGGACCCCTTAGTGCCCAGCCTTCTGTTGAAAAAGAGAACTTGGCAATGGAAAGTCAGTCGGTAAGAGTGTCTAAGAGTGTCTGCCATCCCCTTGGAGAGCAAAAAAAGTTTATTGAAAAATTTTAGGGAAGAAATGAAACATTTTCTCTTTCCTTCAGATCTTTTCAAAGATAAATTTTGTATTTAATGTAATAAAAATGTTTTGGAAAATCAAAAAGGTATGGCTGGTTATGGTGGCTCATGCCTGTAATCCCAGCACCTTTGGGAGGCCGAGGTGGGTAGATCACCTGAGGTCAGGAGTTCAAGACCAGCCTGGGCAACATGGTGAAACCCTGTCTCTACTAAAAATACTAAAATCAGTTGGGTGCAGTTGTATGTGCCTGTAATCCCAGCTACTTGGGAGGCTGAGGCAGGAGAATCGCTTGAGCTCGGGAGGCAGAGGTTTCAGTGAGCCGAGATTGCGCCATTGCACTCCAGCCTGGGCGACAGAGCAAGACTCTGTCTCCAAAAAAAAAAAAAAAAAAAAAAAAATCTAGAAGGTATAGAAAAGAAGATAAAATTGCCTGTAATACCATAACCCAAAATAACCACCATGTTTTTTGGTCTATGCTGTTCAGTCCTTTCAGTGAGCTTTTATTACCCTAAGTGAAATCATATACTTGTCATTAAGTATTCAACAATACTGTTTTAATGAATGTATAACATTCCATTCATGGATATGGCATAGTTTAGTAATCTCTGAATTGCTATTTTAAAAATTATAAGTGCTTTGATGGATTTTGTTGTAGCTAAATATTTGTGTATTCCTTGGATCATTTCCTTAGAAAAAAATTGCTGGTAAGAATTCTGGATCTTGGCTGGGCCCAGTGGCTCATGCTTGTTATCCCAGCACTTTGGGAGGCCAAGGTATTAGTTGGATCACTTAAGGTCAGGAGTTCCAGACCAGTCTGCACAACATGGTGAAACCCCGTTTCTACTAAAAATATAGAAATTAGCCAGGCATGGTGGTGCCAGTAGTTGCAGCTACTCAGGAGGCTGAGGCAGGAGAATCGCTTCAACCTGGGAGTTGGAGGTTGCAGTGAGCCCAGATCACACCACTGCCCTCCATCCTGGATGACAGAGCGAGACTCTGTCTTAAAAAAAATAGCAGGGTGCAGTGGCTCATGCCTGTAATCCCAGCACTTTGGGAGGCTAAAGCAGGCAGATCACAAGGTCAGAAAATCGAGACCAGCCTGGCCAATGTGTTGAAAATACAAAAATTAGCCAGTATGGCGGCGGGTGCCTGTAGTTCATTACTTGGGAGGGTAAGGCAGGAGAATCACTTGAACCAGGAGGTGGAGGTTGCAGTGAGCCAAGACCAGCATGCCAATATACTCAGCAACAGAGTGAGACTCCATCTCAAAAAAAAAGAATTCTGGGTCGTCTTATTGGTTCTAAAATTCTTGACATGTAATGTCTTTTGGTCAAGTTTTTAATATGTGATTGTTAATTCATTTGAGCTTAATGTTTTGAAACTTTTTCAAAATATAATCAGGTGTCCCTGCTACCCTATCTTCTTCACCTTTCCACCTGCTAAACATACACACAGGTAACCTTATAGTTTCTTATATATCCTTCAAGTTTCCTTTTGTATATGTAAACAAATGTAAACATATTATTTTTATTTCCTGTCTTTACACAAATGGAAGCAAAACATGATTTCTATTGCTGATCTGTCTTGGTGAACATCCCATGTGCACTGGAATTTGCAGCTGTGTGTTCTGTAAATGTCAATTGAGGCCAAGCTGATTGATAGTATAGTTCAGAGATTTTGTCTCCTTACTGTTTTTCTGTTTTTGATGAGGGGGGATGGTCTGTTTGATTTATCAGTTACATAGAGGAGGTGTTTTAACTTGTGCTGAAAGTCCATTGACTTTTGATGTAATTTTAAACTTGGCGACTTTCACATGTACCATACTGTTTTCCATTTGATTCTGTTTTATCTCTTGCTCATTTTGGAGTAGTTGAATATTATTTTTGTATTTCATTTTATTTTCTCTGTGGGCTTCTTAGCTATACCTTTTTAAATTTTTTCCAGTGGTTGCTCCTAGGTTAAAAAAATTCCTTAAATTAGCAAAGTCTATTTAAAATCAGTGTGTTATCACCTCATACATTCTACTTG
The DNA here is from genome assembly GCF_049354715.1 of Callithrix jacchus. Lineage (NCBI taxonomy): Eukaryota > Metazoa > Chordata > Mammalia > Primates > Cebidae > Callithrix > Callithrix jacchus. The sequence continues at coordinate 6,673,419 of NC_133504.1, forward strand.
ACAACTACCTTCCTCCCACTACATAAATGTAATTATGTAACAATATTATGTATTCCATGTATCCATCCCCATCCTCTGTGCTGTTTTGTCATGTTTTACTTCTGTGTTATTAATCTAACTTTATATAGTCATTTCTGCTTGAAAGAATTTTTTTTTTTTTTTGAGACAGAATCTTGCTCTGTCACCAGGCTGGAGTGCAGTGGCGTGATCTCGGCTTACTGCAACCTCTGCCTCCCAGGTTCAAGCAATTCTCCTGCCTTAGCCTCCTGAGTAGCTGGGACTATAGGCGTGCACAACCATGCCCAGTTATTTTTGTATTTTTAGTAGAGATGGAATTTCACCATGTTGACCAGGATGGTCTCCATCTGTTGTGATTTGCCCGCCTTGGCCTCCCAAAGTACCAAGATTACAGGCATGAGCCACCGCACCTGGCTGAAAGAGTTGTTTTTTGTTTTTGTTTTTGTTTTAAGAAAAGTATGAGCAGCAGCAGTTCTGTAGTCTTTTATCTGTTCCTTTTTCCATTTCACTGATTGGTATCTTTTCCCGTCGGCTTACAGTATATCTTCTAGCATTTCTTTCATGGCAGGTCTGCTGGTGACAAATTCTCTGATTTTGTTTATCTGGAAGTGTTTTTATTTTAACTCTGTTTTTAAAGGATATTTCACTGGCTATGGAATTCTGAGTTGACAGATTTATTCCCCAGCTCTTTATGCCATTCTGTTGTCTTCTGGTCTTCATGGTTTCTGATGAGCCGTGAGTTGTCTCTTTCACAGGTATATTTACTTTGTCCCATGATGACCCCAGTGCTGTTTGTCCTTTGTTATCGATTATATTGTTAACCCCACGATAGTGCTTTCTGGTAGGCTTTGTGTGGTCTCACGCAGCACATGGGCAGTACTCCGACAAGTACTTTTAGGAGCCCCCCCGCCACCCCGCGCCACCCTGCGCCACAGGTGCCTGTGCTCTCGTCTGAGCAGCTTATTCCAAGTGCCTCTCAGCTGGGTAGGATTGTCATGCCCTGCTTAGACTTTAGCTCACTATGCCCCATCTAGAAACTGTGTGGATTGGGGATGGCAGTCATGGGGTTCACCTTCCCTTTCTCTAGGAACTCAGTCTTGTGTGTTGCCTATTGTCCAGTACCTGAATTGAATTGCCACCCCTATTCCCCCATTTTTTATGGTTGTTTATGGCAAGAGAGCTAGTTTGGAAGCTGTTACTTTACCACAGCTGAGAGCAGAAATTTGAGCTGATTCCACATGTTGTCTTAAGTAATTAAAGTTCAGTTTTTCTATCAAGGCAACATCTATTATCAGTTTTATTTTTTCGTATTTTGTGACAGTTTGTTTGCAATGCTTCCATATATTAATGTAGATAATTTATATAATGAATCTATTTTAGAACTAAATGAGAATTGTAGTTTATTTTTTTTTTCTTCTGGAGATGGAGTCTTGCTCTGTGCCCAGGCTGGAGTGCAGTGGTACAGTGTCAGCTCACTGCAACCTCTGACTCCCCTGAGTTCAAGTGATTCTCCTGTCTCTGCTAACCCCCACTAGCTGGGATTACAGGCACGCATCACCATGCCCATGTAATCATTATTATTATTACGAAAATAATACAATTTTTGTATTATTTTTAGTAGAGACGGGGTTTTACCACGTTGGCCAGGCTGGTCTGGAACTCCAGACCTCAAGTGGTCTGTCCACCTCAGGCTCCTGAAATACTGGGATTACAGGCATGAGCCACTGTGCTCGGCTAAAATACTGAATGACAGTTTGCTAATAGTGTTAATCCTTATGATTTAAGACAAAGAAAACTTTTCTTATTAAATGCTGTGGGGTTTTTTTGTTTTTTGTTTGTTTGTTTGCAGAAAACTCAGAAAAAAGGGAAGAAGTCTTATGACAAAAGGAAGAAATCAGGACGTGAAGCCATAGATTCAGGTAGAAAATGATGCTTTATACTTTGTCACTCATTCAGGAATTTCATAAGAGAAATAAGACCCTATTCTTAATTTATTAAAGTACATAAAATTTTCAACATAGAATTAAGGTGAAAAATATTTGTAGAATACATATACTCCCTAGATTTTGTAGTTAACATTTTATTATTTACTTTATTAGATAGGTAGTAAAGCAAGTATTAAATAATCCATTGGTCCAGTTTTTAAGGCATTTTAAAATAATGTAGACATCAGTACTTCCTCTGCAATTCATCAGTATGCACATGGTTAACTGGAGTTCATTGTTGACAGTTTTTTCTTTGAATGTAAAATGTATATACAGTACAATAAAATGCCCTGCTCTTGAGTGTACAGTCGCTGGGTTTTGGGAAATGCAAACACCTGTGTAACTCAAGCCACTGTCAACATGTAAAGGCTTTACTCCAGAAAGTTCCCCCATGCCTCTTTCATGTCAGTCCCCACACCATGTCTCCAGAGGCAGTAGCTTCAAGGACACTTTTTCTGCCGTCGATTAGTTTTGCCTGTTCTGGGACTTCTTATAGATGGAATCACATAATGTGTACTCCTTTGTGTAAGGCTTCTTTCACTCAGTGTAGTCTTTTTGCAGTCCATCCCTGTTGTTTGGTGTCATTTTTAGTGCTGAGCTCATTCCATTGTGTGATTATACCACAGTTGATCCAGTCTCTTACTGAGGGACAGCTGAGTTGTTTTCAGGTTTTGGCTATTTGAATAAAGCTGCTGTGAACTTTTTTTTTTTTGAGTCATGGTCTTGCTCTGTTGCCAGGCTGGAGTGTAGTAGCATGATCTCAGCTCACTGCAGCCTCCGCCTCCTGGATTCAAGCAATTCCTGTGCCCCAGCCTTCCGAGTAGCTGGGACTATAGGTGCATGCCATCACCCTGGCTAATTTTTTGTATTTTAGTAGAGACGGGGTTTCACCATGTTGGTCAGGCTGGTATTGATCTCCTGACCTCGTGATCCACCCTCCTTGACCTCCCAACGTACTGGGATTACAGGCGTGAGCCACCGTGCCCAGCCAGTGAACATACTATACACATTTTTTGCGAAAATATGTTTTCATTTCTTTTGGGTATATAAAAACGAGTGAAGTTGCTGAGTTATAGGGTAGGCATATGTTTAATTTTACAAGAAACTGCTAAACTTTGCAAACTGCATTCCCAAGGTGGTTGTATAATATAATTTTATACTCCTACCAGAAGCTCCACAGTTAAAAATGTTACTAAGAATATAATGAACAATTTCATTTGAATAAATTTAAAATAGGCTAATGGGGAGCAGGGGATAGGGAGAGGCTAGTCAGTGGGTACAGAGTTACAATTAGATTGGAGGTGTAAGTTCACCTGTTCCGTTGCACAGTAGGGTGACTGTGGTTAACAATGTGACACATTTCAAAATAGCTAGAAGAGAGGATATTTAGTCTTCTTGCCACGAACAAATGATAAATGTATAAGGTGATGGATATGCTGAATACCCTACTTTGATTTTTACACAATACATATATGTTTTGAAACATCACACTGTTCCCATAAATATGTACAATTACTATGTGTCGATTAAAAACAAATTTTAAAAATGAATCCAACCCCCTTCCAAAATAGATGAAAAGGAGATACCATCCCTCTCCTATATTGCAACACATAAATATCTAGAAAAATGCAAAGCTACTGAAGCTGGATTTTGAAGAAGAAAACTAAAATAATCCTGTAACTATCAAATTCAAACACTAGTTTAACATTTTTTTATTAAACTAACAAAAAACCCTCAGTTCTATATAGCTTTATGGGCAAGTCTAACACAGCAGTCCCCAACCTTTTTGGTACCAGGGACTGGTGTCATGGAAAGACAATTTTTCCGTGGATGGGGGTTGGGGATGGTTTTGGGATGAAACTGTTCTATCTTGGATCAGGCATGATTAGTTAGATTCCCAAAAGGAGCTCACAACCTAGATCCCTCAAATGTGCAATTCACAATAAGGTTTGCGCTCTTAAAAGAATCTGACAGGAGGCAAAGCTCAGCTGGTAATGCTCACTCATCCCCCTTACCCTGCCACTCACCTCCTGCTGTGCGGCCCAGTTCCTAACAGGCCACAAACTGATACCAGTATGTGGCCAGGGGCTTGGGGACTCCTGATCTAATAGACATTTAATTCTAATCTTAGGGACACTGGCACCAAAAGATAGACCAGAAAAGAGACCCTGCATTTATGGAAACTTGATGAAGGCATGACAGAATTATTGTTGCTGGTCAGTAGGAAAGGTGGTTCTATAGGGAAAACATAGAAAAATGAGACTGCCTCTGACTTGAACACACTAAAAAGAAGTTCTGAATTGAAGGCTTAAATATCACAGGGAAAATTGGACAATTTTTAGAGAAAATACAGGAGTATCCATAAAAAGACAACTCAGAAAAAGGGGCAGATGACACCAACATTTTTACAGAAGACGGAACAGTAAAATAAACATTTGAGGGGAGTCTGTTCTTAGTCACAGAAATTTAAATTTACAGCGACAATGAGACACCCTTTTACACCTTCTAATTCGGCAAGTATTTTAGTCTCAAGTCCGTATTTAATGAAGATGTTGTCAGTGGAGATTCTTAACCACTGCAGATATAAAGAGATATAAGCACTTTGAGAATAATTTTGACTATTCTCTGGCAAAGTTGAAAAACATTCAGACTTTGAAACCTAGCAGTTGCTGGTGAGTATATTTACTAGAGGAATTCTTGAACATGGCTGTGAATCATGTATACAAGTACTCTTAACATTGTCTTTCATGCTAGCAAAATACAGCAAACAACTTACTGCATTAGAATTGATAGATAAATTGCAGTATATTTATGGAATGGAATACAAAAGCAAAACTTTTGCTGGTGCATAAGCAATTATTAAAAGATCCAGAACATGCAAAACTAAACTCTACATTGTTTAGCAATATATTCCTGTGCAATAGAATTATAATGAATAGTAATATAAACACACAGTTCAGAAAACATTGGAGTCAGCGGTACGCAGAGTGCTTCCAGAGTCTTGTTAATGCTGTCTCTCTCTCTTCTTTTTTGAGACAGTTTTGCTCTTGTTGCCCAGACTGGAGTGCAATGGTGTGATCTCTGCTCGGTGCAACCTCTACCTGCAAGGTTCAAACGATTCTTCTGCCTCAGCCTCCTGAGAGCTGGGATTACAGGCGCTTGCCACCAAGCCTGGCTAATTTTTTATTTTTTCTTCTTAGTAGAGACAGGTTTCGCCATGTTGGCCAAGCTGGTCTTGAACTCATTACCTCCAGTGACCCACCTGCCTCAGCCTCCCAAAGTGCTGGGATTACAGGTGTGAGCCACCACGCCTGGCCAATGCTCTCTTCAGCTATACTGTGGTCCTATGGGCATCCCTTTTATTAGGCATTTTTATATTACACACTTATACATGTTCTCATATGTATAAAATAACTCATCATAAATCAATTTTGATGCCAAAATAAAGATAGAGTTTCACTCTTGTTGCCCAGGCTGGAGTATGATGGTACAGTCTTGGCTCACTGCAACCTTCACCTCCCAGGTTCAAGCGATTCTCCTGCCTCAGCCTCCCAAGTAGCTGGGATTACAGGCATGCACTGCTATGCCTGGCTAATTTTGTATTTTTAGTAGAGAAGAGGTTTCACCAGGTTGGTCAGGCTGGTCTTGAACTCTTGACCTCAGGTGATCCACCTGCCTCAGCCTCACAAAGTGCTGGGATTACAGGTGTGAGCCACCACGCCCTGCCAGTGTTTCTTAATTAAACTTAAAAAAAATTGTTAGTCCTGAGAGCTTGGGGAGAACTTTATTTAGACTAATAAGATTTTTAGATACTGTGTCTTTTATTAAAGCAGAACCACTTTTTGCAGATTACTGGTTTTTCTAAAAATGATGGGGTCCTGAGTTTAGGTGAGTAGGGATTTGTGTATATTGGGAGTGGTGGCTGAATTGTGGCTAGCAGTGTTACGGGTCTGGCCTGGAAACATTATCAGAATACCTTTTACTAACTTCTCTTCCTACCAGTTTCTGTTTTAGAAATTAATAGCAACAAAGACAAAGTATTTATGTGCCAGCCATTATACTGAATATTTACAGTAGGCCTACGAAGTATAGATACTATTATTTCCCCCATTTTTACAGGTGAGAAAGTTGAGACTTAGGTTAAAAAACTTATCATAACTGGGTTCAGCCAGTGTTTTGGGTATGTATTAATGCCAAACAAACTACCGTAAAACTTAGCAATTTAAAACTTAGAAAACTTATGTCTGAGTTGGGTGGGGCGTGGTGGTTCACCCTTGTAACCCCAGCACTTTGAGAGGCCAAGGAGGGTGGATCACTTGAGATCAGGAGTTTGAAACCAGCCTGACCAATATGGTGAAATCCCATCTCTACTAAAAATAACAAAAATTAGCTGGGCATGGTGGCACGTGCCTGTAATCCCAGCTACTCAGGAGTGTGAGGCAAAAGAATCACTTGAACCTGGGAGGCAGAGTTTGCTGTGAGCCAAGATGGTGCCATTGCACTCTAGCCTGGGCAATAAGAGTGAAACTCTGTCTCAAAAAATACATACATATCTACAGTTCAGATTTAGTCCATTGCCTGTTTTTGAAAATGAACTTTTATTGGATCACAGCCAGATTCTCTCTTCCGTGGATTGTCTGTGGCTACCTTCACACTGCAATGGCAGAGTTGAGCAGTTGGCCCGTGAAGCCAACGGTAGTTACTGTCTGGCATTTCACAGAAGTTTGTCAGCCCCTGATTGACAACAGCCATCGTTTTATTTGCTTTCAGTTTTGCTTTGGTCAATTTTGTTTGTTTAGTGGCTGAGCTAGGGTGGAAGGTCTAAGATGTCTGTGTTCATGTGTCTGGTGTCTTGTTCCTCCTGTATGTGCCCTCTTTTTCAGTGGCTAGCTTGGGCTTGCCTGTTCTTTGGTAGTCAGAATTGTATGTGACAGTTGACATACAAGAGGGAGCATTGCAGGAGCTGAAAAGCAGAAACTGCAGATCCCCTGAGACCTGGCCTTTTACTTCTTCATGTTCTGTTCATTAAGCCAATCATGGGACTATCTTAGATTCAAGGGAACGGAAATAGGGAAGAGTGGCAAAGAATTGGTGACTGTCATTAATCCACCACAGCCAGGAGCTGTGCTCAGGTTATTGTGAATCTGGAGACAAACTCCCAGTATGTTTGTCAGTATTGCAGTATTAAACAAGGAGTTAGCTATGGAAGAAGAGTAGACTATCCTGCCAATGGCTGATGTTAACATTATACAGAAAATTGGGGGCTGCTCATAGTGGGTGCACCTGTATTCCCAGCACTTTGGGAGGCTGAGGACAGAGGATTGCTTGAGCCCAGGAGTTCAAGACCAGCCTGGGCAACATAATGGGACCCCACCTTTACACAAAAATTTTCAAAAATAGCCAGGTGTAGTGGCATACAGCTGTAGTACCAGCTGCTTGGGAAGCAGAGGTGGGAGGATTACTTAAGCCTAGGCTTTGAGGCTGTAATGAGTGGTGATTGTGCTGCTGCACTGCAGCTTGGGCAACAGAGTAAGACACTGTCTCAAAAAAAAAAATTTTTTTTTTTTTTGAGACGGAGTTTCTTTTGTTACCCAGGCTGGAGTGCAATTGCGCGATCTCGGCTCACCGCAACCTCCGCTTCCTGGGTTCAAGCAATTCTCCTGCCTCAGCCTCCCGAGTAGCTGGAACTACAGGCACACACCACCGTGCCCAGCTAAATTTTTGTATTTTTAGTAGAGACGGGGTTTTACCTTGTTGACCAGGATGGTCTTGATCTCTTGACCTCGTGATCCACCCACCTCGGTCTCCCAACGTGCTGGGATTACAGGCGTGAGCCACCACGCCCGGCCTAAAAATTTTTTTAAAAAAGAAAAAATTGGGATATGCTTTGGAAATTGATAATAACACCTTACAGATGTAACTTATAGATTATGTAAACACATTCACAGATACTTTCTTGCTTGAGTCTCAAAATAAAAGAGTATTGTTTTATTTCTTCCATTTATCATTGAGGAAGTGGCCCCTGGAAGGTTAAATGACTTTCCTGAGATCTTCTGACTAGTAAGAAAGAAGCTCAAACTAAAACCAAGGTCTTCAGATTCCTGTCTGGCATATTACTGTATATTACTACAATTATTTAAATAGTAACCTTGCTGTATCTTATGAGTGGCCTATCCAATGGATTAAAATTCAGAAAATGCACTAACAGTGAAGAGCTTATCCCCAGATACGTTAAATAACAGCAGACTACTAAATAAAGACAGAGGTGATTAAAAGGCAGCAATGCTTTTGGTTGCTTTAGCAGAAATAGGAAAACCAGCAAGACAGCAGTTAGAGTGAAAATGTATGAAGGGGTTTGCAAGACTATGCACAGGGATAAGAAGTGAGTACGGCTCCTTTTCTGATTCTTCAGCTGTAGTTATCTTTTACAATTCAGTAGGACTGTTTTTCAGAACTCTGGACCTGTAGCCAAATTATGAATAACCAGCATGTTATCTTAATATTCTAGATACTGCCAACACTGAGCACATGTGTCTAGACGGAAAGAAAACCAGTGACATCTTGGAGATGAATGTTGTTTTGCCTGAATTTGGGAAAATCCATCAGGAGTATGCGTAAGTCTTTTGATGATGTGGTATATTTACCTAATAAATTTCCCTTGAAGCACCATTTTTGCTCATCCTACTGTTTTTGTTACATACTTATTTTCATTGTCATTGTTTTAGATATTTTTACATTTTATTATAATTTTTTCTTTAATTCTTTGGAGAATTTATATATTTTTATATGCCCACATATGTAGACTTTTAAATTTAAATTTTTGTATTAACTTTCTGTCTTAAATATGTTGTGGTCAGAGATTGTGGCCTGGTGATACCTATTTGTTTTTCTTAATTTTGAGGCTTTCTTCATGACCTTGTACATGATCTTTGTAGAATCTCTAATTATTGGATCTATGTTTAGTTTTTCTTGGTACTTCTATTCATTTGTGCCATATATATTTAGAGACTATCAGGAAAAACATGTTTAAAATTGCTCTGTTTTGCAGATTGAATGTTTTATCTGGTCACCCACCCTATTCCTAACCATACTTTGTCTGTCTGAAAATTTACTCTACTTGATACTAATATGCATCATCATTTTCTTTTGCTAGCACTTGTCAGATTTTACATTCTTTTTAATTTCTTTTACTTTCGACCTTTCTGTGACCTTCAATTTTTATTTTCCTTATTAGTCTTTTTAAAGCCAGTATATCAGTCTTTGAATTTCAGCTGTTGAGTTTAGTCCATTAACATTTATTGTAATTATCGCTGTATCTTGAACAATATGTTGGTATGTTTTCACTTAACTTTTTTATTCTACTTTTTGATCAGAATTTTTTTAACTTTACAAAAAATTGTGTTTATAACCTCCCACCTTTAATTCTAGATTAAGGTAGATAAAATTTCCACTTTTGTCCTGTGTGTGTGTCTCTGTTTTTAAGACAATAACAAAATTTACTTAGGTATTTGATCACTTTTATATATTTTCTTGCAACATCTTATAGCTGTGCATTTTCTCTTATTTAAATACTTTATCCAACACTTCAATGTGGCTCTTTATGTTGCAAAACTTCTAAACCCTCTGATTATTTTGATTATATCCTTGAATTTGAATGACAGCTTAGCTGGATATAATATTTGAGGTTTTAAATTATTTTCTTAAATGCTTTGGAAACTTTGTATTTTTTTACATCAAGTGTTGCTTTTGGAAAATTTGATGTCTGTCTAATTCTTCTTTATATGTGGTCTGTTCTTTAGCTCTCTAAACTGTTCAGCTTTTTTTTTTCTTTGATATTCTTAAATTTCACTGTATTGGACCTGACCTTTTCATTCCAAGGTTTTTTTTTAATTTTTACTTTTATTTTATTTTTGGGATGGAGTCTTGCTCTGTCGCCCAGGCTGGAGTGCAGAGGTGCAGTCTTGGCTCACTGAAACCTCTGCCTCCCGGGTTCAAGCAATTCTCCAGCCTCAGCCTCCAGAGTAGCTAAGACTACAGGTGAGAGTCACCATGCCTGGCTGATTTTTTGTATTTTTAGTAGAGATGGGATTTCACTGTGTTAGCCAGGATTACAGACATGAGCTGCCATGCCTGGCCTGTTTTTTATTTTTTTATTCTATTGAACACATTACATTTTTTAATTCTAAGAATTTAAAACAATTTTGATTTTCTTTTTTGTTCTCTAATTATTATCCTTTGCTTCATTCACTGGGAGATTTCCTCAATCTAAGAAATTAGATTTGCTAATTCTCAGAAATATCTCTTCTGCCATTTGTCTCATCTGTTGAGTTCTTTATTGAACTTAGCTTTGACATTAATATTTCTTCTTTTGTTTTTTGGGATTTTTTTTTTTTTTTTTTATTGGAGTCTCATTGTCACCCAGACTGGAGTACAGTGGCGTGATCTTGGCTCCCTGCAACCTCCACCTACCAGATGGTCCCAGGTTCAAGTGATTTACCTGTCTCAGCCACTCAAACAGCTGGGATTACAGGTGTGAGCCACCCACACCTGGCTATTTCTGGTGCTTTTTTGTGTCTTCTTATATTCATGTTTTATGCTGCTTATATCTTCCTTAGAATATCTGTTGTGCTAATTTAAAATTGCTGGATCAACTATTATAAAATATCTGCTTCTGTTAAGGTTTCTGATATGTGTTTTCTTTTTGAAATAATTGGGTTCCTCCAGTGTCTTGTTATTCCAGCCTCTGAGCTTATTTTCCCCTGGGCTGTCAGCTTCTGTCAGACAGTGTGGATTGAAGAAGGTCAAACCTCAGTCCCTGTTAGTGCCAGTGAGTGTAGGAGGTGGAAGCCCTATTAGGCAGTGTCAGCGACTCATCTCACAAAGCAGCCTGTCAGGTCAGCACTTCACCCCTTGCCCTCCAAAGAGGAGCAATAGGAAGAAAAGATGGACTCTGTGAGTCATTATTCTCCAGCATGGGGGTTTGGCCAGGGAAGGGTGAGGAAACAGCTGCCCAAAGTCAGTCAGCCTTCCTTGTTTTTCTACAGGCCCCACAAGCCCAACCCCAGTTTCAGTCTTGAGGACACACTGATAGAGGTCTGAGTTGCTGCAGGGGCAGGGGAGTGGGGGTGGATCAGGTGCACTATTGATGAGATTGATGATGGGAAGAGGCAGTAATCCGCTTCCTTCAGCTCTCTGTCCCTGCCCTGGCCACAGTGCCACTCCTCACAGCAGTCCTCCTCTCTGCATGACCTCCCCCTCAGGGTTTTCACAGCTTTCTCCATTTTCTCGGTGGTGTTGCCTCTAGTTCTGGGTTAGCTTGGGGAAAGGAGCCAGCCTGTCATGTGAACTGATCGTTACCATTGTGGGAAGTGCCTGTTTTACTCTCCTGTATTGCATATTCCAAACCCAGTTTCCTGTTAAAAGTAGTGCAGTTCTCTTAACACACTCAAGACCATCTTGCTTGTGTTAACCTTTTCCCATTCACAAATCTATTATAGGAAGCTTATTACAGACTCCTGAAGTTTTAGGAGGAAAATGGCATTGTACGTAACTGGTAGTAAGTTCTTGATATAAGAAATGATTTAGAAGAGGCATAGTATTTTTCTTAGACTTTTCACATTGCAGTACAACCTTATGTTTTTGTCATACCAAATTCTGGGGAATCACTAATCTCATTTTGTTTCCTTGACAATATGGTGTTCTAAGCTACATGAAACACTTCACTCTTTCGAAATTAAGTCAAATACTATTTAAAGGTCTGTTTTTAATATCCTGTACCTAGCACTCACACCTGAATAGCTTCACTGTTACATCAGTAGAAAGTGATGATAAGCAGATTATGTATAAGTAGGGAAGTATGCCATGAAATGCAACATTACAAACTCTTAGAATATTCTATAGCTGATTCAATTAATTAAATTTTGCCAGACTTTTATGTTGCTGGAATTTGGAAGAGCTGTCTTGTGTAGACCATCACCTTTGTGATTGAAAAAGCCATATGCAGATCCGTTTTGCTTAGTTTAAAAAAGCTTTCTTTAGATGGGGTCTCACTGTGTTGCCCAGTCTGGTCTCCAACTCTGTGTTCAGGGGATCCTCCCACCTCAGCCTCCAGAGTAGTTGAGATTACAGGATGTGCCACCATGACTGGCATATTTTTAAAATATTTTAACATCTGAAAATCATGATTTGATATTACATTATCAAATCAATATATTACATTAGAAATTATTTTTTTTGATGGGGCTTAAACTTAAAAATTAAGCAGCTGTGGTGGCACGTGCCTGTAGTCCCAGCTACAAAGGAGGCTGCGGCAGGAGGATCACTGCAGCCCAAGAGTTTGAGGCTGCATTGAGCCATGATCACACCACTCAGTCCAGGTTGGGTGACAGAGTGAGACCTTATCTCAAAATTAAATTAAAAAATTAAAAATGTTACACCTGTATGGGGCACTTAACCCGAATGGAGCTTCCAGGACTGGAAGTAGCTCTGGGTGTCAGTGAGTGAATGTGAAGGCCGAGGACATTCTTGTTACACGCCTGTAGACTTTATAAACACTGTACACTTGGGCTGCACTAAACTTAAAAACTTTTTTCTTTAGTAAACAGTTTACTATAACTTTTTTACTTTATGAACTTTAAATTTTTAATTTTTGACTCTTGCAATAGCACTTAGCTTAAAAGCACATTATACAGCTGTATATTTTTTTTCTTTATATCCTTATTCTATTAGTTAGAAAGTTTATTCTTTTAACTACTATAACGTTTTTGTTAAACACTAAACACACACGCATTAGCCTAGGCCTAGGCAGCATTCTCCTACCTCCATGCCGCGTCCCACTGGAAGGTCTTTGGCACATGGAGTCAGCATCTTCTGTGTTGACAGTGCTTTCTTCTGGGATACTTCTCAAAGACCTGCTTCACAGTTTACTTTTTTTTTAAGGAGAAGTACATTATAAAGTAATGATTAAAAGTACAGTACAACAAGTGTACTATATTATAGTGCAAATAACATATTCATTTATCATCAAGGATTATGTAGTATGTGTAATTATATGCGCTGTACTCCTACACAACTAGGCAACACTGTAGGTTTGTTTACACCAGCATCACCACAAGTATGTGAGTAATGCATTGTGCTGACATTATGCCAGCAGTGGTGTCACTAGGTACAGTGTATGTGCCATCCACTGTTGGCTGAGACATTGTTATGCAGTCATTATTTTAACACATTTTCTTTTTGTCGTTTTTTGTTTTTGAGATGGATTCTCACCAGGCTGGAGTGCAATGGTGTGGTCTTGGCTCACTGCAACCTCCGACTCCCGGGTTCAAGTGTTTGTCCCACCTCAGCCTCCCTGAGTAGCTGGGACTACAGGCACATGCCACCACGCCCGGCTAATTTTTGTATTTTTAGTAGAGACGGGGTTTCACTATGTTGGCCAGGATGATCTTGAACTCCTGAACTCATGATCTGCCCACCTCCGCCTCCCAAAGTGCTGGGATTATAGGCATGAGCCACTGTGCCCAGCCTTAACACATTTCTGTATCCATTCATCTGTCAGTGGGCACTTAGTTGTTTTCACCTTTGGGCTATTGTGAATAATGCTGCTTTACAATTGATATTTAAGCCCATGCTTTCAGTTCTGTGTATATACCTAGAAAAGGAATTGCTGGATCATATGGTAATTCTATGTTTAATTTTTTTTTTTTTAGAAACTGCCAATACTGTTTTCCACAGTGACTATATAATTTTACATTTCCACCAGCAACACAAGCGTTCCTATTTCTGTACTTTCTCACCAACACTTGCTGTTTTGTTTGTTTGTTTGTTAATAATAACCATCGTAATGGGTGAGTGAGCCAAGCCAAGAGAATCAGCCTGGCCACCAGATCTCTTCTCCCCAATGACAGGGACCTGGAGCAGTTTGTGTCAGCTTAAAGTTTCTGAAGAACTAAACACCTGATTTATGGCTACTTTTGGCCAATCCAAATGTGTTACACAGTTGCTCTTCCTCTTGCTAACAGGCAAAGAGGGAGGGAATAAAGTCTGCTGGGTCTGTCAGGTAGTAAGAAGGACTGGAATTAGTCTAGCCATAAGCATTTCTACCTTACTTGGTATCACCTGTGCGGTTGGTCAGTATCAGGGAATTAAGATGACCCAATACCAGAGGGCTTAGGGAAAAGTATTTTTGTTCTTTTTGTTTTGCTGATAACATGTGTCCAGTATTTTTTCAGCCTGAGAAAATGCTGCAGGCTAAACAATTGCCATCTTAGTAATTTAGAATGGTGCTCTCATATGTTCAGTGCAGCACTATCCATGATGGCAAAGACTGAATCAGCCGAGGTGCCCATCAGCTGTGGGTTGGATAAAGGAAATATGATATGTATAGACCATGGAATACTACACAGCCATAAAAAAAGAACAAAATCATGTTCTTTGCAGCAATGTGGATGCAGCTGAAGGTCATTATCCTAAGTGAATTATAGCAGGAACAGAAAACCAGATACTGCGTATTCTTGCTTATAAGTGGGTGAACATGAACATAAAGATGGCAGTAGACTCTGGGGACTCCTCAAGGAAAGAGAGGGATTCAGGAGCTGAAAAACAACTTGTTGGGTACTAAGCTTGCTACCTAAGTGATGGGGTCAGTTGTACCTCAAATTTCAGTGTCATGCAGTATACCCATATAACAAACCCCTGAATCTAAAATAAAAACTGAAATTTAAAAAGAAGAGATTTTTAAAATTAAAAAGTATGGGCCAAATTGTATGTGTATGTTTGTTTATATGCTAAGCAAATGAAACGCCTGACAAAATCAATTATGGTACTTAGACTTTTTTTTAATTCCTCTACAGAAAAAGAATAGAATCTAAAATTTGTAAGGCAGCCATGAACAAATTTTATTATAATGTTAAAGAACAGTTCACCAAATTGGTAAGTTCCCTGACATACATTTGTTGGTTTAAGGTTTTTGTTTTTTGTTTTTCACTAATGCTTAAGCAGCATATTGTTGTCTTAGAAAAGCTTGCATTCCAGGCCGGGCGCGGTGGCTCATGCCTGTAATCCCAGCACTTGGGAGGCCGAGGCGGGCGGATCACGAGGTCAAGAGATCGAGACCATCCTGGTCAACATGGTGAAACCCTGTCTCTACTAAAAATACAAAGAAATTAGCTGGGCATGGTGGCGCATGCCTATAATCCCAGCTACTCGGGAGGCTGAGGCAGGAGAATTGCCTGAACCCAGGAGGCGGAGGTTGCGATGAGCCGAGATCTCGCCATTGCACTGCAGCCTGGGTAACAAGAGCGAAAATCCGTCTCAAAGAAGAAAAAAGAAAAGTTTGCATTTGCTGACAGTATGGTTTTAAACTCATTAGAACTACCCATATTCCACATAACTGTTTTTAAACTAAATGTGATACATGTGAAACTAATTTACTTTTGGAAAATAATGCACATATGTATTTTTTGTTCTGTGTAGCTTAATGAAAGCCAGACGTTGAGAACTCTGAAAAGGAAGAACGCTAAGGTAAATTATTTATGTGATGAGAGTCATAGAGTCAAATACAATACTGATGTAGAGTAGTTACGTGAAGACTTGACTATGAGTTTACAGTCTTTGGAGTGTGAATAGATTTCATAACCTTGTTAGGCTTTTATTTGCTTGATCTTGTGGTTGATTTGGTTGGTATTATTAATGCAAGGTAAGGAATGGGGATCCTGATCACTTCTGATTCCTAAAGTTGTCAAAGTAATTGTTTTTATAATTAAAGACAGAAATTTAAGCTTTGTATTAATGTCCCAAAGTCAGCTTAAAAATGACTACCAAGTCCAAAATGACCACTTATATGGATATATATTAACATATATTTATTGCTTTTTTGAATGTCAAAAAGCACAGCCCTTTAGAATAAAGAATTGTCACAGGTAGAAGGACAGCATGGGAAGAATACTGGGTTAGGGGTCAGGAGACCTCATGTCTAGTCCTGGCTCTGCTGTGTCAGTGCTCTGCCTCCTATAGGCTATACACCCCTGGGTCTGCAGTGGGCGATAAGCACAAGAGCCTCCTTTGCTGACCTGTAAATGGTTGGACCAAATGACTTCCAAGCATCAGAGATGAATCCAGGAGTGGAAGTCTACCTCTACAATTAAAATAGAAATGGACTTGAAATACATACATTTTCCTTCCATTGATTACAAGCTTTGGGGTGTTTCTGTTTTTCTTTTCAGTTTTAAATTCTTACTGGTCATTGCTGCATTGCTCATTATGAAATGGGAACATTATGAATGTGTAACAATGGAGTATTAGGCAATCACTAAAAGTGACTAAATGGCTGAGATAAAATATATTGAAATGCTCCTTTTAAAATAGAGTGGATCACAGCACTCCCCTGCTTTGATAGTTTCCTAGTGCGCCTAGATAAAACCTTACTTTACAGGTCACAGGGTCCAGTAAAGACCTGACTCCTGCTTTCTCCAGTCATTCTGAAGATGCCCCTGCTTTTCTTTTCCAGAGTTTTCTCATCTTTTCCTTTATAGCAAATATCACAAGTTGTAATCACGTACTGTTTGTATGTAATAATGTCTGTCTTCCCCATTAGACCAAAGTCTATGATGGTAAGAATTGGGTCTGTCTTGTTTTCCACTGGACTTCATTACCTGGCAGTGTATGTGGCAATGCTCAAACAGTTACAAAATTAATTTTAACACAAATGATTGTGTTACTTAGATGATTTCAGATATCGAAAAGAAAAGGCAGCGTATGATTGAAGTCCAGGATGAACTGCTTCGGTAAGATACTGTCAAATCTTGTTTGAGCACTTACCTAACAGGATGTAATTACAGTGTGTCCTTTGGGGAGTGACAGTTGCTGCTGTGTTATATTAAAGCCCCAGGTTATCTTCGCGCTTGGATACTCAGTGAAGGTAGGGTATGCTGCCTACTTGCCTAACCCTTTAGCAAAGGAGAATGCCACACTGATCTATCTCCACAGATTTCTCAGCTCTGGCCTTAAGAGATGGAATGCGTAGATTCTAGAATTCAGCTGCCTGGGTTGAATTCTAGAATCTACTCATTGAATGCTTGGGTTGAACCCAAGCTCTGCCACTTACGGGCTGTGCAACCTTGACCAAGTTCCTTAACTTCCCAGTGCTTAGTTCCCTCTTTTGCATATAGTCATAATAATGGTCATACTTCATAGAGTGTTGTGGAAGTTTAATGAGTACATATATAGAAAGTGCTTCATAGGGACAGGCACACACAGCAAGTGCTGTTTAAGTGTTGACAATTGTTGATATTGTTGGAGGGTATGCCTTGGAGTGGAACGCATGTGAATCAAATCCTAAGTGTGGGCCAGGTGACTTTACCGGGCCCTGCAGGCCAGGGCTGCCCCCATTTTCTGATTAGGAAGACGGGAGCACACATCAGCTGTCAGACCACAAGTATGTTTTGAGGCCAGGGCTGTTTTGAGAGCTAGAGTAGTAAAGCAGTGCCAGATGTGCTCTTTTCCTGAGCTTTAAAATACTTGTGAAAGAAAGTAATACTGTCCGAAAGAACGTGTATAATTAAAAGTTGAAACTTTAAAAACTTAGTCAAAACTAAGTTTAAAAAAAGAGTGCCAGGCCAGGCATCGTGGCTCATGCCTATAATCCCAGCACTTTGGGAGGCTGAGGTAGGCAAATCACTTGAGGTTAGGAGTTTGAGACCAGCCTGGCCAACATAGCGAAACCCCGTCTCAACTAAAAATAGAAAAATTAGCCAGGCGTGGTGGCTTGCGCCTGTAATCCCAGCTACTCAGGAGGTTGAGGCACGAGAATTGCCTGAATGGGGGAGGCAGAGGTTGCAATGAGCCGAGATCATGCCTGGGCGACAGAGTGAAACCGTGTCTCAAAAACAAAAAGACTGCAACAGGAGTTTAATGGGGAGAAAACGGTTGTTAATCTGTTGGTTTCTAAATCAAGTCTCTGGACAGGTGCTGGCCTGTAATAAGGTTTTCATTGACCCAGGCCAAAATAAGAAAACTAAAGGTAATAAGGAAAGCTGACATTTACAGTCTTCCTATGTGGCAGGGCACTTTCCTAAATGCTTTCTTTGCTAACTCATCATAATCACAGTCCTATGAGATAAGCGGTTATAGCTACAGTCAGGGCCATGCCTGGTTACACTTGTCTTCAGTGTGAGACTACTGAGACTTGTCTGCTGAGACTGACTTTTGTTTCTTTTCTAGATAGAATTTTAGAAGTTGAGAAATGTACTGTGAAAAGGCATAATAAGAAAAACTATGGTATATCATAACTTGCCATATGAAAACCTAAGGCACAGGGAGGTAACTTGCCCATGGGCGCAGCTCTAGGAAGTGGGGGAACCAGGATTCACCGTTAGCTGACTGACTCTAAATCCAGTCCTCCTGGCCATGGCTGCCAGCTCAGTAGTGTTTTCCCCAGTGCTCCATTCGTTCAATGTAAAGAATCATTAAGGAAGACTTTTCTTTTATGAAATTAGAGAATAGTTTTGTTTTCTGTCTTTTTTGGCAAAATGCAAAATTGGCAGCCTTTGCCCCTCCTTTTTTTGTTGGTCCATAAAACCCAAGTTATCCCTTTTTATTTTATAGGTGAAGAAACTCACCCACTGAGAGATGAAGCAGTTTGCCCAAGGTCACACATTCTTCATGCAGGCACTGAGAGTCTTCCACTGGTTTTATTAGATGTTAGAAAGTGGACAAATTTGATAAGAGGAAGGAACACTGGGAAAGCTTTTTGTCCACGGTTTCTGTGTTAAACTGTAGTGTCTGGCTTCTCTGGCTCGAGCCTCTGAATATTAGCCAAGCATACACTTGATCCAGTAGTTCCCAAGACTTGAGTGGCTTGATGAATTTCGCATTTATAAGGCATACTCTTCTGTGGATGTCACTGCTAATTATTCATTGTGCATTGTATTTCAGAGATTATTTTTTTCCTGTGTTTTAAACTGAAACCCAGAATCTTAGTCATCTAGTTGGCCAACCCTGGTTCTTCATATTCCCTCAGCGTACCTGTATCCTCAGTTTCAAACACGATAGGCTGGTACATTTTATTATATGTCACTTATTTTTGTTTTAGGATGGAGCCACAGCTGAGAAAACTACAAACCAAATATGATGAACTTAAAGAGAGAAAGTCTTCCCTTAGGCACGCAGCATATTTCTTAACTAATTTAAAACAGCTCTATCAAGATTATTCAGATGTTCAAGCGAAAGAACCAAATGTAAAGGAAATGGTAACTCCAATTTTACTTTTTATCGTGCTTCGGAAGATGATTGTGGGAGGGTATTTGCATGCTCGAGTATCAGAAGCTTTGGGGAAAGACAAATGGAGATACAGAATTAGTCTACCTAAAATAGTATCACTATAAGCCAGTGAAACTTCATTATATCAGCACTTTTCTTAGCTACTTAAGGCTGGAGGAGTAATGTCTAGAATCGCTGATTTTTTGTGTAAGGTATTTTCACTCAGACAGCTGAATTTCATCAAGGGAAGTTTATATCCTATGTGTAAATCTCAACTGAAAAATCACATTCTGCTTTTTTACAATTTTCATTCCTGTAAGACCACTCAGCCATGTTTGAAAGACCAGCCAGTTCTATTTTGTCTAGCCTATGTTCGCAGCATCTTTTGTACGTGAAAAACAAGCCATTTTCCCGTATAACTGGTAGGTATGATTTTAGAAGCTAAGTAACAGGCTGGGCGTGGTGGTTCACACCTGTACTCCTAGGACTTCAGGAAGCTAAGGCAGGTAGATCCCTTGAGCCCAGGAGTTCAAGACCAGCCTTGGGTGATGGCGAAACCCTGTATGTACTAAAAATACAAAAACTAGCCAGGTGGTGGTGCATGCCTGTAGTCCCAGCTACTCTGGAGGCTGAGGTGGGAAGATCACTTGAGCCTGGAGGTCCAGGCTGCACTGAGCTGTGATCGCACCACTGCACTCCAGCCTGGGTGACAGAACAAGACCTTATCTCAAAAAATTAAGAAACATTAAAAAAGAACATAGTAGGAAAACAGATTTATCAATACATTTTATAGTTGCTTCTGGATTTTTACTGCAGATTTTGCTACTGTTATCCCATCCACCTCAGATTAATAGAAATGTTTAAGTTCTAGAAAAAAATTTGTATACCCTAATAGGATTTTATATAAAATATGTAGATATAATTAATGGTAATGTATACATTTATTTTATAACCAGATTTGTATTCTTCTAAATTCAGTGTTAAAGTTTTGACAATTATCTAAGTTAATTTTCCTGAGCCTAAAAATTACATATTAGAGATCTGGAAATAGAATGCTTTTAAAGGTATTTAATTACCTAACTAGTCCACAGTTTGATTTGGAGTTTGGTTACTCAATCTGGGGAAGTCACCTGTAGCATTGATTCAGCTTGAACATAATACTTTGGTTAAAAGCGAGGTTTAGTATCTCTGCCTTGTCTGGATCACACCACTGGATGACGTGGCCTTTTTGCCTTATTGATGGTAGATATTTGGGTATATGTCTTACCTCTAAACACTTAGTGACAAATATGAGTTACTGACCTTTATCTCTCCCTAGAGCAGGTGCCTGGGAGAGCTTGAACACATTAGCTTGTCAAATATTTGTATAAAATTCCAGTATCGTGTATGGGAGTCATGGTGTGACAGCTTTTCTGCTGTCATCTTGAAAACATGATATTAAACAGGAAACTCTCAAAGTATGATAAAATTCTCTAAGGAGAAATTAATCATGCACCCTTAGATACAATTTACAACTGGAAGTTTGACTTGAATTATTTTGAAATCATGAGTTAGATATTGTGTTCTATTTTATGTTGGGTTAATCATTAAGAACATTCGAATTGAGGCTGGGTGTGGTGGCTCACGCCTATAATCCCAGCACTTGGGGAGGCCGAGGCGGGTGGATCACAAGGTCAAGAGATCGAGACCATCCTGGTCAACAAGGTGAAACCTCGTCTCTACTAAAAATACAAAAATTAGCTGGGCATGGTGGTGCGCACCTGTAGTCCCAGCTACTCGGTAGGCTGAGGCAGGAGAATTGCTTGAACCCAGAAGGTGGAGGTTGCGGTGCCATTGCACTCCAGCCTGGGTAACAACAGTGAAAGTCCGCCTCAAAAAAAAAAACAAAAAACAAAAACATTTGGATTGGCAACCTTTGAGACATTTAATTGATTTTCCCAATAAATAATCTCTCTAGATGATAGATTTTTTTTTTTTTCCTTAAAAGCTTTTATGGGTCTGGTGTTTTCATTCCATTAGTTCTTTCAGTTAAAGCAAAACATATCTTACAGTTTTCTGTGAGCAGACCCCACACAGCACAAGCAGACTTGCCCAAATCAAAGTCTTGACATGGCCCAGGCATGATTTCCTGTCTTCAGTAATAGAGATAACACAGTTCTTTGAATCATCTGCGATGAGATCAGTTCAAGCTTTGCAGAGCAGCTCCTAACAACTTTGTGATCAATTATGTTCTAAGGAAATGGATGAAAACCAATTTTCTTAGTGGTCCTAGTTAAAAATGAAAGGAGGAGTAAATGGAAAGCTCTATCAGAATTTGCATTGGTCATAAGATTGAGCTATGTAGGGACAAGGTTGTAAGTTTTGATATTGCTAATTATATAAATTATTTTCTTTCAACAGTATGATTCATCCAGCCTTCCAGCTCTGTTATTTAAAGCAAGAACACTTTTGGGAGCCGAAAGCCATCTGCAAAATATCAACCATCAGTTAGAGAAGCTCCTTGACCAGGAATGAGAAGAGCAGTCTGCTAAAACGTGCCTATAGGAAGACTAGTCTCATGCTGTTACCTTCTGAAACTGTACTTTATTAAATAAATAGTTTTGCACAGCAGTTAACGCCCACTTACTAAAATCTAAAATTTGTTACTCAAATTAAATGGTTGTGAACAATGTTAAATGGCATCAATAGTTTCATAGGCCATAATCTTTTCTGGTTAATATCTTTAGTAATAAATTTTAAGATGTTGACACCTTGTCTCATCAGCCCCAGATATGAGTTGCAATAAACTTGTAAAATTAAGTTGATGTGAACACAGACTAATTTTGATTTATAAGGGGATTTTTACTGAATTCAAGTACCCCAAAACTAATTTTCAGTGAAATTGGTTTATAGAAGTAAAAAACAAAAATTGGAAAACAGTGATAAAACTTAGTTTATGTAAACAGGTTTAACAATATATTTATCAAATCTGACATATCAGGCAAATTATAGCCTGGTGACAAGTGTCCAGAGTGAATTAGTTACTCTTGTAATATTTCTATAATTAGTTCATCAGGAATTTCATCCACTTCACTATTGTAACTGAGAAGACTGTTCTCTGCCGCTTCAGCTAATTCAGCATCTTCAGTAGCTTCTAAAAAATACGCATCATCAATGCCATTATTCCAGTCTGTGTCCGCAGATGCACCTCTTGACAGCTTGCTAGGTGATGGCTTATGAGGATTCTGGGTTTCACTGCTCCTAGTTTCATCTGTTGTAAACTCTTCTTCCTTTATTTCAGTGGAGAAAGGTGAGCGAGTGGGATATGAAAATACTTACTCAGCATGTGATTTGACCATTTACTCTCTGTTGAAGTAAGGTATGAAGTGACTATGCTGGAGGAATGCTGTCTGATACCTCACCGTGGGAATGAGTGCACTGATTGAAACGTTGCTGCGCTTAAGCTTAGACAAACTTGAAACAGCAAATTTGAAATTCCATCAATTATTTTGCCATAGAATGTCTTCAGGATGGACATTTAGTTGATCTCCCACTAAATAATTTTAATCAGTTTAGTGGTACATGCTGTAATCGCAGCTACTTGGGAGGCTGAGACAAGAGGACTGCTTGAGGCCAGGAGTTTGAGACTAGCCTGGGCAACATGACACCCCCTCATTAAAATACTATAAAAATTCCTTTAGCTACATACTTAAATATTAGGAATTGAAAAGTTCTGATGTCTACAGTTTAATAAGAGTCATCAGAAATAAGAATGCATACGTATACAGTAGAGGGAGAAAGCGAATGTAATCAAATGCGACATATGGAGCCCCATGGAGGACAGACGGCAGAGTTCCCTGTTGTACATTTCTGTAGGTTCAGGTGACCAATGAAATAAGATAATCACTGCAACACAGAAAAGCAGATAAATAACACCAACTGGTAATTTAGTTTAAAGTATTTTTTAAATAAGTGAAGCAGGAAAGGCAAAATGTTAACTGAAAACTAAGTGACAGCTACATGGGTGTTCATTCTATTCTTTATCTTTCATTATTTTAAAAGGTTATGTCCAAGCAGTGGTAATACATTACACCAAAGTTACTTTCAACTTGGCATTTTGAGGTTTTAAGTGGATAAGCAGAAAAAATAGCTTAAAAATGTACTGCAATTGTGAATATGTAAATCACAATCCAGACCAACAAGGATGATGCAATCATCCTCCTCTTGGCAACAAAGTTTATTTTTTAGAATTTACTTTGTTCTTGGTTGTTTCAAAACATTTTAACCTGGTATTTTACCAGGGAATCTGGCTATCAGTTATTTTATGTCTAGCTCTTGCAGACCAAGAACGGGATTTCCACCATTTCAAACAGAGTTTTTTCAAGAGACATGTTTTAAGACAGCAGATACCAGATTGAGTTTTCTAGAATATAAACCCAATCAATCACTTCTGCTTGTAGCAGGTAATGTGAAGGAAAAAGCTGATAGATGTGACCAAAAAAACAACTAGAATTTAAAAGTACAAAAAGTATGTCAAAAAGAGTACTTAAGTTATTGCAAAAAAGTTACAGAAAAATGGACAGAGGATAGGTACAGGCACTTCATTAAATAAACAGTGAATCTGAAAAGAGTTCATTAAATGCAAATTAAAACAACTGAGGTAAAACAACTGCTTTTTGCCTATCAGATTAGTACTGATTTGAGGCAAACAAGCACTGTTGCAAAGTGAGTAATAGGCGCTTTCATCAATCTGTGGAAGTCTAATATGCTGTAATTCTTATAGAGAGCAATTTGGTAAGGGTACTACTGAAAATATTTGTGATAGTTTTTCTTCCACTTAACAAGTATGAGATAGTATGTGTGCTACCACTTCAAAAAAAACATGAGCATACATCAGTTCTGGAAGGTACATGTCGAAACACATATCCGATATCTCTGGTCAAATGAGTGAGGAAGATTCTTTCCTCTTGCTTTTTGAGTATTTGAGAATTTTATGTAGCTCACTGCAACCTCTGCCTCCTGGGTTCAAGGGATTCTCCTGCCTCAGCCTCCAAAGTAGCTGGGATAATAGGCACACTCCACCACACCTGGCTAATTTTTGTATTTTCAGTAGAGATAGGGTTTCACCATGTTGGCCGGGCTGTTCTCAAACTCATGACCTCAAGAGATCTACCCTCCTCGGCCTCCCAAAGTGCTGGGATTACAGGCATGAGCCCCCGCATCCAACTAATTTTATGTATTTTCAATTCATTCCACAATGCATGCTAATTATTTGGGTAAATAAAAAATCTTTAAGAGAAAAATGCTGGTTTGGCAATCTGGTAATATCTACCAAAATTAAAACTGAATATGTCCTTTGACACAATTCTACTTCTAGAAATTCATCCTATAGATACAGATGTTCAAAGAAACACAAAGATGGGTATTTTGTTTCTTTCAAAAGCAAAACATGGGAAACTTCTTAAATGTCTGGGACAGATTAAACTGTACATCTCAAGCAGCAGTGAAAAGATGCATATTATGAGATCTGTGCTGAGATGGGAAATTGACTACAATATATTTCTATAATACAGTCGTAAGTGAACACCAGGTACCAGATGTTTTTCAAAGCTATTTGGACACTACTCGTGGCTCATGTATACTACTGTACCAAGAACTTCCTGGTTAGGAGGAAGACACTAAAGTCTGCACTTACCTCTTTGAAAAGAAACAGGAGACATACTTCAGCAGGTAATGGGAAACCTGAATCAGAAAGATAGCAAAACTATTACATATTACACCTATATAATTTTTACTTTGTGGTAAAGATAAAAATTAGTAACTCACAGTCAGATTTGAAGTTTTCTGCTTTACACACAGGGTCATGACATTTTTGATACCAAACTTCGTTTTTCAGATCAACCAGAATCCTTTATGTTTAAAAAAAACAGAAAAACTAGTATTAATATCGAGACTGGGCAGAAAACAAAATCCAGCTGCATGCTGTTCCACGTAAATGCCTAAGACTTAAAAGATAGAGGAAAAAAGGAAAAGCATGGAAATAGATACATACCAATCAAAATGATGGTTGCCAAAAATCACCCAAAATGAACTGCAGGGCAAAAAGTAGATACTGACAAAAGCTCCCCCAGGAAGACAGAACAATTTTCAACCTATATTCACCAAATGATACAGCTGCAAAATACGTGAGCAAAAATGGACAAGACTATAATGATAAGCAAATCTACCATGAATCAAGGTTTATAAAAAAAATATTCTCAGTAATTTATAGACCAAATAACCACAAAAAAGGTCCAATAAGGATACAGAAAACATGAATGACAAGAAGTTTGATCTAATAGGTATATATGAAGGAGCTCTTTATAACATCAATTCCATGCTAACTATAAAGTGAATTTTATCAAGATTATTGGTTCATACAGAACACATTCTCTGAGCATAAAGCAAAATTTAGAAATAAAAAGCTAATAGAGGCCGGGCGGGGTGGCTCAAGCCTGTAATCCCAGCACTTTGGGAGGCCGAGGCGGGTGGATCGCGAGGTCAAGAGATCGAGACCATCCTGGTCAACATGGTGAAACCCTGAAAAAAAATGAGCTGGGCATGGTGGCGCGTGCCTGTAGTCCCAGCTACTCAGGAGGCTGAGGCAGGAGAATTGCCTGAACCCAGGAGGCGGAGGTTGCGGTGAGCCGAGACTGCACCATTGCACTCCAGCCTGGGTAACAGAGAGAAACTCTGTCTCAAAAAAAAAAAAAAAAGCTAATAGAAATACATTAATTTGGAAATTAAAAACATTTTGAAATAACCAATGGCTCAAGGAAAAATAGTGGTAATTAGAAAATGCTTAGACATGAATGGACTGGAAGTGTACATATTAAAATACATGAAATGCAGTTAAAGTGACCTTTAGAGGACAATCTTAAAAGCTTGTGTTATGGGCCAGGTATGGTGGCTCACGCCTGTAATCCCAGCACTTTGGAGGCCAAAGCAGGTGGATCACAAGGTCAAGAGATCGAGACCATCCTGGCCAACACTGTGAAACCCCATCTCTACTAAAAAATACAAAAATTAGCTGGGTGTGGTGGTGCGCGCCTGTAATCTCAGCTACTCAGGAGGCTAAGGCAGGAGAATCGCTTGAACTCGGGAGGCGGAGACTGCAGTGAGCCGAGGTCGGGCCGCGGCACTCCAGCCTGGTGACAGAGCAAGACTCCGTCAAAAAAAACAACAACAACAAAAAAGCTTGTGTTATGAAAGAATGGCTAAAGATACATGGATTAAGTAAAGTGGAAAATAAGCAACTGAATAAACCCTAATAAAAGGCAGGTGACCAGGTGTGGTGGCTCACACCTGTAATCCCAGAACTTTGGGAGGCCAAGGCGGGAGGATCACAAGGTCAGGCATTTGAGACCAGCCTGACCAACATAGTGAAACCCCATCTCTACTAAAAATACAAAAAACGAGCCAGTCATGGTGGCGGGCACCTGCGATCCCAGCTACGTGGGAAGCTGAAGCAGGAGAATTGCTTGAACCCAGGAGGCAGAGGTTGCAGTGAGCCAAGATCACGCCACTGCACTCCAGCCCATGCAGCAGTGTGGAACTCCATCTCAAAAAAATAAATACATACAATAAAAGGAAGTCATAAAGAGCAAAAAGTAAAAAGAATCAACAAGGCCTACATTTGAAGAAAATGAAATTAGAGTAAAATTGCCATTTTACCACAAGGCAAAGACACAAACGTTTCTAGAAATTAAATGCGGCATATACAAAAATATTGTGAACAATTTTTGCCAGTAACTTTAAATTTTGTAAAATAGATAAAGTACTAGATAAAAATAAACTAAGCAAACTTAAGCAACAGAAAACCTAAACAATCCTATAATCACTAAAATTCTTAAAAATTTGATTACTTTAAAATTTTTCCACATTTCACAGAAAAGGAAAGAAGATGGCTAACATTCCCTGAGGTGGGTGGTCAGTGAGGTGTGGGGTGGGGAGGTGGTAAGGGACATGTACCCAGGAGCAAAAAAAAAAGGCAGGTGACTTTAGTGTGTCCTTAAACATTCTAGCAACAAATTTCCCAACTGACGAGCTAATGCTGTGCCCCGGGCACTGGAGGATATTGGAACGTTTCTAAAACACACAGTGAAACGTGACACTTGTTGAGCAGTCAGAAAACGCCTTGCTTGCAGTTCACATGTTCAACTGACGCTGTACTTCATTTCTTTCATTTATGTTCCATCTTCGTAGAGCTGCGCTTTGGGGGTGTGTTTGTAATAAAAAGTGCCATTAACATCAATGGAGAACAAGATATTAGTTGGGAATGGTGGCGTCTAATCTTTTAAGAAGGCATACATAGGCCTGACGAGGTGGCTCACACCTGTAATCCCAGCATTTTGGGAGGCTGCGGCAGGAGGATAGCTTGAGGGCAAGAGTTCAAGACCAAACTGGGCAACACAGGGAGGCCCCATCTACAAAAAATTAAAAAATCAGCCAGAGATGGTGGCACACCTGCAGTCCAAACTGAGAGGCTGAAGCAGGAGGATCGCTCCAGCCCAGGAGATGGAGGATCGCCCCAGCCCAGGAGATGATGGAGGATCGCCCCAGCCCAGGAGATGATGGAGGATCGCCCCAGCCCAGGAGATGATGGAGGATCGCCCCAGCCCAGGAGATGATGGAGGATCGCCCCAGCCCAGGAGATGAGGGAGGATCGCCCCAGCCCAGGAGATGATGGAGGATCGCCCCAGCCCAGGAGATGATGGAGGATCGCCCCAGCCCAGGAGATGATGGAGGATCGCCCCAGCCCAGGAGATGATGGAGGATCGCCCCAGCCCAGGAGATGATGGAGGATCGCCCCAGCCCAGGAGATGATGGAGGATCGCCCCAGCCCAGGAGATGATGGAGGATCGCCCCAGCCCAGGAGATGATGGAGGATCGCCCCAGCCCAGGAGATGATGGAGGATCGCCCCAGCCCAGGAGATGATGGAGGATCGCCCCAGCCCAGGAGATGGAGGCTGCAGTGAGCCACTGCACTCTGCACTCAAGCCTGGGTTGTGCCACTGCACTCAAGCCTGGGTTGTGCCACTGTACTCAAGCCTGGGCGACAGGGTAAGATCCTGTCTCAAAACAATGAAAAAAAAAAAAAGTGTATACATCCCATTAATAAGTAACAGTATTTAAGAATGAGATAAAAAGGTTTTTTTTTTTTTAAGTTTATGGATACTATTATTCAAACTGCTACTAAATTGTTAGGATATAAATACTTATCAAGTTGTTTGAAAGTAACTAATTCATTAACAGAACTCGGGTACTTATTTTGGCCTCAGAGAAAATGTGAAAAACCGAAGACACCAGGGGAGCCATGAACCAAGAAAATCTGGTAACTTCTGGAGCAAATGCTAGGTCAGTCCTTACCTACAGAATGCTCTTTGTAGGATGTTTCTGACTTTAGAATTGCATTTGGTAAATAAGCCTGGAATCTATGGATTATGAGGCATGGTTTCCAGAAATGTCACCCAGCTATGCAACGTGAGTGTAAAATGAGATAATTCATAACCTTGGGGCTTCCTGCTGTGTGCAGGGATTGCTACTTCTGCCTCCGGTTTCTGCCTGAGTCAGAGAGGGCAGGAAGGGCTAGGGGAGCCAGGCCAGATGCCCAGGCCTCGCTCTGCCCCATTTGTGCCTTTTCAGTCCTTGAGTCCTTACGTTATTAGTTAAGCTTGATCCCGGGCAAGATTTCTGATTTGTGTGAATGTAATTCGATTACCCAATCCTTAACTTCATTAGTAATCAGTGAGATTCCCATGAAAACCACCATATTGTTTTATACCTGCCGGATGAGCAAAACCAATTTTTTAATCCTAACAATACTAAATGTTTGGAAAACTCTGCCCCTACCGCAAACGCGCTCTCTCTCTCTCTCTCTCTTTCCCTCCCCCACAAAGAGGCTCCCTTATCTCTCACTTTACATACCGGCCCTAGCCCTCATGCTGCCCAGCTTCCCGCTGCCCAGCTTCCCGCCCAGCAGTTCAAACTGACCAACAGTTGCCCACCACCTCGGCTTTTGGCTTCCCCACCCCCAGCCCTTCAGCCCCCTATAAATAACCCTGCCCCTCTGAGCGGCGCGGCCATTCTCCTCTTCCTCCCAGCTGGCCCGCCCGGAGGCTCTTTCCTCTCAATAAAGCCTGAACTTAAGGAATTTCCTCTAGCCTGCGGTCCGGTTTCTTTCCCAATGAGCTCAGTCTTCCTGCAGAGGGTAGGTCGGACAAATGGTGCCAGAAACCCGGGACGGGAGCTGGAGCCATTGGCCTGGCCACGGCCCCCCTCCCCTACCTACCCAACACTGGCCCTGCCACCTCCACGTTCCGATTAAGGTAAGCCAAGTTTTTCTTGCTTTGCCTTCCCCCGCTTCCCGTCTCCTCTTCCTACGGCACGGTGCAGTTGCTCCCTCTCCAGCGTTCCGCACGGACTCCTTGCCTAGTCTCGGCCGAGCCAAGGTAGTCTTCCATTCCGGCTCCAGGAGCCTTCCGAGGGACAGCCGCCAGACGGGGGACGCCCCTCTGACCGCTTCCCTTTCCGTACTTAATTGTACTCCGGGGAATTTGCAACGAACGGGGACGCCTTTTCGTTGCATCTGCCCATCCGCGCCGGAGAGTCTGTAGCTGCGCCTGCCATGGGAAATTCGGAGTCCAAAATACCTCTGAGCACCCCCCTCGGGTGCTTGCTGCGAAATTTTACCAAATTGGGATATTCCCAAACCCTCAGAAAGAAAAAGCTTATTTTCCTGTCCCACGTGGCTTGGCCCCAATACAAACTCAGTAACCAGTCACATTGGCCCCCGACTGGCACTTTTGATTTCAACACCCTCCGAGATCTCGACGATTTTTGTCGCCGTGCGGGCAAGGACAATGAAATTCCTTACGTCCAGGCTTTTTGGGACCTCCGTACCCACCCCAACCTATGTTCTTCCTGCTCCACCTACCAAATCCTCTTATCTCGAACCCCCCGTAAATCTTCCTCCACTACCTCTCCCCCTCCCTACTCCTCACCGGAGGATCTGCCTGAACATCTGTCCTCTCCTGCCAATCTCAGCAACCACTCGCCATCAACGGCACGCCCTTCCCCCACTCCCTCTGCACCTCCTACCTCAGAGGCCATGCCTCGCTCTCCCTCTACTCCCTCCAAGCCCCCTCCCTCAGAGGCCGCACTTCCTCTTGCCTCTCCGGTGGCGGCCCACACCCGCTCCCACCAGCCAGCTATCCTGGCCCCACTCCGAGAAGTAGCAGGCGCAGAAGGTTTAATCAGGGTCCATGTTCCTTTCTCACTCCAAGACCTGTCCCAAATTGAGAAACGTTTAGGATCCTTCTCAGCCAACCCGTCCACCTATATTAAAGAATTCCAATACCTCACTCAAACATAAGAAGCCCTAGTCCGGTACACTCGACTAGATCCAGCCTCCCAAAATGGGGCCACTGTATTAGCCTCCCATTTTATCTCCCAATCAGCACCCGACATAAGAAAGAAACTAAAGAAAGCAGAAGAGGGGCCAGAGACTCCCATCCAAGACCTGGTAAAAATGGCCTTTAAAGTATTCAATGCCAGGGAAGATGCGGCTGAGGCTGCCCACCAAACTCGCATGAAGCAGAAGGCTGCCCTCCAGACCCAAGCCCTAGTGGCGGCTCTAAGGCCGGCAGGGAACCAGAAGCCCAAGGCCGAAACCCATGCCCCTCCAGGGGCATGTTTCAAATGTGGAAAGGAAGGACACTGGTCCCGAGCCTGTCCACAACCATGGCCACCAACTAAGCCTTGCCCTATCTGTCGGCTCCCGGGACACTGGAAGTCAGACTGCCCCAGCTTCCCCAGGGTGCCGGTTCCTCAAAACAGACACACTGGCGTTACGCAGCCGGCAGTCACCCTCAGTAGGGAGGAGCCTGCTTGCCAGGAGCCGACCTCCGAGGGAGCTCCGTTCCCCAGTCTACTAGGGCTGCTAGATGACTAGCGGGGCCCTGGCTTTCCGACTCCGGTTACCCTCGCCGAGCCTAGGGTCACAAGACATGGGGGCTACCTACTCCGCACTTCCTTCTTATTCTGGCCATCTCACCCCTTCCCAGGTCTTAGTCATGGGAATCGATGGGACCCCGAGTATCCCCTACCAAACCCCACCACTCATGTGCTCATATAACTCCACTCCATTCACCCACTCCTTTTTAGTAATCCCCACCTGCCCAGTTCCCCTTCTGGGGCGAGACATCCTTTCAAAGCTGAAGGCCGTCATAACCTTCCCCACCGCCAGCCCACATAGCCTTTTTCTCCTAGCCCTCAATACTCTGCCTCGGAACTCCAGGCCCTCCAGTCTACCCCCGGGGTACGGTTCAAGGATGACTGGGCCTTCAAGCATAACCTCCTCATCCTCCCTGAAAAGCAAAGGTACCAGATAATCCAAGACATCCACAATTTACTCTACATTGGGCCTAAAGCCTTATACCAGTTCCTCCACCCACTTTTTCACCCCCACCGCCTCCTCAGTACCATATAGGAAGATCAGTCCTCATGTACTGTCTGCATGAAAACTAATTCCCAGGGTTCCTGTCATCCCCGGCGCCAGCTTCATCAGCTACGCGGGTTCCTACCTGGCCAAGACTGGCAAATTGATTTCACCCATATGCCAAAGCACAAACAGTACCGGTATCTGCTAACCATTGTTGACACTTTTTCAGGCTGGATTGAAGCTTACCCCACAGCCTCTGAGTCTGCCGGGACAGTAGCCACTCATCTCATTCAAGACATCATCCCACGCTTTGGACTCCCGGCTACCATACAGTCAGACAACGGCCTAGCCTTTATCTCCAAAGTCACTAATGCCGTTTCTACCTCTCTAGGAATTCAGTAGAAGCTACATGCCGCCTACCATCCCCAGTCCTCTGGTAAGGTAGAACGGGCCAATGGCCTAATAAAGGAGCATCTGACTAAGCTCATGCTTGAGCTCCGCCAATCCTGGGTAACCTTAATTCCTATCACCCTCACCAGGGTAAGAGCAGGACCCCGGGGCCCATCACAGCTTAGCCCATTTGAGCTGCTGTATGGTTGCCCCTTCCTACTTTCAACTCCCCCACCGCCAGAGACTACTCCTCTAGACAGCTACCTCCCCTACTTTACTCTCCTTCGCAGCCTTCTCCGAGAACACGCCAACGCTTCTCTTCCCCAACCCACCCAGCCATCTGAAAATACACAGAAAGTCCTCCCGGTAACCCTAGTCCCTCGACTCACTATATATTCCCCAGCCGAATTCCAGATGCTGCAAACTCCCCATCGCCGCACCCGATGAGCTGCCTTCCTACCCATTGCCGTTGGTGTCTCCCTTGCTGGTTCAGCACTTGCAGCAGGATTAGGAGGAGGGGCACTAGTCCACTCTCACCTGGCCATAGCCCGACTGACCTCACAACTCCAAGTGGCTATTAATGACTCTACTGAGTCTTTAGCATCACTCCAATGACAGATCACCTCAGTTGCCCAAGTTGCCTTGCAGAACCGAAGAGCCCTGGACCTGCTCACTGCTGAACGAGGAGGGACCTGTATCTTCCTACAGGAAGAGTGCTGTTACTACATCAATGAATCCGGCCTAGTAGAAACCCGAATCGAGAGCCTCCAGAAACTCAAAACTAACCTCTAGAGTCAGAAGTTCTCGGCTGAAGCCACGGCGTGGTGGTCTTCCTCTATGTATACCCTCTTGTCCCCATTGCTTGGGCCCCTAGTAGCTGTTTGCCTAATCTTACTTATTGCTCCTTGCTTTCTACAGTTCCTACAGCGGCTCTTTCAAGAACTGACTGGAGTCACCATCCACCAGATGCTGCTCCAACCCTACCCTGAACGAGTGCAAGAAATAGACCTCTCCCCGACCATCCAGGCTCCTTAGGAAAAGAAACCTCTTCAGAACCCCCCCGTCGACCCTTGTCAGCAGGAAGTAGCCAGAGAGACAACCGACGCCCCTGACCCCCTCTTTTTCTTTTCTTTAAGGAGTCGGGAATGTTTGGAAAACTCTGCCCCTACCGCAAACGCTCTCTCTCTCTCTCTCTCTTTCCCTCCCCCACAAAGAGGCTCCCTTATCTCTCACTTTACATACCGGCCCTAGCCCTCATGCTGCCCAGCTTCCCGCTGCCCAGCTTCCCGCCCAGCAGTTCAAACTGACCAACAGTTGCCCACCACCTTGGCTTTTGGCTTCCCCACCCCCAGCCCTTCAGCCCCCTATAAATAACCCTGCCCCTCTGAGCGGCGCGGCCATTCTCCTCTTCCTCCCAGCTGGCCCGCCCGGAGGCTCTTTCCTCTCAATAAAGCCTGAACTTAAGGAATTTCCTCTAGCCTGCGGTCCGGTTTCTTTCCCAATGAGCCCAGTCTTCCCGCAGAGGGTAGGTCGGACACTAAAGTGTTGGTGAGAATATGGAGCAGTAGAAAATCTCAAAACACTGCTGGCAGCACTATAAACTGACACATCCATTTGGAATAACAATTTATGATCTAATAAAGTTAAATATGTGCATATTGCATGCACAGCAAGTCCACTTAGAGAAACTCTTGCACGTGTGTACGAGGTCATATGTACAAGAAGGTTCCCAGCTTCAAAACCGCAAGCCAAATGTCCACTGTGGGAAAACAGATAAACTGACACGTTTATGTTTATATACATGGCATGCTGTACAATAATGACACAAAGAAGCAAAAGCTACCTGCTGCAACATGGGTGAACATCACAGATATGCTACCACAAGGCAAGTGAAAAGACCTTTTTTTAAAAAACAAGCAAAGGAAAACAGTATATTGCTTAGAGATATGAACGTGTATGGGAAAAATCATAAAAGCAAGAAAAAGATGAACACAAAATCTGGAATCATGGCTCCAATCTCTGAGGGTCAGGGAGAGACGGAATTTGAGGCGGGGCCCACAGGTGCTTCTGAGGATTGATCAGGTTCTGGTTCTGAAGATGGATGGCAGATACGGCAGATATTTTAATCTTGAAAATGCGAACAAAAGTGTGTTCAGCCAGGTGTGGCTCACACCTGTAATCCCAGCACTTTGGGAGGCTGCAGCAAGTGGATCACTGGAGGTCAGGAGTTCCAGACCCGCCTGGCCAACATGGTGAAACCCCATCCCTACTAAAAATACAAGGATTAGCCAGAGTAGGAGCACGCATTTGTAATCCCAGTACTTTGGGAGGCCGAGGCGGGTGGATCACGAGGTCAAGAGATCGAGACCATCCTGGTCAATATGGTGAAACCCCGACTCTACTAAAAATACAAAAAAATTAGCTGGGCATGGTGGCGCGTGCCTGTAATCCCAGCTACTCAGGAGGCTGAGGCAGAAGAATTGCCTGAACCCAGGAGGCAGAGGTTGCGGTGAGCCGAGATCGTGCCATTGCACTCCAGCCTGGGTAACAACAGCGAAACTCCGTCTCAAAAAAAAAAAAAAAAAATAGAAGATACTCAAACTGATAACCGCAGTTACCCCCAGGCTGCGGCACTATGGGTGATCTCTTCATGTCTTCTGTCATAGCTTTGTGTACTGAGCATATACTTTTCACAAGCATTTTTAAAAACTGAATTTATCTAAGTATATCGAGTATGCACTGGACCGTGCTACCCAAGGTGTTTCAGCTTCCCAATAGTCTCCCACTTCGCGCACATAGGCCGAGTGTGCTTGATGATACGGGAGTTGCTTTGGCATGAAACAGAAAACAGCTCCTACCTAAGACCTCACTAAAGAAAAAAAAAAGAAGAAAACAGCAGACTTTCTCACATCATAACTGACAACTACTGGGTGGCTGTTTCTATTCTCACCACATCCTTTTATTATTTAAAATTCTACTTCTGGTTTTACTTCATCCTTTACTTTCCCCCTCTTGTTATGGGCATTTTAAAGAAAATCTCTAAAACAGGGCCTGGCATATACAGCAGGCATTCAGTAAATACTATACCCTCAATGCCATGCTGTGTCTTGAACAACTGAACACAGTCCTAGCTCCAGCTCTTGCTACTAACTGAGGAGATCCCTTCTTGCCCAAACCTGCCCACTTTCAACATAGAATCCATTAGGTGGCAAGGGCCAGTGTGAACAGGAAGGAGAGGCATGCTTCCCACCCCCACTGCTCCCCCCACGGCCTTCTCCCAGTCCTATCAACCCCACCCATCCTCTCCAGATACACTAAGGGGTTATCTCAGCAAATAAAGTACACAGGGTTATCTCAGCAAATAAAGTACACATAGAGCTGACGTGCCAGAAGCAATGCAATAATCACAGCATTTAAATCAAGTATTATAAAATGCTAGCCATATCCAACAGATAAAAATTCAATACGACAGCTGGGCGCGGCAGCTCATGTCTGCAATCCCAGCACGTTAGGAGACTGAGGCAGGCGGATTATGAGGTCAGGAGTTCGAGACCAGCCTGCCCCACATAATGAAGCCCCATCTCTACTAAAAATACAAAAACTAGCCGGGCGTGGTGGCACGTGCCTGTAATCCCAGCTACTCGGGAGGCTGAGGCAGGAGAACTGCCTGAACTTCAGAGACCGTGGTTGCAGTGAGCTACGATCACGCCAGTGCACTCCAGCCTGGGCAACAGAGCAGGACTTTGACTCAAAAAAAAAAAGGAAATTTACTACAACTAAATTTATTTTTAAAACAAAATAATTTTCATATTCTCAAGTTTATTTAAAAGTTAATAGGTCAGGTGCAGTGGCTCAGGCCTGTAATCCCAGCACTTGGGGAGGCTGAAGCGAGCTGATCAGGTCAGGAGTTTGAGACCATCCTGTCTAACACCGTGAAATCCAGTCTCTACTAAAAATACAAAAAACTAGCTAGGCATGGTGGTGCGCACCTGTAGTCCCAGCTACCCGGGAAGCTGAGGCAGGAGAATGACTTGAACCTGGAGGCGGAGGTTTCAGTGAGACGAGATCGCACCACTGCCCTCCAGCCTGGGTGACAGAGTGAGACTTCATCTCAAGAAAAAAAAAGTTACAAACATTTAAAATATACTATTGGGTAAATAAAAACAAATCATTAATGATATTACTTACATGATATTATTACTCTTATGGGGTCTTCCGATGTTTTCACACCAACGATATTTACAAATATCATAAACCAATAATTCTTCTGGGAAAAAGTAGTTCCAACGCCGAATTCCTAAAACGCAAATAATGTTTCTAAAGGTTCCATCACTCTATCATGTAACAGTTAATAAAGAATGAGATTAACTTTACCTCCTTCAATGCCATCTTTATTCACCAAAGAAAGAACAAAACGATCAACTTCAGGGTAGGGTGAACACTGGAAACCTTCCATGGTTTCTACGGCAACAGAGAGAATGTTTTTTTAAATTACAACAGCTGAAATTTGAAAGTTAAATTTTGATTAAATGTTGTTGAGTACAATTACAGGTTTTGCAAGCTCTCAGCTTTCCCCCATTTTTTGCAATTTCAGTCAATTCATGTTTGTTACCCTACAAGGATGCAGGTAAAATTCAAACCTTTCAATAGGTCAAATGTTAACTAATTTTTTTTTTTTTTTTTAGATGGAGTTTCACTCTTGTTGCCCAGGCTGGAGAGCAGGGACGTGATCTCAGCTCACTGCAACTTCCGCCTCCTGGGTTCAAGTAATTCTCCTGCCTCAGTCTCCTGAGTAGGTGGAACCACAGGTGTGTGCCACCACACCCAGCTAATTTTTGCATTTTTAGTAGAGATGGGGTTTCTGCATGTTGGCCAGGGTGGCCTCGATCTCTTGACCTCATGATCCTGCCTCAGCCTCCCAAAGTGTTGGGATTACAGGCGTGAGGCACCGTGCCCAGCCAATGTTAACTAATTTCATAAAAAGCATTTGAAATAATTTCAACTGCTGTCTTCATTCTGGCAAAGAGAACGACAGCCCCTCACGTCCACAGCAGGCCTAGCTCCATCAGCCAGGCGTTGGTGCACCCTGTGCTAGCCCAGCACACCTACCTCGGCCTGGGCCTTCTTCTGCGAACAAAGGCAATCTCCTAGAACTTCAACAACAGATAAGACCCTGTGGTCATGAGGACTCGGCAAAAGATAACCACTCTGTAATCATGTCCGAACACAGACAAAACAGGAACATGTTCCAAACCACAGAAATGACCAAACACCCACACTACCGGTTAATATGAGTGACTGCTGCATTTGTTTTCTTTTTAAACCAATTACAGTGTTAATTTCTAGTCTGATTTCCTTTCAGTTACGCTTTACTAAGAGAACCAATCCTAGAATTGTCCCTGACAACACCCAACTCAGAACAAACCCCAGGCTTCCTGGTATACGCCCCCAAACCACCCATTCCAAGCCCAAATCCAACCCCAGCAGTCCTTTCCAAGCTCCTCTTCCCGAGATGCCCCACTGTACTGAGGTTCCCCGTGCTGTGTGCCTGCCATTGCTGCCCTGGCAATACGCTCAGCTGACTAGCTACAGGTGTGTGCCCTGCGGTCTTTAGCTGGAAAGTACTAACAATCCAATTATATTTCCGATCTAAAAACCTACTGTAATAATTTAGAATGACCTATTTTAAGTATCATTTAACTTTTAGGGACAAAAATCTAGTTTGCTTTAAATGAAGTCTATGTTTCACTTACTAAAATAATATATATAAATGGATAAATATTGGAAAATACATTAATGTGGAAATGTGAGGAAGAGACTAAATCAAGATATGATTTAGAGTCTAGAAAGATATAAAAGATACGATAAAGATACAAAACCTAAGAAAATATTATCCATATTTTAAAGTTAGCTTTTAATCACACCATCCACATAATTTCTGAGACTGTTTTTTTCTTTTAACATTACAAATGGGTGTTTTCCACATTGAAAAGACTTTATCAATTTAAACTGAACAGCTAGAGGATTTCGTATATAGAACCTATCCAGTTTTGTTGTACATTTAGAGTGCTTCAGTTTTTCACTATTTTAAATAGCAATATACTAAAATATGTGTATAAAAATGTTTACTGGAGGCTTTATGTAAGAAATCTTGAGAAGAAACTATACGTTCTTCAGTAGAAAAACGGGTAAGTTATGATAGAGCTGGACCGTGAAAAACCACGCAGCCATTAAAAGACTGAGACGACCTCTCTACATTGGAAATACAGGACAAGCTCTTCCAGGATAAACAGGAAACGACCGCAGTGGTTATCTGCCTTTGACTGTGGACAGAAGGGTGTAAAAATACTTTTAGTTTTTACTTTCTTATATGTTTTTTTAATACAAATAGCCTACATTATTTTTGTATTTTTTTGAAAAACACCGTAAAATGAAAATTAGTGAATAATACTTTAATAAACATCTTTTTCATACTCTTCTCATTTGACATAAAAAGCTAGAAGTAGATTGATTGATGACTGACTGGTTGAGACAGGGTCTGATTCTGCTGCCCAGGCTGGGGTGCAATGGTACCATCGAGACTCACTGTAGCTTCGACCTCCTGGGCTCAAGAGATCCTCCTGCCTCAGCCTCCTAAGTGGTTGCGACTACAGGCATGCACCACAACTGCTGGCTAATTTTTGTATTTTCTGTAGAGATACAGTCTTCCTAATTTGATCAGGATTGTCTCTAACTCTTAGGGTCAAGCGATCCTCCTGCCTCGGCCTCCCAAGGTGCTGGAATTACAGTTGTGAGCCATGTGCCTGGCCAGCCATAGTTTGTGAAAGATCAGTGGTTATGAATTAAGATTTAAAGTGTTAAAGGCAAAACAGATTCTGTATCTTACATTTTGATTGGAAATTATTTTTTAAAAACTACCTGCAGTAGCTGGGTGCCAGTGGCTTGCGCCTGTAATCCCAGCATTCTGGGAGGCTGAGGCAGACACAGCACTCGAGCCCAAGGGTTGGAGACCAGTCTGGGCAACATGTTGAAATCTCATCTCAACTAAAAATACAAAAATTAGCTGGGTGTGGTGGTGCATGCCTGTAGTCGAGGCTACTTTGGAGGCTGAGGCAGGAGGATGACTTGAGTCTGGGAGGAGGCTGCAGTAAGCAAGATCGCACCACTGTACTCCAGCCTGGGTGACAAAGAGAGACCCTGTCTCAAAAAGAAAAACAAACATCAAAAAATTTACCTGAAGTGCTGATACTGTTAAAATATCCAACTCCTTTTTGTTTGTTCTGAGATGGGTCACATGTAAGAATTCTTAAAGTATCTGAGAACCTGAAGAAGAAACAGGTAAAAGAAACAAAGTACCATTACACTAGAACTAGCGAGGCCTGGCTACAGAAAGAACACTGAATCCCAAATAGTTCACACTGAAATACCGTATTCCACTGAATCCCAAATAGTTCACACTGAAATACCGTGTTCCACTGAATCCCAAATAGTTCACACTGAAATACCGTGTTCCACTGAATCCCAAATAGTTCACACTGAAATACCGTATTCCACTGAATCCCAAATAGTTCACACTGAAATACCGTATTCCACTGAATCCCAAATAGTTCACACTGAAATACTTCATTCCACTGAATTCCAAATAATTCACACTGAAGTACTGTATTCCACTGAATCCCAAATAGTTTACACTGAAATACTTCATTCCACTGAATCCCAAATAGTTCACACTGAAATACTGTATTCCACTGAATTCCAAATAGTTCACACTGAAATACTTCGTTCCACTGAATTCCAAATAGTTCACACTGAAATACCGTATTCCACTGAATCCCAAAGAGTTCACACTGAAATACCGTGTTCCAATGAATTCCAAATAGTTCACACTGAAATACCGTATTCCACTGAATTCCAAATAGTTCACACTGAAATACTTCGTTCCACTGAATTCCAAATAGTTCACACTGAAATACCATATTCCACTGAATCCCAAATAGTTCACACTGAAATACTTCATTCCGCTGAATTCCAAATAGTTCACACTGAAATACTTCATTCTGCTGAATTCCAAATAGTTCACACTGAAATACTTTGTTTGGCAGATAATGTTCTAGGACATATATGCCACATTTGCCCACAAAACCACAAACACTACACATATAAAAACAATATGATTTGTTTATTAAAGAAAGCATTTTTTTTAAAGAGTAGGTTGCTGATTATTTACATTATCCTTAACTACAGAATGGATCAGGGGACTCTAGCATTGCTGAAGCCGTGTGTCCACGGTTTCACATTTGTGGATTCAACTAACCACAGATCAAAAGCATGGTTTTTTGAGACAG
This sequence comes from Callithrix jacchus, assembly GCF_049354715.1. Taxonomy (NCBI): domain Eukaryota; kingdom Metazoa; phylum Chordata; class Mammalia; order Primates; family Cebidae; genus Callithrix; species Callithrix jacchus. The sequence continues at coordinate 6,713,873 of NC_133504.1, forward strand.
AGTTTCGCTCTTGTTACCCAGGCTGGAATGCGATGGCACATTTTGGGTCACTGTAACCTCCGCCTCCTGGGTTCAAGCAGTTCTCCTGCCTCAGCCTCCCGAGTAGCTAGAAATGCACGCACCTGCCACCACACCTGGCTAATTTTGTATTTAGTAGAGATGGGGTTTCTCCATGTTGGTCAGGCTGGTCTCAAACTCATGACCACAGGTGATCCGCCTGCCTCAGCCTCCCAAAGTGCTGAGATTACAGGCATGAGCCCCTGTGCCCGTCCAAAAGCATATTTAAAAAAATAAAATGAAATAAAATAGGACAGGTGCATTGGCTCACACCTATAATCCTAGCACTTTAGGAGGCTGAGACGGGCAGATCACTTGAGGTCAGGAGTTTGAGACCAGCCTGGCCAACATGGTGAAACCCTATCTCTACTAAAAACATAAAAATTAGCCAGGCATGGTGGTGGGCACCTATAATCCCAGCTACACAGGAAGCTGAGGCAGGAGAACTGCTTGAACCCGGGAGGTGGAGGTTGGAGTGAGCCGAGGTCGCACCACTACACTCCAGCCTGGGTGGACAGAGCAAGACTCCATCTCAAAAAAATAAGTAAATAAATAAAAATAATACAACAATGAAAATAATACAAATTCAAAACAATATGGTAAGACCTATTTATATAGCATGTGCACTGTTTTAGGTATAGGTAATACGGAAGGATTTGAAGCACTGTATATGGAGGATGTGTGGGTTATGTGAAAATAACAGTACACTCTTTCATATCCATGGATTTTTGTATCCACAGGGGTCTTGGAATAAAACACCCACAGACACCAGGGGACGACTACATAACTCTATTCACCAAACATAAAGAGCCTTTGAAGTTTTTGTTACAATTTTAGAGGTGTGACTTACAGGAAGAAATGAAGAGGAGGGGTGAGAGCAAAGCGAAAAACAGATGAAAATGAGCAAAAAGAAAAGGTACATTCATAACCATAAAGGACTTGGCTTTTATCTCAGGAAGTAAAATACCCGGCATTTACCTGGAATACACGAAAGACAAGACAGCTGTATTCAGCAGAGAACCGTCCACCTCTGTAAGGTGCTAGGCAAACTGCTAAGGAAGCAGGACTGGTAACTGGGGGTGACCTGCACTTCGGGCTGCATTGCTTTTCCCATACCAGCCAGAACTGACAGTGTTGCTTTCTGCACTTTTCCATACGTGGCAGAAACTGACCTTACTCTGGTGCCGACAGAGGGTGGCAGGAATTATACAATTTTCACACTCCTACTGTGGCACTTCCAGAATCTCAGATACTGCCCCTGTTACCGACATTACTGAGTAGATGCCACGCACGGAGCACTGCTGTCAATGTTTTCTGCACACAGTTTTAACTTTTCAGATCCTCTGGACAACTCCGTAAGATAGGTGTATCATTTCCATTTAAAAGTAGGAAACTCAGACCTTACTTCTGAGACACGTTATCAAAAGAGCTCAAAGAGCACAAATATACATATATATATAATATATGAAGAAAAGCACTCCATCTACCCTCCTGGGTCACGGCTGTTAACTGTAGAACCTGATACAACTACCCTACAGCAATGTATGTTAAACAATTAGTAAAATTAACTTCTAGAGAATTTTTCCTTAAAATTATATTTAGGTGGCCAGGCATGGTAGCTCACGCCTGTAATCCCAGCGCTTTGGGAGGCGAAAGCAGGTGGATCACTTGAGGTCAGGAGTTTAAGACCAGCCTGGCCAACATGCTGAAACCCCATCTCTACTAAAAATATAAAAATGATTTGGGTGTGGGGGCATGCACCTGTAGTCCCAGCTACTCGGGAGGCTGAGGCAGGAGAATGGCTTGAACCTGGGAGGCAGAGGTTGCAGTGAGCCAAGTTCGTGCCTTGTCACCGGGTGGCAGAGCAAGACTGTCTCAAGAAAAAAAATTATATTTAAGAAATGCAAAAGGAAAAGATTTATGGCAAGTTGACGTTAATTCAGTCTGAACCTTAACCACATTTTGGGCTGAAAATTGCCAGCCTAGAAAAATGGGGAATGAAGGCAAATACAGTAAGTCCTCACTTAATGCCATGGACAGATTCTTGGAAACTGCAACTTAAAGAGACATGACACAGAGCATGTCTCTGAATAATGTTTTCTGTTATAATGGCAGTCCCCAACCTTTCTGGCACCAGGGAACGGTTTCCTGGAAGACAAGTTTTCCATGGTGCAGGGAGGCAGGAGGGAGGTGGGATGATGGTTTCAGGATGAAACTGTTCCACCTCAGATGATCAGGCATTGGATTCCCATAAGGAGTGTGCAACCTAGATCCCTCCCATGAGCAGTTCACAACAGGCTTTGCACTCCTGAAAGAACCGAATGCCACTGTGGCTCTGACAGGGGGCAGAGCTCAGGAGGGAAGGTGGTAATCTCGCTCGCCTCCTGCTCACCTCCTGCCGCGGGTCCCGCTCCTAACCACAGACCCCTGGCCGTGACGCCGGTACCGCTGCCTTACAACTCTGACGAGAAGAAACAACTGGGTTCGTTACACATCACTTCCTTTAAAGTTCAGTTTCCAACAACTTACCAACATCAGAGGAGGGTTGACCGTACTTCTGCTGAAAGGTGACTTTCACAGATTTTATTTTTATTTCTTTATTTATCTTAGTTTTTAGCAATGGGGTCTCACCCTGTCACCCAGGCTGGAGTGCAGTGGTACAATCATAACTCACTGCAGCCTTGAACTCCTGGGCTCAAGTGATCCTCCTACCTCAGCCTCCTGAGTAGCTGGGACTAAAGGCACATGCCACGGAGCCCAGCCAACTTCAAAAGTTTTACAAAATGATCAAAACACGGAAAGCTAAAGGTTCAATAGTGGAACTCACAATAAATTCCAGAGTGTCAATAGAATTAAAATTTATATGGGCATTAGAAGTTTTATTTATAATTAATTGTTGGCAAATTCTTAACAAATATTCATAACACCAAGCAGAAAAAATAAATGACAATCATTTAAATAATAATCTGGAGAATATGTTTTGAATAAAGGAGCTATGCAAATTATATATATGTACACAAAATTTGCACATAATTTCATGCATACATGAAAAGAAAATGAGACATTTTAACAGTAATTATATTTCCAAATGCAATACGAGTAGTACTGTTTTCTTCTTTATAGGAGAGATAATCATTTTAGAAAAATTGGAAAACATACTAAGTATAATCCTGAAAAGACATAAAGGGAAAATTAAGTGGCTCAGAAATATGTTTTACTATTATCTTTCAGTTAATGGAGAAAAGAGAAGTGTTAACTTAGAACTGTAAGAACTGACTTTTTCTTAAGGTAGAGGAATTTAGATGATGACATTTCAGTAACGTACAATGCGACTCACTGTTTTAATATTCATGAGTACAAAACGGTCTGATGCCGCGACTACACACCTGACGTTGCTGACCAAAGAGGAAAGAAAATACTGATATTCTTCAGAAACGTCTTCTGACTGTGTGGGAAAAAATCCGTTTTCCTCAGCGACCTCCAAAGCCACACACTTTCCTATTTTTGATGATTTATACAGCCGAAAGTTTCTATTTCTTGTATAAACTCCTACATCAAAAATTAATAAAATAACATGAAAGTATGGTTTCTGTGATTAGTTTTATAGTCAGCAAGTATTAAAATTTTATATAGCATTAATAAAAGAAATAATTATTTTCTATATATAGCTATAGACAAATAAACAAAATGAACCCACAATGTAAATGAAAATAAATTGCAGTCAGCATGGAAGAATGCCACATCCTGAAACAACAAATTAGATTATTTTGCAGCAATTCTGCGATTGAAAACAAATAGAAAAGATGGACAGAGGTGTTACAAACAGAGAAAGCTTCCAAGACAGTGAGTGCAAAATCACAGAGAAAAAGGAAATATCAAAAACAAACAAATCTGTAGAATGAATCTAACAAAATATGAGTAAGATTTCTATTCAGTAAACTGTAAAACATTACTGACAGAAATTACAGAATACCTATGTAAACAGACAAGTTTCCCATGTGCATACATTGGAAGACTCAATATTATAGAAAATGTCAATTCTTCCCAAGTTGATCTATAGATTCAAGGTAATCCAAATAAAAATTCTAGCCAGGCATGCTGGCTCCTGCCTGTAATCCCAGCACTTGGGGAGGCCGAGACAGGCAGATCACCTGAGGTCAGGATTCGAGAGCAGCCTGACAACCATGGAGATACCTCCTCTCTACTAAAAATCCAAAACTGGCAGGGTGTGGTGGCGCATGACTGTAATTCAAGCTCCTCGGGAGACTGAGGCAGGAAGACCACCTGAAGTCAGGAGTTCAAGACCAGCCTGACCAAAATGGATAAACCTCGTCTCTACTAAGAGGACAAAATTAGCCAGGTGTGGTGGCACATGCCTGTAATCGCACCTACTCAGGAGACTGATGAAGGAGAATCACTTGAACCTAGAGAGCAGAGGTTGTGAGAAAAACCAAGAAATTTCAAAAAACAAACTTGGAGGAACTGTTTTTCCCGGATGTGAAGACTGAAGATTACAACAAAACTCTATGAGACATGGTGATGCCTAATACATAACGCTGTAAGTGACAGTGTGGGGTCTATCTAACATGCAAAACTCTATGAGACAGCGTAGGGTCTATCTAATAAATATATAAAACTCTATGAGATAGTGTGGTGTCTACCTAATATATAAAATTCTATGACACACTGTGGGGTCTATCTAATATATAACACCCTATGAGACTGTGTGGGGTCTATCTAATATATAAAACTCTATGAGACAGCGTGGGGTCTATCTAACATATAAAACCCTATGTGACAGTGTGGGGTCTAATATATAAAACTCTATGAGACAGCGTGGGGTCTATCTAATATATAACACTCTGTGAGACAGTGTGGGTCTATCTAATACATAACACTCTGTGAGACAGTGTGGGGTCTATCTAATATATAACACTCTGAGACAGTGTGGGTCTATCTAATACATAACATTATGAGACAGTGTGGGGTCTATCTAATATATAACACTCTATGAGACTGTGTGGGGTCTATCTAATATATAAAACTCTATGCGACAGTGTGGGGTCTATCTAATATATAACACTCTAGGAGACAGTGTGGGGTCTATCTAATATATAACACTCTGAGACAGTGTGGGGTCTATCTAATACATAACACTCTATGAGACTGTGGGGTCTATCTAATATATAACACTCTATGAGACAGTGTGGGGTCTATCTAATATATAACACTCTATGAGACAGTGTGGGGTCTATCTAATATATAACACTCTGAGACAGTGTGGGGTCTATCTAATATATAACACTCTATGCGACAGTGTGGGGTCTATCTAATATATAACACTCTAGGAGACAGCGTGGGGTCTATCTAATATATAACACTCTGTGAGACAGTGTGGGTCTATCTAATATATAACACTCTGTGAGACAGTGTGGGGTCTATCTAATATATAACACTCTGAGACAGTGTGGGTCTATCTAATACATAACATTATGAGACAGTGTGGGGTCTATCTAATATATAACACTCTATGAGACTGTGTGGGGTCTATCTAATATATAAAACTCTATGCGACAGTGTGGGGTCTATCTAATATATAACACTCTAGGAGACAGCGTGGGGTCTATCTAATATATAACACTCTGTGAGACAGTGTGGGTCTATCTAATATATAACACTCTGTGAGACAGTGTGGGGTCTATCTAATATATAACACTCTGAGACAGTGTGGGTCTATCTAATACATAACATTATGAGACAGTGTGGGGTCTATCTAATATATAACACTCTATGAGACTGTGTGGGGTCTATCTAATATATAAAACTCTATGCGACAGTGTGGGGTCTATCTAATATATAACACTCTAGGAGACAGTGTGGGGTCTATCTAATATATAACACTCTGAGACAGTGTGGGGTCTATCTAATACATAACACTCTATGAGACTGTGGGGTCTATCTAATATATAACACTCTATGAGACAGTGTGGGGTCTATCTAATATATAACACTCTATGAGACAGTGTGGGGTCTATCTAATATATAACACTCTGAGACAGTGTGGGGTCTATCTAATATATAACACTCAGACAGTGTGGAGACTATCTAATATATAAAACTCTATGAGACAGTGTGGGGTCTATCTAATATATAACACCCTATGAGACTGTGTGGGGTCTATCTAATACATAACACTCTATGAGACAGTGTGGGGTCTATCTAATATATAACACTCTATGAGACAGTGTGGGGTCTATCTAATACATAACACTCTATGAGACAGTGTGGGGTCTATCTAATATATAACACTATGAGACAGTGTGGGGTCTATCTAATACATAACACTCTATGAGACAGTGTGGGGTCTATCTAATACATAACACTCTATGAGACAGTGTGGGGTCTATCTAATATATAACACTCTATGAGACAGTGTGGGGTCTATCTAATATATAACACTCTATGAGACTGTGTGGGGTCTATCTAATATATAAAACTCTATGCGACAGTGTGGGGTCTATCTAATATATAACACTCTGAGACAGTGTGGGGTCTATCTAATATATAAAACTCTATGAGACAGTGTGGGGTCTATCTAATATATAAAACTCTATGAGACAGTGTGGGGTCTATCTAATATATAACACTCTAGGAGACAGTGTGGGGTCTATCTAATATATAACACTCTATGAGACAGTGTGGGTCTATCTAATATATAACACTCTATGAGACAGTGTGGGGTCTATCTAATATATAACACTCTAGGAGACAGTGTGGGGTCTATCTAATATATAACACTCTGAGACAGTGTGGGGTCTATCTAATATATAACACTTTATGCGACAGTGTGGGGTCTATCTAATATATAACACTCTAGGAGACAGTGTGGGGTCTATCTAATATATAACACTCTATGAGACAGTGTGGGGTCTATCTAATATATAACACTCTAGGAGACAGTGTGGGGTCTATCTAATACATAACACTCTGAGACAGTGTGGGGTCTATCTAATATATAAAACTCTATGAGACAGTGTGGGGTCTATCTAATATATAAAACTCTATGAGACAGTGTGGGGTCTATCTAATATATAACACTCTAGGAGACAGTGTGGGGTCTATCTAATATATAACACTCTAGGAGACAGTGTGGGGTCTATCTAATATATAACACTCTAGGAGACAGTGTGGGGTCTATCTAATATATAACACTCTAGGAGACAGTGTGGGGTCTATCTAACGTATAAAACTCTAGGAGACAGTGTGGCGCCCATCTGATATGTTAAACGCTAAGCTTGGAAGAATCCACCTCTCCTCATGTGACTGCTCTACCATGCACTGGTCTCTTTCCCAAATCGGGTGCTTGATTGCAGAGGTACTAGAGAGACACACAGTACAGCAGGAACACTTCCCTAATCTCAGTTCCACTGTTGGCCTAGGAATCTGACCTGTAACCTATACGCCCTTTCCCTCAACCTTTACACACTGAAGCTCTTTGAGGTGTTCAAAGCCAACAGCAGAAATGCCGCTGTCATGGCTTTTCAAATCACCAGCGAGAGCCTCCGTATAACAATGAGGTGCAGCTCTTCAACCTGGAGCTGCTGTGTTCAGGGTCTCGACTGGCCTCTTGAATCATGCTCAAGTCCTGTCAGCCCAGGGCTTCTGACAGTCTCATGCTCTGAGACCAGCTGAAGAGTCACCTGTATATGACTCCAACTGCAAGGTAAAAATACAGCAGAACTAACCCACACTGCCAGAGCAAAGACACAGCGGGCTGAGGAATCACTGGTTTGAACACAGCAAGAAAGCTGATGAAATGCACCCTGCCACTACCACGGACACCTTCAGCGAGGAAAACACACAGCCTTACTGCACCACGTGAGTACTGCTGTGTTGGGTCTGGTTTTTAGATTTCTGCACTCTGACTTAAGCTCTCAGCAGTCCTGCAGGAAACCAGTCCAACTGTCCCCTGTAAAACTCCCTTGACAGGAATCCTCCGGACGTGCAGAGCAGAAGCCAGTCACACCACCTTCTGCTGGAGCCCAGGTCGGCCTGGACCCCTCTAGGCCTCTGGAGAAAAACCTCATGGATTCCCAGCACCTGAGCTCCCTGGTCGCCTCCTGAGGGTGACTTGGGCAGTGAAGGAAGTGAGAACCCCGAGCACAGTGATGAGTGGGCACCGACCTGTCCCGCAGGAAAGCACCAGGACCGTCTGAGAGAGACAGCTGTCGACGTGACTCACCCAGATCTACAAACAGATGCTTCTCTCCCAGCTTATTCTTCACAACTAGAGACGAAAGGTCGGGACTGGTTTGCTCAGCTGACCCCGGCCTCTCCAGTTTCTTTGAATTCAATGTCCAGCTTTCTTCTACAGCCTTTTCTGTGAACATTTTGTTCAAAGAAAATCCTGGTTTTGTAGATGCTTCAGAAAAATGGGGAAATCCGTGGCCTCTCGTCTCTGGAGCACTATCATCATCTTCACTGCCGAGCAAGTCAAAAGCAGGCTGCAAAATCTTTCTCAAAAAGTTACCTGAGGAGAAAAGGTATTCGGATCCACCTGATCCTTCTTTCCACACACCGTATCTCTTTTTTTTTTTTTTTTTTTTTTTTTTTTTTTGAGACGGAGTTTCGCTCTTGTTACCCAGGCTGGAGTGCAATGGCGTGATCTCGGCTCACCGCAACCTCCGCCTCCTGGGTTCAGGCAATTCTCCTGCCTCAGCCTCCTGAGTAGCTGGGATTACAGGCACGCGCCACCATGCCCAGCTAATTTTTTGTATTTGTAGTAGAGACGGGGTTTCACCATGTTGACCAGGATGGTCCCAGTCTCTTGACCTCATGATCCACCCACCTTGGCCTCCCAAAGTGCTGGGATCACAGGCGTGAGCCACCGCACCCGGCTCTCTTTTACCTTTTCAATTCCACTGACTTGGGAGTCTGGTGTCAGAGGTAAACAAATCATTTTAGAAGGGACAGTTAATTTGAGAACATGTGTCAATGCTGCTGGCATGGGCCTGAGCCTAACAGGCCATCACCAAGAAACTGCTACTTATTAATACATCCTGAGAGGACTTATCTTCACATTCAATGATTAAAGAATGAAGGGCTCTGGTGCCCTTAAGGGATTGTAAAAATACTACTAATAATAATGAAGAATGAAGGTTTGTATGAGGAAATTGCTACCGAGCTAACAGAAGCACTGAGGAAATCCTGGGGAGTCAGGGTGCTGGTAAGCTTCTCACAAGCTTACTTTCTCTCCTTTCACTTCCACGACATGCTCAGCAAACCCTGGCTGTCACAGCTGTCAGCCCCAAGGCTGCTGCTCCTACCTCTGCCTCAAACTGGGCACAAAATGAACTACAGCCTCGGAGCTAACGTCCACAACCAAAGCAATTCACTACAATTACTATACTTCAACATTTATTCTAAGAACTCGGAGTAAGAGAAGTCCTATCTGTACCACAAAAAGTGGGTTATAGGCCAGCGCGGTGGCTCACGCCTGTGATCCCAGCACTTTGGGAGGCCAAGGCGGGTGGATCACGAGGTCAAGAGATCGAGACCATCCTGGTCAACATGGTGAAACCCTGTCTCTACTAAAGATACAAAAAATTAGCTGGGCATGGTGGTGTGTGCCTGTAATGCCAGCTACTCGGGAGGCTGAGGCAGGAGAATGGCCTGAACCCAGGAGGCGGAGGTTGCAGTGAGCCGAGATCGCGCCATTGCACTCCAGCCTGGGTAACAAGAGCGAAACTCCGTCTCAAAAAAAAAAAAAAAAAAAGTGGGTTATAAAATCCAGAATCCAAAACTTCCTCAAAGTTGCACATATTACTTATACCATAGAATCAAATAATAATTTGGCTATTAAGTTGCTTCATGTATAATAATACTCAAGAAATGCAATACTACAAGAAAAAATTAACTGTAACCTGTGGAACTGTTACTGTTTAGATTCATTCTTCACTTTATTTACCGGAAAGGCTTGACCCTTACATTATAACAAATGCATGCTCTAAATTCAAAATTTTCCTTCTTCACATTAGATTTAGTTACTTCCCTACTCAGCCAGATGCGGTCGCTCACGCCTGTAATCTCAGCACTTTGGGAGGCTGAGCTGGATGGATCACTTGAGGTCAGGAGTTCGAGATCCGCCTGGCCAACATGGCAAAACCTCATCTCTACCAAAAATACAAAAATTAGCTGGGCATAGTGCTGGGCACCTGTAGTCCCAGCTACTTGGAGGCTGAGGCACGGGAATTGCTGGAACCTGGGAGGTGGCGGTTGCAGTGAGCCGAGATCATGCCACTGCACTCCAGCCTGGGTGACAGAGTGAGACTCTGTCTCACACACACAAAAAAATGACTTCCCTACTCAAAGAAACAAATCCAATTTCTTATAAAGCACTAAATGTCAAAACCAAAGCAAAAGCATTTGGTCCTTGCAGTGATATGTCCGTATAGGCATGGATTACTTCTGGAATGAGGGAGGAAAAAGTAAACACCACATGAAAAGAAATTACGACACATCAAAGGACAACAAAGCAATAGGAACATAACCTGATAAAGCTAATTTTCCGGAAAACTTCACACTGCAGCTACTTGACTCTGGATAATGATGGAAGAGAGTGCGTGTTTGCAGGAGCGGTGGCAATGGCAGTGCTGGGGAGGCCACAGGTCCTGGAACCCTGGCACGGAGCGGCCATGGCCAGGACCACGACATGACGACGGTCACCAGCATCAACACTAACACACTGGCCCCAGCAAACCACACCGCTTCCTACTTCCTGTCCAGCTTTTTATTGCCCCCAACCCCCACGAGGACAGGAACTATCTTATTTGCTGGGAATAACTCAAAAGACTAGTCAGTCACAGAAATTTCAGGTACGACAGCAGACTGGCAAATGAGTATTTTAGGCAGATCAAGATCTATGATCTCTTAGATTTAACTGAATTCTCTTTTCTGAAAGGCTGACAACAGCAACTAGAAATGTCATCAAAAGATACAGTGAGGGAAGAAAACAAGGAAAAATTGTGAATTGCTTCATATTCTCTGCACCTCTGGCTCTGGCAGTTCCTAATTCTCAGGGAAAGGGTCTGAGGTGACAGCTCAGGTACAAGGCCTGATCACATCTCTCTAGCCACACTAGACCATTCACTGTCCCCAGATTAGCATGTACTCTTATCTCCATAGTTTTGCTTCTGCTGGTAAAGCCTTTCTGACCTTTGACTATACAATGAAATATTCAAAGCCCAGATGAATGCCATCTGCTTTCAGAAGATACCTGTAGCAGAAACTGCTGCTACCTCACAAGTTTCTATTCTCCTCTTCTTCCTGACCAAGAGATTCTTAGCTTTCGGCCTGTAGCCAGTAGTCATAGAGCAGACAATGGCCAGTAAACAGCAAGCAAAGAAATAGCTTCTTTGGTCCCTGTCTCCACACCCTGACAGGAGCATCTCCTCACTATTCATGCATTCATTCAGAAGGGACTTATTCCAGACGCACTGAGCGTGAAGGCCGTAGATGGAAGAAAGGCAGCTAGGGGCTGGAGTCAGAGACAGCTCAGCTGCAGGTACGGCTTTGCCACCTGCCAGTGCTGTGACCTTCGTCAAATCTAAACCTTCACATTCCCCAGCTGCTTAACAGGGATAGCAGCACCTGCCTTTTGGAGCAGCTGTAAGGAGTACACGAGAAAATGAAATTAAGGGGTTAGCACCGCACCCGGCCCATGTAACTGCCTAAAAGCCTTGTTGTGCAGCCCTGGGACAAGTCCCTAAAGGTATTTATTAATACCTTCTGAATGAATGCATGAGTGGTAAGGAGGACCGGGTGAACAGACCAGGTGAATCTGCAGGCACGTCGATTTACACAGCAGCCTCAGAAAGTGCGAAGGCCCAAACACTAGAGAAAATGTGGCCCGTGCCAGGAGCTGAACGAAAAGGGCAGGGTGGCGGGAGATGAGGCTGCTGACTTGCATTTATTATTACTACTGTTATTCTTATAGTGACAATATTAGTAATATTATTGATAATGATATATTTATTATGTGCTAAGCTCTGGAAATATAAGAGTGAATAAGAAATAGTCCCTGCCCTAGAGAAACATTAAGTAGAAGAGAGGAGGTGACAAAGAAAACAGGAAATGACCTCGGGAAGTGGTCAGTGCTTTGACACAATAAGCCCTGGATGTTCTCTGCAACCCAGAGGTACACTAACCTATGTAAGGCTTAGGCTTTGAGATGTGACAGAGATAGCTCTTCACACGGCTTGATGTCTACACAGAGTCTTAACAGGCCAGGCCAATGTGGAGGCACACAATTTAGATAGCAGCACCAGAAAGTTCAAAGGCGCAAGGACTAGAGGAAATGGGGCCCAGGACAGGAGCTGAATGCAAGGAGCAGGGTGCCAGGAGATAAGTCTGACGCACAGCGGGCCCCCTTGCAGGCTAAGGCATCCACGCTTTTGCCCAAAGGCAGGGAATAATCACTGCGGGGTTTGAGGCGCACAGGGAGCAGAGTCAGCTCACTCTAGCCAGCTGACTGGCTCAGCAGGGTTAGAGGCACAGAGAGGGCCTGGATGACACCACCATGTCTACCTGGGTAACTGTGACACCACTCACTGACAAGAACATCACAGAGAAGATGAGGCTCTGGGGAAGGATGAGGAACTCTGCACGGGGAGTTTCTGGAGGCAGTTGACTGGATGGGTCGGGCATCTAGAACAATCTGGGCTGAAGATGAAGATTTGAGAGCCATAACACAGATGCGCACCAAAGCCGTGAAGGTGGCTGATCATCGAGGGTGAGGACAGAGTGGGAAGAGGGTCAAAGACAGACTCTACCATTACTAATCTCTAATCTACCATTACCAACTGTGAGAAACGTTTTAAACGGTCTATTTTCAAGGCATGATAGATGAAGTATTCACAGGCAGCCTGCAAAGGTAACAAACCACACAGCTCATGCACCTAGAAAGTCACAATAAGTGAACAGAATGTGGGGGGGGGGGGGTCCGCCCATAAAAAGGAAGAGGTTCTGTTATTGTGAAATAGAAACTTAAGTGGGGATGGAGATGGGGTGTAACCTTATAAGGGGCATAATGAAACTTAGGCAACGTAACCCTACAGCACTCGACCAATGAGGAGGTGGGGGAGGGACTTGTGAGCTAGGAGATAAATGACATGCTGTAACTGTGCCAGCTGTGCCTGCCTACCAGACACCCAATCATTACTACAAGTCTCACTTCACTGTTCTTCCTGCCTCTAAGTCCATTCTTTGGGTTTGTACAGGTGAGTGTGTCCGTCACAGAATGAGGGGGAGAGACTGAGAAGGAACATCCAGCTGAGCTAACAAGAAACAGGCAGGTGACTAGAGCCTTGTGAACACAGTATGCCAGGTCTCTGTGGCCACATTCCCCTAATCCAGCAATCGGGTTCCCGACTTTGATGCCAGTGCTTTAGTGACTATGCCCATGGCTTTTACTCTAGGTGGATGCGGAACTCTAAGGCACCAGCAGCTCTGAACCGAATTCCTTGTTACCTGAGCTTCAGTCAAGTACCCTTGCCCTACCCCTGCTTTGATAAGCACTCGGGATTCGGCTTCTATTCAGACCTTCATTTTAGTGTTCCCATTCTGCCTACGTGTTTCTCCTTTGAACCGACTTTGTTTGACAACTTGGCCTGTATCTCTAAATGCCCAGGCCTGAGACAAATGGTCTGGTTTCACTTTCAGACTTGTACATCTAGGATTCTCCCAACCCTGAAGCTCAGCCTGGAACAATAAACAAGCCTCCTGTGATACAACCTGGGACTGAAGTGCCAAAGCAAGGCTGAAGCGAAGGTCAGAAATCCAGATACAAGACACTGCAGATGAGGCTTGACATGGAAAGACCTCTCATGAACTTTCCAGGAAGCTGAAATAAACCCTGCTGGAGCAGAAACCGGTTCCGGACATGGATGGATATCCCAGTATCTATGATGAGAGGGACCAATGCCAAAGATGTCCTGAATAGGTTGTGTGCCTAGAACAGATAGGTAGGTCTAGAGCTAAGGGAACATCTTGAAAACATGAAGAATCACATTGCATTTTTTAGGATAAGTTAATGACCCTAAAACTTGGTGAGTATGCACAACATTTTAAGAGAAATAAGAACATACGAGTTTTGAATACAACTCCAAGATTTTTAAAAAGCAGTGTACTTACCAACATGAATGTTATCTTTAAATGCCACATCACGGAGCTGAAATATTAAGTGCCGGCTGAATTTTTCATCAGTGCTAGAATCCAAGTTCAAAACATCTTCAGCTGAGCAATTAACACCGTATAACTCTTGAAGCGCTTTACACACATACTGAAAAACACAAGTAAAATGCAAATAATTTTTTTTTTTTTTTTTTTTTGAGGCAGGGTCTCACTCTGTTGCCTAGGCTGGATTGCAATGGTGTGATCTTGGCTCACTGCAATTTCTGCCTCCTGGGTTCAAGCAATCCTTGTGCCTCAGCCTCCCAAGTAGCTGGGACTACAGGCAGGCACCACCATGCCCAGCTAATTTTTGTATTTTTAGTACAGACAGGGTTTCATCAAGTTAGCCAGGCTGGTCTCGAACTGCTAGCCTCAAGTGATCCTCCCACCTTGGCTTCCCAAAGTGCTGGGATTGCAGGCATGAGCCACTGCAGCCGGCCCACATTGCATTTTTTAGGATAAGTTAATGACCACAAAACTTGGTAAGTACGCACAAAATTTTAAGAGAAATAAGAACATAAGGGTTTTGAATACAACTCCATGATTTTTAAAAAGCAGGCCTTAATTTCCTCATTTAGAAAGGGACAAGATAAAATAATTTCCAAAATTCCTGCAAGCTCGAAAATTCTGATACTATTTGTAGTCAGTTTTCTTGAAATTCACCTCAGTACCCAATTTTTACAGTAAAGATTACTTTTCCTGGCTTTTACCAAAGTCAGCTATTTATAATGGAAGTCAGATAATTAATATATAATTTTAAAATATGGAAAATTTCCAAACTGACATCTTTTTCAAAGCATTTTTTATCCGACAGTAATACAGCAAACCATATGAACATAAACTTTCCTTTCTTTTCAGTTTACTCATAGAAGTAATATTAAAACATCAAAGTCAAAAGGAAGAGTAGCAAGAAAAAGAACAGATACAGAACATACGTGTTACGTAGGCTGACTTCACTGAAGGAATAAGCCAATGAAGAGAGGAGAAACAAGCATAACTGCGTCTGCCATTTACCTCGATGAGTAATGCAACCATCTTTTTCCCGTCAGCTCCTGGATTGGCAGGTTTGTTAAATTCCAAGTCAAAATAAAGCTTGCACACAGCATTTTCAGGAATAACTTCATAACAGTGTAAGAGATTTTTTCTAAATTGAATAATTCAACATTGTTAGATTGATATCTTAGACCTTTATTAACTGACTGACTGAGACCAAGTCAGCTCTGTTGCCCAGGTGGGACTGCAGTTCACTGCAGCCTCCTCTTCCCGGATTCAAGCGATTCTCCTGCCTCAGCCTCTCAAGTAGCTGGAACTACAGGCATGCGCCACCACGTCCGGCTAAATTTTGCATTTTTAATAGAGACAGGGTTTATGTCATGTTGGCCAGGCGGGTCTTCAACTCCTGGCCTCAAGTGATCCACCTGCCTCAGCCTTCCAAAGCGCTGGGATTACAGGCATGAGCCACCACACCCATATCTTATACCTGTGCAATCACGGAAGTTTATCTCTTGCAAGTACCGTGTTAACTGTGCTTTCACTACATACAAGTGTGAAATAAGAACATGAAAAAGTCAACTGTTCACCATAGGTTTAGGGCTCATAGTGTCAAGGGTTTCCATCAAGCAAAATGTAACAATTATATCCTGTAACATTATTTAACTGGAAAATGCAGTCCATCTTACAGTATTATTTATTCGCAGATGATTTTGATACTGTGTAACAAACACCTCTATATTTGTTTTTAGTGTCAACCATGAGCATTCTTTGAAAAAAGAATGTTCTTTTCAGGATTCCATATTCTTGGGATTCCATGAATTTTCCATGAGAATTTTTAAATTCTGTGTTTTCAATGGAAGATAGTCTTTTAAAAATTGTTTAAAAAAATTCTGAATCACTTTGATAAGCTCTCAATGCTCAAGTTTTTAGTTACATTCTTGCTGTATTAAGAGGAATGACTCTGACAGGGGTAAAACAGGAAGAGATGCTAACTTAATTTGCAAAAGGTAATTTGGGGTAAGTGACATTCAGATGGCATCCTATACAAATTAAGGGCTTGTAGTAATTTGAAGAGGGAGAAGTTATGGGAAAATTATATCATCAGGGGGCACAGGTAGTGGAGGAACTGAACACACACACACACACACACACACCACACGGTGTGTACCCTGTAGCAGTCAGTACCATATTTACATTGCAAGATGAGACTGAGTTTCAGCAAGACATCTATCACGTTCTTAATGATTTTAATTCAACTCTAATTGGTGTTGCATGTATATAAACATAAATAAACTCAGTATCATATTTGAAGCTACTTAGCAACATCTGAATAAAAGTATTTTAAGTCAATATAGGGCATGCATAACAATTTACTCTCCTTTTCTATATATTACACAAGCCCGAGAAATACTTGAATAGATCACTCAGTTAAAATAAAGCTAACAGTCTGGGTGCAGTGGCTCATGCCTGTAATCCCAGCACTTTGGGAGGCCTAGGTGGGTGGATCACCTGAGGCCAGGAGTTCAAGACCAGCCTGGACAACATGGTGAAACCCCGTCTCTACCAAAAATATAAAAATGAGCCAGGCATGGTGGCAGGTGCCTGTTATCCCAGCTACTTGGGAGGCTGAGGCAGGAGAATCACTCGAACCTGGGAAGTGGTGGTTGCAGTGGGCAGAGACTGTGCCATTGCACTCGAGTCTGGGCAACAAGAGTAAAACTCCATCTCAAAAAAATAAAAAATAAATAAATAACGCTAATAACAATTTAAAATAGTAATAATAAAGTCAAGATAAAGCAGATATTTCCTTATTACTAGGTCAATAACATAAATAGTCCTTTATGATTAATGGTATAATTTAATACCTGTTTGCAAAAGAGAAATTTCAAAACTCCCTTTAGGTACACATATATATTTGTGTATGTGATTATTTTCTCCCAGCACCTGGTGAGATACTCCAGCATTGTTATGACAAGAAAACTCCAGAATTCAATTCTAACAGCAAAGGAGCAACTAACCGTGTGGTCAAGAACTGTGGAAGCCAATTCAGCCTGAACTAATTTCAGCAAAATTACCAGGCAAAGGAAATGGAACTCTAGCTTAGTGTGCAGTTCTGCTGCATGCTACCTACCTGGATTTATAGTGAAACCAAAGTTCAGCATAGGTTGTCACAAGGTAAATACGCTGTCCATCTCCCACTTTGCATTCCAAAGCAAATACATGAACATCCTACATAAATCAAAAAAGAATTCAGAAAAGTTCACAAAATGCAAACCTAAATTCAACTGTCGCTGCTGAATGCTTACAAAGAGGAATTTGAACATCTACATTATTACAAACAAGACAAATAATCACCAGGTTTATGCCATTCAAAATCTAATTATTTATTCCTATTTTTAGTCATTCATATAAAAGGTGAAAACAATCAGAATGGGCAGACCAGAGAAAAAAAGCAGAAAAAAATACTCTGAAAAATATTACTCTAGTTTGACTCCCTATGATAGTTTTATTTCTTGGTTTATGAAATTAAACAATTAATTAGTAAATTCCCTAGTATCTGTAAAAATGTATGTAGAACCTTTTTTTTTTTGAGACAGTCTCTCACTCTGTCGCCCAGGCTAGAGTGCAGTGCTGCAATCTTGGCTCACTGCAACCCCCACCTCCATCAAGTGATTCTCCTGCCTCAGCCTCCCAAGTAGCTGGGATTCCAGGTGCCTGCCACCACACCTGACTAATTTTTTTATATTTTTAGTAAAGATAAGGTTTCACCATGTTGGCCAGGCTGGTCTCAAACTCCTGACCTCAAGTGATCCACCTGCCTCAGCCTCCCAAAGTGCTAAGAGTACAGGCGTGAGCCACTGTGCCCAGTCAGAACAACTTTTTTAAAGGTTTAATACTGTGGTAGTGGTTTCAATATAATTGTTCATGCCTCCTGCCATAAAGTTTCCTCTAGTAGAGGAACATATGCACCAGTTCTTTTGTTTCCTCTTAGCTAAAGGTAGCTGCTGAGCCTGTTTTTCTTTTCATGTGTGGAACATCATAGGACTCAGTTGTTTAACCCCGATAAAAACATTTTTGAAGTAAATGTTACAGACTGATGATTAGCAAGTCCTGAAAGCATACACCCCATCTATATATTTTTAAAATTCCAGTTTAAATGAATCTGTCAGTATTTTAATTTCTTCTGCTTGAATTAGGTTTACACAAAATGACTAAGAAAGGCATTTCTTAAACCATTCTGGTGAGATTTGAGTAAGTACATCCTCACTAATGAGAGTCCTAGAACTCCAGCACTCGGAGCTCTGACACAGCATCAGTGACCAGACTCAGTACATTTACGCTATCATACATGCATCTGATCTTTCCTTTCGTATTTCTTTTTTATTTTTTTGAGATGGAGCCTCTCTCTGTTGCCCAGGCTGGAGGGCAGCGGCACCATCTCGGCTCACTGCAACCTCCACTTACCGGGTTCAAGCGATTGTCCTGCCTCAGCCTCCCAAGTGGCTGGGACTACAGGCACGCACCATCATGCCCAGCTAATTTTTGTATTTTTAGTAGGGACAGGGTTTCACCATGTTGGCCAGGATGGTCGGGATCTCTTGACCTTGTGATCTGCCCTCCTCGGCCTCCCAAAGTGCTGGGATTACAGGGGGGAGCCACCGCGCCCGGCCTTCATATTTCTTTATATTCTTCACAGAATTAAAGAAAAAAAGAATGTGTAATACGCTTGCTTGATTTAGTGGTTTTTATTTTTGAACATCACATTCTTTGAAAGGCTGACACTTCTTTCTCCCACTTGCTTAATGTGTTGAAATAAATATGGTTCCCCTCCCTCTAAGCATAAAGCTTCATTTAAATGTCATTACAATTTTAAAAACCTAATTGGCACTGGATGTGTCACTCTTTTTCATTACTAATATAAATTAAATGGTTAATGATTCACAGGGATAGTTTTCCTAAATCAGGTGACATTAACATTGCCATTAAATTCTCTTGGTAGAATAATACATGGCCTGAAATGAAGACAAATAATAGATTTTTTTTTAAAGAACTGAAATTATAATGAAGAAGAAGAAAGAAGAAGAGGAGGAAGAGGAGGAGGAAATTACCTCTTTACAGCTTTTAACAAAATTAAAAGCTTGAGTTTGTCGATGAAATAGTTTCCAAATGGAGGGTGGTTCTTCTGGCTTGGACAATCTTGGCCTATACACTGAGGACAGTGGTTTCCTCTCATAATGAGATGCTCGTTCTTCAATTTGCTTCAGTCTTGCTTCCCATTTTCTGTTCATTGGTTCAGAAGTATGGAGAGAATAAATCCTATCCCACGTTATATTTCTATCAATTACTATTAAAACAAACAATAAACAAAAAAAGGCCATTAATTTCTTTGCTTAGAATATATTTTGTTTGATAAAGTTTCCAAACTCATTTCCTGACACTTATTTCCTTGTTTATTCTTTGCATGAGGTTTTACCACAGAACGAGAGCAAGGCTGGTTATCAGAATTCGTAGATCCTGGTTCTTCATTTAATGGTATCAGGACCTTGGACAGGTTAATGAAGCTCTGAATCTTAGTTTAATCAACGGAAAAATGGGAATCAATATCATCTTGAGTACTTCATACACTTACTGTGAAGATAAATGTGATTAAAGACACATGCCAATGTTCTCTAAATTACAAAGCCTCATGTAAATAGATGTACTTTTTGTATCATTATGGGTTTGTTTGTTTTTGAGACAGGGTTTCACCACATTGGTCAGGCCAGTCTTGAACTCTGGACCTCAGGTGATCCACCCGCCTCAGCCTCCCAAAGTGCTGGGATTACAGACGTGAGCCACCACGCCTGGCCCATTTCGGCTTTTATTATAACCACTTTATTGTATATCACGTGCTATGACCTTGTCCACCATTCTTGTGCTATTATTTCTTAGTGTAAAATTCATTTCTAGATACTAATGTAAAGCTCTTAGTTCCCTTTTCCTCTGTTTCTGTCCATTTCACCTCTTCTCTCTCAACACAACTTTTAGTTTAAAATATGAATGCAAATTACAATATTGGCTAGTTTTGGATGTCTGCAGTAATGGATGATTTTTCTTTCTATATAATACCTCCATGTCAGCCATGCCAAAGTCAGGGCCAGGCAATGCTTTTCCAATTGGGATGATAATTCATTTACAAAAGAAGAAGAATAGGTTTTTTTAGAAGAAGAGTGGGGAAGCTTACCCTGCAGATCAAAAACAGCCAAATCAGCCCAAACCCCTCACCATCCTTCCCATGAAGACATGGTACCTAAACTTTCTCTCACACTGACTCTCAGCTTGGCCATATGACTTATCTTGGGCCAACATCACGTTGACAAAAGTGAGGCAAGCAGAAGTTTAACAAGTGCCTTTGCAGCAGACTTGGTTATCCTTGAGTCCTGCCCTGAGATTGCCATGCCATCACTCTAGCCTCGTAGAGGATAAAAGGCCACATGGAAAAGGACAAAGGAATTGCGGCTGACAGCCGGCATAAGCGGTCCAATAGGTGAGTTGGGCCATTCTGGACATACAGCCATCATCTGAATTCAACACTTTAGTAAGCCTGAGTCCCAGAGAAACCTACCAAATTGCCCAGCCAACCTACAGACCTATGAGAAAAAATAAATTTGGTTTTGTCTTTTTCACACCAGTAAGTTTGGGACTGCTTTTGACACAGAAATAGTTCCTCTCTTCATTAATATCATCTTTGTCATAATTTACCTATGTGGAAATAGACATATTAGGGTGTTTTTTAAGTGAAATAATAATATGTACTAAATCATTTAAGGGTAAAATCCTATTTGCCTTTGGTAACATGTTTGTGCTTATTAAGTTGATAAACATTGTCTTGAATTTTAGCAGAAAACTTTGTAGCAACACAAACTTATTGGCAAATGAATACTCCATGGAAGGAAAACCAGAATCTCCCTAAAAGATTAAGAGAGGGTAGGCTGGGCTAAGTGGCTCATGCCTGTAATTCTAGCACTTTGGGAGGCCAGGCCAGGTGGATCACCTGAGGTCAGGAGTTCAAGACCAGCCTGACCAATATAGTAAACCCCATCTCTACTAAAAATATAAAAGTTAGCCGGGCATGGTGGTGGTCACCTGTAGTCCCAATTACTCAGGGGGCTGACACAGGAGAACTGCTTGAACCTGGGAGGCGGAGGTTGCAGTGAGCTAAGATCGCGCCACTGCACTCCAGCCTGGATGAAGAGCAAGACTCTGTCTCAAAAAAAAAAAAAAAAAGGCGGGGCGCGGTGGCTCACGCCTGTAATCCCAGTACTTTGGGAGGCCGAGGCGGGTGGATCACGAGGTCAAGAGATCGAGACCATCCTGGTCAACATGGTGAAACCCCGTCTCTATTAAAAATACAAAAATGAGCTGGGCATGGTGGCGCGTGCCTGTAATCCCAGCTACTCAGGAGGCTGAGGCAGGAGAATTGCTTGAACCCAGGAGGCGGAAGTTGCGGTGAGCCGAGATGGCGCCATTGCACTCCAGCCTGGATAACAAGAGCGAAACTCCGTCTCAAAAAAAAGAGAGAGAGAGAGAGAGAGAGAGAGAGAGAGAGAGGATAGAACATCATGACCTTGTTAGAAAAAAAAAGGCGTATTATCCACAGATTTCAAATTTGACATCAATCATAACAGACCTAAGAAAGATTATTCTCTCAGTTATACCTAATCCACATAAAAATTATAAACTAGGAAACAGAAATATAATTCTAAATATATTCATGTATACTTCATAACAGATATGCTTAGGAAAACTATCAATTCACTAGATTGATATGAAGCAGTTTTTTAAAAAACTGCTTCAACTTGTCAATACAAAGTGATATGGCTCCTTACTGCTAGATTCTGAGTATTCCATTACTTTGATCTGCTGCACATGCAGATAAACATCTACTACACTTAGATAAACCTAATTGAGAAACTGGCTTTCTAATACGAAACTAACTTTTAACAAAGTCCATTGATTATTAGTGAAGAAAATAAATCCAGAATGAATCACATCTGCATCCAGCTAGTATCTAACGAGTAACTGACTACGGATGACTATGTGGGTGTTCATACTTACGGACACTGAAATTTTATCAGGAAAAATGGTTTTGATTTTGTAAAAATCTTGGTAGGGCCATGGGAGTATGTCATACATGAACATCATGGAATCACAGTGAAAACCCAGTTTAAGACTCACTGAACTGGGGAAACCAGGAGCGTCAACAGAGGAAGAAAGACAAGTTCAGTATATATCATGCGCCTTCATGTCTACACAGCTTGAAAATTTTAACAGCTGGGTGAGCATCAGAAGACAACTGGGGCTTTGTTTAGACCAGCAGGAGGGTTGAATTACAAAAAGCAAATGAAATGGAGAACAGGAAGGCATCTGGCATTCTGGTTTGAGACTATCGCTTTCCTCATCCCTCCCCTCTGGGGGAATGTGTCACCATATTAGAAATGCTTTTAATTCCCAGTGGTGAAAGAGTGTTGTCTTTTACATAATTGTCTATCAAAGCTCCTTTCCACCCAGGGACTGAATTATTTTTGGTAATAGTTTCCAAGTTCCAAAGGAAAACATTTATTGTATTTTAAAAGATTGGGCTCAAAGAGTTTCTATTATTTACTTCTTAACATTTCACAGTGTTTTTTAACCATGTTTGATTATTAAGCACGTTTGATACCGATTTTTCAACTGAAGGTGGTCGACTAGAAATCTAAAGGCTATGTTAGTCCTTTTCAGGTAACTACAGTGGGAGAAGAGACAACAGGGATGGAAGAGGAGAGATGGCACAGACCTAAGCAGCCCCAGCTGCCCTGCATTTCTGCCCAGACTTGCCCAGCTGGGACACTTGATGGCCTGGATCCCAGGAGAAGCTGAAGGAGGGGCACATGCTTCATGTTTACTGGTTTGGGGAGGACCTGCAGCTGGCCTGACCATGGTTCTTCCTAGCCTAGTCCTCCCAGTTTCTTTTCTTTTCTCTTTTTTTAGAGATGGAGTTTTGCTCTTGTTGCCCAGGCTGGAGTGCAGTGGTGCAGTCTCGGCTCACTGCAACCTTTACCTTCCAGGTTCAAGCGATTCTCCGCTCTCAGCCCCAAGCAGCTGGGATTACAGGCGCCCGTCACCACGCCCAGCTAGTTTTGTATTTTTAGTAGAGACGGGGTTTCATCATATTAGTCAGGCTGATCTCGAATTCCTGACCTCAGGTGATCTTCCTGCCTCAGCCTCCCAAAGTGCTGGGATTACAGGCGTGAGCCACCATGCCCGGCCCTCCCAGTTTCTTTCTCTTTCTCTCTCCTTCTTTCCTTCCTCCCTTCCTTCCCCACTTCCTCTCATCCTTTCCCCCTTCCATCCTTCCTCCCTCCTTTTTTCTTTTTCTTTTTTTCTCGTCACTGGTCAATTCCTCTTCCCCATTCCGACTTCTCTCTCTATCCTGAAATTACATTCATGAGTATTTTGTGTTTTCTACTATTTAGTAATACTTCGGGGTTTTACAGTGTTTTCTTAATATAATCCCTTTTCTAGCCTCTTGGAATGCATTCATGCTAAAGTATTTATTATAAAGTATGTAATCGAAAAGCATTTACAGAAATATTACTCTGTCGGCTCACTTTCTGGATGAAAAACACCTTAAGAAATGAAGGGACCGGATCTTCTTTTTTCTCCCACTTCAGTCACTTTGCTTTTCTATGCTTGAGCAGAAGGAAGTCATTTTAAATTTCCCAAAATTCTCTTGTAAGGGGTAAGAAAACACACAGCGATATATTGTGCTGCTCCAGTTCCTTTCTGCCCTCCCCACAGGCTCTCCCATCCAGACAACGTAACTGCCAGACCAATCGCCCTTAAAACCATTTTCATCAGGGATAATGACTCATAGCAACATTCAACTCACACAGGTAACTAACCTCATGAAATCTAAACTCCCCCCCAAAATCTGGCCCTAAATTATTTACCTATTTCATTTCTTACTCTTCCACCACCTCACCAAATGAACTGACAATGAACTCTCCTTCTCCTGAACCACTCCAGAAACCCCCCGGGCACACATTTCTCTCACCTGGAATGCCCTTCACCTGGAATGCCCCACATCTCCTTTCCCAAATTATTTCCCTTCCAGGCCTAGATCAAGTTGTCACCTCTGCGATACCTCTGTAAAGAGAAATTACTGTGTTTAACCAGAAGACATTGTCTGCTCCAGCCTACTGTTTTGCTGTAATTAATATGTTTGACCCCGAGCAGTGGCTCACGCCTGTAATCCCAGCACCATGGGAGGCCGAGGTGGTTGGATCACCTGAGGTCACAAGTTGGAGACCAGCCTGCCCAACATAGTTAAACCCTATCTCTACTAAAAACGCAAAAATTAGCTGAACATAGTGGCAGGCACCTGTAAGTCCAGCTACTCGGGAGGCCAAGGCAGGAGAATTGCTTGAACCTGGGAGGTGGAGGTTGCAGTGAGCTAAGGTTACGCTACTGCACTCCAGCCTGGGCAACAAGAGGGAAACACCGTTTCAAAAAAAAAAAGGTCTGTAGACTAAATTAGTGTAACTTAAAGAAACCAGAAAATTGCTGCTGATGCTTGCTCATTTTGGGAAGAAAGTTTAGCACAGGAAGGGGTTTGGGCATCGAAATGGGGTAAGGACTAGTTCAACCACACTGGTCCCCAGTAATTTGCAAATTCCTGCCCCGCAGAGCCGCTGTTAGGGTTGGGAGTGGGTCCTATTTCTCAGTTTTACAGAGGCAGAAAAAGGACTGTCAAATATTAGTGTTCGCTCAATTCGGGAGGGATAAAGAAAGGCTTAAGTCTTATTTGTAGGATGTGAGTTTAACGCCTGTGACTCTCTTTTTAACGCCTGTGACTCTCTTTTTAGCAAGAGCAAACTACTCAACAACTCTAAACCCAAGCAGGGACTGGAATTCCTACCCCCAGGGATTGCTGAAAGGACGAAAACAAGCAAATGCATTATGAAAATGTAAGAGCATGCAATAAACTCTCAGCAAGTGGTCACCATGTAAAAAACAGAGTATATGTCTGTGCAGAATACAGTCCCTATACTCGAATAGGCACAAGTGTTAGGAACAGCCTATCCCTGACCTGACTTCAGAATGTCAAGAACCTTTTGAAATCTGACGCAGAATGCCGAGCTCACGTGTGTTGATGAATTCTTCTGCAAAAACAATTCCGTTTGCTTCAGGGTCTAAAATGTGTTCATGACCCAAAATAGGAATGGGGTCGGTAGGGTAGTGTATAGCACACCCCTGACTATTAATAACTAATAACTGTTAATAACTCCATCTTAGGGAAAGACTCATATTTCATAAGGCATTTGCCAACAAGGATACTATATTTCGTTTAATAAATAAAAAAATAGACCGCACCCAACCAGGTAAGGACACGAACAAGCACCCTCTTCTACTATCGGCTCTCACCACAGGACTCTGGCTACAAAAGACGAGGCCTGGCGCGGTGCGGTGGCTTACGCCCCTGATACCAGCACCTTGGGAGGCCAAGGAGGGCGGATCATTTGCGGTTGGGAGTTCGAGACCAGCCTGACCAACAAGGTGAAACCCCGTCTCTACTAAAAATACAAAATCAGCCGGGCCAGGTGGCGCGCGCCTGTAATCCCAGCTGCTCGGGAGGCCGAGGCAGGAGAATCACGTGAACCCGGGAGGCGGAGGTTGCAGTGAGCCGAGATCACGCCACTGCACTCCAGCCTGGGCAACAAGGAGACTCCATCTCAAAAAAAAAAAAAAGGAAAAGAAAAACACAAAAAGAGGCCTTCGGTAGCTCCAGTCATTTTCAGAAGGACCTCTCGGCCCAATCCAGGCCTCTTTTTCTCTTGTCCTCCCTGGCCTGCTTCGTTCGTCTGTTTGTCCTGGGGTTAAATGCTACTTTGTGTGCTGCGGGAGGCTTACCTTGTGGCACTTCGGTGTAGAGTGTGACCGTCTGCAGCTCTACCTGCAGGGGGAGTGGCTGGAGCCTGCCGGTCCAGGCCGACTACCCAGTGACCAGAAGTGCTGAGAACCGAGTCCGTGGGAACTCCACGCAGCTCGTGGCTTTTGAGATTGAAAGAGCGTCAACAGAAGCCTGGCATGGTGGAAACACACATGCGTGGACCTGCTTATTTCCGGTGACGGGAGGTTAAGGATTCAGGAAGAGGGACCTGGGGGTAACAAGGAAAGGCCTCAGGTCATCGGAGAGAGACATTACCGGTGGGCCTCTCGGCGTGCTCCCGTGCTTCCCGGAGCTCACTGGGCAGCAGGCCTGGCCTCGTCTCCCTTCTAGGTACCACCCCTTGGGCCCGGCGCAGTTTCCAGGTTTCCCTCAATTTACCTCCAGAATCCCGCGCTGGGAGCAGAAGCCCGCGGGCTCTCAGGAAGACCAGGATTTCAAATCCGGAGCGGGGGCGCCGGGCAGGGCCTTGGGGGCGGGGTCTGGGCGGGGCCTCGGGACGCGACCGGAGCGTGAGGGCGAGGGCGGGGGCGCGGGAGCGGGGTCAGGGCAGGGCGCTTGGGGACCGGCGCTTGGGGGGCGGGGGCGGGGGCGGGGGCGGGAGCGGGGTCAGGGCGGGGCGCTTGGGGACGGGCGCTTGGGGGGCGGGGGAGGGGCGCGGCGCGGGAGCGGGGGCGGGGCGGGGCGCTTGGGGACCGGCGCTTGGGGGGCGGGAGCGGGGTCAGGGCGGGGCGCTTGGGGACGGGCGCTTGGGGACCGGCGCTTGGGGGGCGGGGGCGGGAGCGGGGTCAGGGCGGGGCGCTTGGGGACGGGCGCTTGGGGGGCGGGGGCGGGGCGCGGCGCAGGAGCGGGGCCGGGGCGGGGCGCCGCCAGCTGGCGGGCAGGCGAGGCGGGCTGGCGGGAGCTCGGGGACGCGCCCCAGAGGCGGGAGCTCGGGGACGCGCCCCAGAGGCGGGAGCTCGGGGACGCGCCCCAGAGGCGGGAGCTCGGGGACGCGCGGGGCCGAGAGGGGCGGGCCGGGGGCGGGGCTGTCACTGGGGCTCACGACTCCGGGCAGCGGGCTGCGGAAGCCGAGCGGACGCGGAGCCCGGCGGGTGGCTGTTTCTGTTTGGCGGCTGTGGAAGGTTTGAGGACGTGGTGCGGTGAGTGCCGCCCTCGCCCCGGGCCGTCAGTCCTGCGCCTGCCCCCTGCGTCCTCCCCCTGCGTCCTCCCGGGGACCCGCCCGGCTCGGCAGCTGTGCCGGGAGACTGAGATGGGCACGGTCTGGGTGGCGGAGCCTCTGTTTTGCCACCTCACCCGGGGCGGAGGCGAGCACTGAAGCCCGCGGTGCCGGAGACCTGGCCCGGGGCGGGGGAAGCCAGGCAGCGGGAGGCCGGGCCGGGGATCCGAGGCAGCGGGAGGCCGGGCCGGGGATCCGAGGCAGCGGGAAGCGGGGCCGGGGAACCGAGCCGGGGCCGGGGATGCCAGGCAGCGGGAGGAACCGAGCGCGGGGCCGGGAGGTCGGGCACGAGACACCGAGCTCTGAGCGCAGGAGGCCTAGCGATTGGGCCAGGAGCCGGAGGCCGGGCCAGGCGGCAGGAGAAGGGACAGCGCTACCGCCGGCGGAGGAGTGGCCCGGGAGGCGGCGCTACGAGGGCCGGGGCGGCCGGGTGCGGACTGAGCTACTGGCCCCCGGGGCTCATCCTCCCAGTTTTGGACGAGGGTTCGGTCTCTGCTGCCTTCCATGCCTGGGGCCTGGATTATCCCGGGTTGACTGTGGTTTAGCTCTTCCATGGAGGTAGCTGCGGGGTTGAAACTCCAATTCCTTTTCGGCCCTGCGGAGTTTCGTGAGTGCTCGCAGCTCATACCTGTCGCTGTGTATCCTTGGCCACAGTCGGGTGGTGTCGCCTTGAAATCCCAGGCCGCGAGGAGTTAGCGAGCCCTGCTCATCCTCGGCCTTCTGGGTTTCAATGGGGGTGCTCTGCACCTGCCTCTTTCCCCCATTCTCAGTAAGTGGCACCCAAGCAGGAAGGTAGAAAACATCCTTCTCAGCCCCCTCTCGCCCACCTACTTCTTTCCCACTTAGTCACCAAGCCTTGTCGACCTTGTGAATGCCTGCCAGATCTGTCCACATCTCTCCATTTCTGATTTCAGCCTGACCTCCTTTGCAGGCGGGTCTGGAAGTGGGGAGACCAGGGAAGAGACCTTTGCAGTCTATTTATTTCAGCACAGGCTGAGGGATCTTAGTGAATGAAAGTCTAGAAAGCTCGTGCTTTGCCCTTAAGTTAAACCCAGCAGTTAACATGGCTAACAAACCCCGGCACGTGTTGCGAGCACCCTCCCCGCCTTATCTTTAGCACCGGTTCACTTTCTGCGCAGCAGTGCTGATCTTCATACCCAGCTCTACCTGCGACGCCTCTGCATTCCCTTTCTCCCTCCATCACGTTTGCTCGGAAGTAAGAGCTCCTACTTGGATTTCTGTTTTCATTAGACAGTTCAGGGTTAAATCTTTCTGTAACGTGTTCTTTCTGCAGCCAGCCTTTCCTAGGAGAGATGTGTCATATCCTTTGCAGTTGCTTGTTTACTGTCTTCCCTGCTGCATTTGTAAGCAAACGCCGAGGGACAGACTTGGTTTATCTGGGTGTGCCTTAGTGTCTTTCCCCAAATGTGGGGCATGGCACAGCACCGTGAATGCCCATCCATTTGTGTTTTTACTATTATGCCCTATCTAGAGAAAGTAGACCGGGTTTAGGATTGTTTAGCAAATTATAATTAGAAAAGAAATGGTAGAGGCGACATATGGAGTCGTTGTAACAGTGTAACCCTGCAGGATAGCAGAAGGAGGGCCAGGCAGGGTGCTTAGACCACACTCTATCAAAATGGGCTCAGCCACTGTGAATGTGCATGCTGTGGTGACATGATCTCCGCAAATGAAACGTAAAGCCTAAATCATCTCTATCACAGCCCGATGCTTGAACTCTGGTTTTGCTTTGCCTTTTTGCAAAAGAAGGTTTTTGAAAGTGGAAATGTTTTTTAATGAATGGACGAACAGTTTATTGGAGTATGGCAGTAAAACCTGTTCAAAGAAACGGACATTAGTTAGACATTGTACCTAGGTAAATCAGATTTGCTTTGCTATCCTGAAAAAAGGCCTTGCCTCTTGCCATTTGAAGAGACTGGCATCTGATAGAGGCAATTATAATGCTGCTTTACTGTAGTGCTTTCAAACCTAGTTTAGCACAATCTCCCACTGCTTCATACCCCTACAAAGCAGTCTTTATTGGTGTGGATGATATATTACATTGCTTCTCGTGCCTACTACTGGATCTTTAAGCTCTACCCCAAAAACAGGAAACACTGGTGTTCGGGCCCAAAAAACGATGTGGGAATTCTTAGATTTATGTGATGCTCTTTCTCTGCATGTTGCGTTCTTGCCTTCACATGTTGCCTGTAGAGCTTCTTTGCATTACAATAATGAGATAGAGCTACCTGATATGTAATTGGACACCATCTGGCATCTGCCTTGTTCAGTCACCTTTGAATACCAGCGAGCATTGGTATAAGCGCTGCAGACAAATGGGGTTTGTCTCTTCCACTGCTTGATATGCTCAGGGTCTAGTATAGTACTCTGCACACAGCTGGTGTTCAGTAAATTGTTATGGTCCAAATATCAAATGAATGAATGCTACTGAATCTGACTTTTGGCAGTTTCTATCTTCCAGACAGCAGGATTTATTTCTTCAAGTGGTTTTAAACCTGAATCTGATTCTGCAGGCTAGTGGTTCTTGGTGGGAGTGTTGAGGCTTTAAAGTTATCTATAATTTTTATAAAAAGGCATCCGAGATCCTCCGTTTACACTTATAATCATACAGATTATTCAGATCTGCGAAGGCTTTGCCATTTTCTCCTTTTGGCCATCCAAAAGGACTTCATTTGACAAAGGGAAGACAGATCTTTTGCATATAGTAAGTGCCATTCTTTCTGTCTGGTATCATAGGCTTTTAATAGTGGGGAGTGCTCTATACTGCCTTCCTGGTCACTTGGCCCATGCCAGAGAAAAGGAAAGGATGGTTTATTTGTTTGTATAGTACAGTGGAACTTATTTAGATTTATTCTGTATTTGATTTTGCGTTCCCGTTCTCATATCTTTACCTTAACTACACAATAAATATTAAAAGATTGGCTGCACCAGGCCCAATGACAATAGCCAGTTTGATAATTCTTATATGTACCAAAATGAATTCAGAGACCAGATGGGAAAAGATTTTGATAAAACCTCTGGTACATTACAACTGAAGTCTTTTCATGTCCAAACTGTTGTGAAACAGATGTTCTTTGTTTCATTTGCTAAATCTGGGAATATGACTGCTTTTGAGACTGTCCTCTCTGACAGGTGATAAATATAAGCCCGATATTTTTCAAGTTGTTTGACAAAAGTGTAGTTTCCCCAGAAGTCCTACTGGACAGGCTTCACTTTTCTTGTGGGGAAAAACAAGAGTTACAGGAAATATGTCTTAATGACTTATACTGAAAGCTGAACATAAAAACAGTAATTTAACTTTTATTATTTTTAGAGGCTCAAGTGCGGTGGTGCAATCATAGCTCACTGCAGCCTCCAACTCCTATGCTCAAGCGATCCTCTTGCCTCAGCCTCCTGAGTAGCTCGGACTACAGGTGTATACCACAATGCCAATCTACTTGTTTTTACTTTTTTGTAGAGATGGGGTCTCTCTGTGTTGCCCAGACTGGTCTCAAACACATGACCTCAAGCAGTCGTCCCACCTTTGCCTCCTGAAGTGCTGGGATTACAGGTGTGAGCCACTGTGTCTGGCCTATTTCACTTTAGAAGTAAATTGAATGCCACATGCAAGGTTTGTTAAATTTAAAAAGAAGAAAGAAAGGAAAAATAGAAGTAAACTACCTAGTGGTATCAGAAATGCCATAATCATTTTTGCCATTTTTTTCATTCATTAGAATTCAGTGCATTTTGCTATCTCTGCAGTAACTTTCTATCATATTATTTACGTTTTTTGTCTTATTTAAAGCTTCTGAGATTTTGGGGTTTCCTTCCCTGAAATTAAGCATTATCACTCCTACATAGTACTAAACTGTCTATAGAATAGTCGGAGTCTGCCCTCTTGAGTTGGGAAGATCCTAGTTTGAATCCTGGCTGTGCCACTCTAAAGTTCATTAACTTCTCTTAGCCTCAGTCACCTGACCTCTGCAGTGGGGATCCTGATGCCTCAGAGTGTCATTGGGAGGACTCACGAAAAATAGCTTGTACTTTGAGTTTAGTACCTAGTCTGAATGATCCAGCAGTAAGAGGGACAGTCGTCACACAGCGCTTTACACACACCTCTCCCGTCACATGCAGCACTGTTCTTCCTTTGGCTTCTGTTTTCGTAAATCTTTACTAGTAAATGTTTCTTTTTCTTTCTTTTTTGAAATGGAGTTTCGCACTTGTTACCCAGGCTGGAGTGCAATGGTGCGATCTCGGCTCACCACAACCTCCACCTCCTGGGTTCAGGCAATTCTCCTGCCTCAGCCTCCTGAGTAGCTGGGATTACAGGCATGTGCCACCATGCCCAGCTGATTTTTTGTATTTTTAGTAGAGAGGGGGTTTCACCATGTTGACCAGGATGGTTTCGATCTCTTGACCTCGTGATCCACCCGCCTCGGCCTCCCAAAGTGCTGGGATTACAGGCTTGAGCTACTGGGCCCGGCCCGTAAATGTTTCTTAAAAGCATTTATATTCATGGACCTGATTCAGAAATTAACTGAGTTGGTTTGTAGGTCTCACTTTGAGAATTAAAAACCCTTAGGGCAGAGAGCAGATTTTATTTCTTACCTCAGAGTTTCCCTGTAGGGTAGGAAGCAGCAACAGCCTAATAACCAGTAACAATGAGCTGATTAAGAATCTCTAAACCTGGCAATCCTAATTTAACATCCCCTTCTGAATTCCTACCACACTTTCACACATTCACTCTTTAATAACAGGTTCTTTCAAACTGTTGATGCTTTGTAGCTTAATATAAAACTTTCACTTTAGAAATTAACTTTTATTTCTCTGCCTTAATGCTGTAGATGGTGTGTTCTGCTTTGCTTCATTATTATCATGAGGAGTTGGCTAGCCACCATGTAAATAGGGAGAACATTCCAGTTTTTTACTTGTGTAGGAAAACACAGCTTGAAATGTCTAAATATCTGTTTAGAGTGAAATCAATTTATACTGACACTTTTTAGTGTTTGAAAGCCTGACTTAATAGCGTTGGTGCAAGTGTTAGGGATCCAGGAATCAGCAAAGTGATCCTGAGACCCGAGTCCCAGGTTTCCGTGTAATGTCAGTTGGTCTGCTGAGAACTTTGCCATAAACATGTGTGTTCAGAAATTTCCTTTCTTATCAACAGCGTCCTGAATTGATGAAAATAATTGATTAAGAATTAATTAATCAACCCAGTAGGAAACAGTTTGTGTTAAATCCATTGCTATGCCAGGATACATTTTTTAAACTGCTATTCCCATTTATGTTTTGTCAAATAAAAAGGTTATAAGAACCTAAATTCCTGTTTTCATTTAAGGCAGTGAATATTTCCCTCAGGGTAAGATCTTCTATCCTTAGATGAGCTCACCATCCTCAGAATGATTTGTACTCAGCCGGGCATTAGCTAATGGAGGTGAGGTCATGCTAAGCAGCACTTGAGTTTTGCGGGAACCAAAGCTCTGCTCCTGGGAGTGTGAATTTGGTGCTTTCGTGTGGAAACAGCAGATGATGACAAGCGGATGAGCAAATGTGCACGTGTCTGCTGCTGTAAGGATTTCATTTTCATCATATAAATGTTTAGAATAAACTGATAACTGAGGCAGTACTGTTCAGATAATGATGAAGTTAATGAAGTACACCATAGTATTTGTTCCTGAGAAATTCTTTTCAGATAGACAATATTTTAAATCCTGTTGTAGAAGAATTTGTTTTCTTCTTTCAGCCAATGATTCTCTTACTAAAACAAAATTATTTGTTGTGTCTAACATCAGAAATGACTAATTTATGATTATTTATATTGATTGGTCTCTCTGAATTTTTGGCTTAATTGACTCGATGTATAGAAAGAAAATGACTTTTAAGTAAAGTCACCTAATATTTACAGGAGGTCTTATATTGGTCTGAGCCAAGAAGTAAATATTATAGGACTTTGAAAAGCTGGTCACTATCTAAAGTTTCCATTACCAGTCAAAAGGAGAGAATAATTTTATTCCACAGTTTCATTGCTGGCAAAAGACACAAGTTGATTAAAAATCAGTATTTCAGTATAAGAGTTACTAGACTGTTTTGCAGAAGGATTCAAAAGAGATCTTTAGGGCCGTGGTTGTCTGTGGAAGCTGATCAGCATTTAGGGGTTCCTGAGCACAGACTGTGAACCCTGCATTTGGCAAATGCATTCAGAGAGCCAATTTGAGGCAGACGGGAGGTTAGAAAGGATACTGCCAGGAGCTCCAGGTTCAGCTTCAGAAGCTTTTAAGTCTTTTTATCCCACCTGCCCCCACACATGCATAGCCTCCCCCATTACCAACATCCTGCACCAGAGGGGTAGATTCTTACAGAGGAACCTACAGTGACACATCATCCTCACCCAAACTCCACCGTTCACAATAAAGTTCACTGTTGATGCTGTTTATCCTATGAGTTTGGACAAATTTACATTGACTTGGTATCCACCATTTTAGTGTCACACAGTAGTTTCACTGCCTTAAAAATTCTATGTGCTGGCCAGGCACAGTGGCTCACACCTGTAATCCCAGCACTTTCGGGGGCTGAGGCAGGCAGATCACGAGCTCAGGAGTTGACCTGGCCAACATGGTGAAACCCTATCTCTATTAAAAATACAGAAATTAGCTGGGCCTGGTGGCTGGCGCCTATAATCGTAGCTACTCAGGAGGCTGAGGCAGGAGAATCACTTGAAATCAGAAGGCAGAGGTTGCAGTGAGCCGAGATTGTGCCACTGCACTCCAGCCTGGGCAACAAGACTAAAACTCCATCTCAAAAAAAAAAAAAATTCTCTCTGCTGTCTCCCTCCCTCCTCGCCACTGGCAAACACTGATCTTTACTGTCGCCATAGTTTTGCCTTTTCCCGATCGTCAGATAGTTGGGATCAAACAGTATCCATAGCCTTTTCAGACCGGCTTCTTTCATTCAGTAATAATGCATTTAAAGCGTCCTGCGTGTCTTCTCGTGGCTTTGCTAGCTCATTTGTTTTTAGCGCTGAATAATATTCTGTTCTCTGGATATACCACGGTTTGTTTATTCATTCACCTACTGAAGGATATCTTAGCTGCTTCTAGTTTTGACAGTTATGAATAAAACTGTTATAAACATCTGTGAGCAGGCTTTTGTGTGAACATAAGTTTTCAACTCCTTTGGGTAAATACCAAAGAGCGTATTTACCATATGGCTGGATCATATGGTGAGAATATGTTTAGTTTTGTAGGAAGCTGCCAAACTGTCTTCCAAGTTGGCTGTACCATTTTGGATTTCCACGAGCAGTGATTGAGAATGCCTGCTGCTCCACATCCTCACCAGTACTTGGTGTTGCTGGTGTTCTGCATTTTGGCCATTCTGCTAGGTGTGTAGTGATATCTCATTGCTGCTTTAATTCGCATTTCCCATTATTTGCCATCTATGTATCTTTGATGAGGCCCACTGGATTTTTACTTTAGACTTTCTCTTTTTTTGAGACGAAGTCTTGCTCTGTCTCCCAGGCTGGAGTGCAATGGCGCCATCTCGGCTCACTGCAAACCTTGCCTCCCAGCTTCAAGCAATTCTCCTGCCTCAGCCTCCCAAGTAGCTGGGATTACAGGCGCATACCACCACGCCTAGCTAATTTTTGTGTTTTTAGTAGAGACAGGGTTTCCCAATGTTGGCCAGGCTGGTCTTAAACTTTTGACCTTGTGATCTGCCCACCTCGGCCTCCCAAAGTGCTGGGATGACAGGCCTGAGCCACCGCACCCAGCCTCACTTTAGACTTTCTGTAGATTGGCCATGACGTCTTGAAACAAAGATACCGTGGATTATGACGCAGGATCAATAAACGACTGCGAGTTCACCTGTGTTTCCACGCTTGCTGGCCCCCCGTACTCTTCTCTCAGTTAATCAAGTTAACCACGCTTTGTTTCTCAACCACAGGCAGCTAATTATTTTGGCTGTGGTCTGTGCACTTCGAATTGATGTGCACAGGGCAAGTTGGTCTCTACGACACTTATGATTTAGGGACGTTTGAGATTTCCTTGTATCGAATACATGTTTATTGTACATACGGAAGAAAAAGAGAAAGGCAGAGAGATGGGGACATGGCGCTGAGCATTATATAGGCTAGGAAGGGTGGCTGCTTTGATAGGAGAATACCCCCGTTTTTGTCACTCTTGAAACAGGGCCAGGAGTTGAAGATGACTAGAACAATCCTGACCTTTGTCGACATTATTTTATAAAATAATATTTGTCACTGTTTTTTCACTTTAAAAAATGCAGATGTTGTAGAAAAATTAGCAGATATAGAAGAATGTTAAGGAGTAATAAGTTGTCAGTAATGCCAACACCCAGAGACAGCCACTATTAATAAATATGTTACTATGTAAAGACATACTAATATGTAATATGCACTGAGTGACTAATGGCAGGTCACTTAGTAGCTGTCTGGTATCAACTGTCGTGGTATGGCAATGCTTATGTTCAGTTAACCCTCATTAGTTATTGTTGTTAATCTCTTTCTGCGCCCAATTGATAAACTAAACTTTAACACAGGTATGTATGTATAGGAAAGAACGTACTGTATATGGGGTTCAGTACTGTATTCAGTTTCAAGCATCCACTGGCGGGCTTGGGAGGTACCCTCCCACCCCCATCCCACAGGTATGCTACCGTATAATTCTTCTATCTAAAGAAAGGGCTTCTGGAAGATAGGAACTTTGTCTTGTCTTCCACTCTATCGCATTTCCCAGGAGAACATCTGGCACAAAGAATTTGCCTCCTGACGAACTAAAAGACGATTTATAACAGTTGTACTCACATCTTCCCTTGGTTTTCCAGAAAGCCTACAGGAAGTGAGACGGTAGAAAAGCAGTCTTCATAGAAATGTGGAACATAGACTGGCTATTGGACAAGGTCCAACACCACCCTCTCCTGTGGTTAAATGGAGGTGATGACACTGGGTCTCCTCTGTTTAATTTCTTCACCTTTCCCCAGCACGGGTGCACACAAAACTCGGGGAAGGGGAGAAAGGAGCTTAGCTTTACCTTAATAGAAGGGAAGAAATGTTTTCCAAGTGACCTTGAAAGTGGGGACCTTGGTACAGTTTAGGAAGATAAAAAAGTTCCGTGATGCATTCCAACGATCTGACTGCACTCAATGCCACTGAAGTGTACACTCAAAAATGGTGACTTTTATGTATATTTTACCACAGTTTTAAAGATTAAAACTCAAAAATGGTGACTTTTATGTATATTTTACCACAGTTTTAAAGATTAAAACTTAAAAAGTGGGGGAAGTCACCTAGGACTTTCTAGAAGGGCTTTTGTGGGTGAGCAATTCTGTTGTAGGGTTGTGTGTTATTTTGGTGTTTCTGACTGTATCATAGGAGTGAGGTGAAAGCTGTATTTGGACAGGAATATTTGACATTGCCAAGGTTTCTAGAGTCTGGAGAAGGTCAGTCAAGATTTTTTGTTTTTTTTTTCTGTTTTGCCTTTGTTCTTGTTTTTCTCTGTTTAGGGAGGTGGATTGCCATGGAAAGTACCTTTGCTTCTGAAAGCCAGAGACTAGCTGGTAGAACTATAGAAAAGTAGTAAGGAGCTGGCTTCTTCAGAGGCAGCATAGCAGAGTGGGAAGAGGGCCCTGTCACTTAGATTGTGACTATCGACGAAGTCACTTACCCACCAGGGTTGGGTTTCCTGACTTTTAGAATTTTGAAAAGATTAAAAATGAATGCCTTGCAAAGTACCTGGTAAATATGAAGGGCTCAGTAAGTGGCAGTTGCTTTGCTTATGAGAACGGGTTCACCTTGTGAGATATAACTGTGTGATGGAGAATGAAAGCAGGAACTGTAGTCTTTACTTTAAGGTTTCCTGGGCCATTTTACTACCCTAAATGAGAAGCTTTGCTTCCAAAATCCAGTTTAAGAATAAAAACTAAGCTGGACGTGGTGGCTCTTGCCTTCATCCTAGCCCTTTAGGAGCCCTGGTTGGACGGATTGCTTGAAGCCAGGAGTTCAAGACCAGCCTGGGCAACACGGCAAGACCCTACGTCTACAAAAAATACAAAAATTAGCTGGACATGGTGGTGCACGCCTGTAATCCCAGCTACTCGGGAGGCTGAAGCAGGAGAATTTGAGTCCAGGAGGTCGAAGCTCATTGTGTCACTGCCCTCCTGCCTGGGTGACAGAGTGATACCCTGTCTCAAAATGAAAAAAAAAAAACAAAGAATAAGGATTAATGGAGATTTGGAACATCTTGATACTGTATCTTGGGAATCTAAGCATTGTAGAATTGTATGGTGTGAGTTGTACCATTGTGGTGGGAAGTTTTTTATTTTTGGTAACTGCGTTGAGTTGCAATTCCTAGAAATGACCCAATGTGTTGTCTTACAAAAGAAATAAACTGTAATCTATATCTTGATCTGATACAGATATATAAATATAAAACATCTAGATGTACACTTTCTATCTATATGCTTTATGTAACTCACTATATATAATTTACAGCTCAGTTGGAAAGAGAGAGGCTAAATTGTATGTACCATTGCAAAAACATCACTATCCCCAGAACTGACTCACAGAAACCTTTAACAGTAGACGTGAAAATGAGGTATTAATTTGGAAAATAATCATGGAGATAATTAAGATAATACAGTGGTTCTGTGACTGATTTTTTTTATTAACTTCTATTTTCTTTATATTCTAGTTAATAAAGGTATCCATGGAGAACACTGAAAACTCAGTGGATTCAAAATCCATTAAAAATTCGGAACTGTGAGTATTTCAGTGGGATTCTTCATAGTCAGAGAAAGATGGGGGTTTGTAGAACAGCAAACCTTGAGGAATGGGACACTCAGAACGAGAGTGGTCTCTGTTTCAGGCCGGAGAGACCAAGCCGACGTCCTGCCTCAGATAGCTGTGTGGCTTTGCATAAACTCACTTTTCTTTTCTCAACCTCATCTTTAAAATGGAGCTAAAACTTTCAAAAAACTGAAGGGAAGATGAAAGGAAAGGCCTATTACCGTGGTCAGAAACATGGTTCTGGAACCAGAAGGATACCACAGGAGAGGCAGAACTCCCAAGTCTGGGTGCTTTCTCCCCTCCCAAATCACTCCATAGGATTAGGATTAGAGGTTTTGGGTTTGGGAAGAGTTTTTTGACCTCTTGTTTATGAGTTTTTAAGACTAAAATGCAATGCTAATTTTCAGTTCCGGGAGGAATTGCCTAGTTATGGATGAATTTTACCCTTTTTTTCCTTTGTCTTTTTGGAATATTCTGCTTAAATGCTTCCAATAACTAGCAGATGGAAAAAGATAAAACTCAAATTCTCTTTAATTCATGTTTGTTATTATTTATTTGGGCACTCTTATGATACTTTAAATTCTGAAAGTTTATTTCTGAAACCCAGTATTATTATTCTCGGCTGCCCTTGAAATTACAAACTAATTTTATTACTAAACAACATTATTACAGAAACACTATTAACAAGTTACCAGTAAAGATTCACAATTTTTGTTTAGCAAAGGAATTTTTCTAGAAAGAAAACTTTTGAAATGCAATCCCATTTTAGAAAGTCGTTATCTTGATTTAAATCATTTTAGCCAGTGTAGGGGCTTGCTCCTATAATCCCAGCTACTTGGGAGATGTGGCAGGAAGATCATTTGAGGTGAGAGTTTGAAACCAACCAGGGCAACATAATGAGACCCTGTCTCTAAAAAAATAAAAACAATTAGTCCACCGTAGTGCGTGCGCTTATAGGCCGTCGTAGCTATGCACCAGAGGTTATAGTGAACTATAATTGCACCACTGCACTCTAGCCTGGGCAACAGAGTAAGACCCTGTCTCTTTTTTTAAAAAGTCCTTTATTTTTTTGGAGACGGAGTTTCGCTCTTGTTGCCCAGGCTGGAGTGCAATGGCACAATCTCGGCTCACCGCAACCTCCGCCTCCTGGGTTCAGGCAATTCTCCTGTCTCAGCCTCCTGAGTAGCTGGGATTACAGGCACGCGCCACCATACCCAGCTAATTTTTTATATTTTTAGTAGAGACGGGGTTTCCCATGTTGACCAGGATGGTCTCGATCTCTTGACCTCTTGATCCACCCGCCTTGGCCTCCCAAAGTGCTGGGATTACAGGCATGAACCACCCTGCCTAGCACTACCTTTTCATGTCATACAGAACATCACTTCAATAACAAGTTATGAGAGAGCCCCAGATAGGTTAGGGTTGTTTTGATCCTGTGACAAGTTGCCCTCGGCAGTCCCGGCTTTTTGAGCCAGTGCCTTTATCAGGAGCATCTCCTCTTGGACTAGCTACCATGTGCTTGTAAAGTACCGAGTAGGAAACGGGTGTCAGGATCTGGGAATCATAGTTCCATGATCCATTATCTGTGTGACTTAAAGGTCAAGTCACACTTTCAGGATTTAAATTTAATCTGTAAATGTGAGGCTCTTCACCTCTAGTTAAAAATAATAACTCTTTCCTAAACTTGACTCTTTTAATTGACTACATTTAATCTTTTTCCAAGAGTATTTTTAGAATTGTGTATAATGGAGATACTCTACGGTTAAGTGCATGGGTATATGGACTGTAAGGATTAGTATTTGGCTGTTCCTAGACCTGTTTTTTCCTGACTCTTGGTCTAGATCAGGGATCAAGCTTGAGGCCTGCTTTTATCAAGTTTTATTGGAATATAGGCACACCCATTCCCTTACATATTGTCCTAGGTCAGTTTCACCAGCAGAATTGTATAGCTATGGCCAGGTACAGTGGCTCACAACTGTAATCTCAGCACTTTGGGAGGCCAAGGCAGGAGGATCACTTGAGGCCAAGAGTTCAAGACCAGCCTGGGCAATGTAGCGGGATCCTGTTTCTACAAAAATAAAATACAGAAATTAGCTGGGCATGGTGGGGACTGCCTGTCTGTAGTCCTAGCTACTTGAAACTCTGAGGAAGGGAAGAGTTCAAGGCTGCAGTGAGCTATGATGGCACCACTGCACTCCAGCGAGGGCGACAGAGCTACACCATGTCTCAGGAAAAAAAGAAAATAGAATTTAGTAGCTATAACAGAGACCAGATGGCCCACAAGCCTAAAATACTTAATATTTAACCCATTTAAAAAAAAGTTTACTGGCCGGGCACAATGGCTAACGTCTGTAATCCCAGCACTTTGGTAATCCGAGCTGGGCAGATCACAAGGTCAGGAGTTCATGACCAGACTGGCCAACATGGTGAAACTCCATCTCTACTAAAAAATACAAAAATTAGCCAGGCATGGTAGCTCATACCTGTAATCCCAGCTCCTTGGGAGGCTGAGATAGAAGATTTGCTTGAACTGGACACGTGAGGTGGAGGTTGCAGTGAGCCGAGATCACGCCACCACACTCCAGCCTGTGCTTCAGAGTGAGACTCCATCTCAAAAAAAAAGTTTACTGCCCCCCTTATCTAGATAGCAGAGGTTCTTCTTAGATAAGTGACTTACAGATATTTTCAATTATTTACAATAATGTTTTTATATATTAATAAATGACTAATTTGTTTAGCTCATGGGATTTAAGAAACTATTGTGATAAATATGGTGCTTTGAGTTATATTTACATTTTGTTGATTTCCCATCATTTCAGGGTAACTTTTAAGATTTTACTCTTACCTCCAAGAATAAAATATTTCACAAATTGATAAGTAATTTTTAAATTATAAAGGTATTTGGTGAAATTTTTAAGAATTTAGAGGAAAATGTAAAACATGGAAGCTAAAAGCCTGAACTCGGAAGTCCAGCAGATACTTCCCTTCCTTCTTGGCTGTGGCACAATCTTGGCACATTTCTTAGCCTCATGGCAGGTCATTTGCTCATGTGGAACATGTGTTGATGTGAAATTGTAATGGAGACAGTCTGGTTTATAGCACTCAACAAGTGTTCACTGTTACTGTGAGTTATAGAAATTGCACTAATGTAAACAGAAAGCATGGTCATTTCTACCTTTGTAAAGCTATTATTTGATTTTTAAACAGAAAGATCATACATGGAAGCAAATCAGTGGACTCTGGTATATCCCTGGACAGCAGTTATAAAATGGATTATCCTGAAATGGGTTTATGTCTAATAATTAATAATAAGAACTTTCATAAAAGCACTGGTATGTATCTTACATTATGTTTAATCTTTTTTAAATATTTGTGCCATTTACATTTGCTATAATATTGAAAGCAGTATTGCGGTATTATTAGTCATTAAACTATGACACAGACTAGCTGTGAAGTAGAGACCGGGCAGCACGCTCAGGCCGTGTGATGCACTGTGACACTGTGAACTGTCTCCTCTCCCGTCAGCTGGTTTCCTGTCTGTATGCTTCTTCTGTCCTGACTTCTCCACAGTCTTTGCTGCTTTTTCGCCTTTCTGCTCCCTCTTTGATTCCAACGGAAGGTTTTCAAAAAACAGTTGAGTAGTAGTATTTATTTTTTCCCCAGAAATTTCAAGACATATCACAAGCATTGCCTTCTTTAATTGTATGACAACCGGAAAGAAACAATTCCATTCTGAGAGGTTTTTAAACCTTGCACAGTCAGAGCAGGTAGCCTGGTGGCAGAGCTCAGTCTGCGTCACTCCAAAGCCCGAGCTCTGAATGCATCTCCTGTTCTGCTTCACCTCCTTGTATCTTCATGGGCTCTATTGCCTGTCTTCTCTTACCCTACGAAGCTGACAGAGATTGCCCATCTTAGAAAGATCTTTCTTTTATCCTGTTCCTTTTAATT
Source organism: Callithrix jacchus (assembly GCF_049354715.1). Lineage (NCBI taxonomy): Eukaryota > Metazoa > Chordata > Mammalia > Primates > Cebidae > Callithrix > Callithrix jacchus. The sequence continues at coordinate 6,756,086 of NC_133504.1, forward strand.
CCTTTGATATTTATCTTCTTCCCTTCTTGCTTAAATTTTGAAAACATGTAGTTTAAGCTTGTACTCTTCACTTGTTCCAGTCCTTCTAGAGTCTTTTTCTATTTTGTCTCTACCACTGACCTGCTCTCTTTAAACATACCATGGCCTGACCACCAGATAGAGCCCCCTCTTGGTTTCTGTACTCGAATGTGGTACTACATTTGAGAATTATATATTTTTTAGAAATATAGATAATAAAATCCTTCACAATGCCAAAAAAGCTAATTAACATTTGGTGTATTGATATTTTTACTTGACAGTTTTTTTAAAGCTTGATTTTATTTATAACATGTAAGCAATGTTGTATTCTGCTTGTTTCACTTAAAGTAATAGCATTTTTTATATTGCTGCATAATTTTTATATCTGTTATAACGATTATATAATACCGCATCCCCAAAATACACCATTCACTTAATTTGCATAACTTACTATATAAATGACCCTTATGGCTGTTTCCCTTTTAAATTGATGCCGTGACAATTCTTTGAATTGGCATATTAATCATATTAGAGTTAATTTTTAGTTAGAGAAGCTATAGTAGATCTAATTTAGGACAGTACCTTTCAGAGTCGTGGTGGAAATGAAAGGAAGCCAGATTACACTGGGAAGACAGCAGGGCCTGTGTCAGGTTAGTTGTAAGGAGTGATGAGATAATGGAGCTCTAAATGGAACTTGTATTGCTTTCGGCTACAAGTTGAGATGCCGCCTTCAACCGCAAACTTAAAAAACACAACACCTTGTTTACTTTTGCTTTATACATATGTGAAAATTTAGTTCTAGATAATTCTGCCTTACGTTTATCTAGTTAGGATACCTTCTTCCTGTAGAATTTCGCATTTGGATCCATTGTTTAAAAAACCAAAAACAGGCATATCATTTCTCTACCACCACCACCTCCCCCACGTATTTAGACCAGCAATCTGGGTTTTGCCCTCAGTGAGTTCCTTTCCTAGTTTGCAATGTAAAGTCAGGTTCTCATGAGATCTCTGGCAGGCTGGGATTGGGCCAGGTACCATAGCTCATGCCTGTAATCCCAACATTTTGGGAGGCCAAGGCTGGAGGATCCTTGAGCACCAAAGTCCAAGATCAGTCTGAGCAACACAGGGAAATCCCATCTCTACAAAAAATAGAAAAATCTTAGCAGGGTGTGGTAGTGCGCAACTGTGATCCCGACTACTCGGGAGGCTGAGGTGGGAAGACAGCTTGGATCCGGGAGGTCGAGGCTGCAGTGAACTGTACTCTGGCCCACAGAGCATGACCATGTCTAAAAAACAAAAAAAGTTTTTAAAAAGGCAGCCAACACACCAGCACCAGAAGCCAGTGACCTTGTCACACAGCTGAGATAATCAACAACATTTTGGAGATGTGTATAGACTTTTTGTATCTAGTCTTCATACACCTCAAATTTACTCAATTCTGAGGTGTGTTTCCCACCAACATTTCAGCGTTTTGAAGTCTCAGTGCGTCATGCAGTCAATCTGTACATGAATGTGGAAGGTTCTTTAAAGGAGTGGTAGGAAGGCCAGGAGCCCTGGATAGAGGCCCAGCACCACTCTGTCACTCTGGGCTAGTTTGTTAACTTTACTGCATGTCCCACATCTGCACACGTGAAACCGGTAATCATACAGCTCTTACGGTGACGGGAAGGATTAAAGATTACCCACTGCAGAATATCTGATGAGCAGTAACAACGTTTGGGGGTTTTCCTTGAAGACACTGTGAATGTTATAATGCTATCTCCAAACCGTTGGGAAGCTAGAGTCAGAAACGCAGTTCTTCTGAGTGTGATAGATAAATGTATGTATTATAGGATCGTATTGTTTTCTAGTTTTATTTTTTTAAACAATGATGATTTCCCCATGGCAAAATTTTATGTTTGAAAATGACAACATAGTATATCGCATTATATAAGTGAGTATAATGTGTCTAACCAAACCCCTATTGTTAGACATGTACGTTGTTTCTGTTTTTTACTACCTAAACAGCTATGAAAGATATCTTGGCTATAACACTAATAAGGTTATGGTTTCAAGTGTCTTACTACAAAATTGAAGAGATTTTATGTCACCATGATCAAAATAGTTAGAATTCTCTTTCATTTGAAAGGAAGAATTTATTGTGGACTTTTGAATTGCTGAGTAGCTCATTTCATGTCAAAGTAGTTATTCTTTGTTTTCAGTATAATTAAAAGCGCTTCTTTCTGTTCCAAGGAATGGCATCTCGGTCTGGTACAGATGTGGATGCAGCAAACCTCAGGGAAACTTTCATGAACTTGAAATATGAAGTCAGGAATAAAAACGATCTCACACGCGAAGAGATTGTGGAACTGATGCGTAATGGTAGGAAACAAGGGTGAACTTCTAAAATATGAGAATTGTGGAATTATATGATACATAATTCTAATCTTACCTATTTTAGTAAGAAGTTTTAAAAAAGTTACTTATGCCCACTTCCTAAAATAGTTTCAGATACGTTGCTGAGCCCAGGTTCGGTTAAGATGATCTCTTAGTTTTACTCTGTCTCTTCATCATGTTCCCATACAGTATATCTGAAGTTGTTGAATGAAGTCATGGATTTTTTTCCTTTTATGTGCAAATGTCTTTTCAGTTTCTAAAGAAGATCACAGCAAAAGGAGCAGTTTCGTTTGTGTGCTTCTGAGCCATGGTGAAGAAGGAATAATTTTTGGAACCAATGGACCTGTTGACCTGAAAAAAATAACAAGCTTTTTCAGAGGGGATTGTTGTAGAAGTCTAACTGGAAAACCCAAACTTTTCATTATTCAGGTAACGTAACTGAGTGATTTGGTGATTGAAGATTAATCAGGGGCTAATTTTCTCAATTGTAAATTAGCCAAAGGATGTGTGGTTTTTTTCCTGAAGCTAAGAAACTATCGTTACTTTTCATTTACTTAAACTACCACTTAAAAGATACGGAGTAAATTTTAATTTTATACTTACATATCAAAAAGACAACATAATTAACATCCATTTTTACATAGTGTTTCAATTTCTTAGAAATAAGTTATATGTGCACACACAAATTTTTATAATAAATATTTATTTTCTAATGCCCAGGCCTGCCGTGGCACAGAACTGGACTGTGGCATTGAGACGGACAGCGGTGTTGATGATGACATGGCGTGTCATAAAATACCAGTGGAGGCCGACTTCTTGTATGCATACTCCACAGCACCTGGTGAGAACCTTGCACATAATGAATGTTACATGTGGATTTCAAATGAATTTTACTGTGACTAATCATAAAATTATACAGTGAAGAGTGTGTTTCAGAGACTGTCAAGATTTTGATATCCCTAAAGATACAAACTTGTCTATATTTTAGGGTACCTTCATCAAAGAGAAGTCTCCAAAAGTTGTCTTTAGCCAAAAGTTTGGCTAGAAAATATGCATAAATAGCTGGGTGCAGTGGCTCATGCCTGTAATTCTACTGCTTTGGGAGGCCAAGGCGGGTGGATCACTTGAGGTCAAGAGTTCAAAACCAGCCTGACCAACAATGTGAAACCCTGTCTCTACTAATAATATAAAAAATGTAGCAGAGTGTGGTGGCGCGTGCCTGTAATCCCAGCTACTCGGGAGGCTGAGGCAGGAGAAACACTTGAACCTGGGAGGTAGAGGTTGCAGTGAGCCAACATCGTGCCACTGCACTCCAGCCTGGGTGACAGAGCGAGGCTCCTTCTCAAAAAAGAAAAGAAAATATGCATACATAGAGTAGACTAGAGCAATGTCATTCATTGGACTTTTTACCAGGTAGAATATTACATGGCAACAGAGGCCAAAACAGAGCTTCCCTGCATTTTAAAGAAGAAGAGAAGTATGTTTCTCAGGAATTATTTGAAAGGTAGTAAATAAAAAAGATAAACATGACTAGTATATGAGAGGATAGATGTGGAGTGGGAGATAACAAAGAAGGTAAGAAATGACATATGAATATGCTGCTAATCTCCACTGTTTACAGTTCTGCTGTACCTGTCGTCATCTAAAGAAATATTTGTTGAGGGCCAGGCGCAGGGGCTCAAGCCTGTAATCCCAGCACTTTGGGAGGCTGAGGCGGGTGGATCAAGAGGTCAAGAGATCGAGGCCATCCTGGTCAACATGGTGAAACCCCGTCTCTACTAAAAATACAAAAAAAATGAGCTGGGCATGGTAGCGCGTGCCTGTAATCCCAGCTACTCGGGAGGCTGAGGCAGGAGAATTGCCTGAACCCAGGAGGCGGAGGTTGCAGTGAGCCGAGATCGCGCCATTGCACTCCAGCCTGGGTAACAAGAGCGAAACTCCTCAAAAAAAAAGAAATATTTGTTGATTATGCCACCATTTACTTATACAACTACTCAGGGTGCCAGAGGGCGTGACACCTGAAGGAAATGGGAAATGTTTTGTTTTGTTTTGTTTTCTGAAACGGAGTTTTGCTCTTCTTGCCCTGGCCGGAGTGCAATGCCGCTATCTCATATCACTGCAACCTCTGCCTCCTGGGTTCAAGCAATTCTCCTGCCTCAGCCTCCTTACTAACTGGGATTACAGGCATGTGCCACCACACCTGGCTAATTTTGTATTTTTAGTAGAGGTGGGGTTTTTCCATGTTGGTCAGGCTGGTCTCGAACTTCTGACCTAAGGTGATCTGCTTGCCTCGGCCTTCCAAAGTGCTGGGATTACAGGCATGAGCCACCGTGCCCAGCCAACTAAATGTATTTTTATGCAGTGTCGCATTTTAATATGTGCACAGTGTGGTTTCCTCTATCCCCTAGGCCTCTTCCTCAGCAAAGTACCTCTAAGTTAAAAGCAATGGGTCCAACAGTTAACCTGAAAAAGAAAAGTATGATAAATACACTCTTTTCCCTTTTTGGACCTTTGGAATATGTGTATTATACTTTATTCAGATGCTCTGTAGACAAATAGGACACTCAAAGCAATTTATTTCTTGGCTAAGTCAGTATTAAAATCAGGTGAAATGTGATCGGAACACTGTTACTTATAATCCTCTTTATAGAGCTCCACGTTTGCCTCTTATCTGTTGCGTGTTTGCTGTTCTTGCCTATTGAAAGGGGAGTCCAGAATGTAAAACTTGCAATAATTCAGTGTTCGTGAAGCTAGTCTGCAGTCCCTTTCTTTGCCAAAAGCAGGGGTGTGAGTGTGTGCATAGCACACGTTCTTCCTTCTTCCACATCATTGCTTCTGAAACCAAAGGTGTCTTTTTTCTTTGTATTGTTAATGAGTTTGTGCTTATTTTTGCCTTTTTTGACTACGTAATAATTTATAGAATCAACTACAATCAACTATCCATGGTATTTTGGTTGTATTTTGCCTTGTAGGTTATTATTCCTGGCGAAATTCAAGGGACGGCTCCTGGTTCATCCAGTCGCTTTGTGCCATGCTGAAGCTGTATGCCAACAAGCTTGAGTTCATGCACATCCTGACCCGGGTTAACCGAAAGGTGGCAACAGAATTTGAGTCCTCTTCCTTTGATGCTACTTTTCATGCAAAGAAACAGATTCCATGTATTGTTTCCATGCTCACGAAAGAACTGTATTTTTATCAGTAAAGAAATGGTTGGCTGGTGCTTTTTTTTAGTTTGTATGACAAGTGAGAAGACAGTATACCTGCTGCTGTCTTCCTCTCTCATTTTAACCTGCTCTCATGCTGCAGAGGGTACTTTGAGACATACTCCTTCCATCAGGTAGATCCACTATGAAGCTACCTCAAACGTACAATCAGGTAGTTGCAACTGAATTGAATTAGAAGTAAATAAAAATGGATACCGGTGCAGTCAATATGAAAGGCAATGGTTGTTGATTTGTAGCTTCCATGACTAGCAAGTTATAGTGATGCTATGCTACGCATTTTCAAGGAATTGTGAAGAAGTAATTGAAGTCATGAATTTTTAGGATATTCCTCCCACTTAAGACTGTGTAATCTGGTTTTGTCACACTGTAGAAATGATGTGGAAGAACTTAGTCATCTGTGGGCGTGCTCAAAAGCGCGAACTTTTCTTTAGAATTGATATGCAAATGTGAGTCAACTGCCTTTTTAAACCATTTACCTGGGATAATGGTTTTGTAATTTTTGTCCTAAACACCTTTGTTGTAAAAAAAAATTAATAATGCTGTTTAATATTGAGAAAGACACTAAGTATTTTATGTGAGAGAAAGTGTGAGGAAGCTAGGTTGACTCTCAAGGCTAAAACATAACATTTGTAGGGGTGGAGTTTTAACTGTGAGGTGCTACAATGCAGCTGATCCACCAGCAGAAATACCTTCTGATTTGTCCCTACGCAAATCAGTTGAGCTTCACATACCAGCAATAGATCTGAAGAGCTATTGTATAAGAACCCCAAACTGTTGATTACCAGCCTGATCATGTGAATAAATTATATAGGAACATATGAAAATACAGCTTACATAATAAAAAGTAGAATGTGAGGAAAGCAATCAATGCATGGGATGAGCTGTCTGTAACGTGAGAGCAGATGGTTTGAGCCTGAGCGGAGACACAGCACAGCCTGTTCCATGCAGGCAGAACCATAGACCATGGTTTCAGGAAGGGCCTGCAGCTCGCTTCTTAATACACTGGTGTGTCTGGAAGTTGCCGCCAGGGCCCCACTGCCAAGTAAGAAAGTGAACCAAATCAGAAACTTCTGAAATGGAAATGTAAAGGTGGTGAGTCACAATAAAACTCTTAGCACTCTTTGTAGTAAAATTCTTAAGCATGTTATATTCTGTTGATGTTTACAATCAAAGGAAAATAGTAATGTTTTATACTGTTTACTGAAAGAAAACGACAGTGGCATATAGGACTCTAGATGGCTTCCAGCCAGAGGCCAGAGCTGCGCACCCAGCCCGGGAGGCAGACTCTAGGCCTCCCCACTCAGCAGGTGCTGAGCCCTCACTACACCGAGTCTCACCTGCTTTCAGTCTGACATTTCACAGGAGATTTCTTGTTGCTCAAAAAATGAATTCGCATTTGTTAATGACAGGGTTTTTTTTTTTAACTAAATTTGTAACTTTTGTAAATACACGTAGCAGGTAATGATATCTTAAAGTGTTTTCCTGTGTGACAACTTTGTACAAATTTTCCTTTTTTTTCAAAATATAGATTCAAACTTAAAATAACCGATGTGTTTTGAGTTTTTTGTTCTGTTGTTTTTGATGTTGTGCTACTAGTTGGAAATTAAAGTGTTTTTCACCAGAAGCTTGATCTGGAAGAGTCAAAGAGGAGGCACCAGAACCCTTGCCGGGTGTTTTGAGGAGGCAGCAGTGACTGAACGGGGCAGACAGATCCCTAATGCTTCCCAGGTCCTCACAGAAGGTCCTGACCCTGAAATGACCACAGTGCCAGGAAGATACTTTGTGTCCATACATCTCAGGCCTTAAATGTGACCATATTTGTGAATTTGAAACTTCTTCAAGGAGGTATATTTTAAATGTGTCTAATGGGAAGAGCAGCCTAAGGAGATACGCAGCAAGCGGTTGATTTTTACTGATGGCCTCCTCTGGGCACCGGGAGTTTGACAGAGGAATCTGCTGTCTTTTTACTTCATATGCTTAGAAAAGGAATATAGGAAAGTGGGGTTGTGGGTAGTTGTAAATTTCTTCCAGTATTTCCATAAGGAGCATATATTACTTTTAAATCAGAAACAAAATTGTCCTAATTAGGAAAAGGGACCTCATTTCCGAGGAATCAAGAGTGGCATGAATGAGTTCTTTAAGCCCGTAAGAAAGCAGTGGTTCTATAAAGCATTGAGGAAAATCTGGCTTATTCTTGTCTCCTTGCTACGTAAAGCAGTGTCATACTACAAAGGAAAAGACCAGCAACCCAACAGGAAAATGAGCCAAGGACATGAACAGACAGTTCACAGAAAAAGAAAATCCAAGGCCAGGCGCGGTGGCTCAAGCCTGTAATCCCAGCACTTTGGGAGGCCGAGGCGAGTGGATCACGAGGTCAAGAGATCGAGACCATCCTGGTCAACATGGTGAAATCCTGTCTCTACTTAAAAATACAAAAAATTAGCTGGGCATGGTGGCGTGTGCCTGTAATCCCAGCTACTCAGGAGGCTGAGGCAGGAGAATTGCCTGAACCCAGGAGGCTGAGGTTATGGTGAGCTGAGATCACACCATCACACTCCAGCCTGGGTAACAAGAGTGAAACTCCGTCTCAAAAAAAAAAAGGAAAATCCAAATGTCCCTGAAATTCAATAAGGAGCTTGATCTGCATCATAATAGGAGAAATGCACATTAAGGTATCATCTGTCGTCTGTCAGACAGGCAGAAACCCCAGTTTGGGAACATACTCTGTTGGCAAGATGTGGGAAATGTATCCTCTCCCACTGGTGGAAGTGCAATGTGGTGAAATTCCCTATGGAGGGAATCTGACAATACCTATGAAATTATTTGTTCTTTGAAGTAGCAGTCCCATTTCTTAGAATCCAGCCTACCCATACATCTATGTGTGTACAAAATTACATACGAGCTTTTCATCACAACATTGTTTCGGTGTTAGAAAATGACAGCAACTCAACTGTGAAGGAGACAGGTTAAATACACTGCAGCTTCCACACAAGAGAAAGTTGGAGCTGGAGGGGAAGGTGAGTTAAAAGATTTGGGGTTTTTAAGTGAGAAAGATTTGAGGAGGTTTAATGCTGATGGTGGGTATCCAGTTAAGAGAAAGACTGAAGACACTAGAGGCAAAGGTAACTGACAGTGTAAGGTTCCTAAGAGCCCCAGGCAGTAAATCCGAGCATAGCCGGGGGTGGGGTGTGAAGAGGCAAAGAAACTTTTTTTTTTTTTTTTTTTTTAAATGGGAAAGTATGAGAGGGTGGGTGTGAATGAACTTAAATTTGTAGTTTTTGTGGCAGGAAGTTCCCTTACTGTAACTTCTACATTTTCTGTGAAGCAGAAGACAAGAACTCTGTTAAAAGTTAGGGAAATGATAGTGAGATCGAGGGCTAGAAGAGGCTTGAAACAATCATTGTCAGGAGTGGGAGTTGACCAGAAATTAGAAAGGTCGCTGGGCCATGTGTAGGTGCCCAGTTGAAACCAACCATTAGCAATGTGCAGTGTTCCAGGCTGCGCTGCTGTGTGAATCTACCCAGTAACACTTTGGGCTTTTGCCCACATTTATTTTAAAAAGGCAGAGGAGGCACACATTTTGGGGTACTGCAAAATAACTTTCTGAATTGGTAAACTCAGACTCTAAGCTGGGGAGACAGAAATGAAAAGGGACTAATAGGGAATAAGACGTGTGATCCATGGCCTGAGGCCCTGATGGACGTGAAGATCCGCTGTTGTGGGAGGACTGGAACACCAGCACTGAATGATGGAGGCTGTGGTCAGAAACAGGTTGTCTGAGTTGGAGGGGCCACAAATCTGGTCATGAAAATGGTGAGACTAAGAAGAATGAAGTGGCATGCAAGAGACCATTGTGGAAATGTGGAACTAAGGGCGAGGATGTTGGGTGTGTGCTCTGCTGTATGAACACTGATCTCATGCTAAAATGAGCTTCACTATGTGGGAACAGAGTAATAAGATAACTTAGTTGTGTTTACAAACTTCCCATTTTATGGATTTGAAAAAAATCCATCATTCATTTTTGCCAGGTAACGTTTTTTAGAGTTATCACCCATTATTCATAACAAGAAAGACTTTTTTTTTTTTTTTTGAGACGGAATTTCGCTCTTGTTACCCAGGCTGGAGTGCAATGGCGCGATCTCGGCTCACCGCAACCTCCGCCTCCCGGGTTCAGGCAACTCTCCTGCCTCAGCCTCCCGAGTAGCTGGGATTACAGGCACGTGCCACCATGCCCAGCTAATTTTTTGTATTTTTAGTAGAGACGGGGTTTCAGCATGTTGACCAGGATGGTCTCGATCTCTTGACCTCGTGATCCACCCGCCTCGGCCTCCCAAAGTGCTGGGATTACAGGCTTGAGCCACTACGCCCGGCCCAAGAAAGACATTTTAACTCCAACCTCATCATTTCCCTCTCAACCCCGAAGTAGGGACATAATCCCAGGTTAAAGGATAATACTTCCAAGGAAAGGCTTATCACACATGCGCACACATACACATTCCTCAGGATCTAACCTTATGCAGTTCGAAATTGCATTTGGGAAGCAATACTCTAATCCATGAAAATAACATAGTACTTACCACCTGAAATGAACTCAAAAAACCTCCCTCCTTGGTGAGACGTGGGCAGTGAGAAACAGCCATGACTAGAAATGACACTGGGCTGTCCCTTAGAAACCTTTTCACAAAACATGTTTGTTGTGCTCATTATGATGTCATCGTTATCGGCAAGATGTCAGAACTTTCCGTAGGTAAAATACTCCAATTTAAGTCACTTCTCTTCAGATTTGTCTAAATTTCAGTTGATTTTGAGCAAGAAGAAGTGAATGTTCACGTGTGAAAGTCTGTGGCTCCCTTGCATAGACAATAAGAAATAATGGGTAAAGATTCAAGTTAAATGTAGCGTGCATGTGGGTGTGTGGCCGAGGGATATTTGGATTCCGGTCTGTCAGGCCACTGATCAAGTGATCTCAGCCAAATTACAATTTCTGTCGTCCACGTTTGAAGACTCACGCCCTTGCAGCTCTAATATTGTATGTAAAAGTAAAAGGCATTTTGAGTGTGTAGAGACTGTTCATAAGTTTTTTTTTGAGACGGGATCTTGCTGTTGCCCAGGCTAGACTATAGGGGTGCAATCACAGCTCACTGTAGCCTCAACCTCCCAAACTCAGGTGACCCTCCCACCTTAGCCTCCCGAGTAGCTGGCACTATAGGTGTGTGCTACTACACCCTGCCAATTTTAATTTTTATTTTTTTAGACAGAGTTTCCCTTCTGTTGCCCAGACTGGAGTGCAGTGGCACAATCTTGGCTCACTGCAACCTCCACCTCCCAAGTTCAAGCGATTCTCCTGCCTCAGCCTCCTGAGTAGCTGGGACTACAGGCACACACCACCATGCCTGGCTAATTTTTGTATTTTTAGTAGAGGTGGGGTTTCACCACATTTGTCAGGCTGGTCTCGAACTCCTGACCTCAGGTGATCCATTTGCCTCAGCCTCCCAAAGTGCTGGGATTACAGGCATGAGCCATTGCGCCCAGCCACCAATTTTTTAAAAATTTTTTGTAGACATGGGATCTCGCTATGTTGCCCAAGCTAGTTTCAAACTCCTAGTCTCAAGGTGTCCTCCTCCTTCTCCCAAAGTGCTAGGATTACAGGTGTGAGCCACCACACGTGGCAACAACTCTTCATTTTGACAGACCGGAGTTCTCAAACTTTAGCATACGTCATAGTCATCATGTTAAAAATGACAGTGCCAAGTCTTCATGCTCTGAGATTCTGGTTCTTCATGTTAAAGAGATGCAGAGATCCAGGAATCTTCGTGTTATTAAAGAAACAAATTGCTCAGGACACGTGATAAAGGAGGCCACGCAGACATTGGTCAGGGAGACTATCGCCATAGCTGTAGGGAATGCCACATGGGGTTTTGCATTCAGTCGGGGCAAGAAATTAGGCTCTGCTGCAAATACAACAAGGAAATGTGGGAATTTACAGCTGAGGAGTTGGTGGGGGTGGCGGGAGGTTCGGGGGAAACATCAGGGCTATGGGGGGATTCCAGCTAAATCGACCAAACGGGATTCTTGCTGAAGGCAGTCTAGAGCGAGGAGATGTCACCTAGGCACTGGTGGAGAATGAGGAACGCAATCAGATATCAAGGTTGGGGCATTCTGGCTAAACTGACTTCGCAGGCTTCTGGCTAAAGCTGGACAAGGCAAAGGTGAACAAGGAAGGTCAGAGTCACAGCCTTGTTGAGAAGAGTTGAGAGGTGCCTGCTGAGACAGGCGAGGGAGAGAATGTTTGCCAGGGTCTCACAAGCACTTCAGGTGATCCCCATGCCGTTGTTCCTAGGGCACACTTGAAGAAACGCTGCTGATGTCTGTTTCACAGTTCTTTCTCTCTTACCCATGAACCAAGTGAGAAGACAGCACTGGCCAGCGGTTTTAATTCTCTTCAACTTGGGTTTGGACTTCAAACCTTCATCTGCCTCTCTCCTACTTTCAAGGTGTCTGGAATATTTTCTCAACACCAATAACCAATTCTCTGATTCTCCAGACGCCAACTGGATGTCCTACATTTAGTTCTAACACTGTCCACCTGGAGGTAGCACAGACCCCCCCAGGTTAAGGGCTCATCCCCACAAGACCCCCACAACTTCAGATACTCGTTGCAAGGCCTGGCCGCCTGCACTTCTGACCCACTGGCTGTAACTTAGGGATTCCTGCTATAACCCTAACAGGTCCACCGCCCGACGCAGGCATCAAGGCAGTACACCGAGACATCGGGTTGCGCAGAGAAAGAGGTATGATTGTGGGGCCACCAAACAAGAAGACAGGAGGAACCCTCAAATCCATCCCCCAAGGGAGTGTGGGGCGCGGGCCGAAGTGTGGCGATGCTGGATTGGCTGAGTGGCGCAGTGTGAAGCCACGGGACAGGAAGAGGAAGATGCTGTATTCTCACACTGCTTTGGTTCCTCTGTGGGGGGCTTCAAAGTGGTTGACTTTAGCTGCTTTGCTGGAATTCAGGATCTGAAAAAACATCTCAAGCAATCCTCAAAAAAGCCTTTTGATTTAATGTCAGAGATCCTTTCTATAGGGATAAGGGGAATACAAATGGTCAGTGTCAGGTGCTTTGAGAATTTAAGCAATGAGGAAGGGGCCAGAACGCAGCCTGATAGATGCTGAATTATAACCATTTCATTCTTGTCGATGCAGTGGGGATGCCTTCATCATGACTTGCCCCTCAGGTTTCATAGTGTGTTAGAATGAGTCACAGAACTGAGGAACACACTTTACTTACATTTACCAACTCACAATAAATAATACAACCAGGCTGGGCACCATGGCACACGCCTGTAATCCCAGCATTTGGGAGGCCAAGGTGGTGGATCACGAGGTCAGGAGTTGGAGACCAGCCTGGTGAACATGGTGAAACCTCGTTGTTACCAAAAATACAAAAAATTAGCTGGGTGTGGTGGCACGCACCTATAATCTCAGCTACTCAGGAGGCTGAGGCAGGGAAATCACTTGAACCCGGGAGGCAGAGGTTGCAGTGAGCTGAGACTGTGCCATTGCACTCCAGCCTGGGTAACAGACTGAGACTCTATCTTAAAAAAAAGAATAAAATAAAATAAAAAATACAAGTAGGGAATAGCCAAATGGAAGAGAGGCAGAGGACAGGTGTGGGGGAGGGGCACAGAGTGGCTCTGCTACCTCCCGGGCACCAGCCTCCCAGTGCCAATGTGTTCACCAGCCTGGGAGCTCTCTGAGTCTCTTTGGTGAAGAGTTTCTATACAGCTCTATCTCCAGCTTTCCCCTTTTCTTGCATAAGACAAAGAGGTTGGGGCAGAGTGAAAGTCCAGCTGTCGTACCAGAGCAAGCATAGAAAGTCACCCAGACAAAAGTGTGCCAAGCTGCAGGATCTTTATCGCCGGCGGCCACGGAGGGCTCACGTGTCTCCAACCCGTGGCCCCGAAACGAGGGTGTCAAGACCTTTTATGCCCATAAAACACCACCTGGGTGGGGGTGGGGGCGAGGGGCTTTGGAAATTCCGAGGGCCAGTGGACTTTGGGCATTCTGTAAACCACCTCCTGGGCAGGAGGTGAGGGTGAGCGGCTTCGGACATTCCGATTATTACTTAAGTGGTTCACAGAAGTCAAGATAAGCGTTAGTTAACACACTGCCTGGGTAGGGTGGAAATTACAGACCTTAGTTACTTATGACAAGTCTCAGGGGCCAAGATGGCGTGGGTTTGGACTGCTTGCCTGTCACATCAGGGTTACAGAGAGCAGTTTCAACAGAAAGCCAAGGTATGGTTGAGGAATGCAGTTTTATGGGGCTTTTACCATGTCACACAACCATTTAAGTATTTAGTCTTTGGGCCGGGCATGGTGACTCACGCCTGTAATCCAGCACTTTGGGAGGCCGAGGCGGGTGGATCACAAGGTCAAGAGATCAAGACCAACCTGGTCAACATGGTGAAACCCCGTCTCTACTAAAAATACAAAAAATTAGCTGGGCATGGGGGCACGTGCCTGTAATCCCAGCTACTCAGGAGGCTGAGGCAGGAGAATTGCCTGAACCCAGGAGGCAGAGGTTGCCGAGATCACGCTATTGCACTCCAGCCTGGGTAATAGGAGCAAAACTCCATCTCAAAAAAAAAAAAAAGTATTTAGTCTTTCTGGTGACAAGCCCCATCCTCAGTATCTAGGGGCCACAGTCTACATCACCTTATTAGCATAAACATAGGTGTGATCAAAAGAAAGTCATTATGAATAACAAAAGACTCCTATCAGGCACTGTGCAGTGGCTCACGCCTGTAACTCCAGCACTTTGGGGGGCTGAGGCGGGCAAATCACTTGAGGTCAGGAGTTCAAGACCAGCCTGGACAACACAGTGCCACCCTGTCTCTACTAAAGATAAAAACCACATTAGCCAGGCATTGTGGCAGGGACCTGTAATCCAGCTACTCAGGAGGCTGAGGCAGGAGAACTGCTTGAACCTGGGAGGCAGAGGTTGCAGTGAGCCGAGATTGCACCACTGTGCTCCAGCCTGGGCAACAGAGAGAGACTCTGTGTCAAAAAAAAATAAAGATGCCCTCACAAAGGCCCGTGGCGGGTGTTGACGTGATGTGATTTCTGCCCAGTGCTCTGAAAGTCAAGGTGAAGAAATTCACTGACACGCGGGGAAATGGCGGGAGTAACTATGACTCTCTTAAGGTAGCCAAATGCCTCGTCATCTAATTAGTGACGCGCGTGAATGGATGAACGAGATTCCCACTGTCCCTACCTACTATCCAGCGAAACCACAGCCAAGGGAACGGGCTTGGCGGAATCAGTGGGGAAAGACGACCCTGTTGAGCTTGACTCTAGTCTGGCACGGTGAAGAGACATGAGAGGTGTAGAATAAGTGGGAGGCCCCCCGCGCTCCCACCCCCAGTCCCTAGGAGGGGGAGGGGCAGTGTCCACCGGCCTTGTGAACATAGATGCAAAAATCTTCAATAAAATGCTGGCAAACTGATTGCAACAGCACATCAAAAAGCTTATCCACCATGATCAAGTAGGATTCATCCCAGGCATGCAAGGCTGGTTCAACATACGCAAGTCTATAAATGTAATTCACCACATAAACAGAACCAAAGACAAGAACGACATGATTACCTCAATTGCTGCAGAGAAGGCGTTTGACAAAATTCAACAGCCCTTTATGCTAAAAACCCTCAATAAACTAGGTATTGGCGGAACGTATCTCAAAATAATAAAAGCTATTTACGACAAACCAACAGCCAATATCATACTGAATGGGCAAAAACTGAAAGCATTCCCTTTGAAATCTGGCACTAGACAAGGATGCCTTCTCTCACCACTCCTATTCAATATAGTACTGCAAGTTCTAGCCAGAGCAATCAGGCAAGAAAAAGAAATAAAGGGTATTCAAATAGGAAAGGTGGAAGCCAAATTGTCTCTATGTGCAGATGACATGATTGTATATCTAGAAGATCCCATCACCTCAGCCCAAAATCTCCTGAAACTGATAAGCAACTTCAGCGAAGTCTCAGGATACAAAATCAATGTGCAAAAATCACAAGCATTCCTATACACCAATAACAGACTTAAAGAGAGCCAAATCAAGAACGAACTGCCATTCACAATTACTACAAAGAGAATAAAATACCTAGGAATACAACTAACAAAGAATGTAAAGGTCCTCTTCAAGGAGAACTACAACCCACTGCTCAACAAAATAAGAGAGGACACAAACAGATGGAGAAACATTCCATGTTCATGGTTAGGAAGAATCAATATCGTGAAAATGGCCATACTGCCCAAAGTAATTTACAGATTCAATGCTATCCCCATCAAGCTACTAATGACCTTTGCAGAACTGGGAAAAACCACCTTAAACTTCATATGGAACCAAAAGAGAGCCCTCATAGGTCCAAGTCAATTCTAAGCAAAAAGAACAAAGCAGGAGGCATCATACTACCAGACTTCAAACTATACCACAAGGCTACAGTAATCAAAACAGCATGGTACTGGTACCAAAACATGATGTAGACCAATGGAACAGAACAGAGGCCTCAGAGGCAACACCACACATCTACAACCTTCTGATCCACAACCACCTGACAGAAACAAGCAATGGGGAAAGGATTCCCTGTTTAATAAATGGTGTTGGGAAAACTGGCTAGCCATGTGCAGAAAGCAGAAACTGGACTCCTTCCTGACACCTTACACTAAAATTAACTCCAGATGGATTAAAGACTTAAACATAAGACCTGACACCATAAAAACCCTAGAAGAAAATCTAGGCAAAACCATTCAGGACATAGGAGTAGGCAAGGACTTCATGACCAAAACACCAAAAGCATTGGCAACAAAAGCCAAAATAGACAAATGGGACCTAATCAAGCTCCACAGCTTCTTCACAGCAAAAGAAACTGTCATTAGAGTGAATCAGCAACTAACAGAATGGGAAAAAAATGTTGCAGTTTACCCATCTGACAAAGGAACGATATCCAGAATCTACAAAGCACTGAAACAGATTTACAAGAAAAAAACAAACAAGCCCATTCAAAAGTGGGCAAATGATATGAACAGACACTTTACAAAAGAAGACATACATGAGGCCAACAAACATATGAAAAAATGCTCATCATCACTGGTCATCAGAGAGATGCCAATCAAAACTACACTGAGATACCATCTCATGCCAGTTAAAATGGCGATCATTAAAAAATCTGGAGACAACAGATGCTGGAGAGGATGTGGAGAAATAGGAACACTTTTACACTGTTGGTGGGAGTGTAAATTAGTTCAACCATTGTGGAAGACAGTGTGGCGATTCCTCAAGGACCTAGAAATCGAAATTCCATTTGACCCAGCAATCCCATTACTGGGTATATATCCAAAGGACTATAAATCATTCTACTATAAGGACACATGCACACAAATGTTCACTGCAGCACAGTTTACAATAGCAAAGACATGGAACCAACCCAAATGCCCATCGATGATAGACTGGACAGGGAAAATGTGGTACATATACACCATGGAATATCATGCAGCCATCAAAAACGATGAGTTCGTGTCCTTTGTAGGGACATGGATGAACCTGGAAACCATCATTCTCAGCAAACTGACACAAGAACAGAAAATCAAACATCGCATGTTCTCACTCATAGGCGGGTGTTGAACAATGAGAACACATGGACACAGGGAGGGGAGCATCACACACTGGGGTCTGTCAGGGAGAAATAGGGAAGGGACAGCGGGGGGTGGGGAGTTGGGGAAAGATAGCATGGGGAGAAATGCCAAACATAGGTGATGGGGAGGAAGGCAGCAAATCACACTGCCACATGTGTACCTATGCAACAATCTTGCATGTTCTTCACATGTACCCTAAAACCTAAAATGCAATAGCAAAATAAAAAAAAAAATAAAAAAGAAATAAAGAAACTTTCCTCACACAAAATGTAATTCTTTTTCAACAATAAAAATGGTTGTCGAGTTGCCTAATTTAAAAAAAAGAAAAAGACTCCCATCACTTAGGTGTTACCTGTAATGGTGCCACAAAAGAAGTAGCACTCAAATATAAATTTTCTCAGCAAGGCAATTTACTTCTATAGAAGGTTGCATCTCACAGATGGAGCAATGGCGAGCACACACCTGGACCAGGGAGGGGAAGGGGTTCTTATTCCTCTTGCAAGTAGCCCTACTGCTGTGTTGTTCCCCTATTGACTAGGGTTAGACTGCACAGTCTAAGCTAATTCCGATTGGCTATTTTAAAGAGAGCGGGGTAGGAGTCGGAGTGGTGCAGTGGGTAGTTTGGTGGGAAGGACAGTTATGGAACAGGTCAGAGCGGGTGACCAGGGGAGCTCGGTGCCAGGAACAGGGACAAAAACCACATATATATATAATTTTTCATATTTTTAAAATATAATTTCAACTTTTAGATTTGGGGCACCTTGGACACATGTTGTCAGGGCTTCCTGAGGCTGTGTCACGGGTGTGTCCCAACCTTGAAAAAGTAAACTTTCTAAACGAACTGAGACCTGTCTCAGATTTTCTGGGTTAACACCATTTTGGTCAAGAGGACTCCCAAGGAACCTTGAAAACTAAGTTCTAGGCTGTGAGGGGATGGGAGGTCACACACCTTGCTGCACGTCTCCACCTCAATAACCGCCCTTAGGCTTTCTTCCCTGAGCTCTAAACAGACCCGCTCACCCTTCTCTTCCCCTCCCTTCCCTCCCCTCCTCCTTTCCCCACCCCTCCCCTCCCCTCTTCACCCCTTCTCTCCCCTTCCTCTCCTCCCCTCCTCCTTTCCCCTCCCCTCCCCACCCCTTTTCTCCCCTCCCCCCTTTTCCGCTCCCCTCTTCCTTTCCCCTCCCCTCCGCACCCCTTCTCTCCCCACCTCTCCTCTCTTTTCTCAAAGTCTTGCTCTGTCACCCGGTCTGGAGAACAGTGGTGCAATCTCAGCTCACTGCAACCTCTGCCTCCCAGGTTCATGCAATTCTCCTGCCTCAGCCTCCTGAGTAGCTGGGACTACAGGCGCACACCACCACGCTCTGGTGGCTAATTGCTTTTTGTATTTTAGCAGCAACAGGGTTTCACCGTGTTGCCCAGGCTGGTCTCAAATTCCTGAGCTCAGGCAATCCGCCAGCCTTGGCCTTCAAAGTGCTAGGATTACAGGTGTGAGCCTCTGGCAGCCAAAACCAGCTCTTTCAAAAGATTCCACTGCTGATAACAACTGCCTGAGGCTTTCCCTCCCTTGTGCACCTTCCGCATAGCAATTAACCAGCGTTCCCTCCTGAGAAGAGACCCCCACACACCAGCCTTTTGATGTGTAAGGCCTAATTTAATGCATTAAAATGTTAAGTCTCCACCCTAAGGGAAATGGGACACATGTTGCACACGTTAGCCTACTATACATTCACAAGTCTCCTCTTCATGAATATTCATAGCTCCTCCTCTAACCTGCTGAATATGTATACTTGCCAACCTGCTCAACATAAATTCCTGTTCCCTTTACCCCTCCTTTGAAGTGCCTGTTTCTAGCTTCTGGCCAGAGGCTATGCTTTTCAGCCCGTCAGAATGGCTGACTGCAGACAGCAGCCGTCAGGAGAAAGCAAGGTCTCCTTTCCGGGTTTATAAATGTCAGCATGCTTCAGTAGACGATAGTATTTTATTTTTTGACCTTTAAGTTCTTCAAGGTCCTTGCCCATTTTTAAGGCTTTCAAAATTAACTGATGATTCTACTCCAAAGCTAAAAATATGTTTTTTGTTTCCAAATAACCAGAACTTAGCACCATATAGAAATAGTCAAAAGCACCATATAGAAATAACTCCCTGCTTCCAGCCAACACAGCTGTGTCTGTTTCGAACATTTGCCTCCAGAGTGATCGTTGCTGAGGCAGTTCAAACAGAAAGGAGTGAGAAATAAAATTGGCAAGTGGTTTCTGTTGAGAGTTTCTATTGTTTATAAGTCTGTGAGAATTAGTTACGTTACAGCAGAAGGTGAGAGAGAAAAGCAGCGGGCACCAAAATCTCACTGAATTTCTACCTGCCCTCCCCATTTCTTGCCTGCCCCCCATGGCTGCTGCCCGCTGCTATGAACTTGAGACCTTGAAATGAGAAGCGGTTCAGATTTGTCTGGCGTGTGCTTATCACCTGTGGTCTAACTCATTATCCTAAGAGAAACCAAATTATTTCACCCCAAAATACCCTTCTTTGACATATTTTGAGATGGTTCTTCAGAGGGCCTGCAGGCATGGGCAGCCCTGGGAAGGCCTCTGGTGGGAGAGATTTGCCTCTGCAAAGAGAATATGCAGCGATACAGTCAGGCTTTGAGTCCCTCCCTTATCTAGATCTAGAAAAGATGAACTGAGAGTGACACCTTTAAAGATTTGAAAGAAACATTTACCAGCTACTCTCTCTGAGGATTGCCACCTGCAAGGTTTCGTCTACATAACAAGACCACCTTTGCAGGCCAGGCCTCTGCTTCTCTCCCTCCCGCAACCCGTTTTGCCATTATAAACTCATCTACCACCATAACTTGTTTTTGGCCATGATCTGAGGCCCCATTCACTCTGTAACCTCAAGACAGTATAAAAAAGGTCAACTGGCCAGGCATGGTGGCTCATGTCTGTAATGCCAGCACTTTGGGAGGCTGAGGCAGGTGGATCATGGGGTCAGGAGTTCAAGACCAGCCTGGCCAAGATGGTGAAACCCCATCTCTAAAAAAAAAAAAAAAAAAATTAGCCAGGTGTGGTAGTGGGTGCCTGTAATCTCAGCTACTTGGGAGGCTGAGGCAGAGAATTGCTTGAACCCTGGAGGCAGAGGTTGTAGGGACCTGAGATCAAGCCATTGCACTCCAGCCTGGGTGACAGAGTAAGACCCCCTTTCAAAAATAAATAAATAAATAAATAAAAAGGTAACCATCTGGTCATTTCTTTGAGTTTTTATATTTTGTGAGACTCCCATACATATTAATATATTTATATACCTTTTTTCCTATTAATCTGCCTTTTGTTCATTGATTTCCAGTGAACCTTCAGTGGGCAAAGGGAAAGTTTCCCCTTGGCCCCCACAATCCCTTTACCCTAAACCAGGCTGATACAAAAATTAGATAATGTACATATTTTAAAGTATGCTGTTGTTGGGCACAGTGGCTCACACCTGCAATCCCAACACTTTGGGAGGTCAAGGCATGTTGTGAACTGAACGCGAGACTGGGAATCTCGTCCAGCGAGGGGGTCCCAAACCTGGAAGAGGGCGTGCACGGAAAAGAAAGGAGACAGAAAGAGGAGGGGTCTGGAGGACTGGATGGGCTATGCCCATACAGCGATTTTATTTGTGCAGTCGGTTTCCTTATATACTTTTTTCTCTAACATCATTACCTCAATGCAGGTCATTACTCAAACAATAAAAGGAACAGAAAATTCCTTGGGGGATGATTCTGAGGAACTGTCAAAAGGGAACAAATACTAATTTAAAAGATCAATGGGAAATAGGTGATGCTGATTATCGATATTGTCAGAACAATCAGTAACTTGGATAACAATCTTTAATTAACTAGAAGTCACAAGCTCAGCAGTAAACCGTGCATCTGCGAGAGACAAGGACCCCAGGGGAGGTCACTAGGCTGAAACAATGCCTGGTAAACAAAGTCTTAGATCAGGAGCCAGAAAGGGGAACACAATACCCAATTAACTCACTTCAGCGTTCACCTGGCCATTATCTCATGGCCAAGAAGGCTGAGGATAGTGTCCTGCTTAATCATTCTCAATTTCCTCTTTCATTCTCTTCTTAATTTCCTCCCACTCATAGCTGGACAGCCTCCAGCCAGGGAAAATGTGTAAGGAGTCAAGCTCACGTAATGGGGGAGGCCAAGTTGTTAGCCTCTCGCAGGGGCGAGTCCCAAAATAAAGGCAGAATTGCTTGAGCCCAGTGTAGGACATAATAAATTTCTCTTCAAAGGTTTTGGCCTGTAAATGGTCAAGTACAATGAGTTCTGAGATCCTCTCCAAAGAGCCAGTGTATCAGCACATTCGGCTCCCCTATTCTTTGTTACCTATTTTAAAATCTAACTTCCTGGTTCTCTTAGCCCCTTACACTATTTTTGTTTTGTTTTGTTTTGGTTGGTTGGTTGTTTTTTTTAGAGAATTCCTAGGTCTCAACTCCTAGTTTTAGTAAACAACTTTCCCACCAGTTCTAATTAGTAGTTCACATCTGTTCCCCTGGTCACCTGCTTTGACCCCTAAGTGACCTTTAGTTACCTGTTCTGTAACCGTCCTTCTCCCAAGCTGTCACAACACTACTCTGTCTCATACCCATGCTCCCTTTAAAATAGCAAATCAAAATTAGCTTAGACTGTGCAGTCCAACCCTAGCCAATAGGGGAATGACACAGCAGTAGAGACTACCTGTGTCAGGGATAAGAACCCCTTCCCCTTCTCCTTCCCTGTTTGGGTGTGCACTTGCCATTGCTCCACCCATGAGATGCACCCTTCTATAGAAGTAAAAATTGCCTTGCTGAGAAAATTTATATTTGAGTGCTATTTCTTTTGTGGCTCTGAAAATTTACATATAACACCAGGAATTTGAGACTGGGCTGGCCAACACAGCAAAACCCTATATCTACAAAAGAAATTTCAAAATCAGCCAGGTGGTGCCTATAATCCCAGCTACTTGGGAGTCTGAGGTAGGAGGATCCCTTGAGGGCTGCAGTGAGCTGTGATTGCATGACTGCATTCCAGCCTGGGCTCAGAGCAAGACTCTGTCTCATGTAAAAAAGGAAGTAAGTAAATAAATAAGAAGCATCTGCTTGTAATGGACAGATTTGTTCTTTCTATTTTACTTTCTAACACTTTATCTCTGTTAATCAACTTGGTAGCCTGAAATTTTTTTTTTAATCTTGTCTTTAGAAATGAGAAAAGAAAATAACTTTTTTTTTGGGGGGGGACAGAGTCTTGGTCTGTCATGAGGCTGGAATGCAGTGGCATGATCTCGGCTCACTGCAACCTCCGCCTCCTGGGTTCAAGTGATTATCCTGCCTCAGCCTCCTGAGTAGCTGAAACTACAGGCATGCATCACCATGCCCAGCTGATTTTTGTATTTTTAGTACAAATGGTGTTTCACCATGTTGGCCAGGATGGTCTCGATCTCCTGACCTTGTGATCTGTCTGCCTTGGCCTCCCAAAGTGCTGGCATTACAGGTGTGAGCCACCATATCTGATGAAAATAACTTTTATCTGAGGAAGGTGAGTCCTTTAAAATGATCAGGCCCAGAAAGACATTTCTTTTTTTATTTGAGATGGAATCTTGCTCTGTCACCCAGGCTGGAGTGCAGTGGTACAATCTCGGATCACCGCAACCTCTGCCTCCTAGATTCATGCGATTCTCCTGTCTCAGCCTCTCAAGTAGCTGGGATTACAGGCACGCACCACCATGTCTGGATAATTTTTGTATTTTTAGTAGAGATGGGATTTCACCATGTTGGCTAGGCTGGTCTCAAACTCCTGACCTCAGATGATCTGCCCACCTCAGCCTCCCAAATTACTGGGGTAACAGAAGTGAGCTACTGCACCCGGCCCAGAGAGACATTAAGATGAGCCAGCAATCATGTCATACTTCCCCCTTACGTTATATTCATCTCATGAAACGTCTTGCTGTTGCCATAGTACATATAAATTAACCTAATAATAATGTACTTAATACTATAACTCATTCCCCATAGCTTAACAATGTATAGCCAATCATTAATCAATGCTATTTCTGTAAACCAATGAGAATTCCTGTCATACGACTTTGTGTCAGCCCACTACTTGTCCCCTTTGCCTTTGAAAACCTGCTTGTAACCAAGGCCGAATGAAGCACTCTCCCGGGCAAATGGGAAGTGTGTCTTGGGCAGCTGCCATCCACCCTGGCCCAAATAAACTCTATATTAATGCTGCTTCTGTTTTTTTTCTTTAGATTGACATTATGAACTGTCAAGACATATCTCTCTGATGTTCCCTCCATTTAAATATCCTTTATATTTTATTTGAATGTCTAGTGTAAGTACAAAAATCACACAAAGTTGGAAAGTTGATTTATTCCTCTTCACTCCCTTTCCCAGCCCAGCCCCTCACACATCCTAATAGAGTGGGATCGAAAGGTTGAAATGGTTGAACGAAAACAGTGTTTTTTTTTTCAGAGGTATTTAACCAGAGAAACTCCATCTGGAATACAGGTTGGGTAAAATGAGGCTGAGACCTTCTGGGCTGCATTGCCAAGAGGTCAGGCGTTCTAAGTCACAGGATGAGATAGGAGGGCGGCACAAGATACAGGTTATAAAGACCTTGCTGATAAAACAGGATGCAGTAAAGAAGCCGGCTAAACCCACTAAAACCAAGATGATGACGAGAATGACCTCTGGTCGTCCTCATTGCTCGTTATGTACTAGTTATAATACATTAGCATGCGAAAAGACACGCCCACCAGTGCCATGACAGTTTACAAATGCCATGGCAATGTCGGAAAGTCACCTGTATTGTCTAAAAAGAGGAGGAACTCTCAGTTCCTGGAAAATTCATGAAAAAGCCACCTCTTGTTTGGCATAGAATTAAGAAGTGACAGTAAGTATCCTTGGTCAAGCAGCTCAAGCCGCTCCTCTGCCTGTGGAGTAGCCAATCTCTGTTCCTTTCATTTCTTAATAAACTTGCTTTGATTTATTTGATGAACTCTCCCTGAATTCTTTCTTGCGTGAGATCCAAGAACCCGCTCCTGGGGTCTGGATCAGGACCCCTTTCTGGTAACATTTCATTTATTCAATCAGCTCGTGGAGAAGGAAGATGGGCTAGACTCAGGGCCACTCTAATATGTTTCTGTCCCTAAAGCTGTCCCACTAAAATATTAACACGATTTCCGTGGATTCTCTTCATAAATTTCTCCTAAGTCCACCCCCCACCGCCCCGCCGACCAAGTCACTGATGGAAGCTTATTGTGAACATTTATCTATGAGCCATAGGCCCATCTACTCTGTGTTTAAGCCCTGTGTAAATGTCCCTCACGTCACTGCACTGATACCAACTGTGAAACCTCCATGAAGAGGGGCATAATTTAAAATTGCACCCAGTAAGTTCCAGAACATCTGCACTCTCTTTGGAGTTTGTTGGGTACCTTGTTTTTCAGCATGTGAAATTCACAGGCAAATTATGACTAAGAAATAATTTTCACAGGCCAGGTGTGGTGGCTCATGCCTGTAATCCCAGCACTTTGGGAGGCCAAGGCAGGTGGATCACCTGAGGTCAGGAGTTCAAGACCAGCCTGGCCAACATGTTGAAACTTCCATCTCTACTATTAAAAAAAAAAAAAGCAAAAATTAGCTGAGTGTGGTGGCACGTACCTGTAGTCACACCTACTCAGGGGGCTGAGGCAGGAGAACCACCTGAATCCAGGAGGTGGAGGTTGCAGTGAGCTGAGATCACGCCATTGTACTCCAGCCTGGGTGACAACTGTCAAACTCCATCTCAAAAAAAAAAAAAAAAAAGAAATATATAAATATTTTTCACAGAATGCAGAATGCAATCACAGTTCATTTCAACTCAGAATCCTCCCCTGATATGGGAGCCTGCCCCACTTCCCATATCTACCTTTTCTCCATTGGGTTTTGTGTAGTTTGGCTAATAAGAGCTCTGGAATCCTCTAGCTAGCTGCCACCTCCCAAGTCTGAACTCCAGTTATTGCTTCCCTAAAATAGGAACAATAATATTTTCAAAAGACGAAATTATAATAAATTTAAAGATCTAATTGGCTTAATTAGCAATTCATGAATTAGACTCCATCTCTGTAAAAATAGACAGGTGCCCTGATGGGCTAAGCAGAAGAGGTTGGCTTTGTAAACCAAAAAAAAAAACCAAAAACAAAACAATGCTGAGCTTCCCACTATCTGAGTAGGCCCTTCCTCTTGGCAAGAGCATTCCAAAGTTAACCTGAAAAACTAATTCAGGCCATGATGGGAAGAGGGAACCAGATATGCCTTATCATACTTTCCTCCCTTTTGAAATTACAGATAGAATAGACTTTTTAGATCTGCTAAGAAACATTTACAATCTCTCTGAAGCCTGTCACCTGGAGGCTTCATCTATATAATAAAACCCTGGTCTCCACAACCCCTTATTGTAACCCAGACATCCCTTTCTATTGATAATAACTCTTTCAACCAATGCCCAATCAGAAGATCTTTAAATCTACCTGTGATCTGAAAGCCTCCGCTTCAATTTGTCCCAGCTTTCCAGACCAAACCACTGTACCTCTTACATGTATTGACTGATGTCTCACATCTCCCCAAAATGTATAAAACCAGGCTGTGCTCCACCACCTCAGTACATGTTGTCAGACCACCCGAGGCCGTGCCACAGGCACATCCTAAACCTTGGCAAAATAAACTTTCTGCATTGATTGAGACCTGTCTCAATTGAGACCTTTTATTTACAGCTTTATAAGCAAAAAGGGCTGAAATGGAAAAAACAGTGGATTGGTCATTTCTTTTTTCTTTTTTTTTTTTTGAGCTGGAGTTTCACTCTTGTCACCCAGGCTGGAGTGCAGTGGCATGATCTTGGCTCACTGCAACCTCTGCCTCTTGGGTTCAAGCGATTCTCCTGCCTCAGCCTCCCAAGTAGCTGGGATTACAGGCGCCCACCACAACACACAGCTAATTTTTGTATTTTTGGTAGAGATGGGGTTTGGCCAGGCTAGTCTTGAACTCTGGACCTTAGGTGATTCGCCTACCTCAGCATCCCAAAGCGCTGCGGTTACAGGCCTGAGCCACTGTGCCCAGCCTGGATTGGTCATTTCAAGTTACTTTCCTTATAAAGTTAAAACAGACGGACTCCTTGTCATGCTAGCTCAGGTAAACTAGGCCCCTTCTGATTGGTTGCTGTGAATCTTGGTTTTTTTTTGAAAACTGGCTCATTCACAGTTCAGTCTGATTACGTGGCATCTAGCATGAGGAACTCCACACTGGTTTGTTTTGATCTGGTCTGGTGGGCCTAGTGCAGGAGCTCAGTCCAAAGTGGTGACCTCCCATAAACTTCATTTAATAATCTTCCTTCAAGTAGAAGTGACATGAGAATTTTTAGAAAGATGACGGCAGGAAAGATGTCTAAGCAGTTAAAGTACGATAGAACCATGTCAGTTATTATAAATATCCCCAGTCTGGTGCCATCAAGGATGGCAGGAAGGTCAATTGTTCTGTTTACTTAGCTCTCAGCTTTGGGCCAGCCTCTATGCTAAGTGGTTTCTAAACATTAACTCATATAATCCTCTTATCAACCTTAAGAGATCTCCTCAATTCACTGAGCGGGAAACCGAAGTAACCTGACCAGGGTCACAGTGTATTATGGAATGGCAGGCTCGGGATTTGAACTCAAAAGTCTTACTGTAGACTCAGTGCTCTCAGCCCCCATGCTAAGCCACCTCGAGAGAGATATCCTGTGTTACTGTCGCAGCCGTGGTAGCGGGTTTGGCCCTAAACGTACAGACAATCCCTGGGGCATCTAAAGTTTTCATTCAGCTTTTACAGAGTGCTTACAATTAGTGTGCGAGGGACCGTGCTAGGTGCTGGGATTACACAGTGGAAAGACTCCTGTCAGGCCCTTGAGGAGTCCGTCAGAGTGAGACAAACAAGGAACACCAACATGATCGTGGAAAATATATATTTGGCCTTCCGTGGTCTCTTGGCATACAGCTAAAATCCTTAGAACTCCGAAGTGCTGTCTTTTTGAACGGGGCAGGAAGTGGTGATTTATTCGGCCGGGAGCTGCAGCAGGTGAAAATACGCTGACAACAGGAGCTCCTCAACAAAGAAAACGCTTGTCATTTTAAAGGCTAACAGTCCTAGAAATTACATGCGAAAGGGTCTTGCGACATGAAGTAGGCGTGGGGTAGGTGACCAGGTGGGGGTTTGATCGTGTTTAAAAACAATGCCTTCCCGAAAGATTCCTCCACACCACGCCTGTGAACTACAGCAGTTGGTACTGCTGTAGGGGCACTGCTGTAGGGGTGGCTCCGGGTCTGCCAGCCTTTACTTTTCCTACTGAAATGCGGTGTAGACGTCTAGGGGGAAGGGCTCCTAGAAGCTTAAGAGGATTAAGGGTGTCCCTCCTCAATGAAGCTTCCATAGAAACCCAAAAGGACAGGGTTTGAGGAGCTTCTGGAGAGCTGAACACATGGAGTTTCCTGTAGGGTGGTGTCCAGGGAGGGCGTGGAAGCTGCCCCCAATTTCCTCAGACCTCGCCCTATGCATATCTTCACCTGTACCCTTTGTCATATTCTTTTTCTTTTTTTGAGACAGAGTTTCATTCTTGTTGCCCAAGCTGAAGTTCAGTGGTGGGATCTCAGCTCACCGTAGCCTCCGCCTCCCGGGTTCAAGCCATTCTCCTGTCTCAGCCTCCTAAGTAGCTGGGATTACAGGCGTTCACCACCATGCCCCACCGAGTTTTTGTATTTTTAGTAGACATGAGGTTTCACTATCTTGGCCAGGCTGGTCTCAAACTCTTGACCTCAAGTGATCTGCCTGCCTCAGTCTCCCAAAGTGCTAGGATTATAGGCATGAGCCACTCTGCCTGGCCCCTTTGTAATATTCTTTATAATGAATGTGTTAATGGAGGTGTTTCCCTGAGTCCTGTGAGACACTCGGATGTACAAATCCCAGTTAACAGTGAGTCAGTCAGAAGCATGTCAAAACAATCTGAGGCTTCCGATTGCCATCCGAAGTGGGGTGGGGAGAGGACAGTGTTTGGATGGAGTACTTGACCTGTGGGGTCTGACACTATTTCCAGGTGGATGGTGTCACAACTGAATCACAGGACACTCAGCTGCTGTTGGCTGCTGTAGAATTGCCTGGTGGGTGGGGAAACCTCAGACATCTGGGCACAGAAGTATTCTGTGTGATGGGAAAGTTGAGGGAAAATATTTTTGAGTTTCTCCTTTCTCAAGCTGGTAAGAGGCTTTCTCTTTATTTCAGGTCAACAGGAGTAAACTGAGTCTAAGAAAATTCCAGAGCATTAGAAGTCTAACCTCTGCGTTACCCTAGATAATGGATTGTTCAGCTCCTAAACTCTACTTCCCTGTCAAAAAGGAAAGCAAAAGAAACCTTAGTGTCTCAAAAGCCTAATCAAATACACACGATTCTGGTCAATCCCAAGGCAGGCCAGTGTGAGGGCTACATTCAACTCCATCAAACTGGACCCAAGTGCCCTGGGGAATAAAGGTCTTAAGGAGATGGCACATCCTACTTCACAGACTACGCAAGGACCGGGCCAAGCTAAGCCAGCGTAGCTCAGCTTTTTAGGCGTTGCTGTTAACATTCACGTGGGATCCTGGGTTCCACCTTGCTCTAGGAAGGAACACTGATTTCCTCCTTGGGTTTTTACAGAGAGGGCAGGTGTGGAGAGGAGTGACTGCCACCACGGTGGAGGAAGTGGTAGAAAGACAGATCTGGGGTGAAAGGTTTGTGCTTGGAATTCATTCCTTAGGGTTAATGGAGTTTACTCCGAGCCATTAGGAGTGACCACGGCCCAGGGAGATGTCATGAGGACCGGAGAAAGTGTGCCTGAGGTGGGCAGGTTACAGTCTGGTTTTATACATGTGAGGGAGACAGGAGTTACCTACAAGCAAAGATGTAAATCAGTACTGTCAGCTCTCCATGTGCAAGCCTGAGCCTGGAAGTCGGAAGTCCTGCTTGCCTCGGCTGAAGTCTCCCACCCTCTGCCTGCATTCACTGTTGTCCCAGATGGCCCAGCGAGCTTCCCACAGGCCCCTCAGCCAACCCTGCCATCTGAACTGTTCTTATGATAATGTAATTACCTGTCACCCAAACCCACCCCCGCCCCCCAAAAAACTACCCAAACCTATAAAACCAACTCCTATCCCACTGCCCTTTGCTAATGCCCTTTTCAGCCTTAGCCTACCTGCACCCAGGTGAATAAACAGCCCTGTTGCTCACACAAAGCCTGTTTAGAAGGTCTCTTCATTCAAAGCGCACGTTTTTCAACAAATACATATGAAGTGTACATCCGTTTCGAGATGGGCAGGCAGGTTGGCTTCCTACTATAAGCTGGTCTGGAGGAAAAGCCTAAGGAGACCTTGACTCAGCTGTAGCTAATCTAACTCTCAGCCAATCAGCAAAAGACTCCACGTGATTAACTGCACACTCTTATTTCAGGGGAGCTGGGGACTTCCCCAGAGCCTTCCATGTAAAGTTATACTCCAACATTTTAATACTAAAAATCATACTCAGGGGTGGAGATTTAAAATGCTAATGCTACATGTGATGTATGAAGAAGCATGTTGAACCACTGTGCAAGCATGAGAAAAACCCCTCCTACATGTGCCCCGATGTAACCCTTTCCTTTACAAAGACCCTGTAAAACTAACCCACACACCATTCTCAGGGAGCAGCCCATTCTTTTTACTTTCTCAATGCTGCTCCCTTGAGCACGAGCTAAAACAAACTTTCTCTTTGCTGCTATGTCAGGTGATCTCGCTTGCCTTCTGTCCCTGGAGATTACCTGAACCTGCAATTTCCCCACGGGTTCCGCTCGCCTGCTGACTAGACAGAGCTGATTTATCAAGGAAGGGGAATTGCAAGGAAGTTTAATTCACACGGAGCAGGTGTGGGAGAGACCAGAGTTTTATTGTTACTCGAATCAGTCTCCTTGAAAACTCATGGATCAGGGTTTTTAGGGACAATTTGGTGGGTAGGGGTCAGAGAGTGAAGAGTGCTGATTGGTCAGGTCAGAGATGAAATCATAGGGAGTGAAGCTTCTCCTCTTACTCTGAGTCAGTTCCTGAGTGGGGCGTCAGATGATCAGGTGAGTCACTTTATCTATCTGGGTCGTGCCAGCGGATCCACTGATGCAGGGTCTACAAAATATTCCAAGCACTGATCTTATGTTTAACAGTGGTGACGTTTATCCCCAGGAGGAATTTGGGGGGAGGTTCAGAATCTTACAACCTCCAGCTGCATGCCTCCTAAACCCTAATTTCTAATCTGGTGGCTAACTTGTTGCTACTGCAAAGACAGTCTGGTTCCCAGGCAGAAAGGGTTTGTTTTGGGAAAGGGCTATTATCATCTTTATTTCAAAGTTAAACTATCAAGTAAGTTTCTCTCAAAGTTAGTTCAGCCTACGCCCCAAATAAACAAAGGCAGTTTTGACATTAGAAGCAAGATCTGATCTCTTTCACTGTCAGAATTTTCTCAATTATGGTTTTTGCAAAGGCAGACTCAAACTCAGGGGGCACTGGTAACAAATGTATTCCCTCTGGGCCAATGAGACCCCAGAGAAAACTGAAACACTGAATTCCCAGTGGCCATGAAGGAAAGGGAGGTCAGACAAGCCTCACTGTAACCCCCCCCACCCCTCCCCCATCTTTGGAGTTTAGGCACAACTGACCAGCATTAACATGAAAATACAGATCATAAGACTGACAGAACAGACTCTTGGGGCAAGAAGATTCCAAGTTTCAACCTGACTCTGGTTAGCATCACATGGCAGATAGCAGACCCTGAAGGAAATAAAAATAGTTTACCCCTAAATATATTTCTTTGACATATTTTGAAATGGTGCTGGAAAGCCGTCTTTGTGAGGGAAATTTGTATCTGCAGAGAATCTCTGTTAACGCAGCCTGGACCTGTGCAGATCTAGGGGAGATTAAGAGTTTGACACCTTTTAAGTTCTGAAAAGAGACATTTGTTGTCTTCTCTGAAGGCTGCTACCTGGAGGCTTCATCTACATAAGAAGTGTGGCTTCCGCAACTCACCTTACTCACCTCACCTTAACTCAAGTATTTCTTTCTACTGACTTCAAGTCTGTTTTTTTTTTTTTTTTTTTTGAGACGGAGTTTCGCTCTCGTTACCCAGGCTGGAGTGCAATGGCGCGATCTCGGCTCACCGCAACCTCCGCCTCCTGGGTTCAGGCAATTCTCCTGCCTCAGCCTCCCGAGTAGCTGGGATTACAGGCACACACTTTCAACCAATTGCTAGCCAGAAAATCGTTGAATTCCCCTATGACCTGTAAGCCTGTGCTTCCAGATGTCTTGCTTTTCCAGGTCAAACTCTTCACAATGCCGTGGGTTCTTGTAACGTCCCAGGATAGAAATCAAGAGCGATCACCAGACAGAGCAGCAAAGAGAAACTTTACTTACTTATTTTGAGATGGAGTCTCACTCTGTTGCCCAGGCTGGAGATTGGTGGTGCAATCTCAGCTCACTGCAACCTCTGCCTCCTGGATTCAAGCGATTCTCCTGCCTCAGCCTCTCAAGTAGCTGGGATTACAGGCACCTGCCACCACGCCTGGCAAATTTTTTATATTTTTAGTAGACAGGGTTTTGCCATGTTGGCCAGGCTGGTCTCAAACTTCTGACCTCAGGTGATCTGCCTGCCTAGGCCTCCCGAATAAAGTTTATTTTAGCCTGTGCTCAAGAAAGAACAAAGAATGTGCTGTTCCCTGAGAGTACTGTGCGGGTTAGTTTTATAGGGCCGTCGTAAAAGGAAGGGTTACATCCTGGCGTCTACAGAAGGGGTTTTTCTAACACACAGCAATTCAACCTGTTTCTTTATACGCTGTATGTAGCATTAGCATTTTAAGTCTCCATCCCTGGGCGTGCGTTTTAGCACTGCAATGAAAAAGGGGTAACTAGTCTGGAGTTTAAGTCTAACTTTACATATAGGGCTCTGGGAAAGTCCCCAGGCCCCTGAAATACCAACTTGCAGTTAATGGCTTCTTGGGTCTTTAGCTGCTGATTGGCTGAGTTAGATAGCTACAGCATGAGTGAGGGGCTCCTTTTGCTTTTCCTCCAGACCATCTTAAAACAGGAAACCAACCTGCCTGTCTCCCTCCTGTTCAGTCAGCCAGGAGGGCTCAGCGTCTTATTTTTGGTGGACATTAGTTTCATGCCTCCCTTTTGAACATTCGTATCCATTGCTAACACTGCAAAACAGATTGAATGCCTTAGAGAGAAGCGGTATACCAACTTCATAGTGTGGTGTTTTTCCTGTTGTTGTTTGAGACGGAGTCTCGCTCTATTGCCCAGGCTGGAGTGCAGAGGCATGATCTCAGCTCACTGCAACCTCTGCCTCTCGGGTTTGAGCAATTCTCCTGCCTCAGTCTCCTGAGTAGCTGGGATTACAGGCACACGCCACCACGCCTGGCTAATTTTTTTGTATTTTTAATAGAGATGAGACAGGGTTTCACCATATTGGCTAGACTGGTCTCAAACTCCCGACCTTGTGATCAGCCTGTTTGGCCTCCCAAAGTGCTGGGATTACAGGCATGCGCCACCACACCTGGCTTGCTTTTTAAGGAAAAAAAAAAAATCATATTTGTAAAAAAGATCAAGATCCTATGGAAAACACTTCTATTGTAGGAAGTATCTGTGGAAAAAATCAACAGATGAGTAAATGTGTGTCTAGGATACAGAATTGTAACCACCCCACTGGTTCGCCTTGGCCACTGCCTAGACAGAACTGATTTATCAAGACGGGAATTGCAACTGAGAAAGAGTTTAATTCACACAGAGCTGGCTGTATGGGAGACCAGAGTTTTATTATTACTCAAATCAGCCTCCCCAAAAATTCGGGGATCAGAGTTTGTAAGGATAGTTCTGTGGGTAGGAATTGGAAATTGGGGAGTGCTGATGGGTTGGCTCAGATGGGTTGGCTCAGAAATGAAGTCATAGGGCGTCCAAGCTGTCCTCTTGCACTGAGTCGGTTCCTGGAAGGTGGCCACAAGACCCGATGAGCCAGTTTATTGATCTGGGCGGTGCCACTTGGTGCCCTGGAATGCAGGGTCTGCAAAACATCTTAAGAACCGGCCCCAGGCTTTTCAACAGTGGCTCCTGAACCATATTTCTAATCTTGTGTCTAATGCATCAGTCCTATAAAGACAGTTTAGTCCCCAGGCAAGAAGGGGCGAAAGGGCTGTTATATTTTTGCTTCAAAGTCAAACCATAACCCAAAGTCTTCTCAAAGTCAGTCCGGCCTATGTCCAGGAATGAACAAGGGCAGCCTGGAGGTCAGAAGCAAGATGAAGTCGTTAGTTCAGACCTCTTTCACTGTCATAATCTTCTCGGGTATAATTTTTGTAAAGGCGGTTTCAGAATGATACTCAGTAAGACATTCTGAATCCCTTTGTATAGTGACATAAGTAGCTTTCCACATCCAATTACATCTTGGGGTCTACAACCCAGGAGAGTCAAGCTGAGGAGTAAGGCATCTGGCCAAAAGGCCAGGAAGCCAAAATCTTATATGTGATCTTTCAGGCTCAACCCTACGCAATTCTGAAGACTTTTCCTGGTAGGCCTGGGCAGGGAGAGCTGCCCTCCTCACCGTACACTTGGCCCACAGTCTGGGTCCCCGGGCCAGCCGACCCTGCCTGTGTCCGCATTCCTAGCTCAAGCACACCACTCAGAGGCTTCCTTATCTGCAGACTGTGAGCTGAGGTCTTTCTCGGGGCCCCTGCCGAGACCACGCTATTGGGGGCCTTGAAGACGATTTTCATCACTCTGACTCAGCATTCAGCATTTTCACACACCCAGCCCTTCACCCTCCTTTTCCTGCTCAACAAACCTGCAGGAGACTTTTGCTGGGTTCCCTCAGTGGTGAGATGACCCGATACTTGTGCTGATCCATCTGACCTCCTTCTGGTGCTATTCTGGGGGGAAAAATAAAATGTGGAGGAGGCGACACTCTCGCTACTTGCCTCTTGCTCGTGCCACTGCAGGAGGTGACTAAAGCCTCGATTGTCACTTTTGTCTTGGTGTGCTGTTTCAGTCCACTGCCTGGACACCACTAGCTCAACTGTTGACAGAGGGGGGTTAAAGCAGCGTATTTTCTAGTTGTAACAAAGAGGTCAGCGTTAGAACTATGCCAGCAAAAGTAACCAAGGAGACAACCTGCAAGGAGTGACACGTAGCGTTGCTTGGCACCTCAGTCCAATGTGTGCCATTACAGAGGAACCGCACTGGGGGGGTGTTAATTTCTCCTAGCCAAGCCGTTGCATCATTAGAGGCTGGGAGGGAAGTGTCTGGCCAAGTAACAGGCGGAAGAAAAGGCAGATTTAGGATGTTACTGATTATCCTCGCGTTCGTCTTATGCTATTTGCCAATTCTAGGATGCAAAGCCAGAACATAACTTAGTGCTGCTGTGCCTGACACATCTGTACTCTTCAGTCAAAACCTGAGGCAAAAAACAGAAAAGGGGGAGATGTAGGAGATCAGTCAGGATGGTGGGAGAAATTATGAATAGACACAGACCTTCTTAGAAGGCCAGGAGATTTTGCAAAAGCCTCGAAAGGAGGTTATGGCTGAAGGCAGCCGAATCCTCTTAGCTTGAGCTGACAGCAAAAAGGAAATAACAAGGGAATGTAGAGGAGTTTATCTAAATAGCTTGTTTATTAAGACAGACCTTTGAATATTCATGGGAGAACTGCTCTCTACTCAGGGGTCAGCAATGTTAATGGTATTTACTCGAGACCTCTGCCATTTAATCTGTACTAAATAAATGCGGGCATCACCAGCTCCGTGAAGCCACTGCTGACTCTGGCAGAGGTCCTCCGGCCACGCTGACTGGCAAGCCTGCGTCAGGGTACGTCTTTCATCCATCACTCGGTCAACTCTGTGGGTCAGACTCAACAGGTAACCATGTCCCAGGATACAGTGGGAAAGCTATTGTGTTAATTTGCTTTGTGTTGCTATAACAGAATATCTAACACTGGGTAATTTATAAAGAAAACAAATTGGCTGGGTGTGGTGGCTCTTACCTGTAATTCCAGCACTTTGGGAGGCCAAGGCAGGTTGATTACCTAAGGTTGGGAGTTTGAGACCAGCCTGGCCAACATGGTGAAACCCCATTTCTAGTAAAAATACAAAAATTAGCCAGGTGTGGTGGTAGGTGTCTGTAATCTCAGCTACTCGGGAGGCTGAGGCAGGAGAATTGCTGGAACCCAGGAGGCAGAGGTTACAGTGAGCTGAGATAGTACCATTGCACTCCAGCTTGGGTGACAGCAGAGAGACTCCATCAAAAGAAGAAAGAAAGAAAGAGAGAGAGAGTGAAAGAAAGGAATGAAGGAAGGAAGGAAGAAAGAAGGAAAAAGAAAGAAGGAAGGCAGGCAGGAAGGAAGGAAAGAAAGAAAGGAAAGGAAAAAAGGAAGGAAAGGAAGGATGGAAGGAAGGAAGAAAGAAAAGTAATTTATTTGGCTCATGATTCTGGAGGCTAGGAAGTCCAAGACTGAGCAGCACATCAGGTGAGGACCTCATGTTGATCAACTCATGGCCTGAGCAAAAGAGACAGGCATGAGAGGTGGAGTTCACGTTATAACAATCTGACTCTCAGAAACTCACTCAGCCCCACAAGAGTGAAAACTCACTTATTCCAAGAGAAGGCATTATCTATTCATGAGGGATCTACCCCTGCAACCCAAACACTTCCCCACTTTCCAACACCACCACGTTGGGAATCAGATTTCAACATGAGTTTTGGCAGGGACATACTCAAACCACGGCACTAAGCTACAGCCTTAAGCAACATGGGTTTGAACTGCACGGGTCTACTTGTGCATGGATTTCCTTCTGCCTCTGCCACCCCCAAGACAGCAAGATCAGTCCCTCGTCTTCCTCCTACTCCTCACCCTACTCAATATGAAGTGACAAGGATGAAGACCTTTAAGATGATTGACTTCCAGTTAATGGATAGTAAACATATTTTCTCTTTCTTGTGATTTGCTTAATATTTTCTTTTCTCTAGCTTACATTATTGTAAGCACATAGTTACGTGACCTCGGGCATTTTAGTCAACCTCAGGTTCCTTCCTTCTAAAATGATTACCATAAATAACATCATTTCCATCCTTGCAGAGCAGTTGTGAATGAAGTACATGGTTTAGGACATCCTAGGCAATCAGTTCGGTCCTGCTGTAAGGCTCTTTTACTTCCCGAGGGATCCTCCATGGTGTCCCTCAGATTCTTAGAGCTCATGAGAGGTTGGATTCCCTGCCCTCCTACGTGCTAGAGTGGCGAGATCAAGGCTGGGGGAGTGCTGGCCGTGAAAGATCCCTGCTGTGTTTCATTCTAGTAATGGCGGACGATTTACCCCACACACTTAAAATAACACAGATTTAGCCTCTGACCGTTTCTGTGGCCTGAAGTCCAGGTGCAGTTTAATTGGCTCCTCTCCTCAGAATCTCGCCAGGCTGAAATCAAGGTTCTGGCTGGGCTGTGTGTGTGTGTTGCAGAGAAGGAGTTACGCTGTGTTGTCCAGGCTGGTCTTGAACTCCTGGCCTCAAGTAATCCTCTCACTTCTGCCTCCCAAAAGCCGGTGAATCAGCTCTTGATCCACATGGAAATTTACCAAATGAATTTCTTCTTGCCAGACTGACATATTCTACAGGGCTTGAGCCACTGTGCCTGGCCCTGGGACTGTGTTCTTATTTGAAGGTTTGACTCCAAAAGAAACTGTTTCCAAGCTCATAAAGGTTGTTGGCAGAATTCAATTTCTTGGAGTGTGGGACTGAAGTTCCTCTTTTCTGGCTGTTGGACAGGGCCCACTGTAGCATCTGCAGGTCACCCTCACCCTTGCCACCTGGCCCCGCACGGGTAGTTCACAACGAGACAATTTGCTTTTCAAAGCTCAGCAGGAGGATCTTCCTCACTTCAAACACCTGCTTTCTTCCAGGAAGGCCTGGACTCTGTTAAAAAGCTCACCTGACCAGGACAAGCTCATTTAAGATAACTTCCTTTTAAAAAAATTAACTCAAAGTCAATTGATTAGAGACCTTAGTTCCATCTGCAAAATCTCTTCATTTTTGCCATTCAGAATACCCTAATCATGGGATTGAGACCCCATCATACTGACACGTCCCGCTCACTTGCAGGGGAATGCAGATACACCAGGAATGCCCACTGGGGGCAGGGATTTGGGTGCCATCTCTGAATTCTGCCTCTCAGATTTGCTTAGCCACGCACAAGAAGACTGGGGGCCAAGCCTCAAGGATGTGTGAGGGAGGAGTGCTGGGAAGATGCCTGGGAATCAGTTCCTGATTCACTTGGAAATTCACCAGTGAATTTTCTTCTTCCCAGATTTACGTTTTCTACAAAATTCTGGCAAAAATAATAGATGTCACACGCTCCAAGAACATTGTCTTCCTGGGAAATGTGATGCCCTGAGAAAGCATCTCACCATCCCAGAACCCTTCCCTTCTGTCTGCCCTACAGAACATCTTAAGTGGTAATATGCAGCCGAAGGGACATGGGGCACAGGGCTTGAGATCTAATCTTGGAAATACCCAGGCCGGGCGCGGTGGCTCACGCCTATAATCCCAGCACTTTGGGAGGCTGAGGCGGGTGGATCACAAGGTCAAGAGATCGAGACCATCCTGGTCAACATGGTGAAACCCTGTCTCTACTAAAAATACAAAAATTAGCTGGGCACAGTGGTGCGTGCCTGTAGTCCCAGCTACTTGGGAGGCTGAGGCAGGAGAATTACTTGAACCCAGAAGGCGGAGGTTGCGGTGAGCCGAGATCGCGCCATTGCACTCCAGCCTGGGTAACAAGAGCAAAACTCCGTCTCAAAAAAAAAAAAAATATTGGAAATACCCTCAATCCAAATATGGGGAAATTGAGGCCCAGACAGGACCAAGCTCATGTACCTCCTGCTCTGGGTCTCTTGTAGTATGGTCTTGACTAAGATTTCCATGGGCTGGTTGGGCCTGGCTGTCAGAGGAGAGAAGTATCAATTCATTAAGATTCCTAGGAACTGGGCAAGAGCTAGAAAATGGGAAACAGACCAGCCAGGGTGGATGGCTGGGACATTTTCCACATGACATTTAAATTCCTGAATGTCTACGGCTGTGAAGAGACATTGGTGAGAACTGCTTTCAAATTACTTGAAGTTGAATTAATTAATTGAATCGTAAAGAATGTCTTTAGTATAAAATCTTTAAAAACCTTTTATTTTTTTCTTTTTTTGAGGCAGGGTGTCCTTCTGTCACCCAGGCTGGAGTCTAGCAATGCAATCACAGCTCACTGAGGCCTCAACCTCCCAGACTCAGGTAATCTTCCTGCCTCAGCCTCCCGAATAGCTGGAACTACAGGAACCTGCCACCATGCCTAGCTATTGTTTGTTTTTTTTTTTTTTTTGAAACACAGTCTTGCTCTGTCACCCAGGCTGGAGTATAGTGGCAAGATCTAAGCTCATTGCAACTTCTGTCTCCCAGGTTCAAGCAATTCTCCTGCCTCAGCTTCCTGAGTGGCTGGGATTATAGGCATGCACCACCACGCCCAGCTAATTTTTGTATTTTTAGTAGAGATGGAGTTTCACCATGTTGGCCAGGCTGATCTCGAACTTCTAACATCATGACCCACTGACCTTGGTCTTTGAGAGTGCTGGAATAGGCCAGGCATGGTGGCTCACGCCTGTAATCCAAGCACTTTGGAGGCCAAGGCACGTGGATCACCTAAGGTCGGGAGTTCAAGACCAGCCTGACCAACATGGTGAAACCCTGTCTTTAAAAAAAACAATAAAAATTAAAAAAAGAAAAAAGAGAGTGATGGAATTACAGGTATGAGCCACCATGCCTGGCCGCCAGGCTTTTTTTTTTTTTTTTTTTAATTACTTGTAGAGATGGTATCTCGCTATGTTGCCCCTGGTCTTGACATCCTGTGCTAAAGTGATCCTTCTGCCTCAGCCTTCAAAAGGCTAGGATTACAGGTGTTAACCACTGCACCTAGCTCCATGTTTTTAATTTGTAATAGAAAAATAAATTTTGTATTTATCTTAATAAGCTCCATGGGGTACACCACATTTTGAAGGTAAGTAACTTACAAAGCCTCTCAAGGTCTATTTGAATTAAAACGGCTACAAAATGATCTTGCTCATTATTCTGTGTCCAGATTACTGACATCTGACGGCTCTGCTTTTCTTCACTACCCTCACCCCTCCCAAGGATGTCTATATCTCTTTTAGGCTAAGCTTTTTAATGAAATTTGGTAACATGAGTTTTCTCTTAGGGAAAACTCCACCTCACTGACTAAGTAGGGCTAGACTTGAGAAAGAATTGTGGGATTAAAAACTGAGATTTTAAAAGTCAGTGGGAAGAGTGGCTCTTTGCATGGCAGAGCAGATCCCATAGCCTGTCCTACTCCAGGCCTCCAGTGCATGGGGATAGGAGAGTGAGATGGTGTTAGTGTGCTCGCATTTTAGTAAGCGGTGCCTCTGGCTGAGCTGAGCACTGAAACCTGGCTGGCTTCAGACGGATTCTCAGCAGTGCTGGGACCAGAGCCAGACCCCAAGGATACAAAGTCATCAGAATGCTCAGGCACTGTTGTTGAGAATGCAAAATTGGGCAGCCACTTGGGAATTCCGTTCGGCTGTTTCTTTTAAAGTGAAACACACACTTACTGGATGAGCCGCCCATTCTACTCCGAGCTATTCAACAGAAATGAAAATAGACTTGAACATGAACGTTTAAAGCACCTTCATTCATAACAGCACAAAAGGAAAACACCACCAATGTCCATTCACGGGAGAATGGACAAATTGAGGTCTAGTCATACAATGAAATAGCATTCACCAATCGAAAGGATAAAATACTAATACACAGAGCGTGGATGGATATTGGAACCATGTGGCTGAATGAAAGAGACCCAAGAAGACATACTCTACTCATCTGTTTATTTAGAAGTTCATTGATATGAGGGAGGGAAAAAACCAAGCCAAAGTAAGAGGCAATTCTCCTGCCTCAGCCTCCTGAGTAGCTGGGATTACAGGCACGTGCCACCATGCCCAGCTAATTTTTTGTATTTTTAGTAGAGACGGAGTTTCACCATGTTGACCAGGATGGTCTCGATCTCTTGACCTTGTGATCCACCCACCTCGGCCTCCCAAAGTACAGGAGTGAGTCTCTAGATAGAACTGAAATTGATGCTGTGTTTCCCACCTCCAGTGAAATTCCTATTTAATTGATATAAAAATACTACAAGGACCAAAATGAAATATGTGCTTTTTTTCGCGATTCCTTCCGCTGAATGTAGCTAGAAAGCCTACACGTTATTTGTAAGAGAAATGTGAGAAGGCTCTGACAGTGGACGGAAGGAGGAAGGTTGTACAGGGAACTAGGAACCCAGGGAATGGCATGGCAGTCAGTGCGTCCCTGAGTTTCCTTTTTGTCTCATGTGTCTTGGGTTGGACACTGGAGAAGCTGGCAACCCAGAAACGCCAACGGCGTGGATTACAAAAACAAACTCCAGAGAAAGCCTGCTGTGTCTAGCCAAGGACTAGGGAATCGGCAGCCTGGCACGACGGAAAACTTTTAGACAATAACTACTCTACTCCAGCCAAACACCACACAAAGAATAAACCCCTGGCTCCACTTCCGCGCTCTCAGCAGAGGCACCCCAAGCAATGGAGCCTGTTCTTCCTCAAGTGGGAACTGTTTTTCCTAAGAAACACTGAACATTTTCAGTGGCACAGGCTATGCTTTGGGGTCATTTATGGCTAATGACAATAATAAAACAGTAACCGTGGCTTTTTCTGGGGGAGCTAATCTATCCAAATGGCCCTGATAAGAGTTCTTCTGTTATGACTCTATTGCTAGCTCTATATTAAAGGCTTTACTGTTCCACAGTCTCAGATTGGTCCCTAGACTTAGAGAAAAAAAATAAGCAACCCCAAATTCAGGGGGAAACATACTTAGCAAACTGTCAGGCTAACTTAGTATCCAGATTCTCCTTGGCACTACTTAGAAGGCCACTTGGCACTGCCAAAGGCTTTACTTGTGCTTCTTACTAATTTAAGTTGTGGCCTGGCACACAGGAACGAAGATGGATTCTGAGAATAATTACACGTGATTAAGAAGCTCCACAGCTTTTCAGCTGTGGCCCAATGGTACTGGGACAACTGCCCTGCTTTTCAGACCCGCGGAACGGGAGAAACTTTAAAGACAGAGAATGCAGCTCATCTTTCTCCTTAAGGGATATTTCTAGTTATTCAGACTTAGCCGACTCAAGTAAGAATGTTATCCTTACAAATGTGTGCTTAATAATTGTATCTTTTTGGGATGGATAGAAGCAACTCAGACACAAACACCTGTCGTTAACGCCAGGAAGACTGTTCTGTATTTGAAATACTTTGTTATTAAAAGTAAATAGGTCAGTAAAAAGAAAAGAAAGTAAAAAAAAAAAAAAAAAGAGTGAATAGGCTGGACATGATGGTGCTTGCCTAGAGGATTGCCGGCGACTCCAGAGACCCTGTGTCAAAAGAGGGGGCTCTTTATAGGATGAAGTAAACGGGGCTTGTTTGTTTATTTATTTATTTAGAGACTGAGTTTCACTCTTGTTGCCCAGGCTGGAGTGCAGTGCCGTGATCTTGGCTCACTACAACCTCCTTCCCCTGGGCTCAAGTGATTCTCCTGCCTCAGCCTCCCGAGTAGCTGGGATTACAGGTGCTTGCCACCATGCCTAGCTAATTTTTGTGTTTTTTGGTAGAGATGGGCTTTCACCATGCTGGCCATGCTGGTCACAAACTCCTGACCTCAGGTGATCCATCGCCTCGGCCTCCCAAAGTGCTGGGAATACAGGCGTGAGCCACCGCACCTGGCCACGAACAGGGATTTTAAAGCCCTGTAGCATCGACAATGCTTCCACTACTCACGTCATCCAGGAAAATATCAAAATGGCATTTGGAGAAATAAACTTACCATGGTATGTGCTTAGGCCAGTCCTGCCCATAGCTTATGAATATGAAATTTATAGCTTTAAAAGACTGGCACACTCCCTGCATGAAATATTAATTTTTAGGACTATGGGCTTCTAGATACTTTTGGTAGAGTATACAGGAGCTAAATGGTATTGTGTTGGATCATAATGGCATATTATGGATTAAAACAGCAGTCCCCAAACTTTTTTTCTTTTTTTTTTTTTTTTTGAGACGGAGTTTCGCTCTTGTTACCCAGGCTGGAGTGCAATGGCGTGATCTCAGCTCACTGCAACCTCCGCCTCCTGGATTCAGGTGATTCTCCTGCCTCAGCCTCCCAAG
Source organism: Callithrix jacchus (assembly GCF_049354715.1). Classification (NCBI taxonomy): domain Eukaryota; kingdom Metazoa; phylum Chordata; class Mammalia; order Primates; family Cebidae; genus Callithrix; species Callithrix jacchus. The sequence goes on from NC_133504.1 coordinate 6,798,761, forward strand.
TAGCTGGGATTACTGGCACATGCCACCGTGCCCAGCTAATTTTTTGTATTTTTAGTAGAGACGGGGTTTCACCATGTTGACCAGGACGGTCTCGATCTCTTGACCTTATGATTCACTCACCTCAGCCTCCCAAAGTGCTGGGATTACAGGCGTGAACCACCGCACCCGGCCACGGACCAGTTTTGTGGAAGACAAGTTTTCCACAGGGGGATGGAAGGGTAGGGGATGGTTTCAGGATGAAACTGTTCCACCTCAGATCCTCAGGCATTAGATTCTTATAAGGAGTGTACAACCCAGATCCTTCCCATGCACAGTTCACAATAGGGTTTGAGTTCCTATGAGAATCTCATGCTGCTGTTGGTGTGACAGGAGATGGAGCTCAGGTGATAATGTGAGCTATGGACGGCAGCTGTAAATACAGAAGAAGCTTTGCTTTCCCGCCACTCACCTCCAGCTGTGCAGCCCAGTTTCTAACAGGCCGTGGACCAGTACCAGTTTGTGGCCTGGGGACTGGAGAGCCCTGGATTAGAATACAGATGGGATGTGACGTGACACTTCATTCACAACTCAAGAGAGGCTCTGCCCATGTGTCTGCATACTCAGGAAGTGACTTGGTTTCATGGGGTCCATCAGTGGAAAACATTGTTTAAACCTCACTGCTAAGATGGCTTCGTACCTCGTGTCAAGTACTAAGTTCTTTTTTTTTTTGAGACAGGGTCTCTCTCTGTCGCCCAGGCTACAGTGCAGTGATGTGATCACAGCTCACTGCAGCCTCAATCTCCCAGTCTCAAGTGATCTTCCTGCCTCAGCCTCCCAAGTGGCTGGGACTACAGGCATGTGCCACCACACTTAACTACTGTTCTTTACAAGCATTTTTGTATGGATGGGGACTCACTTCCTGCCTCATCTCAAACTTCTGGGCTCAAGCGATCCTCCCACCTTGGTCTCTCCAAGTACTGGGATTACAGGCATGAGCTACCACATACAGCTAAATTCTCATATCTTAAACTCCTACCTCCCACAATAAGCAGATGTTATCCCACTTATTTTATAACCTTTTGCTCTTTATGCCTCTTTCTGTCCGTGGACACAGGGATTAGCAACCCACTCTCCACAAAATGTCAAATCATTAGGGGCATTATGCAATGTCCCAGGAGTGGTCGATGATAGACCTGCTGCTCTAACCCAGGCCTGCTGAGGAGTGCAGTTCAACCGTGTTGCTCTGTCATTCAGTGATCTTCCTGAGCTCCTCTAAGTCAGTCCAGCCTGCCACAACTGGGAAGAATCAAGAAACTCTCCAAGAAGATGTTTATCACCCTACCTGTTGTCAGCAAGAAGACAGGTCTGTGACCATGGCAGGCATGGCAGTGCGTGGCAGTGAGCACCCGCCACCGTGTCTGCTGTTCACTGCGTCTTCCACCTGAACTTTCCTGTCTAGTCAATGAGTCTTGACAGGAGGGTAAAGGAGACTCACTCTCAAAGACCAAGGCTGACCCTCTCTGAATACACGGCCTTAACCTAGGTGCTATCACTGTGGTTTTGTCTTCAGGAACTTAAAGATACAGTAAACCTGTGTTCCTTTCATTATTCTGTTGATGCGTCGACATGAGGCTGCTCTCCTGCGCCAGAGAGCACCAGGGAAAGTCCCCACACTACAAGTGCCTTTCACCTGAGCCGCTACGTGTGACGGTTAAGCACCTAAAGGTTAAAAAAACAACCAAGCTCCCCACATGTTGTGGGCATGACAGCCGGTCCAAATTCACAGTCTGTACTTTCCCTCTCTAACAGCAGGGAAAAATACAGAGATAGCTAGCAACAGATAGCCCAGCGTGCCAAGCCATCAGTGAGTCTGTGTGAATAGAAACCAGGATTTAACCACACCCCACAGAGATGAAAAACCAACCCCACACGTGTAGACTGTGAGGCCACTGTGCTTCCAGATGGCAGTTACAAATGGAAAGGAAGTACCTGATATACAGGACGCATTAACATCACGTCGTCGTAGAAACTGAATCCTTAAAAGAATGTATTCTGGACTTCCTGAACTGGATGCTAACAAGTGGTGAGAAATACGTATTTAAGAATACACGAGGAACAGAAATGTGAAAAACCAAAAGTAAGAGATATCCTGAAGAATCAAATTTAAAATGCCACACTGCTCAAGAGACAACAAAGAAAACTGTATAAGAAGAAAATGACAAGAAGCACCATGTCTTAGAGTGTTTGTGCTACTATATAACAAGATGCACTAGACTGGGCAATTTCTTTTTTTTTTTTTGAGACGGAGTTTCACTTTTGTACCCAGGCTGGAGTGCAATGGCGCGATCTCGGCTCACCACAACCTCCACCTCCTGGGTTCAGGCAATTCTCCTGCCTCAGCCTCCTGAGTAGCTGGGATTACAGGCACGTGCCACCATGCCCACCTGATTTTTTGTATTATTAGTAGAGACGGGGTTTCACCATGTTGATCAGGATGGTCTTGATCTGTTGACCTCGTGATCCACCCGCCTCGGCCTCCCAAAGTGCTGGGATTACAAGCATGAGCCACCGCACCCGGCCCTAGACTGGGCAATTTCTAAAGAACAGAAATGTATTTCTCACAATTTCATAGGCTGAAAGTCCAGGGTCAAGGTGCCAGTAGGATTGCTGTCTGGTCTCTGCATCCAAGATGGCGCCTTGAGCAGAGTGTCTTCAGGAGGGGATGCGCCGTGTCCTCATATGGCAGAAGGTGGAAGGGCCAACAGGGGAGGCCCACTCTCTCTGACACTTGTGTAAGAAACCTTAACACATTTGTGAAGAGTCTCCCCTCATGACTAAATCACTTCCTAAAGGCCCTACTTCCTAATACTGTGACATTGGTGATTGATTTTAGGGGAGCACATTCCGACCATAGCACCTTATATTCAATTTCTTTTTTTTTGAGACGGAGTTTTGCTCTTGTTACCCAGGCTGGAGTGCAATGGCGCGATCTCGGCTCAGCACAACCTCCGCCTTCTGGGTTCAAGCAATTCTCCTGCCTCAGCCTCCCGAGTAGCTGGTATTACAGGCACACGCCACCATGCCCAGCTAATTTTTGTATTTTTAGTAGAGATGGGGGTTCACCTTGTTGACCAGGATGGTCTCCATCTCTTGACCTCGTGATCCACCTGCCTTGGCCTCCCAAAGTGCTGGGATTATAGGCGTGTGGCACTGCCTAGTGGAGCTGTGAGAAGAGGGCCACTGTTCTCCAGACCCCAGGATGGTAGATTCACCAACAGCTTGCACTGTGAGCCTGGAAAAGCTGCAGACGCTCAACGTCAGCCCATGAAAGCAGGCAGGAGGGGGCTGTACGCTGCAAAGCTACAGGGGCAGAAGTACCCAAGGCCATGGGAGCCCACCTCTTGCATCAGCCTGACCTGGATGTGAACGATGGAGTCAAGAGATCATTTTGGAGCTTTAAAATTTGACTGCACCACTGGATTTTGGACTTGCATGGGCCCTGTAACCCCTTTGTTTTGGCCCATTTCTCCCATTTGGAACAGCTGTGTTTAATCAAATTACCTTTAGCCCCATTGTATCTAGGAAGTAACTAGCTTGCTTTTGATTTTATAGGCTTACAGTCAGAAGAGACTTGCCTTGTCTCAGATGAGACTTTGGACAGTGGACATTTGCATTAATGCTGAAATGAGTTAAGACTTTGGGAGGCTGTCGGGAAGGCACGACCGGCCCTGAAGTATGAGGACATCGCATTTGGAGGGGACAGGGGCGGAATAAAATGGTTTGGCTGTGTCCGTACCCACATCTCAACTCGAATTGTATCTCTCAGAATTCTCCCGTGTTGGGGGAGGGACCCAGGGAGAGGTAGTTGAGTCATGGGGGCTGGTCTTTCCCATGCGAATCTTGTGATAATGAATAAGTCTCATAAGATCTGATGAGTTCATCAGGGGTTTCCAGTTTTGCTGCTTTCTGATTTTCTCTTGCTGCCACCATGTAAGAAGTGCCTTTCGCCCTCTGCCATGACTCTGAGGCCTCCTCAGCCATGTGGAACCATAAGTCCAATTAAGACTCTTTTTCTTCCCAGTCTTGGGTATGTCTTTATCAGCAGTGTGAAAATGCACTAATACATTTGGTATTGTCAAACTTCTTAATATTTGTGGAGAGAATACATATGTGGTATCTTGTGCATTTTCCTGATTACTAATGAGGGTGAGAAAATTTTTATATTTTTGGGATTGTTTTCTTTTTGTGAATTCCATATTAGTGTCTTTTTCCTACTTTCTGTTGGGTTACTATTTTTTTTTTTTTTTTTTGCGACGGAGTTTCGCTCTTGTTACCCAGGCTGGATAGTTTATCTTTTCACTTTTTATATAATTATTTATTCTTTTTTTGAGATGGAGTCTCCCCCTGTTGCCCAGGCTGGAGTGCAGTGGTACAATCTCAGCTCAGTGCAACCTCTGGCTCCTGGGTTCAAGCGATTCTCCTGCTTTGGCTTCCCAAGGAGCTGGGACTACAGGCACGTGCCACCATGGCCAGCTAATTTTTGTATTTTTAGTAGAGACAGGGTTTCACCATATTGGCCAGGCTGGTCTCAAACTCCTGACTTTGTAATCCACCTACCTTAGCCTCCAAAAGTGCTGGGATTACAGGCATGAGGCACCACACCCAGCCAAAAATAATATTTCTATAGCAGTTGGGAGTCAATGGACAATAGCTTTTGTGACAAGGGGCTCCATTCCACTTCCACTGCGCCTACCCCATGGCTGAGGGCATTGGTATTTCCACACAATAATGCATGGTGCCCCAGAACAGAGATTGGATGCTCTTCTTTATTCAGATCAGGAGTTGAGAGTATTGTAATTATAACTGAATTAATAAATAAGTATTATACATTGTTAAAATCTGGTTCGATTTGTGTCCCATTGCAAAAATATTGCTTAAATGAAACCACATACTTAACATAATTGAGTACATCTGTTTCTATGAGATGCTGTTCTAAATCTACTTAGAATCTAATTTGAATGTGGTGTAGTGACTCATGCATGTAATCCCAGCACTTTGGGAGGCCAACTTCAGTGGATCATGAGGTCAGGAGTTCAAGGCCAGCCTGGCCGAGATGGTGAAACCCCATCTGTACTAAAAATACAAAAAAAATTAGCCAGGCATTGTGGCAGCACTCATAATCCCCGCTACTTGGGAGGCCGAGGCAGAAAATTGATTGAACCCAGGAGGCAGAGGTTGCAGTGAGCTGAGATCGTGCCACTGCCCTCCAGCTTGGGCTACAAGCGAGATTCTGTCTCAAAGAAACAAACAAAAAAGAATCTACTTTGAAATGTCAATTAAAGTTTAAATATTCAACTCAATTATTTTTAGATTATCTTACTTTATTTTAGTTACCTATTTTTATGACTTTATTGTTATAAAAATTCTTGTTAAAAAAAAATAAATCGGTATAACAAAGAACAAAGAAGATGATCAGCAAACATTCCCACCTCCATGATCTAGAAATAACTGTCATCAATACAGGAAAATATCATGCCATTCTCTCTCCTCTGGGCACATGTACAGACAGATAGAAGGATGGGAAAATAGACAGATGGGCCAGGCACGGTGGCCCACCCCTGAATCCCAGTACTTTGGAGGCCAAGGCAGGCAGATTACCTCCTGAAGTCAGGAGTTTGAGACCAGTCTAGCCAACATGGTAAAACCCTTTCTCTAAGCTGGCATGGTGGTGGGTGCCTGTAATCCCAGCTACTCAGGAGGGTGAGGCAGGAACCCAGGAGGTAGAGGTTGCAGTGAGCTGAGATCACACCATTGCACTCCAGCCTGGACCACAGAATGAGACTCCATCTCAAAAACAAAAACAAAAAACAGATGATGAAGGATGGATAGACTAAAATAATCCTGTGTAAATGACACTACTGTGGTGCTCATTTGCATAAGAAACATTAATTTGCGTTTGCTGCATTTTGAAGCTTTGCTGTTGGACACATTTAGTATCTCTGTGTCTTCCTGATAATTTTTAAATCATTATGTAATGTGTCTCCGTAATCATGATTTTTAAATTACTGTGTAATGTATCTCATTGCGTTATGTAATGTCCTAATTAACTTTTTTTGGAAATCTATTTTATCTGTTATCAATACAACCACTCTTGCTTTTTTATTACTGATGTTAGCACGATATATCTTTTTCTTTTCTTTCTTTCTTTCTTTCTTTCTTTTTTTTACTGTCAACTTAGCTATGCTGTGTTTGACGTGAGGTTCTTGGAGATGCTGTGCAGTTGGGTTATGTTTTACTCTCTTTAAACTGCCGTCTCCGTCCTTTACATCAAAGGTAAAATTGATGTACTTAGACCATGTGCCTTTAAAGTGTTTCTTAATGTGGAAGAGCTTCATTCTGCCGTTTTATTATGTTTTCTGCTCGTTTTCTGTTTCCCTCTTCTAGTCTTCCATGGGGTACTTGATCACTTTTAAAATTCCATTTTGGGCTGGAAAATTCCATCTTGGGCCGGGCATGGTGGCTCACTCCTGTAATGTAATCCCAGCACTTCGGGAGGCCGAGGCGGGTGGATCACGAGGTCCAGAGATCGAGACCATCCTGGTCAACATGGTCAAACCCCGTCTCTACTAAAAATACAAAAAATTAGCTGGGCATGGTGGCGCATGCCTGTAATTCCAGCTACTCAGGAGGCTGAGGCAGGAGAATTGCCTGAACCCAGGAGGCGGAGATTGCGGTGAGCCGAGATCGTGCCATTGCACTCCAACCTGGGTAACAAGAGCGAAACTCCGTCTCAAAAAAAATTCCATCTTGGCTGGGCACGGTGGCTCATGTCTGTAATCCCAGCACTTTGGGAGGCCAAGGCAGGCAGATCACGAGGTCAGGAGATGGAGACCATCCTGACTAACACAGTGAAACCCTGTCTCTACTAGAAAATACAAAAATTAGCTGGGCATGGTGGCATGTGCCTGTAGTCCCAGCTGGTCTGGAGGCTGAGGCAAGAGAATCGCCTGAACCTGGGAGGCAGAGGTTGCAGTGAGCTGAGCTCACACTACTGCACACTCCAGCCTAGGTGACAGAGCAAGACTCCATCTTAAAAATAAAAAACAAAATTCCGTCTGGGTTAATTCACACTGTATTTGAGTATATCACGTGACACAGTTCTCTTGCTGGTTGCTCAGGTGTTACAGTGTGTAGCTATCACTTGGCCTGGTGCTATCAACATTTAACAGCTTGCAGTGAAGCATTGAAAACTCACTTTCCTTTAGGTCTTTATCCTCTCTACCTTTTACATATAATTGTTTCAAATATTTCTCTTTTTTTTGAGACGGAGTTTCGCTCTTGTTACCCAGGCTGGAGTGCAATGGCGCGATCTCGGCTCACCGCAACCTCTGCCTCCTGGGTTCAGGCAATTCTCCTGCCTCAGCCTCCTGAGTAGCTGGGATTACAGGCACGCGTCACCGTGCCCAGCTAATTTTTTGTATTTTTAGTAGAGACGGGGTCTCACCATGTTGACCAAGATCAAATATTTCTTTTTTTACATTGAGCACTCCAACATATGCTGTTACAGTTTTTGCTTTGTCAAATAGAGAAATTCATAAGAAGGAGAGTCTATTGTATTAATCTTTATTTTTACCCATTCCATGCTCTCTTCCTCTGAATTTCTAGGCCGCCTTCTGTTACCATTTCCTTTCTGTCTGGAAACCTTACTTCAGGTATTCTTCAGTGGTAGGTGTGTTAGTGACAAATTCTCTTTGTTTTCGTTGGTATGAGGACGTTCTCATTTATTTCCCCTTCCTTTCCAAAGAGTATTTTCTCTGGATATAGAATGCACAGTTGATGTTTTCCTTCAGCACTTGAAAAATGTCATGTCGCCCCCCCGGCCTCTGATGTTGGGTGAGGAATCTGTTGTTATTTGGGTTGGTGTTCCCCTGCAGGAAACATTTCATTTCTTGCTGATTGCTATAAGGTTGTTGTCTTTGCCTTTTGCTTTCGTAAGTTCGATTGTGATGCGTCTTGGTGGGGTAGCTTTCGATTTATTTAACTTGGAGTTCACTCAGATCTTCTTGATTCTGAAGACTTACATCTTTCACCAAACTTGGGATGTGTTCAGCTGTTATTTCTTCAAATGCTTTTTTCAGCGTCTCATTATGTTTTTTCTCTTTGTATGACTCCAATGAAATGAACACTAGAACTTTTGTTATTTCAAGGGATCCTGAGACTCTATTCATTTTTCTCAGCCTATGCCCTTCTGTTCAGACTGAGTCATTTCTATTCACTGTTCTTATCTTCATCATCTCCATTCCACCATTGAGCTAATTCAACAAGATTTTTTTTTTTTACTTGGGTGGCTGTATTAATAGAAAAAAATAACTAAGGTGAAAGTGAAGTCAATGCTAATCTTGTTTTTTTTTTTTTTTTTTTTTTTTTGACACAGAGTCTTGCTGTGTCACCCAGACTGAAACGCAGTGATGCAGTCTCAGCTCACTGCAACTTCCACCTCTCGGTTCAAGCAATTATCGTGTCTCAGCTTCCTGAGTAGCTGAGATTACAGGTGCGCACCACCACGACCAGCTAATTTTTGTGTTTTTAGTAGAGATGGCGTTTTGCCATGTTGCCCAGGCTGGTCTGAAACTTCTGGGGTCAACCAAGCCACCTGCCTTGGTCTCCCAAAGTGCTAAGATTACAGGTGTGAGCGACCATGCTCAGCCTAAATATGATTTTCCTATAAAACTTTTGCAAGTTTTTATAGTACAGACCTAACACTTTAATGAATTTTTATTCTTTTTTTTTTTTTTTCAGATCTGAAGTGTCATTGGAGGTCCTTATTGCTGTGTGGCCCTGGACACTGCCTGTAGTGTGCTGCACCGTGTCTCCTGACCTCTTTTCTTTGGTGGGAGTGGGTCTGGCACCTGGGTGGGCCTTGACAAAATTTTCTCTTTTCTTTAAAAAAAAAAAAGCAGCATTAATAGGAGTTTGGAAGAAATCAATTCCAGTCTTCATAAATGACTTTGAGGGGTCCAAGAGCTCAGCAGAGGAAGTAACCAGAGTTGTGGTAGAGACAGCAAGAGAACTGGAATTAAAAGTGGAGCCTGAAGACGGCAGTGAATTGCTGCAATCTTTTTTTTTCCTTCTTTTTTGAGACAGAGTTTTACTCTTGTCACCAGGTTGCAGTGCAATGGCGTGATCTCAGCTCACTGCAATCTCTGCCTCCCGGGTTCAAGCAATTCTCCTGCCTCAGCCTCCTGATTAGCTGGGATTCCAGGCACGCGCCACCACACCCAGGTAATTTTGTATTTTTAGTAGAGACAGGGTTTCTCCATGTTGGTCAGGCTGGTCTCGAACTCCTGATCTCAGGTGATCTGCCCACCTCGGCCTCCCAAAGTGCTGGGATTGTAGGCATGAGCCACCGCACAGGGCCAAATTGCTGCAATTTTAATGGGTGAGGAGTTGCTTATGAATGAGCAAAGAAAGTGTTTCTTGAGATGGAATCTACTCCTGGTGAAGATGTTGTGAGCATTGTTGACAGAACAACAGAGGACTTAGAATATTCCACAAACTTAGCTGATACAGCAGTGGCAGGGCTTGAGAGGACTGATTCCAATTTCGGTATAAATTCCACTGTGGGTAAGATGCTGTCAAACAGCACAGGACGCTACAGTGAAATGTTTTGTGAAAGGAAAAGTTGATCAGTTCGGCAAACTGCATTATCATCTTACTGAAGGAAATTGCCACACCCACTGCAGCCTTGGCGACCAGCACTCCCAGCAGTCAGTAGCCATTGACACCGAGGCAAGAGCATCCACCAGCAAAACAATGATGATTTGCTGAAGGCCCAGATGATGGGTAGCATTTTTTGGCAATCAGGTATTTTCAAAGTAAGGTATGTACTTTACATTTTAGACACTTAATTGACTACAATAATGTAAAAATAACTTTTTTTTGAGATGGAGTCCTGGTCTGTGACCCAGGCTGGAGAGCAGCGGCCTGATCTCAGCTCACTGCAACCTCTGCTTGATGGGTTCAAACAGTTCTCTTACACCACCAGCCTCCCGAGTAGCTGGGACTACAGACGGGCACCAACATTTTTGTATTTTTAGTAGAGATGGTGTTTCACCATGTTGGCCAGACTGGTCTCAAACTTCCAACCTCAGGTGATCTGCCCATCGGCCTCCCAAGGGGTGGTTCTTTTTTTTTTTGGAAACATAGTTTCGCTCTTGTTACCCAGGCTGGAGTGCAATGAATGGCGCGATCTCGGCTCACCGCAACCTCCGCCTCCTGGGTTCAGACAATTCTCCCGCCTCAGCCTCCTGAGTAGCTGGGATTACAGGCACGCACCACCATGCCCAGCTAATTTTTTGTATTTCTTTTTTAGTAGAGACGGGGTTTCACCATGTTGACCAGGATGGTCTCGATCTCTTGACCTCGTGATCCACCCGCCTCGGCCTCCCAAAGTGCTGGGATTACAGGCGTGAGCACCGGCGCCCGGCCTAGTGTGGTTCTCTTTCATCTGCATGTCAGCCATAACACGCTGGCATTAACCTCCATTGTACAGACGAGGAAATTGAAACTCTAAGAGAATATGCAATCTACCCAGAGTCAGGCAGCTTGTATATGTAAGAGTTGGACTGAAAATCCAATCTGATGGCCGGGCGCGGTGGCTCAAGCCTGTAATCCCAGCACTTTGGGAGGCCGAGGCGGGTGGATCACGAGGTCAAAAGATCGAGACCATCCTGGTCAACATGGTGAAACCCCGTCTCTACTAAAAATACAAAAAATTAGCTGGGCACGGTGGTGCGTGCCTGTAATCCCAGCTACTCAGGAGGCTGAGGCAGGAGAATTGCCTGAACCCAGGAGGCGGAGGTTGCAGTGAGCTGAGATCGCGCCATTGCACTCCATCCTGGGTAACAACAGTGAAACTATGTTTCAAAAAAAAAAAAGAAAAGAAAAGAAAAGAAAATCCAATCTGTGTGATTCTCAAGTCCCTTCTACCATATGGTTTCCATTTCATTTTGCTCATCTTGGCTGCGCTATGTCTGCCCTAAAAGATAGTGCTAGGAATTCTTGTCTCTCCTCCTTAATCTCACATCCACGGGTTTGCTTTTTGTATTCGGAAGTGTCATAACATTACGATAATTTGATTTTATCTGAACAGTGAGTATTGCACTACTCAGTGTAGAGATTTGTGACATCCAGTCTAAACTGGATGATAGGGATGAAGCTTCTTCAAGGTGACCCGTATGATTGATAAAGTAGAAATAAATTCAATTGCTATGAGCTGCTACTTCTGAATTTAAAGCGAGTTGAGATTAAGCAGATGTTCAAAACGATCTCTACAGTCTTCACTTGAATAATACAAACATTTTTAATTTTTTACATTTTTTTTATGGAACACAGATGTAATTTTAAAACAGAATTTTTGCAAATTATATTAAAATATATTAAAAATATAATACATTATGATTCAATGGAGTTTTTCACAGTAACTCAGTGTTAGTTTAAAAAGTGAAATTCAATCAATATAATTCACCAGATAATACAGTATGTATGTCAGTATGATGTGTATTGAAATTGGAAAGAAGTAAATTTATTTTGTTTTTAAATAAGACGAAATTAACATTCTAAGCAATTCCAACGTTAATTTTAGATTCCAGAAGGTACAGTGCAGGTTTATTACATGGGTATATTGTGTGACGCTGAGAATTGGGGTACGAATGATCCCATCACACAGGTAGTGGGCATAGCACCCCATAGTTCTTCAACCCCCTCCCCCTTCCCTGCCCCCCCCACAGTAGTCCCCAGTGTCTATTGCTGCCAACTTTATGTCCATGAGTACTCATTCATTCATAAGTGAGAACATGCACTATTTGGTTTTCTGTTCCTCGTTAGTTTGCTTACGATGGTGTCCTCTAGCTACACCCATGTTGCTAAAAAGGACATGATTCTGTTCTTTCTTTTTCTTGAGACGGAGTCTTGCTCTGTTGCCGAGGCTGGAGTGCAATGGTGTGATCTCTGCTCACTGCAACCTTGACCTCCTGGGTTCAAGCCATTCTCCTGCCTCAGCCTCCCAAGTAGCTGGGACTACAGGTGTGTGCCACCACACCCAGCTAATTTTTTGTATTTTTAGTAGAGACGGGGTTTCACTATGTTGGCTAGGCTGGTCTCAAACTCCTGACCTCATGATCTGCCTGCCTTGGCCTCCCAAAGTTCTTTTCATGGTTGCATAGTATTCCATGGTGTATATGTACCACATTTTCTTTTCCCAGTCCACTGTTGATGGGCATTTAGGTTGATTTCATGTCTTCGCTATTTGAATAGTGCTACAATGAACATATTAGTGCAGATGTCTTTTTTGGAGAATAGTTTATTTTCTTTTAGCTATATATGCAGTAATGGGATTGCTGAGTCAAGTGGTAGTTCTGTTTTGAGTTCTTTGGAAAGTCTGAAAACAGCTTTCCACGCTGGCTGAACCAATTTATAATTCCCACCCGCAGCGTATAAGTATTCCTCTTTCTCTCCAGCCTCACCAGCCTCTGTTATTTTTTGACTTTTTAATAATAGCCATCGTGACTGGTGTGTGATTTTGCATCACACACTCTCTGCAGTTTTGATTTGCCTGTCTCCGATGGCTGGTGATGTTGAGCATTTTCATGTTTGTTGGCTTCTCGTATGTCTTCTTTCAAGAAGTGTCTCTGCATGTCTTTCGCCTACTTTTTAATGGGATTGTTTTTTGCTTATTGAATTTAGTTCCTTATAGATTTGGATATTAGACTTTCATCAGATGCATAGTTTTTGAATATTTTGTACCATCGTGTAGGTTGTCTGTTTACTCTGTTGCTAGTTTCTCTTGCTGTGCAGAAGCTCTTTAGTTAGGTCCTAGCTGAACGTGGTGGCTCATGTCTGTATTCCCAGCACATTGGAAGGCAGAGGTGACAGGATCGCTTGAGTCCAGCAGTCTGAGACCAGCCTAGGCAATATGGTGAAAACTCATCTCTTAAAAAAAAAAAAAGAAGAAGAAAAAAACAAGAAATAAATTAGCCAGGCGTGGTGGCATGCCCTTGTAGTGGGGGTGAGGCAGAGGTTGCAGTGAGCCAAGATGGCATCACTGCACTTCAGCCTGGGAAACAGCATGAGACAGTACCCTGCCCCAGAAAGTTGTAATTAGCTCCCACTTATCAATTTTTGGTTTTGTTGCAATTGCTTTTGAGGACTTAGTCATAAATTCTTTTGTAAGGCTGATGTCCAGAATGGCATTTCCTAGGTTTTCTTGAATTCTTATAGTTTGAGGTTTACATTGAAATCTTTAATCCATTTTGAGTTAATTTTTTAATATAGTAAAAGTTTCATTCTTCTGCATATGGCTGGCCAGTAATTCCAGCACCATTTATTGAACAGGGATCCTTTCCTCAATGCCTATTTTTGTTGACTTTGTCAAAGATCAGATGACTGTAAGTGTGTGGATTTATTTCTGGGCTCTTTATTCTGTTCCATTGGTCTCTGTTTGTACCTGTACCGTGCTGTTTTGGGTACCGCAGGCTTATGGTATAGTTTGAAGTCAAGTAATATAATTCTTCCAGCTTTGTTCTTTTTGCTTAGGATTGCTTTGGCTATTTGGGCTCTTTTTCGGTTTCATATGAATTTTAGAATAGTTTCTGCTACTCTGAAAAATGACGTTGGTAGTTTGATAGGAATAGCATTGAATCTATAGATTGCTTTGGGCAGTGTGGCCATTTTAACAATATTGATTCTGCTGATCCATGAGCATGGTGTGCTTTTTATTTGGCAAATGTTTTTTAGATTAAACAATGTATGATGTAAATGTTTATGTATGGGCAAATAAAACCCACCCTGAATTGCTAAGGTCGTTTTCTCTGCTATCTCTTGATAAAAAAAAAGATATTGAATGGCAACTGTGGGTATTAGGTGACCAGTATCAGGTTTCAGGGAAATCAACTGACTTAAACAAGTAGATAAGATTTTCAAAGATGAATGAATCATAAATCTGCCTACAGCACAGATTAGCAATTAGTGTATTTAGACTCCAGCTGCATCTACTTTTTTTTTTTTGTTTTTGAGACAGAGTCTCGCTCTGTTACCCAGGCTGGAGTGTAGTGGCATGATCATGGCTCACTGCAAACTGGATGTCCCAGGCTCAAGTGATCTTCCTGCCTCAGCCTCCTGAGTAGCTGGGACTATAGGTCCAGAGACCAGAGTGTTAGACAGTCTAAAATGAACCTGCAATATTACTTAGGGTTCATATGTTATCTCAAGTAAATTACAGAAAGGGGTCAAATTCTTGTCTAAAGATAAATATAAGCTGGGTGTGGAGGCATATGTCTGTAGTCCCAGCTACTCAGGAGGCTGAAACAGGAGGATCCCTTGAGCTCAAGAGTTTAAGACCAGCCTGACCACCACCATGCCTGGCTAATTAAAAAAATAAAAATAAAAAAAATAAATATAAATAAATAAATATATATATATACATATACATACATATATATACATAAATAATAAAATATATATATATATATATTTTTTTTTTTTTTGTAGAGACGGAGTCTTCTTATGTTGCCCAGGCTAGTGCATCTCCATTTTGACACAAAGACTGAGGACTATGTAGAAGGAATAGTGTTTTTAATGGAATCTGATCTGGAAGTCAGAAGACTCAAGTTCCATGAACAGTTTGTTTATTCTACACATTCTTCCCCCAAATATCTAATATTATACTGCTCAATTTGTTTCGTTTTGTTCTGTCGCCCAGGCTGGAGTGCAATGGCATGATCTTGGCTCACTACAACCTCTGCCTCCTGGGTTCAAGCGATTCTCCTGCCTCAGCCTCCCAAGGGGCTGGGATTACAGGTGTGCACCACCATGCCAGGCAATTTTTTTTTTTTTTTTGTATTTTTAGTAGAGATGGAGTTTCACCATGTTGGCTAGAATGGTCTCCAATTCCTGACCTCAGGCAATCCACCCACCTCGGCCTCCCAAAGTGCTGGGATTACAGGCGTGAGCCACTGTACCTGGCCTCAATTTAACAGTGTGACTTTGAGGAAAAAAAATACACATCTTAGGTTTTCTATCTGTAAAATAAAAATCATAGTACATACTTATTTTTTTCCTTCCTAAAATTATTGCAAATGCAGCACCAATTCCTGTAGACTCACTCGCATGCAATGTGACATAGTATTGTTTCTGTAACCATACAGCCAAACTTCACGCTCTTCTCCCTTCTCATGCTGTATTATTGCCCTCTCCACAGGCCTGGACTCTGATTAAAGAAAAGCAGACACTAGTTGAAATTTTATAGAATAGAAGAGCTCTGGGGAAGAATCAGGTGGGAGAGACACGGGGTCAGGAGAAGACAGGTCAGAGGTTTGGATTTTGACCCTTTATAAAGGCTCATATAGCTAATTTATGAAAATTTGGCCGAAACTCTCAACTGGAAACTTGTATGGTTTCCTAGGGTGGCACTACCTCCCTCAGTTCCAATCATGCTGGCTACAAGGAAGTTTTGCTAGAAGGAAAAAGCAAAAATCAAATTACAAAATTACAAATCACAGATAATCTACAACAGATTGATTTTAGTAAATTTCATGGCTTCAAGGTGTTGTCACTTAAATACCATGACGAATGCTTTTCATACCAAGGGTATCACTCTCCCTGCCACTCAGCGTCCTCATCACCACCACTTCGGCCCAGGCGGCTGCATTCCAGTTGCCGGCACATCACAGAGTCTGGCGCCCTCCCCTGGTGAAGCTGCCTCTCCTGATCTGGGCTTTGGAGTGGAAGACTTGTGTGCCTGTCATGAGCACCCAACCCATGAGCAGCAGGTCTGAGCAGAAGGTAGATGGCCCTTCTCAACCAGGTTGGAGACTTAACTTGCACTAAGCTCATGTCAGGCAGTGGCCCTTCTCAACCAGGTTGGAGACTTAACTTGCACTAAGCTGATGTCAGGCAGTGGGTCTTGTCCTCAGTGGAAATATTTCTCATCTCTCCAGGAGACTGGCCAGGTAATAAAGCCTTGGGAGGCAAGGATCAAATTATCTGGAGACCCTCAGAGGGGAACAGTCATCATGGATGATTTTCCTGCCATCTCCTATCCCAGGTGAAACTGCGTGATTGTGAAGCAGCAAAAAGTCTAGGCACCTTGGAAGCAGCCTTCACTTCTCCAAGGTCAGCTCAGAGAGGGGGTAGTCTGGACAGCAGAAATGACCGGGAGATCCGTAGTGAAGGGACCAGACACTAGAGGAGACGTGTCTTTGACGAGTGTCTATCCAGCATCTGTGTCTTCATATAGGGAGGGAATAGACCTGGGAAGAAATTAAGTGACCCAACCACAGGAGGAGGCCTTGCTCTGTCCTAGGCCCCAAGAGGGCAAGATTTGTCCTGTTGAATCTCTGGAGGAGTTGGTAGGAAGGTGTGAGTGCCTGTCTTGAACTTGTACTTAGAGCAACTTTCCCTGATCAGCAGAGGGTAAACTAACGTGAAGTTCACTTGAATTTCTTTTTTTCTTTTTTTTTCTTTTTTTTTTTTCAGATGGAGTTTCGCTCTCGTTACCCAGGCTGGAGTGCAATGGCGCAATCTCGGCTCACTGCAACCTCCGCCTCCTGGGTTCAGGCAATTCTCCTGCCTCAGCCTCCTGAGTAGCTGGGATTACAGGCACGCGCCACCATGCCCAGCTGATTTTTTGTATCTTTAGTAGAGTCGGGGTTTCACCATGTTGACCAGGTTGGTCTCGATCCTCCAGGTGGTCTTGATCTCATGATCCACCCGCCTCGGCCTCCCAAAGTGCTGGGATTACAGGCGTGAGCCACTGCACCCAGCCTAAATATAAATTTAACATGGGTGTGGAGGCACATGTCCCAGCTACTCAAGAGGCTGAGGCAGGAGGATCCCTTGAGCTCAGGAGTTCAAGACCAGCCTAGGCAGCATAGGAAGATCCCATCTCAATTTTTAAAAACAAAAACAAAAAAGATAAACTTAAGCATATTAAAATTTCAAAGAGTTTATTTGAGCAAACAGAGATTCATGGATCAGGCAGCTCCAAACTGAAAGTGGCTGGTGGATCCCCTGGCGGAGTTTGAAGGCTTTTATAGAGAGAATGTCGGAGTAAAGTAGAGAAACTATTTGACTGGCAAAAATGTGGGCAGTTGCATTATTGGAACTAACCTGGTGGAAGGTCTCTCATTACAGAGGTAACACTCAGCTGGTCACTTGTGATGGGCTAAGCTTCTTTCATTTTATCTGTGTGGGAACACAGGCCCTTGGAGCCATCTTGGCCTAATAGTTTCCCATTAGGTTATTTCACACCTTTTCTCAGTGTCAGGGTAAGTGGGGGGGTCTTCCTGCCAACGGTTCTTACCACACCGTTTCCCTCAGCAAAGTAAAACTGTCCCTTGTACCTCCGTAGGCAACCTTCTGAACAGGGACTTCCCTAATATTCTTATCTCATTTTATTTGTCCTCTTCTCTGGACCTGGTTGACATGCTCCTGCAACACTCATGTGTCTTGCATCCATCCCCTGCATTATTTAGGTAACCCTAAAAGAAGACTTCCCAGGAGGCCGAGGCAGGAGAATCGCCTGAACCCAGGAGGCGGAGGTTGCCGTGAGCCGAGATCGCGCCATTGCACTCCAGCCTGGGTAACAAGCGCGAAACTCCGTCTCAAAAAAAAGAAGACTTCCAGGACAGATTGGTAGAGAACTGCTGGCATATTGAAGCCTCTCTCTTTGTATCTGGAACTCTCATGATTACCTGAGTTCTCCATGCCAATTTTGCAATTATCTTTGTTCTCCACTTCAAAATACATTTACTTCTGACAGAAGCTGAGCACATAAAAGGGACCTTGTCCAGTGGTACATATGAGGCAGGAGACATGATATATTTAAAATGATAAACTAAGAGCTTTCTGACACCAGAAGCGTGGGCAACAAAAGAAACAAACGAGTCAACTGGACTTCATCAAAATGTAAAACTTTTGTGCAATCAAAGGACAACCTGCAGAATGAAAAATAGTACTTCAAATAATGCATTTGATAAGGGATATTTGATCTATCTGGATATTTGATCCAGAATATATAAAGAATTTCTACAACTCAACAATAAGCAACCCAACTAAAAAATAGGCAAAGGACTTACACAGACATTTTCCCAAAGAAGATGTACAAATGGCCATCAAGCACATGAAAGACACTCAACATCACTGATTTCTAAGGAAATGCAAATCAAAACCACAATAAGATGGTGGTTCATATTTGTTAAGATGGCAATTAGCAAAAAAAACAGGAAATTATAAGTGTTGGCGAGGACGTAGCCAAATCGGAACACTTGTGTATTGCTGGTGGACTCTACAATGGTATGTTCATGATGGAAAAGAGTATGGTGGTCCCTAAAAGAAAAACGGAGCACAGAGCACCGTGTGAGTCAGCAAGTCCACTTCTGGGTTTAGCCCACAAGAATTGAAAGCAGGGACTTCCACCGATATCTGCCAATTCACGTGCACAGCAGCATCATCCACCAAGCCAAAAAGTGGAAGCATTCATTGACAGAGGAATGGATAAACAAAATGTGGTACAGACATACAGTGGACTATTACTTAGCCTTAAAAGGGACATTCTGATGCATGCTACAACATGGATGAACGCTGACATAATACTAAGTGAAAGAAGCTGAATACAAAAAACAAACACTGCATGATTCCACTTCTATGAGGAATCTAGGATGTCAGATTCAGAGAAACCGAAAGTAGAATGATGGTTCCCAGGTACTGGGAGGAAAGAGTACTGAAGAGCTGTTGTTTAATGCCTGCAGAGTTTCAGTTTGGGAAGTAGACAAGGAAAAAGCTCTAGAGATGACAGATGGTGGTGATGGTTGTGGAATCAGGTGACTGTGTTCAGTGACATTGAACTACACACTTAAAAATGGTTAAATGGTGGCCGGGCGCGGTGGCTCACGCCTGTAATCCCAGCACTTTGGGAGGCCGAGGTGGGTGGATCACGAAGTCAAGAGATTGAGACCATCCTGGTCAACATGGTGAAACCCCGTCTCTACTAAAGATACAAAAATTAGCTGGGCTTGGTGGCACGTGCCTGTAATCCCAGCTACTCAGGAGGCTGAGGCAGGAGAATTGCCTGAACCCAGGAGGCGGAGGTTGTGGTGAGCCGGGATCGCGCCATTGCACTCCAACCTGGGTAACAAGAGCGAAACTCCTTCTCAAAAAAAAAAAAAAATGGTTGAATGGCAAATTTTATGCTATGCAAAATTAATTTTGCCACAATAAAAATTAAAAGCTACTTTAAAATTAAAAGCTTTAAAAGAATTAATTAAAATAAAAGTAATTAAATCTATTCTAAAATTAAAGCTAAAATGAATTCCCCCTCAATCCCAGTAACTGTGCCAAAAGTGATATTTCTGCTCTGATCATTCTATCCACTGTGAATATTCATGTGTGACTTTTTGGCTAGTTCAGAAAATAAACTTGAAGGAGCATTACTTTTTTTCTAATTCTCTTCCTCTTTCCACGAGCTACATTCTACCTCCTACAACGTGCAGACCACACCTGATACAGATGAATCATTTTTCTGCTCTGTCTCCCAATTCCCTGTAGTATCTGTGTTTTATATACGACCTCCTGCTGCTCTAGGTCCAATCTCTGTGCAGTTTGATGTCTTAGTATCAGTAACTCTTGACCCGGGTAAGCAAGAAACACAGTGAGATAAACGTTTTCTCTTTGAAGATTACCCTGGAATAGGAGAATCTTTGGGTGGTCCATCCATCTCCATTCATTCCTGGTAACAATGTGAACAAATACTTTCTGGCTTAGGACTTTAAAGAAGGGAGTTTTATTAATTTCTCCGCTGAATCAGTGTTACAGCAGCTTATGAGGACAACATGAAACCCTTAATGAAAAACTTTCACAAAACCTGGTGTCTTTCCAACAGCTTAGCTGTGTGAGAATAGCTTTTATAACACGACAACCCTAGAAATAAAACCGTTCAAGTTAAAGCTGCCCTTCCAGCGGCTGTTTCAAACTTTCTCCTGAAAACTGAGGTGCCGTTCGGTAAAAGGTAACTACAGCCTCCTCAACAATAGGCTAAGTACTTGTTCTATGTTTTCCGGTGATGAATTTATTTCTTGTCTTTGAGTTTACGATGACAGCTATGAAAGTGATTGTCAATAGTATTAGTATAATTTCATTTCTGATAGAATGAGTTTTCTGTGTATGTGTTAGACAGAGCTATGATATTCTTAATAATACCAGGATTTATTTTGTCTTCTCCAGTGATGGTGCTAATGAACTGTATTCTCAGCAATATTTTGCAATGCTTCAGACTATTAATTCACTTATCTTTGTTTTTGGCTGGGTGTGGTGGCTCATGCCTGTAATCCCAGCACTTTCAGAGGCTGAGACGAGTGGATCACGAGGTCGGGAGTTCAAAGTCAGCTTCAGCAACGTGACGAAACCCCACCTCTATTAAAAATACAAAAATTAGCCAGGGGTGGTGGTGCGTGCCTGTAGTCCCAGCTACTTGGGAGGCTGAGGTGGGAGGATCTCTTGAGCCTGGAGGTGGAGGCTGCAGTGAACCAAGATTGTGTCACTGTACTCCAGCCTGAGCAACAGAGCTGTCTAAGGAAAAAAGAAATCAACTGCATGCTGTGCTCTGGGAAGACAAAAAGAGAAACCAAATCACTCCTGCATTTAAGAGGCTCGCGTCTCTTGGAGGGAAAAATAGAAACAATGAGAGGTCATGATTATGTACAGTGGGAATGAGACAGCAAGGTGGGAGGGAGTCCCTGCAACTCCAATCTGCCTGTGCGCCGGGGTGGACCCTCTGCAGGTTCTTGCGTTCACAGCGGGGAGGAGCCCGGCCCCACCTCTTTCTGGGTGGAAACTGGGATTCTAATTGCTAGACAGGAAAGGCAGGAGCAGCGACTCTGGCTTTGCAGAGGGTCCCTTTTCCTCCTTTTTTTCTTTTTCGCCCAATAAAACCCTGCTTTACTCACCCTTCAAACCATCTGTGAGCCTAAATTTTCATGGCCGTGGAACGGACAAGGACCCCATCTTTTTTTTTTTGTTTTTTGAGATGGAGTTTCACTCTGTCGCCCAGGCTGGAGTGCAGTGGCATGATCTCGGCTCACTGCAACCTCCACCTCCTGGGTTCAAGCAATTCTCCTGCCTCAGCCTCCTGAGTAGCTTGGATTACAGGCGCCCGCCACCATGCCTGGCTAATTTTTGTATTTTTAGTAGAGACAGGGTTTTACCACGTTGGTCAGGCTGGTCTCGAACTCCTGACTTCATGATCTGCCCACCTCGGCCTCCCAAAGTGCTAGGATTACACGTGTGAGCCACCGCCCCCAGCCAGGACCCTGTCTTTAGCGGAAGTAAGGGACAGTCCTGCAACAGGATCCTGGAAGGAGGTCTGCTGAGGCGGTCTGGAGATTTTGCACAAGAGACAAGGCTTCAGGTTACATTTGCAGGATGAGTAGGTGATGGGCAGGGGTGTGGGAGTGGGGAGGGGAGCCTTCCAGGAAGTGGAAATGCCTGGACCCAGGAAAGAGAGGTAGCGCAAATGCCAGGAAAAGCCACATTGTTCCCTAGGGCTGGAGGGAGAAGACCGGCACATAGGAGGTGGGCGGGTGCAACGGGGAGATGGTCCTGGTCATAAAGGAACTGGTATTCCTTTCAAAGGAGGGGACACTTCCCTGAAAAACTACCGAGCCATTTCAGAGACGGCATGCAACCGGAGGTGTCAGTCTAAAGAGCACTCTTTGCTATTTACAAACCCTGGAGCTTGGAGAGACCCGGAGCGACGCCTGCACACTTCCTTCTGTACGGCATCTTCCTGCACCGAGAAACACCCTTGATACAGACTCTCACCGTTATGTGTATTGTGAGGTGGCGTTGGACTCTCAA
Organism: Callithrix jacchus; assembly: GCF_049354715.1. Classification (NCBI taxonomy): domain Eukaryota; kingdom Metazoa; phylum Chordata; class Mammalia; order Primates; family Cebidae; genus Callithrix; species Callithrix jacchus. Next base: position 6,820,649 of record NC_133504.1, read on the forward strand.
AAGACATGGCTGGCGGGGGTCATTCCTGGTTGTGAGCTGTTTTTGAAATTTTTGGGTTTTTTTTGAATTATTCGTTTTGGTTTTTCTGGTTTTTTGTTTGTCGTTGGTTTTTAGAGGTGGTGGTCTCACGATGGCGCCCAGGCTGGTCTGGAACTCCTGGGTTCAAGCCGTCCTCCTGGCTCAGACTCTGGAGCGGCTGGGACCACAGGTGCAAACAACGCTCCTGGCTTTGGTGCTGCTTTTTATTATGGAGATTTTCAAGTGTATACAAAATTAGACAAAAATATATGCCTGCGTTCCCCTCACCACTCCCAGCAACCAGCATCCTCTGGCCTTTACCCTTCAAAGTGCAAAGAGAAAGTCTCCTCAGCAATGTTTAGAATTATGACAGATGAAGCCTCTCAGGCGGTTCCCCGGTAATCAGATAAAATGAACTCTGCACTTCCCTGGTAATCAGATGTCCACGCCCTGCTGCCAACAGCCCCACCGGGGGACTACTTCCTAGAGTACTGTGCTTGCCCCCGGGGCTAGGCAAAGCCAGGCCTCCAGAGCCTGTCAAAACAGGGGGCGCCGCCAGCTTCCTCAGAAATGCTCTGTGTTCTGTCCTGATCTTTCAGTGTCGCTTCTTCTCAACACTGTATGTTTGCTTTGGTCAAGAGTGAATAAACCATGGGTGAGTTCAGGCCTCAAATTCCTTGGGCGGAAGCAGAGTTCACACCAGACAGAGAGGAGGCAGGAGTTCCCCCAGTTCAAGGCGCACTCAGCAGAGACCTGGGGTACATAGCACCACAGCACCTCCCTCGCTCCTTCTCTGCTGTCTCTGCAGTCAGGCTTGGCCAAGAGGCTTCTGCTGCTGGACTCTGCACACTGCCCTCAGCCTCCTGATTCAATGCTCCACGCCAGGGAGTGGCCACCACAACCTGATTACTGTCTATTGAGTGTTTATCACACGCCAGGGATTATGTCAATGCTATGAATCCTCATAATTGCCCTGGGAGCTAAGTCTTCTTAACACCTTTACACAGATGAGGAAACTGAGGCTTTAGAGCTTAAGCAATTTGTCCAAGCTACAAAGACTGTAAGTGGCAGAGCTGGAATTTGAACCCAGGTGTGACTGACTTCAAAGCCCAATACTCCCTGGTAGATGGGAACGAGAGGAGAGGTTCAGGAGACAGACTGCAGGGTCCTGACGCCACTCTGTGTGCAGTTTCATTGTGTGTGTGTCTGTCTGTCTTGATCCAGGCTATTTCAATGCTGAGTGGCTTTAAAACTCCCAACTGGAACGGTGTAAATACACATGGAATTAGTCTCAGCACAGCGACTGGAACTGTATTTCCTCACAGTTTTGTTGATCCTGAGTAGTCATCTGGCATGTTTGTGTTCATGATCTCATTTGTGTCTCTAGAACCGAATTAGGTTAATATATTCCTGGAATCCAACATGGAGATTTTAAAAGGTAAAATGCATACAAAATAAGACAGTCTCCATTGATGATAATTCTGTACCCACGGTTTTCAGTCAAACCTGTGTCAGATTCTTCTCTGGACAAACTCAGAACTCTCCATGCCTTAGATTAGCAGTCTTCTGCTCCTCACTGTGCTGCAGCCAGCTCGCCCTGGCTCATGAGAATAGACGCATATGCACCAACCCAACCCTGCCTTCAGGGAAGTCGTGTCACTTGGTGATGGATGGGTTGAGCATCCCCTATCTGAAATGCTTGGGACCAGAAGTGTTTGGGATTTTGGACGTTGGAATATTTGCATATGCATAATGAGAGATCATGTCTAAACACGAATTCGTTTATGTTTCATTTACACCTTCTAAACAGAGACTCAAGCTTCATTTTATATAATTTTTTTTAGTAATTTCATGCATGAAACAAAGTTTTGTTTTTTGTTTTTGTTTTTTTTTTGAGATGGAGTGTCGCTCTTGTTGCCCAGGCTGGAGTGCAATGGTGTGATCTCGGCTCACTGCAAACTCTGCCTCCCTGGTTTAAGTGATTCTCCTGTCTCAGCCTCTTGAGTAGCTGGGATTACAGGCATGCACCATCACACCTGGCTAATTTTGTATTTTTTAGTAGAGCCAGGGTTTCTCCATGTTGGTCAGGCTGGTCTTGAACTCCCGACCTCAGGTGATCCACCCACCTTGGCCTCTCAAGGTGCTGGGATTACAGGCATGAGCCACTGCACCTGGTGAAACAAAGTTTTTTAAAAATTACTTTTATAGATTTGGAGGTTACAACTGTAGTTACCTTACGTGGCTATATAGCATAGCAGTGAAGTCTGGGCTTACAGTGAAATCCTCACTCGAAGGGTGCATGTTGTCCCTAATAGGTCTTTTTTTTTTTGAGTCGGAGTTTCGCTCTTGTTACCCAGGCTGGAGTGCAATGGCGTGATCTCGGCTCACTGCAACCTCCGCCTCCTGGGTTCAAGCAATTCTCCTGCCTCAGCCTCCTGAGAGTAGCTGGGATTACAGGCATGTGCCGCCATGCCCAGCTAATTTTTTGTATTTTTAGTAGAGACGGGTTTTCACCATGTTGACCAGGATGGTCTAGATCTGTTGACCTCGTGATCCACCCACCTCGGCCTCCCAAAGTGCTGGGATTACAGGCGTGAGCTGCCGCGCCCGGCCCCTAATAGGTAATTAATTCTTCACCTCTCACCCCCTCCCACCCTCCTACCTTTTTGAGTCTCCTATGTCTATTATCCCGCTCTCTATGCCCATCTGTAAACATTATTTGGCTCATACTTAGAAGTGAGAACATGTGATATTTGACTTTCTGTTTCTGTTATATTTCACTTAAGATAGCAGCCTCCAGTTCCATCTATGTTGCTGCAAAAGACATAATTTTATTCTTTTTTTAATGTCTGAGTAGTATTCCATGGAGGATACACCACATTTTCTTCGTTCAGTCCTCCACTGATGAACGCCCAGGTTGATTCTCCATCTTTGCTCTTGCGCATCAACTGCATTTTGACCCAGCCCATGAGGTCGGCTGTGAGATTTTCCACTTGTGTCACGTTGGCACTCTAAAAGTTTCAGGTTCTGGAACATTTTGGATTTTGGATGTTTGGATCAGAGATACTCAACCTCTATTTATACCACGTGTATTAGTTTCTTAGGCTACCATGGCAAAGTACCACGAACTGTGTGTCTTCAAACAACAGAAATGTATTCTCTTCTCGTTCTGGAGGCCAGAAATCTGGAACGAAGGGCAGCAGGGATCTACTTCCTGTGAGATTCTGGGCCGAAGTCTTCTTTGCCTCTTCCTAGCTTCGGGCGGGGGCGCCAATCCTGGCACTCCTTGGCTTGCGATGCGTTTCTCCAATCCCTGCCTCCAGAGTCATGTGGCATTCTTGGTGGGTGTGTCTGTCTGTGTCTCTTCTCCTCCCTTATAAGGACACTAGTTGTATTGAATTAAGGGTCCATCCCACTTCAGCATGACCTCATTTTAACTAATTATATCTGCAATGACCCTATTTCCAAATAAGGCCACATTCTGAGCTTCTGGGAGTTAGGATTTCAACATATCTTTTTGAGGACACAATTCAAATTATAACACTATGGAAATCAGCAAGCACTACAAATCGGGGCTTTAAAAAAAAGAATTAAAACGTAAAATGTTTTAGAACTGGTTTCTAACACATCCGTGTGGTGGTCTGTCACATGACCTCAGACAGGCCACTCACCTCAAATGTCACTTTCCACGGGGATTTATCAGAAATTTCCACATACTCCAAATGGACTATATTCTCTCTGTCAGAACAAGAATTAAAGGTGGTGGCCGGGCGCGGTGGCTCACGCCGGTAATCCCCACACTTTGGGAGGCCAGGGCGGATGGATCATGAGGTCAGGAGATGGAGACCATCCTGGCTAACACGGTGAAACCCTGTCTCTACTAAACATACGAAAAATTAGCTGGGCATGATGGCATGCGCCTGTAGTTCCAGCTACTGGGAGGCTGAGGCAAGAGAATCGCTTGAACCCGGGAGTTGGAGGTGGCAGTGAGTCGAGATCACATCCCTGCACTCCAGCCTGGCGACAGAGTGAGACTCTGTCTCGGAAAAAAAAAAAAAAGAATTAAAGGTGGCAACGTGCTAGTTAGGATTTACTAGCCATTTCTTAGCCTTTTAAACATTTATTATATGTATTTCCATTGTAAAAAACTTAAAAAATATGGAAGAGTACAATGAGAAGTTAAAAAAATTCGTAGCTTCATTATCCAAGGAGAGAGCTATTAATAATCCTTGAAAATTTTTCTTCAAAAATAGTTTTGAAACTTTTTCTCACTTTTTCTTTTGCCATTTATGTTTTTCCTTTTGTGTTTAACCTGTTTGAGAACTTTGGCTTTTTTTCTTCATGCTTTTTATTTTATACATATTTTAAATGTACGAGTAATATGTGAATGCGTTTTCAGTTAAAACTGTAAGGTAAGCGAAACCCATCTTGACCACCGCCTCAATCCCAGTCTTTCCCTCTGGAGGCAGACACATTCATTTCAGGTGGATTCTGCAGACCCTTACAATGCATTTTATGCATTAATGTTTTTGATCATACATAAACCATATCATATGACGTATTTCTATCCCATAGTTTACTCCTCCCCTCACCCACTAAATTGTATGTCCTTGAGAGCTTTTCATATGAGATTTATCTTGTTCTCTTTAACTGCTGCAACGTATTTCATCCTACAGATAAGTCGGAATTCTCTTGTCATTGTTCTCTTCTTTGCTGATTTTTAGATTGGTTTTGATCTTTCATGATTGCAATTATAAAGCAATGAATGTCCTTTTACATGCCTCTTCGCCACATGTACGAATGTTTCTCTAGGATAAATAACAAGAAGCAGAAATTAGGCCGGGCACGGTGGCTCACACCTATAATCCCAGCACTTTGGGAGGCCGAGGCGGGTGGATCACGAGGTCAAGAGATCGAGACCATCGTGGTCAACAAGGTGAAACCCCGTCTCTACTAAAAATACAAAAATTAGCTGGGCGTGGTGGCGCGTGCCTGTAATCCCAGCTACTCGGGAGGCTGAGGCAGGAGAATTGCCTGAACCCAGGAGGCGGAGGTTGCGGTGAGCCGAGATCGCGCCATTGCACTCCAGCCCGGGTAACAAGAGCGAAACTCCGTCTTAAAAAAAAAAAAGAAGCAGAAATTTGGACTTGAAGAGTATTTATAATTTTACTATCATGCCAAATCTCCTTTAAAACAATACCAATAATCCTTTCCACTATACCCACTTCTCCACATCCTAACCAATACAAATATTATATTCTTTTAGATAGGCAAAGCACGGCATTTCCTGTTGTTGTTTTGGTTTGCATTTTTAAGAGATTGCTAGTGAGGTTGAGTTTCTTGGCTACTTAATATATATCTCAGTTCGGTCAACTTCAATGGGTCTTCATACATATAGAACCCATCAGCTCCTCTTAATGGCCTAATCTGCAGTAGGTTTAAAACTCAGGCTTATGAAATCAAACTTCATATATTTAATAATTGGTGCATTGTGGAAATAAAGCTAGTGTTTCATCTGAATTAAGGTTGTCTCTCAGTTTATTAATGTGTCCATTTCTACCACAAATGCTCTTTTAAGGAGGTGTGATAGTGTCTCAGGATTTCAAAAAGTAGGATTGGTTTTTTTTAAAAAATCGTTAACTTAGAATTTATCCTGGAAAAAATTTTTGCATAGTCAACTACAGAATCAAAAATTAAGCAAATCATCCAAAATAATAATCAGCTTCACTGTCTAATCCAGAGGGAATTTCAATCCTAAATTTTAAAATCCTGAAGATTATTTTCAATTGTGTCAAAGAATATAGCAGAAGCTCTCTTAACTGATGTGACTGACATTCCTAGGTAGTTGTATAATTATAAAAGTTAGTCTAAGTGGAGAGTTAAAAAATAGAAAACATGTTAAACATTGTAACTGAAAATAAAAATATGCTCATTTATCCATCTTTTAATGGTAGGGCCAAGGTCTTTGCTCTTTGTATAGATCTGTTGACCTCATTTCTATGAAGTCTTTTTTTTTTTTTTTTTTGAGATGGAATTTCACTCTTGTGCACTCCAGGCTGGAGTGCAATGGTGTGATCTCGGCTCACTGAATCTTCTGCCTCCCAGGTTCAAGCAATTTTCCTGCCTCAGCCTCCCAAGTAGCTGGGATTACAGGTGCCTGACACCGTGCCTGGCTAATATTTTTGTGGTATATTTTTAGTAGAGACAGGGTTTTACCATGTTGGCCAGGCTGGTCTCGAACTCCCGACCTCAGGTGATCCGCCCACTTCGGCTTCCCAAAGTGCTGGATTACAGGTGTGAGCCACCACGCCTGGCTCTATCAAGTCTTTCTTGCATAAATCATCCCTATATGTATCATCTCCAAATTCCAGGGTCTGTTTCTTTAAAGATCAAAAACCTGAATGTATTTGAAAAGTATTCTGTGTCTCGTCTAATCAAACAGCATTTCTCAGTCCGTTAACTCTCTTGCCTTTCCTCAAAGCGCTCAGTCTGATTATCATTGAAACAGCGAGTCTCTTTGCTTCTGGACTCATCTCTCATTGTCTCTCTGGAAGCTTAATTACATTACATGTTAACAGTAAGTCCAAATGGTGCCAGTGGGTTTGAAGACAACAACTGACTCTGGAAAACTAACATCTCAACTAATGGAAGAAAAAGGAAGTCGGCCTATTGGAGAAAAGCCTCCATGAGCCAATGGCACTAGTCAGAAATATTACTGACGTTATGGGTAGTATAGGTCAACTGGGAGTGTTGGTTAAGTGGAAATCATTTAAGCAGAGTTCACTGTTATAAAACACACTGAAGTAAACTTCTCAGTGCAAAATTAGTTTTGAAACACTCCAACACAGAGATACAATTTAACTAGGCACAGCAAAAAAGGATCAGGTAATGTAATCAAAGTGCTTTGATTTCTTGAGACACCATGAGGTTAAGACACTGACTAGTTTAGTGGAAGAAAGGAACACTAGATTTCAGTGAGTAGAACTGAGCTAAAGTATGTTTTTTTTTTTTTTTGAGATGGAGTTTCGCTCTTGTTACCCAGGCTGGAGTGCAATGGCGCGATCTCGGCTCACCGCAACCTCCGCCTCCTGGGTTCAAGCAATTCTCCTGCCTCAGCCTCCCGAGTAGCTTGGATTACAGGCACGAGCCACCATGCCCAGCTAATTTTTGTATTTTTAGTAGAGTCGGGGTTTCACCATGTTAACCAGGATGGTCTCGATCTCTTGACCTCGAGATCCACCCGCCTCAGCCTCCCAAAGTGCTGGGATTATAGGCTTGAGCCACCGTGCCCAGCCGAGCTACAGTAAGTTATTAAAGATAATTTAGTTACACTGGAAATGATAAAATTATTTAACCTCTTTGTGCCTCGGTTTCCTCTTCTGTTAAATTTGAAAAATCATTCCTAATTTGCTCAATAGCATCATTATGATAATCAGAATATATATTAGTGGATGATGGGCTCCCAAAGGCAGAGACCATCCCCTGGTCATTTTTTTGTGATCCATGCCATTTCTGAGGAGATGACACCTTCAAAAATGAAATGTGAACAAGATAATACTTGTCTTCTAAGTATCCACTGGATGGGAAATCAACGCACAGGAGGGTTTCAACCCTGTACAGTGGTGCCTCACTCATGAGGTCTGAGCTGCACTGGTTGGTAGTTGCATTTACCTGGCACTCAGCACACAACCCCTTCCCGTAGTACGCATTTCACCCGTGTCTGCTGAACTTTTCAAAGGCAAAAGCACCACAGCAGTAGGCATTTTTTGAGACAGTCTTGCTCTATTGCCTAGGCTGGAGTTCAGTGGTCTGATCTCTGCTCACTGCAACCTCCACCAGGTTCAAGCAGTTCCCGTGCCTCGGCCTTCCAAGAAGCCGGGATTGCAGGCCTGCACCACCATCCCCGGATTAATTTTTCTACTTAATAGAGACGGAGTTTCGCTATATTGGCCAGGCTGGTCTCGAACTCCTGGCCTCAAGCAATCTGCCTGCCTTGGCTTCCCAAAGTGCTGGGATGACACACATGAGCCAACACACTTGACCATAATAGTAGTATTTATATTAGACCAAAAACTTTGCTGTTGATATAGTCAAAACGTAACTGTTTTTACGTGAAGTTCCTTTTTCACTAGATATTTTATTTGTGATATAAACTATCTCAGCAGTTCAGATGCCTGGCTGACAGCTGGGTCAGGATTGAAGTGCCATTTCAACTAAAGCATAGGCCAGCGCTGCCCCCCCTCCCCCAGAGGGATTAATTGTTCTTAATGATTTGTACTCAGACTTCCCCTCCCCTACTTGGTACAGATAATTGAGAATTGACTGTTACCATTTTATTTCTTTGTTATTTATTATGTAGCATTATCTTAATCAATATAATATTCCAATACATCCATATAAACCAAATAATAGTATAAAGATAATATCAATAATATAAATACACTCACAGTCAAATCTTAAATAATTGAAGTAATACAAAATCACAAAAAAGTTGTTCTATGCTGGACTCCATATTTGCCTGTTTAAACCTAACTTTTAGAAAATTCCAGCTTTCCCTTCTCTGAATTTCCTGGGTTTTATCCAAGTTCTCTGATTAATAACCTCATCTTTTGGCTCCAACTATATATTCTTCGATTGTAGATTTAAATTCCCAAGTGGTTGTCTCATTAGAATCCACTCCTCCCCTCCCCTAAAGGAGTTGATTAATTAGGTTAAAGCACAGTCCCAATAACTGGTTTAACTACGTTCTATTTAAGTAGTAGGCTTCCTCTCTTGTGAGATCCTTCTGTTTAATGCAAAGGAAAAAGGGCTTCTTGTTAAATTTATTGACTTTATATATGCCATATAATCTTCAACCTTCTATTTCTGCTGTGATATGTATCATTTCTTTCCTTCTACTAATTTTGGGTTTGATTTGTTCTTGCTGTTCTAGTTCCTTGAGATGCATCATCAGGTTGTGTATTTGACATTTTTCTGCTTTTCTGATGTGGCCATTTCTTGGTATAAACTTCCCTCTTAGCTTTGCTGTTGCTGTATGCCACAGGGTTTGGAATGTTGTTTATATTTTCATTTGTTTCAAGAAATTTTTAAAATTTTTTCTTAATGGTTCTCTGATCTTCAGCACAGTTTCTGAAGTTTCTCTTTTTTCTTGATTTCTAGCTTGATTCCATTGTAGTCTAAGATACTTGATATGATTTTGATTTAAAACATTTGTTGAGCTGAACATGGTGACTCAGGCCTGCAATCTCATCACGTTGGGAAACTGAGGCAGGCAGATTGCTTGAGCCTGGAAGTTGGAGAATAGCCTGTGCAACATGGTGAAACCCTATCTCTACAATAAAATACAAACAAAATTGGCTAGGTGCAGTGGCTCACGCCTGTAATTCCAGCACTTTGAGAGTCTGAGGTGGGTGGATCACGAAGTCAGGAGTTTGAGAAATATGAACATGGTGAAACCCCATCTCTTCTAAAAATACAAAAATTAGCTGGGCATGGTGGCGGGCGCTTGTAATTCCAGCTACTCAGAGGCTAAGGAGGGGGAATTGCTTGAATCCGGGAGGTGGAGGTTGCAGTGAGCCGAGATTGCACCACTGCACTCCAGCATGGCAACAGAGTAAGACTCCATCTCAATAAAAAAAAAATAATAATTAGCCAGGCATGGTGGTGTGCACCTGTAGTCCCAGCTACTCAGGAGATTGTGATGGGAGGATCGCCTTAATCCTGGGGAGGTTGAGGCTGCACAACCTCATGAGTGCCACCACACTCCAGTCTGAGCGACGGAGTGAGACCCTGTCTCAAAAAACAAAAGCACACAGACATATACATAAATACCCTGCAGAATCTATGTGTGTATATATGCATTTCTCTGCAGAGAACAGAAGGCTACATAAGGGACTCTGTAAAGGTTTTTTTCTGTATTTTTTTTTTTTGTTTTTCTTTTGTAGAAAGAGAGAGGAAGGAAGGAAAGAAGAAAGAAAAAAGGAAAAAAGGAAGGAAGGGAGGGAGGAAGGATCTGAAGTAAATATGATAAAACTTTGCAGTAGATACCAAGGTGTTTAAAAATTGCTCTATATGCTTTTCTTTATACTTAAAATATTTCAAACAAAAAATTATTTCATCCTTGTAAACAGTGAGGAAACTACAAGAAAGTTATATAAAATATAACCCTCTCATCCAAAGAAGGTTAATTTGAGTATTTTGATGTATATGATTCCAGACCGTGCCATGCTTTCATCTGCCTACAAGTCCTATATGTAATATGGGTTGGTGCTTTGCTGTTGCTCATTTTTGGGGGGGGATATTTTTTGAGGAAGCCAAAAATTACTAAAAATGTTCTGTTTGTAAGGTAGATGACTTTGAGGTTTGTTCTGTCTCTGAGTCTGCGTCGCTTGCCTTCCTTGATTCTTCCAACCTAGTCACAGTTCCAGTCCTGTTTGTAGATCGTGTGGGTTATTCTTCACCCGACTCTGTCCACTTGGGGGCTATCTGACTCCATTTCAGATCTAAGACTGGACAGAGGCCGACACCCCTTTCCAAGCCAAGTCTCTCTTTGCGGCAGACATTGACCAGATCACCCTCCCTCTGTGAAACGAGGGCTTCTAACGGCACCCCCTGACTTTCTGACACCCTTCATACATCTGGTCCTCAGTATCCACGGGTTCCCCACCGGTGGATTCAATCAACCACAAATCGAAAATATCTTTGAATAAATTGCATCTGTACTGAACATGTACCGACTTTTTTCCTTAATATTATTCCCTAGACAATACAGTATAACAATTATTTACATTGCATTAGGTATTAGAATCCAGAGAAGATTTAAAGTACACGGAGGATGTGCGTAGACGATATGCAAATATTACGCCATTTTATATCAGGCACTTGAGCATCCGGGATTTGTATCAGCAGAGGTCCTGGAACCAATTCCCCATGGATGTGGAAGGAGGACTGTGTCATTCAGGAAAAAACCACAATCCGCTGTGCGGCCCCCCGGCTCCCCCGCCGTCACCATTGCGCCTGCGCCTCCGAGAGCGGACCACAACTCCCAGGATGCACCGCGCCGCCGTCACCTCCCCGGCACCCCGACTTCCTGCCGGGCGTGTCTGTGTCTTAGGGCTCCGCCCAGTCTGGGCGAAGTTTAGGGTACAAGGGCCCTTGTTTGTCGGCTGCTTGGGAAGGTACTGGGAGTAGTTTATGTGTTTTAATAGTTTTTTGCCTATCGCAAAAAAGCAGCAGGCACCACCGAGAGAGACGGCTGTGTAGTTTTCTGCTGTTCACAAACCTTGCTTCTCTGAACCGGGAGAGAGGTGTTTGCCTCTCACTGCGGGGGCCCAGCACAGGTGGTTCCTGCTGGCTCTTGGCCTCGGTCACATCGTCCTTGGAGTTGTAGGAATCCGTCCCAGAATGTGGGATAGGCTGACAATCCTGGATAGTATTTTTGTGGTGAATGTTTTATCTATAAGGGATTTTAGTGGGAAATTTAGAGAACCATAGAGGAGACGGGTATTTTACCCTGTGTGCTTCCTTTAGAGATTGTTCTGAGCTGTGGACTTTGTAGTGGTTGATTCTTTTCAGCTGGTTTTTGTTAATGTGTTTGTTCTGAAGACGGTGTCCTGGGGAAATGAGACGTCTCCTTAATGCGTCGCTTGACTGATAGACACCCTTAATGTATGCAATTCATGGAAAACTATAGCCCCACCTCACCCCCGCCCCCCACCTCGCCCAAAAGCAAAACATCTGAGTTAGGGCTGTGTCAGACTGAAATACATCAGGTTGAAGAGTGAATAGTGGCTGGAAGGTGAGCAATAAGAAATGATTGTAAATTCCTTTTCCAATGTTTTGTTAAGAAGAATACGATGGTGCCTTGACACCCAGCTCTGCTAGTTATTAATTCTGTAATCTCTTACCGGTTAGTTTCCCTCTTTGAGTCTCAGTTTTTTGTCTGTAAAATAAGGGTGATATTACCTGTCCTCCCTGCTTGACAGTTTTTGTAAAGGCAGTTCAAAATAAAGTATGTCAACATAGTTCCTAAATGCTACAGTCTCCCGAAAGTGAGTGAGTTGGTAATCAGTAAAGTGTCCGGGCAATGAAAGACCAGGGCCGCTAGAAATGGCATTCAAAAACATCTACACAATACCTTCACAGTAACACCTAGATTAGTGTTTGATTAAATAATTGAAATAATAGCCTAGCCAAGTTCACATGTAAAACTAACCCCCATACCCCAGAAAGACTTTACTCAAACGTCATGTTTTCTATTTTTGTTTATTTTATTTTTTTGAGATGGAGTTTTGCTCTTATTGCCCAGACTGGAGTGCAATGGCATGATCTCAGCTCACTGCAACCTCTGCCTCCGGGTTCAAGCAGTTCTCCTGCCTCAGCCTCCCGAGTAGCTGGGATTACAGGCACGTGCCACCATGCCTGGCTAATTTTGTATTTTTAGTAGAGACGGGGTTTCTTTATCTTTGAGCCATCACTTTATTTCTTATCTCTTATGTTTATTGTCTTTTTGCCTTCTCCGGAATGTTAGCGCCACAGGGGCAGGAATTTTTGTCAACGTTGTGAACTGATGAACCCTCAGCACCTAGCACAGCATCTAGCACACAGTGGGCTCTTAAGAAGCCTTTGCAAATAACTGAATGAAGCATTAATGTGAGCACTCAGTAAATACTTTTTTGAATGAATGAAGAGCTGGAATTCATCATGAGATACTCCTGAACAGCCTCAGTAGGAGAGAAGTGGGAAAAGGCTAGAAGGATGGCAGATTATAGGAAAAGAGCACATTTTCAGTTTGATATCTAAGAAGTTGAAGAATTAGTGAAGCAGGAGCACAGACTTGGGTGTGAGTTCCCTTTACCTCATACTTAGCTGTGTGACTTTGGACAGGTTGTCCAATCTCCTTGAACCTCAATTTCTTCATCTGTAAACTGGGATTAGTATTACTTAGCATGTAGGGTCGTACCAGTGGTGAAAAGTCGATGCATATAATGGGCTCAGCATAGCGCCTGGCCCATAGTGAGTGTTTATTAAGAGGTGGCTGTTGTCATCATCATCATCATTATTATTCAATATCAAAGTGGGGAAATTTGTAAGAAATTTACAAGTGTACTAAAAGTAACATTTTTGGATTTAAGTCTAGCCTGTGAAGTTGGGATGTTAAAATCTGAAACGATGTTAATACAGAAGTTTGGGAATGTACAGAGTCAGGGCGTAGTCACTTTTGTGCTGGGTCCTTTTGTTTTAAAACAGAATGAAAATATCTTCAGCATGTACAGCCCAGAAAAATAGAGTAATTGACATCAAATCCTTCAGTTTGCCCCAAGCTGCCACTTAAAGTGCAGGGTTAGTTGGTTCGAGGTCAGAGGTGCCATTCATTTGCTTTCAACTGATAGATGAGAGAAAAAGTGTACCCTTTGCTGCTGATGTTCTGCTCACCAGGATTCTTTTGTTATCTCCTGAGATTGTTTCTTTGGACAAGAGAGATGTTAGATTCCAGCAAAGCACCATAAAGACACTGACTCAACTCGACCGTAAGTGTTACCATGTATAGCTGAACCGTTTCATAAAAGATCCAAAGGACTATACACTCACACAGAACCCTCGATTATGTCCTCTTGTTTACATATCAATACAACTTCTGGTGTTCTAACAGAACTTTTAGAATTGGTTCTCCTCTGATAAATGGTAATTTTCCTGATATGTGGGTTGTGTGTTTATCTGAAAAATGCCAATTCTGAAAAAATGTGAACCTGGTCGTTCTATGACATCATGCCCAATTTTAACTTCTTGCAAGGAGACATTTGTAGTTAGGAAGAAAAGCAGATTTCATGTACAAGAAATATGAAGGCTGGGTGTTTGAGGTTTTTCTTCTGGTCTTTCTGTTTCCTGTAGTATCTGAATATAGCTAGTTATAATAGTTCATGTTTACTTAAGAAGTGGGCAGATTGTGAAAAAAATAGCTGCAGCATTCTGAGCTGTGATCTTGTTTCTTGGTTTCTGTTTTGCTCTGTCGTTATGAGAAATCAATGGGAGGGACAGCCATAGTTGAAGAATGATAGATGCTTCCAGCGGTTCTTTTTATGACTCAAGGCCATTTCCTCACAGAGAGAGGGCTGTGGAGTACGTGGTAACATTCTTTTGAGTGTCATTCGATTCAGGATGGATGGACTTTGGTGGAGAATAGCAGTCACCTCAACCTTGCTTTAAGATTACAAGATATTTTCTTACCTAAATGTTAGAGATGGAATCATGAAAGTACCACTGTTCTGTGCTCTGTTCCTAAGTGGAAAAAATACTGATTTAAATTGAATTGTCCTTGTTCTTCTGTGTCTTTAGGTTTAGACATGCTTATAATAAATAATTAAAACAATACTTTCAAATTTATTGTTATTAATTATTTATTTATATTTTTTTGAGTCAGGGTCTCACTTTGTCACCCAGGCTGGAGTGCAGTGGTGAAATCATGCCTCACTTCAGCTTGACCTCTGGGCTCAAGTGATCCTCCTGCTTCAGCCTCCCAAGTAGCTGGGACCCACAGGTGTGTGCCACCATGCCTAGCTAATTTTTTATTTTTATCTTTTGTTGAGGTGGAGTCTTGCTATGTTGCCCAGGCTAGTCTTGAACTCCTGGCATCAAGTAATCTTCCCACCTTGGCTGGAATTGCAGGCAGGGGCCTTGTGCTCAACCCAACTTTATGATTTTCAAATTAAAGATGCACCTAATTGATGTCCTGCCCAAAGCATTAAAATATCTTGATAAACCCTTTCCTATCAGGAACAGCCCAGATAAAATTGGGTAGGACTCTACCCCTCACTCCTTCTGTTTTGAGGGAAGCATGTCCAAGTCTGGTTGTTTCTGGTAATTAATGCATCTGGCAGAGATGGAAGCCTCATCCTCTGTTATTAACATGGCTTCACAGCCTCAGATCAGTCCCTGTACAACCCAGGGAACTACACATCAAATTGTCATGTTTTTCAAGGGAGAGGCCATGAGTATTTATTCTCATCAGGTTCTTAAGAGGAGACGGGGATGATTCAGGTTCTATTTAAACATTGCTCTTTTTGTTCCTGAGGTATGTCAGCTGAGGTAACTTTCTAAGAATAATTGAGCTGTTTCCAAGATTCCAGCCACTTCCCAGGGACACTGACTCAGTTCTTGTTCTTACCCACTTCACTGTCTCAGCTTCCAGAGGACAGAGCCTCACCAGATCCTTAACAAATATCTTTTTCTCCAACTCTAGCCTCCTCCCCTCTTTTTCCCAACTCATCCGGAGCCCTGATTTTTTTCTTTTCTTTCTTTCTTTCTTTCTTTCTTTCTTTCTTTCTTTCTTTTCTTTTCTTTTCTTTTCTTTTCTTTTCTTTTCTTTTTTGAGGCGTGGTCTCGTTCTTGCCGAGGCTGGAGTGCAGTGGCGTGATCTCGACTCATGGTAAACTCTGCCTCCTGAATACAGGTGATTCTCTTCCCTCAGCCTCCCAGGTAGCTGCGACTACGGGCATGCACCACCACTGCTGCCTAATTTTTGTATTTTTAGTGGAGATGCGGTTTTGCCATGTTGCCTGGGTCTGAACCTTCTGAGCAGCGGATCCACCTGCTCTGACCTCCCAGAGTGCTGGGATTACAGGTTTGAGACATGGCACCCGGCCTGGAGCCCTGACTTTTTATGGAGCATCCAATTTTTTATTTCTTGAGCTTCTTTTCCTTATATCTTCAAGGAAAGTATAACTTTACTCTTCATCATACAGAGCAGTTTAGCCTCCCACAGCGTCTCGGCTTTGGACTTGGCTTTACATATCCAAAATCCTGCCAATGTGTCCTGTAAACAAAGGCTGTCTTAGGAGGTCAGTCATCCTTTAGCGTTGACAAAATTTTAGAAATTTTGAATATTTTCCCCTCTCTAGCATCTATTTTAAGTGGTTGTGAATCTTACTTTCTGATATGAATTATGTCACGCTTCCTTAATAAGAGAAGCAATTAAAGGCATTTTGTATTTCAAATATTTTTTCATCCCACTATATGTATTCTCACCTTTGTTATTTAACTCAACAAATAAATACAGCACATCTGTTAGGTCTCAGACACAGAAAAGAGGTACAGAATACAATAGCGAACAAGACACAAGAAAAGTTCCATCCCTTGTTTACATGCTAGTGAGGGACACACAGTGAGCAAATGGTCAGAGTAGATAATGGCCGGCAATGGTGTGTACTGTGGAGAAAGTCACACAGGATAGAGAGCCAGAGCATAATGGTGCTGTCATTTTAGATAGGATGCTAGCAGAAGGTCTTCTAGAGGAAGTGACAACTGAACATTTTCCCAGGATGAAAGTAAAAAACAAGCCAGGTAAAGATCTTAGGGAAGAACATTCCAAATAAAGACATGGAAAAGGCGAGGGCCTTTGCCAGGAGTGGGCTGAGAAATAGCAGAGAGGGTAGAGCCAGAGGACTGTGAAAGACGGCAGGTGAAGACAGGACACAGGAAAGCAGGGTCTGCATCATTCAGAATCTTGTAGGGTAAGGAAGGACTTTGGACTTTATTTTAAAAGAAAGTAAGGGCCGGGTGCGGTGGCTCACGCCTGTAATACCAGCACTTTGGGAGGCCGAGGCGGGTGGATCACGAGGTCAAGAGATCGAGACCAACCTGGTCAACATGGTGAAACCCCGTCTCTACTAAAAATACAAAAATTAGCTGGGCGTGGTGGCGCATGCCTGTAATCCCAGCTACTCAGGAGGCTGAGGCAGGAGAATTGCCTGAACCCAGGAGGCGGAGGTTGCGGTGAGCCGAGATTGCGCCATTGCACTCCAGCCTGGGTAACAAGAGCGAAACTCCATCTCAAAAAAAAAAGAAAGTATGATGGCAATTCACTGAAAGTGTTACACAGGGATGTAACAAGATCTTATATTTAATTTTAAAAATTGAGACATATTTATATACCATAAAATTTACCCTTAGAAAGTGAACCATTTGGTGATTTTAATATAGTCACAAGATTGCCAGCCTTTGCCTTGTATAATTCCAGAGCACTTCATCACCCCTAAAAGAAGCCCCTTAGCAGACCCATTAATAGTGGTTACCTTATTTCCCTGTTCCAGGCAGAAACCACGAATCTGCGTCCTGTCTCCATGGATTTACCTATTCGGGAGATTTCACATAAATGGAATCATATAATATGTGACCTTGTGTGTCTGGCTTCTGGCACTTAGCATATGTTTTCGACGTTCATTTATGTTTTAGCATTTATCTGCATCTTATTGTTTTTGTAACTGAATAATATTCCATTGTATGGTTCCGCCACATTTCGTTTGTTCATTTATTAGTTAATGGATATTTGGATCATTTTCACTTCTGGGCAATTATGAATAATGCTGTTATAAGCATTTGTGTACAAGTGTTTACTAGCATATGTTTTCATTTCTCTTGGGTATGTATCTAGGAGTAGAATTGCGGGTTAATGTGGTAACTCCATACTTAACCTTTTGAGGAACTGCCAGACTGTTTCCCACAGCATCTGTATCAGCAGTGTATGAGGGTTCCAATTTCTCCACAGCGTTCCCAACACTTACTATTTTTTTTCTTTTCCCTTTTTCTGTTTTTCTTATGGTACTCGCAAGCCCAAGATCAAACACTTACTATTTTTTATTTTTTACTTATAGACCTCTCGTGTGCACGAAGTGTTATTCCGTCATTGCTTTTTGCATTTCCTTAAGAACTAATGAAATTGGACGTCTTTTCATGTGCTTATCGGTCACTTGCATGTCTATGGAGAAATGTCCATTCAAATCTGCTGTGGTTTGAATATATCCTCCGCAGTTCGTGTGTTGGAAACTTGCTCCCCAGGGCAGTGGCGTTGGGAGGTAGGACCGTTCAGAGGTCACGAGGGCTGTGCTCTCATGGTTGGATTAGTGCTGTTATCAAGGTCGTAGGTTTGTTATTGTGGGAGGAAATTTCTTATAAAAGCACAAGTCAGCTCCTTGTTGCTCTCTCACTCTCTTTGCCCTTCTGCCATGGGTTGATGTGGCAAGAAAGTCCTTGCTAGATGCCAGCCCCTTGATCTTGGACTTCCCAGCTTCTCAAAGTGTGAGGCAATACATTTCTTTCTTTTTTGTAGATGGGGTTTGGCTTTTGTTGTTCAGGCTGGAGTGCAATGGCATGATCTCAGCTCACCGCAACCTCCGCCTCCTGGGTTCAAGTGATTCTCCTGCCTCAGCCTCCCGAGTAGCTGGGATTACAGGTATGCACCATTATGCCTGGCTGATTTTGTATTTTCAGTAGAGACATGGTTTCTCCATGTTGGTCAGGTTGGTCTTGAACTCCTGACCTCATGCGATCTGCCCACCTGGGCCTCCCAAAGTGTTGGGATTACAGGCTTGAGCCAATAAATTTCTTTCATTATAAATTACCCAGTCTTAGGTATTTAGTTAAAGCAGCACAAAATGGACTAAGAAAATATTTTCTCTTTTCAAGTTGGATTATGCCTTTTTACTATTGAGTACAAGAGTTGTTAAAAATATATTATTGATACTTGATTTTCATCAGATATGTGATTTGCAAATACTTTTTCCTTTCCAGTTCCTTGATTGTATCCATGGAAACACAAAGGCTTTACATTTTGCTGAAGCCCAGTATATTTGTTTTTTCTTTGATTGCTTATGCTTTTGGTGTCCTAGCCAAGAAGCTATTACCTAATCCGAGTACATGAAGATTTACAGCCATGTTTCCTTCAAAGAGTTTTATAGTTTTAGCTTTTATATTGAAATTTTTGATCCATTTTGAGTTATTTTTTCTAAATGGTGTGAGGAAGGATCCAAATGTGTTATCCTGCATGTGGGTATCTGGTTGAAAAGACTGTTCTTTGTACCATTGGTTATCTTACCATCCGTGTCAAAAACCAATTGACCACTGATGTGTGTGTTTACTTCTGGGCTCTCCATTTCATTACATTGATTTATAAGTTTATCCTTCTCCCAGTAACAATACAAGCCTGATAACTATAGCTTTGTAGTATGTTTTGAAATTGGAAAGTATGAATCTTCCAGTTTTGTTCTACCTTTTCCAAATTGTTTTGGCTATTCAGAGTCTCTCAAAATTTGGTATGAATTTTAGAATCATATCATCAATTTCTACAAAAAGGCCAACTGGGATAACTTATGTTTTAAAAGTAAAGCTATGGATGCTGCATGGAGAATATACTATAGAGAAAACAGTTATGAGGTCACTTTAGCTGTCCAGGTAAAAGATGAAAGGTGGCTTGGAATAGGGTATTAGCCATAGAATTGGTCAGGAGTGGTGGGATTTTTGAAGTTACAGCTCCCTGAGTTTACAGGTGGATTGCATATGGGGTGCAAGCAAAAGAGAAGAGTGAAGGACGAGTATAAATTTTGACCCAGGCAACTGAGTGCTGTTTTCATTGCTGAGATGGGGAACCCTGAAGAAAGAGAACAGGTTAGGGCGGAAAATAAAGTATTATCTTTGGGACGTGCTAAGTTTGAGATACCTATTAGAAATTCTTGTGGAAATGACAAGTAGAAAATTACACATACATGTATATGTGTGTATTTGTAATTATATCTATATCTGGGAAAGATCAGAGCTGAAGATATGAGTTAATGTACAGATGGTGTTCAACATCTTGAGACTGAATGAGGTAAAGAAAAGAATGGGAACAGAGAAAAGAGATCTGAAGACTGGTTGTGGGGTACTCCAACTTTTAGAGGTTTCAAAGAGTAAGTGGGTACAACAAAGATGCAGACAATAAGAAGCCAGGAAAGTTTGTGTAGTATCTTGGATGGGAAGGGAAGAAAATGTTTCAAGATGGAAGCAATGATTAACTGTGTCATAAACTGAGAGAGTGAGTAAAATGAGGACTGAGAATTATGTATTGGAGGTCACTGAAGAACACGTCTTCAGCAGTGTGGAGACAAAAGAGTAGAGTGAATTTGAGAAGGAACAGGAAGGAATGAAGTGAAAACAAGACTCTTTCAAAGGCTTTTTCCCCCCCTTAATTTGTTTTCCTGATAGAAAATTTTATGCAGAAATGTGGCGAGTTTAGAGACTTCCATTTCCAGCCAAGATGGAGTAACAGGGACCTTTTTTACTCTCCTGCATGAAATAATTGAAAAGTGGACAAAATATATGAAAGAGTGGTTTGAAAGACTCTAGGAATCAGGCAACAAAAGACAATGATACCTCAGAGCCAAAAACAAATGAGCCATATGACTACCGAAGCTTACTGCCTCTCCTTTTAGCCCTCAGCTGGGGAGAGGGGCAGAGCCCAGGAGGACTCCATGAGTTGAGATAATGGAGCCGAGAGTCTAGGGAGACCAAGGTAGCTAGAGTTTACAAAACAGAGAGAGCTACACACAGACAGGACAGAATTTTAGAGATCTGCAGAGGGTACCCTTGATTATTTAGCTGAGAACTCATTAGCACATGGTCCCACTGAAAGGGTTGGAGAGAACATTGCCTGGTACTCACATAGCACTGGAAATAGTGCCTTTTCCCTGCAACAAAGTGGAAAGCATTACAATGTGCATGGCGTTTGGTAGAGTACATAAAGGGGTTTGCCCCAGTAGCGAGACTATAGACAAACATTGCTGTGGTCCAGCCTAACATATTTTAAAAGCATAATTCAAAATGATCAAATCATTGCTAAGTAACTTCACCATATCCTAGGATAAAACTCAAGAATTCAGGATTATAAATACATCCAGCACCTTTCAAGGTAAAATTCATGATGTCTGACATCGAATCAAAGATTATCAGATAAAAAAAGAAGCAAGAAAATGCTGCCCACAATTAGGTGGTAAATCAGTCAATCAAAACTAGCCCAGAACTGACACAGGTGATAGAATTATAAACAAAGATTTGCTATTATTATTAGTTAACCTTATTATGATTATTAGCTATTATGACTCTACAATATGTTCAAAAAGTTAAATAGAGGTATGGATCATATAAAAATATAAAATGATACTTACAGAAATGAAAACTAAAATATCAGAAATGAAAATACACCAGATGGGATTAATAGCAGATCAGACATTGTAAAAGAAAAGACTAGTGAACCGGGCTCAGTGGCTCACACCTGTAATCCCAGCACTTTGGGAGGCCATCGTGAGTGGATCATGAGATCAGGAGTTCGAGACTAGCCTGGCCAAAGAGAACAGCTTGGCTAAAATGATGAAACTCCATCTCTGCTAAAAATACAAATGTTAGCCAGGCATGGTGGCACACACCTGTAATCCCAGCTACTCAGGATGCTGAGGCAGGAGAATTGCTTGAACCTAGAGGTAGAGGTTGTTGTGAGCCAAGATCATGCCACTGCACTCCAGCCTGAGTGACAGAGTGAGACTCTGACTCAAAAAAAAAAAAAAAAAAAGAAAGAAAGAAAAGAAACGACTAGTGAATGTGGAGATATAACAATAGAAACTGCCTAAAATGAGACACACAGAGATAAGAGAATAATATTAATAATTGAAAACTGAGCAGAGTATCAGGGACCTGTGGAATGTTACATATGTAATTGGGAGAGTAGCCTGGGCGACAAAGAGAGACCCTGTCTCCAGAAAAAAAAAAAAAAAAAAAAAGGGAGTGCTCCACTATCTCACCTCTCTTCACAACAGCCCTATGGGGTAGTGTATGACTGTCTCAGCCCCTGTTAACAGCTGTGGAAAGCTAGACTTACAGAATTAGGCTACTGCCTATTGTCACATCTCAGAAGCATCAGAGCCAGAATTGAAATCCAAGTCCATGTGTCTACAAAGTCCTTGCCCTTAACAATAATTTTCTGTCATAGCACCTCCCTTGATGAGTGAAATTTTTCCTGGCAAGAGTAGAAATATGCATGTTTTCCCTTCAATTCTCATTTATTATAGAGACCACATTTTGACAAGAATAAAGGAACTCAGAAGAATGAAAGTAATTCACAGTTCCAGATCCTGTTCAGCCAGTTTGCATTTTTCTCCATTTCCTTTTGACCCTTCTCCAACCACACATAGTTTACATAGTTGTAGATGCAATTTTGTTTTCTGCTCTTATGCTTAATGTTATACCAAACATTTTTCTTGTTGCAATTTAGGCTGATAGATGCACAATATTCCGTTTTGTTAAGGTGCCACAGTTTAAACAGTCACCCATGACGGACAATATTTGTTTCCAGTTTCTTCCTGTTTTAAATGCTGCTACAGCAAACCGTTTTGTTTTCCTCCCGTCTTTTGTTACTCTTTTCTTAGAATAAATTCCCAGGAGTGAGATTACCAAACAAGAATGTGAGCATGTTTATGGATTTAATCTTTAAAAGGAAGTGAAATTAAGAGAGTTTGTGTCTTCCATCACCGTGGATACATTTCACAGCTGGCAAGAACAGATTAACTCCGTGAATTATTGTTCAGGTGGAGCAAAGTTAAAGACAGGTGGGAACTGACTGCTGGTGGGGACAGGGGTTCTTTTTGAGGTGGTGCAATGTTCTAGAATAAGCTAGAGGCCACAATTACACGACTTTGCCAATGTGCTAAGAACATTGAATTGTGTGTACTTTAAAGGGATGGATTTTGTGGTATGTGAATTATATACCAATAAAGCTATTATTAAAAACTAAAGGAAAAATTTCTGACACTCTTAGTAGTAGTTTTAACCATTGCTATAGGAGAGTTCTAGATTTGTTTTTGTATTTGGAGGCAGCGTATAATAGTGTGGAAGAACGTAAGACTATCAGGGTTTGAACTGCAGGGTCATGACTTAGCTGCTGTGGGACCCTTGGCAAGTGCTGTAGGTTGGGTCCTCCAGAATCCGGTGCTGAGATAGAGTTTGGGGTGCAGGGTGTTTGCAAGGGTCAACACAGGGCAGGCCCATGGTGGAGCAGGACTGGGCAGAGAAAGGGGTGGGAAGGAGATACCGGCCAGACACAGCTGGGCCAGCCCTGCGGGAGCCCTGACAGTTAGCGCGCCTACACTGGGCTGAAATGGCCAGACCTTTACACACGGGCCTGGCTCCTAGGCCTGCTGTGAGCGGCCTGCGAAGGCCCTCATTAATGAGGGGCTCTGTATCTAAGGCTGACCTGAACAGCTGGCAGAAGAAGGCTCACGGCATTGGTCCCCTCCCCACAGCCAGGCAACGAGGCCAGGTCTGACCGGGGTGTGGGGTGTGGGTGGCACCCCTCTGTGTCTACCACAGCAAGTTGCTTTCACCTCAGTTTCCTCACCTGTAAAATTGAAATGATAACAGTGACTACCACTTAGGATTGCTAGAAAATGAAATGCAGTGACTTCTAAGTACACATGAAATACTTAGAACAGTGCTGGGCATGTCATAAATGTTCAAAACCTACTAGCTACTGTTATTTATTATTACTCCATTGAATAACATAGTCAGCTTTGGCCAGACTATGCTAAAGAGTTGCTGTGCAGCATATACACTGAGAAGTCTGTGAAGACTTAAAAAAAGACCTTATTTTATGAATCAGTTTGAAGTCCACAGCAAAATGGAGCCCTCGCTCCCACATGTGCACAACCTCTTTCAATATTCTGAAGACTTTTTTTTTTGAGATGGAGTTTTGCTCTTGTTGCCCAGGCTGGAGTGCAGTGGCATTGCAGCTCACTACAACCTCCGCCTCTCAGGTTCAAGTGCTTCTCCTGCCTCAGCCTCCTGAGTAGCTGGGATTACAGGCATGTACCACCATGCCTGGCTAATTTTGTATTTTTAGTAGAGATGGGGTTTCACCATGTTGGACAGGCTGGTTTCGAACTCCTGACCTCAAGTGATCCACCTGCCTGGGCCTCCCAAAGTGCTGTGATTACAGGTGTGAGCCACCACACCCGGCCATTCTGAAGACTTTTAAGAAAAGGCATAACAGCTTTCTGAGAGGGCTTATGTGTGTGTTGAGGCCAGAATCAGCCGGAACTACAAGGAGTGAGGTGAATGATGTGAAAGCTTCCCTGCCTCCAGTTCCCCATGATCTGCCTGTGCTTGACTGATACTTCTGTCCATTCAGTTACTCTTGGTCGTTAACAGCTCTACATGGTGAGGATGGGTTTATTGGACTCTTTTACTATCACAGTTAACTGAGAGCAGAACCTCTCAGGAAGTCAGGTTTTGATAAATAGGTTAGGGTTCTAGAATGGGAGGAGCTACCTAGTGCAGGGATTAGGGGCAGTGGGCCTGGATGTCACAAAGAACAGAGCATGTGCATTTATGGTGAGGGCAGCATGGGCCTGTGCGTGGCCTGTCTGCAGAGCTGTGTGGGAGGATCCAGAGAGGAAAGGGATGCTCAGAAAAGGAGTTGGCAGGTAGGAGGGGCCTTTATCTAGTCACAGCTTTGCCTACGGCTGACTGAGTACAGTTCTAGAGAAGGAAAGATAGCTTAGATTTTTACTTTAAAGTTTTTGGGTCAATTTCAGTGTCATCCACATTGGATAGCAGAAAATGTTTCTGTTGAAGCAGCTGTTTTTTAAAAAAATTATAAGGCCCAGTGTGGTGGCTCACACCTGCAATCCCAGGACTTTGGGAGGCTGAGGTCAAGAGATTGAGACCATCCTAAACAACATGCTAAAACCCCGTCTCTACTAAAAATACAAAAATTAGCTGGATATGGTGGTGTGTGCCTGTAGTCCCAGCTACTAAGGAGGCCAAGGCAGGAGAATCGCATGAACCTGGAAGGCAGAAGTTGCAGTGAGCTGAAATCATGCCATTGCAGTCCAGCTTGGGTGACAGAGCAAGACTCTGTCTGAAAAAAAAAAAATTACACTGCAGATGGACTCTTTGTGGGGGTGTAGCTTCTCTGAATTTTAATACATGTATACATTCATCCCTATGAACCATCTCCACAAACAGGGTACGGAACAATTCCACTACCAGATAAAATTCCCTGTTGTCTATCCTTGTGGCACACTAACCTCTCACAACCACGGATCTCTTCTTCATCACTACAGCTCAAGACAGCTCTGCTTTTAATAATCTTGCCTTTTATATTGATGGAGTTTGCAAAAAATGTGGGGTTTGTCCCCAAAACAACAGAATATACAGTCTTCTCATTGTCACATGGCACTTACTCTAAAATTGATCATATAATTGGAAGTCAAACACTCCTCACCAAATGCAAAAGAACTGAAATCTTAACAGTTTCTCAGACCACAGTGCAACCAGATTAGAACTCAAAATTAAGAAATTCACTCCAAACCACACAACTACATGGAAATTGAACAACCTGCTCCTGAATGACTCTTGGGTAAATAATGAAATTAAGGCAGAAATCAAGAAGTTATTTGAAACGAGTGAGAACAAAGATGCAATATACCAGAATCTCTCGGTTGCAGCTAAAGCAGTGTTAAAATGGAAATTTATAATACTAAATGCCCACATCAAAAAGCTATAAAAATTTCCAGTTAACAACTAAACATAGCATTACAACTAAAAGGACTAGAGAACCAAGAGCAAACAAACCCCAAAGCTAGGAGAAGACAGGAAATAACCAAGATCAGAGCAGAACTGAAGGAGATAGAGATGCAAAAATCCCTTCGAAAAATTCACAAATCCAGGAGCTGGTTTTTTGAAAAAATTGATAAAATACATAGACCTAATAGAGAAGAAAAGAGGGAAGATTCAAGTACACATAATTAGAAATGATAAGGGGGATATCACTACTGATTCCCCAGAAATACAATTACCAGAGAATACTATAAACACCTTCATGCACATAAACTAGACAATCTAGAAGAAATGGATAAATTCCTGGACCATATACACCCACTCAAGACTCAACCAGGAAGAAATTGAATCCTGGAATAGACCAGTAACAAGTTCTGAAATTTAGGCAGCAATAAATAGCCTGCCAATCAAAAAAAGCCAGGACCAGACAGATTTACAGCTGAGAATTCTCCCAGAGGTACAAAGAAGAGCTGGTACCATTTCTACTGAAACTATTTCAAAAAAATTGAAAAGGAAGGATTCCTCCTCAACTCATTCTATGAGACCAGCATCATCCTGATACCAAAACCTAGCAGAGACACAACAAAAAAAGAATAATTCAGGCCAGTATCCTTGATGAACATTGATGCAAAAATCCTCAATAAAATACTGACAAACCAAATCCAGCAGCGTGTAAAAAGGCTTATCCACCACAATCAAGTAGACTTCATCCCTGGGATGCAACATATACAAATTAATAACTGATTCATCACATAAACAGAAGTAAAGATAAAAACCGCATGATTGGCCGGGCACGGTGGCTCAAGCCTGTAATCCCAGCACTTTGGGAAGCCAAGGCAGGTGGATCACGAGGTCAGGAGATCGAGACCATCCTGGTCAACATGGTGAAACCCCGTCTCTACTAAAAATGCAAAATACAAAAAATTAGCTGGGCATGGTGGCGCGTGCCTGTAATCCCAGCTACTCGGGAGGCTGAGGCCGGCGAACTGCCTGAACCCAGGAGGCGGAGGTTGTGGTGAGCCGAGATCGCGCCATTGCACTCCAGCCTGGGTAACAAGAGCGAAACTCCATCTCAAAAAAAAAAACAAAACCCACATGATTATCTCAATAGATGCAGAAAAGGCATTTGATAAAAATCTAACATCCCTTCATGTTAAAAACTCTTAATAAACTAGGTATTGAAGGAATATACCTCAAAATAATAAGAGCTGTATATGACAAAACCACAACCAGTATCATACTGAATGGGCAAAAACTGGAAGCATTCCCCTTGAAAGCTGGCACAAGACAAGGATGCAGTTTCTCACCACTCCTGTTCAACATAGTATAAGCTGATAAGCATCTTCAGTAAACTCTCAGACTATAAAATCTGTGTGCAAAAATCACAAGCATTCCTATACACCAACAACAGGCAAGCAGAGAGCCGAATCATAAATGAACTCCCATTCACAATTGGCACAAAAAGAATAAAATACCTAGGAATACAGCTAACAAGGGAAGTGAAGGACCTCTTCGAGGAGAACTATACACCACTGCTTAAAGAAATCAGAGAGGACAAACAAATGGAAAAAGTTCCATGCTCATGAATAGGAAGAATCAATATGGTAAAAATGGCCATACTACCAAAAGCAATTTATAGATTCGGTGCTTTTCCCATTAAACCATCACTGACATTCTTCACAGAATTAGAAAAAAATATTTAAAAATTCTTATGGAACCAAAAAAAGAGCCTGAATAGCCCAGACAATCCTAAGCAAAAAGAACAAAGCTGGAGGCATCATGCTATCTGACTCCAAACTATACTATAAGGCTACAGTAACCAAACAGCATGGTACTGATATGAGAACAGATACATAGACCACTGGTACAGAATTGAGAACCCAGAAATAAAACTGCAAACCTACAACCATCTGATCTTTAACAAACCTGACGAAAACAAGCAATGGGAAAAGGATTCCCAATTTA
The DNA here is from genome assembly GCF_049354715.1 of Callithrix jacchus. Taxonomy (NCBI): domain Eukaryota; kingdom Metazoa; phylum Chordata; class Mammalia; order Primates; family Cebidae; genus Callithrix; species Callithrix jacchus. The sequence goes on from NC_133504.1 coordinate 6,848,048, forward strand.
ATAAATGATGCTGAAGATTTGGCTAGCCATATGCAGAAAATTGAAACTGGAACCCTTCCTTACACTATATACAAAAATCAAGATGGATTAAAGGCTTACATGTAAAATCCCAAAACTACAAAAACCCTGGAAAAAAATCTAGGTAATACCATTCAGCACATAGGCACAAGCAAAGATTTTGTGATGAAGATGCCAAAGGCAATTGTAACAAAAGCAAAACCTGATAAATGGGATCTAATTAAACCACAGAGCTTCTGTCCAGCAAAAGAAACTATCATCAGAGTCAACACATAACGTATGGAATGGGAGAAAGTTTTTGCAATCTATTCATGTGACAAAGCTCTTAACATCCAGCATCTACAACGTACTTAAACAAATTTACAAGAAAAGAAACAACCCAATTAAAAAGTGAGCAAAGGACATGAACAGACATTTCTCAAAAGAAGACATACATGCAGCCAATAAATATATGAAAAAAGTTCAACATCACTGATCATTAGAGAAATGCAAACCAAAATCAAAAAATCAAATCAAAATTCTCGCTGTTGTGAGATGCTCTCTCACGCTAGTCAGAATGGCTATTATTAAGTAAAAAAAGAAGATGCTGGCAAGGTTGTGGAGAAAAAGGAACTGCTTTTACACTGTTGGTGGGAGTGTAAAATATTTCAACCATTGTGGAAGACAGGGTGGTGATTCCTCAAAGACCTAGAAGCAGAAGTGCAATTTGACCCAGCAATCCCATGACTGAGTATATACTCAGAGAAATAGAAAGCATTCTATTATAAAGACAGATTAACGTGTATGTTCACTGCAGCACTATTCACAATAGCAAAGACATGGAATCCACCTAAAGGCCCATCAATGATAGACTGGATAAAGAAAATGTGGCGCATATACACCATGGAATACTATTCAGCCACAAAGAAGAATGAGATCATGTCTTTTGCAGGGACATGGATGGAACTGGAAAGCCATTATCCTCAGCAAACTAACGCAGGAACAGAAAACCAAACACCATATGTTCTCACTTATAAGTGGGAGCTGAGTGATGAGAACACATGGACACATGGGGGCGGGGGAACAACACACATGTGCTAATCAGGAAGAATAACTAATGGATGCTGGGCATAATACCAAGGTGATGGGAGATGGTCTGTGCAGGAAACCTCCATGGCATATGTTTACCTATGTAACAAACCGGCACTCCTGCACATGTACCCTTGAACTTAAAAGTTGGAAGAAACAAAAATATGAGCTTTGGAGTTGGAAAGAAACACTCCCTCCTCCCCTGCTGTGTATGTGTATGTGATTTTGGGAGATTGACTTAATGAGATGTGGAAAGAAAAGGTAACATATGCATAGGGTCTCCTCTCCTGAGGTAAGTCTGTCTTTGCTGTCTTGCTAACTGGGACTTGCTCAGCAGATTATGTTAAAGCTAAGCGGGTGGAAGGAGGCTAGACTAGTGTGCTTTACAGCGGGAGCATAATGTTACTTAGAGAAAGAAAATAAGGAATTTTGAAGGTGAAATGAGAGAGGTGAAAAGAAAAACAGTCATCACAGGGTGAGTAAGTTTCCTAAGGTCATAGGGATATGCACTGGCAGAGCAGGAGTCTAATCTACAGGGTCCTGCTCCTGCCCTCGTGTTCCTGACTACTTCATTTTATGATGCAACAGTAACATGTAGAAACAACGCATGCAGGCCGGGCGCGGTGGCTCACGCCTGTAATCCCAGCACTTTGGGAGGCCGAGGCGGGTGGATCACGAGGTCAACAGATCGAGACCATCCTGGTCAACAAGGTGAAACCCCACCTCTAGTAAAAATACAAAAAAATTAGCTGGGCATGGTGGTGCGTGCCTGTAATCCCAGCTACTCGGGAGGCTGAGGCAGGAGAATTGCCTGAACCCAGGAGGCGGAGGTTGCCGAGATTGCGCCATTGCACTCCAGCCTGGGTAACAAGAGCAAAACTCCGTCTCAATAAAATAAAAAAAAAAAGAAACAACGGATGCATATTGTCTTTAACATTTTACCTTGCACTTGATTACATTATCCTGACACTTACTTTACAAAAAATACAAATTTAAACATTTTACTTACATTTTTAAAATTTAAGTAATGCAGATGGGCATTTCTCATTACGGAATGTCCTTCTGAAGACTGAGGGTTTGTAGTTCCCTCTCTGTTCTCTGCATCTTGAACAGACACAACTCTGCCAAGTTAAGTCACAAACTTCCCCTGAGACGGTCCAAACAAAGCATTTGTTTACTTTTATAAGCATATACAAAGCATTGTGGGAAAAGTATTTTGCTAGTCTGTATGATTTTGGTATCATATTATTTTTTATTTCTAGAATTTGCCCTTTTTTTTCTTTCCTTTACTCAACTTTGTTTTATAATCATGATTCCAAAATAAAATTTACAAAACAACATGTATTTAGAGGAGTCTAGTTTCTATCACTCACCTCTACCTGGTTCTTCAGTTGCTCCTGTAGGGTAATAATTTTGTTTATAATTGTGTAGTTTATTCTTCCATTTAGAAACACCTATAAGATATATTTCTACCTTGCTTAGTCACACTATATTCTGGAGATTATACCATAAAAATGTATGAAGATATTCTTTATTTAAAGGATATTTTTGAGGAGAAAAAGATGGAATGCTGAAATTCATATAAAGTAAGTCTTCTGACCACACTGAATTAAACAAGAAAGTAGTAACAGAAAAATATCTGGAAAGAACTCTAAATATTTGAATATTAACCAACACACTTCTAAATAACCCATGGGTAAAGAACAAATCACAAAGAATTTTAGAAAACACTATGATTTAAAGGAAATTGACAACATAACATGTCAAATTTATGGGACACAGTTAAAACAGCGTTTCCAGAGAAATTTATGGTAGTAAAAGTTTATGTTGGAAAGGAAGAAATGTTTCAAATTATTAACCTAAGTTTCATCTTAAGAAACCTGAAAAACAAAGCAAATTAAAACTAAAGAAGCAGAAGAAAGGAGGTAATAAAACTAAAGGCAGAAATCAATAATAGAGGAAATGAATAAAATAGAGGAAAAATAGAGAAAATGAATAAAACAATGAAACAAAAATCTAAGTCTTTGAAAAGATCGGCAAAATCAATAAACTATCCAGACTGATGAACAACTGAAAAGATACAGATGACAATATTAGGAATGAAAGAGGGATGTCACTACGGATTCTTACGAATACTGAAAGGATGATAGGAAATATTATAATAAATATTTTGCAGATAATTTTGATGCTCTAGATAAAACAGACAAATTTCTCAAAAGACACAAACTGCTAACGCTCACTCAAGAAGAAAGAGAAAGCCTGAACAGTCTTCTTTTAAAGAAATCGAATTCACAGTTAACAACTTTTCCATGAAGAAACTCCTGACCCAGGTAACTTCAGTGGTGAATTTTACCAAACATTTAAGAAAAAATACCATCAGTCCTTCACAAATTTTTCCGAAATATGGGACCACGTTACGCTGATACCCAAACAAGACAAAAATATTATAGGGGAAAAAAACCTACAGATTAACTTTCCTCATGAGCAAAGATGCAAAGGTCCCAAACAAAATATTAAAAAATATAATCCAGGCCGGGCATGTGGCTCACACCTGTAATCCCAGCATTTTGGGAGGCTGAGGCAGGTGGATCACGAGGTTAGGAGTTTGAGACCAGCCTGGCCAACATGGTGAAACCCTGACTCTACTAAAGGTACACAAAATTAGCTGGGTGTGGTGGCCTGCACCTGTAATCCCTGCTACTTGGGGGGCTGAGGCAGGAGAATCACTTGAACCCAGGCAGCGGAGGTTGCAGTGAGCCGAGATAGTGCCTTTGCACTCCAGCCTGGGTGATAGGGCAAAGCTCGGTCTCAAAATTTATATATGTATATATAATCCAACAATATGTCAAGGACTAAGTGGGGTTTATCTGAGGAATGCAAGTTTCTTTAGATGTTTGAATTGAGATATTTGAAAATCAATGTAAATCATCATACTAACAGAATATAAAATATTAACTATGCATCAATAGATGCAGAAAAGACATTTTACAGAATTCTATGTTGAATAACGATAAAACAAAAAAAAAGCTCTCAGGAAATGAGGAATAGATCTATTTTTTTGATAAGGTTATCTGTGGATAACCTACAGGCAATTTTATATTTATTGGTGAAAGAATGAATGCTTTACCCCTTAGAAAGAGGGCAAGGCAATTATGTCAGTTGTCATCACGTCTACTCAATATTGTATTAGGGGTTCTGCCCATTCTACTAAGGCAAGAAAAGTATACAAAATGCATATAGATTCAAAAGGAAGAAGTAATATGTCTTTAGTCATGGATTGCCTGATCATTTGCATATAAAATCCCAGTAACCCACACATAAAACTACTAGAATACGTGAGATTATCCAAGTTATGGTTTACACAGTCAATAGAAACATTAAATAAAGATAATTTATAATATTATAAAAATGAAATACTCAGGGATAAATTTAACAAAAAAGCAAGACTTGTAGATAGAAAACTCAGAACGAAGCTGGAACTAAAGAAGACTTGAGTCATCTTCATGGATTGGAAAACGCAATAGTCTGTCAGCCTCTCCAAGTCAATATATTCAATGTAATCTCAGTCAAAATGCCAGCAAGCTTTTTGTTAAAATTACAAGCTGATTTTATCATTTATGGCAAATGCAAGGGACCTAATACAGCCAAAATGTTTTTGAAGTTATACTAACCTGGTACAAGACTTATTATGAAGCTACAGTCTTCTAGAGAATATCTTTTTTTTTTTTGAGACAGAGTTTTGCTCTTGTTGCCCAAGCTGGAGTGCAATGGCACGATCTCGGCTCACTGCAACCTCCACCTCCCGGGTTTACTTAACTAAAGAAGACAAATGGATAGCAAATAAGGACATGAAATAGATGCTCCACATGATTAGGCATTAAGAAAATTCAAATAGGAATCATAATGAGATACTACTATGTACATATTAACCTGGCTAAAATTAAAAAGACTATCAACACTAAGTGTTGGTAAGGATGTAGAGCAACTGGAACTCTCTTTCATTGCTGGTTGGCATGCAAAATGATATAGCCACTTGGAAAACAGGTTGGCAGATTCTTAGAAAATTAAGAATACACATACATTTTCTATACAACCTATATTCCATTCCTGTGTATCTATTTGCCCAAAAGAAAGAAATGTGTCCACATGAAGACTTGTATGAGAATGCTTCTAGTAGCTTTATTCATAGTAGCCCCAAACTGGAAATAACTCAAATGTCTTTCATGTGATGGATGGATAAACAAATGGTGGTACATCCATACAAAGGAATACTACTCTGCAATGACAAGTACTGAACTATTGACACTCACAGCAACATGGATGAGATCAAAAGCTCCCTGCTAAGGGAAAGTACCCAGACGCCAAAGGTTCTGTAGTGTATGATTCATTTACATTTCATTATCTGAAAGGAAAAACTAGGGAAAGAAAAATAAGATTAGTGATTACCACAGTCAGGAACCCAGGGAAGGGGACTGACTATAAAAGATGGTGAAGAACTTTTGAGGGTGATAGAAAACTTTTGGGGGGGGCAAAAGAACTTTTGGGGGTTCTATATTTTAATTATGGTAATAGTTATACAACCATATACATTTGTCAAAACTTGTCAAACTATACTGAAAAGGAGTGAATTTTACTTTTATATATTATGCCCATATAAATTTGACTTTAAAAAACATAATAAATGGGCCAGGCACAGTGGCTCACTCCTGTAATCCCAGCACTTTGTGAGGCTGAGGTGGATGCATCACTAGGTCAGGAGAGGAAGACCATCCTGGCCAACATGGTGAAATCCCGTCTCTACTAAAATACAAAACAATTAGCTGGGTATGATGACATGCACCTGTAGTCCCTGCTACTCAGGAGGCTGAGGCAAGAGAATTGCTTGAACCTGGGAGGCAGACGTTGCATGAGCTGAGATCACGCCACTGCACTCTAGCCTGGTGACAGAGTGAGACTCGATCTCAGTAAACAAACAAACAAATAAATAAATAAATAAAATGAATGAATGAATATAGAAAAGCCACTAAAAGAAAAGAAAAAGTGAAGGCATAGGGCAGAGGAACCAGGAAGGAGACGGTAGAAAGAATGAAGTTTAAATTGGGGAAGTGATTGCTGAATTAGAGATGCAGAGTTTCAAAATCCTCCTCCTTAAAATCAGACAGACTTAAGCTTGATTTTTTTTAATTTATAAATTCTTATTTATTTATTTCTTTGAGATGGAGTTTCCCTCTTGTTGCCCAGGCTGGAGTGCAATGGCACAATCTTGGCTCACTGCAACTTCCGCCTCCCTGGTTCAAGTGATTCTCCTGCCTCAGCCTCCCGAGTAGCTAGGGTTATAGGTATGCACCACCATGCCCGGCTAATTTTTGTATTTTTAGTAGATACGGGGTTTCACTATGTTGGTCAGGCTGGTCTTGAACTCCTGACCTCATGTGATCTACCTACCTAGGCCTCCCAAAGTGCTGGGATTACAGGCGTGAGACACCGTGCCTAGCCACGCTTGATTTTTAGCTTTGCCATATACTGACTGTGTGACCTTAGGGAAGTTATTTAACCCCTGTAGCCATGTTTATTCATCCCTAAAACAAGGATGATAACAGGAGTACCCATCTGTGGTGTGCCTGCTACATTGTCTACAGAAGGGACTGTTATATTGTTTGAGTCATGTCTGGGGGTAAAAGTGATATGATGCAGTGATTTGATTGGATCTTGAGCATAAGGGAGTGGAAAGAGGCAAGGGTGGTTCACAGGCCCTGATTTGGGTGATTGAGTGCCACCAGCTGACACACAGATTTGCAGGGAAGACAAGAAGTTCAGTTGTAAACACGCTGAGATGAAAGGGCTGCTCGGGGGGCCGTCTCTGTGTGTCTTCCACTGATAGCCGCATGGAGATGGCCAGAGCTGAGTTCAGGTGAAAGGCGCGTTTTGATTTAACATTTAAAGCAAATACATTTTTAAAATCGCAATATGGAAAATCAGTAATATTTTTCTTCTCTCTTTTCGTTTTCCTTTTTGGAGATGGAGTCTTGCTTCGTTGCCAGGCTGGAGTGCAGAGGTGTGATCTTGACTCACCACAACCTCCGCCTCCTGGGTTCAAGCAATTCTCCTGCCTCAGCCTCCCGAGTAGCTGGGACTACAGGCATGCGCCACCACGCCCGGCTAATTTTTGTATTTTTAGTAGAGACGGGGTTTTACCATGTTGTCCAGGATGGTCTTGATCTCTTGACCTCGTGATCTGCCTCCCAAAGTGCCAGGCGGGAGCCACCATGCCCTGCCAATTAGTTGTGTTTTTAATTCAGGCTCATGTTGAATGTGTCTCTCAGGGGTTCCCAGTGATAGTCCAGTGGTTCATTTTATTGGACTGTTATCCACGGCAAGTACTAGTGACTGGAATGTGCTAGGCACTGAACAAATACTTTGCTGAATGACTCTGTTGAATATTTCCTATTTTCAAAGTATTGGAAACTTCTGGATTCCCTGGACTCTGGCTGGGAATTCAAGACAATATCTTATTGACAATATCTTAGGTGGGCTTGAGATGCGAACCCTGTGAAATGGCTGCATGGTTGGAGACCACTGTAAATTCATGGTGTCTGGTGGGAGGATGGGAGGAGGTGGTCCTACTTGCTACTTGCTTTAGTGACTTTGCACCAGACTGCTGGTTCCTCTTGTCCGTTCTTCAGAGAGTTTCTCCAGAATCCAAGTGCAATCCTCCTTGCTGCATTTTATTTCACAGGTAGTTAGAACCATTCAGGAAAGCTCTGAACCTCTGAAAACTGGCTTCTTGAGTTTCTTCTGTGACTTTGCAACAGGGCCTGGAAGTGTCACAGGGAGAATAAGCTTGAGCTTCTCTGCTTCATGGCAGGAAGCCATTTCAGCTCATTGTTACTGGCTTAATCCGGCCTGGGCACCAACGTATTATGTTCCTAATCATGCAGGAGCCTGTGCATTCAATTAAAATGTGTGGCTTTCCAAAACCACCAGTTAGGATGACTGCATTCCCTTAACTCAATTGGGCCAGATGGCACATGTCCTAAAACTTGCTATTGTCTCTTATTAGCAAGTTATAGGACATGTGCCATCTGTCCTAAATTTCTCATCACCCTGCATCCAAGAAAACAATCTTCACTCTGTGGCCATTATTTCTTCTGTGGACCCTTAATTCTCACCGTGTGTTTCCACAGCATCCTGTGCATGGAGCATGTTGGGTTTGAATGTCATGGCTATTGAGCAAATTTGAAAATAAGTGGGTTTGCAGGAGTCAGAGCGAGAGGAGTAGCTGGTCTAGTGACAGGAGTGGGAAGTTAACGGACTGTAGGAGGGATGAGTCATAGCTGCTCTGAGCTTCAGAAACGGCTCAGCCCGGCCAGCTGTGGGCACTTGCTTCACCATGTCAGAGAGTCTGTCTGTACTCCTTCTAGTGGGGCGGTACAGGAACGAGTTGGGAAGTCCTGAATAGGAAACTCCACATTTAGAAAATGTACCTTAATATCTCAGTTCCACTCAGGGACAACCTGTGAGGACCGGTCATTAGGCTGAGCTCACAGAGGGGACCTGCGGGAGGAGATGCCCAGACGGCGTAGGCATGCATGCGCAGAGTCGCACCCTTTCTGGGAGAGTTGCATGAGGGATCTGCTGATACTGCACATTCAAAACTAGGACATTCCTAATGCTTCGTCATGTTCTCAATTCAAACAAGCAGAAGTTCGCGTGTACACTTTTGCACCGCCCCTTAAACGTGTTAGGAGGAAAGGGCTCATAATAAAAAGGAGCGTAAAAAAGAGGCATAAGCGATGCGGTTGGGTTTCATCAGCACCACCTAAGATGAGGGTGTCACTGGACAGAAGCTAGAGATGTGGAGAAGAGAAGTAGTGTCAGACTGGAGCAGCTGTTCAGCATACCAAGGACATCTCTGGGCAGGCGTTGACCAGAGAGACCCCTGGATGTCAAAGCTGCCTAAAGGACTCTGAGGACTGTGATCTTGGTACAGCTGTCTGGTTAGGTTCAAAGGAAGAGAGTGGCTGATGGAATATTCCCTTTCCCTTCTCCGTGGCTCTTCCTCCGTCCTTTATCTTCTTAGTATACCTTACAAGGATCTTAAACGGCCACTCCCTTCCCATTTGAAGGGCTTTATTATAAAAGTCCCTTCGAGGATTCCCGACAGATGCCTGCGAGTCACAGCTCTGGGTTAAGACATTTACTGTCGGGGTCCTGGTGTCCCACTCTGGGAGACTGCAGTTTTCAGTCCCACCTTGTCGCTAAGCTGCTCCACACACCAAAAGAGATACCATCAAACACCTACATGACAGCTGACTCTGTCTGGCATACAGCATGTTACCTGTAGAAATTACGCCATGACAAACCACAGAACCTCAGGTTTGGAACACAGAGAGGGCGGGGCCAAATGCAGCACCTCTGTGTACCAAACCCTCTTGTGTAACCTTGTGTCCTAGGCCCCAAAGGTCACCCCTCTGAAGGACTTCTTGGTTCTGTGCAAAGCATTTTGCTGAAAGTTGCCACCTCGCCACCCGAGTCCCATCTGAAAAGGAAAAAGTGAAATGGCTGTGACAAGCAAATGGCATAAGCACGACCTTGACATTTTGCTTCTGTCCCATCTCTGACAGAAACAAAAGCAGGACAGAAGAGGTTGAAGACAATGGCAAGTATGCCACGACTTCTTTTTCCATAGATTTCCGTAGTCTAGAATCACGACTCAAATATTCCTCCAGAACACAACGAAATACCACGATTTGACATTTGGTGTCACAGATAATCGGTGCAAGGATTTGGGATGTAGCTAAGTTCGTGTGGTCAATTCCGAATAATCTGAAAAGAAGAAAAAGTGATAGTCTGGCAATAAACCAGCGTTTGGCCAATAGTTGTTCCTGAAGTGCATGAATAGAAGAGGTCACGGGATCTAAGGAAAGCCTGCCGGGACCTCTGATCCCATTAAATGCCAAGTCTCACCCCAGTAAGTGCCAGGTTTGCTGCAGCTAACCTGCCAGGTCGGCTTCCAGGTGAGCCTACCCCTTTTCCCACCGTCCATCTACAGCTGTGAGTTGAGTTTCAGAACCGTAAAGAACAGCTTGAACTCAGGCTGATGGAGTTTTGTAAAGAAAATCACCTTTACAGCTAAAACGTTAGCATTCTGTGGTATTCATTAGCTCATTCCTTCAATAACATTTATTGCCAACTGACCACGTGCAGTACTTGTGAGTCAGGCATTCACTCCTTCTAGATGTTCAGCCTTAGATAACAACACGGAACCGTTCCAGCTCTTCTCTCTCCTTTTGCCTAGAGGGAATGAGGACTTTGCAGGCCCCCTCTTGAATGCAGGTATTTCCTTGTTCAGAAATAGGGCTGTAGCCTGCTCTGAACAGAGCTTTGTCAACTCAAGAACAGCTTTTTTAAAGAGCAGCTCTGCTAACTGGCTGCCCCTTTCTTCTCGCATTCAAAGTGGATTCTGTAGGTATGGAGCTTAATTGGAGAACTATTTTAAATTTCCTCTGATAGGTGGCCCTTCACCAATCCTGGGAAGTGGAAAATATTTTGCTTTTGGTCTAAAGCAGCTCCAGGGACAATGCACAACATTCAGCCTCTTGCACAGGGTGGCCAAACAGCTGCAGGTTCTTAGGGATGCTGGAGCGCGTTTTGTATTTAAAGTGAAATCCCTGCACCTTACAGCAGATGCAAAAGCACCCTTGCTGTGGAGAAAAATGGCTCTCGGGAGCCAGGGCCTTTGAAAGGTTACACGCGAGGACAAAGCCGTCCCGCCGGAAGGCAGGGGAAATTGCCTGCATCCCACAATCGTTTCGTGTGAGATCGCGAATGAAATTTACTTATTTGCGTTTCCAAATTTCCTTTTCCAAGGGCTTGCGTGGCATCTGCCTCCTCTCGCTTCTGAGAAGGCCGGTCGTGTAATGAGCCATGACTCTTAATGAAGATGCTCATGAAATAAAGTAGCAGATATTTAGAGTTTCCTCCTTGCTGAACTTTTCCTGATTAGCATAAAAATGGCTGAAAGGATACAAAGCCATAACGCTTCCAGATAAGGCTTTGATTGTAGAGCACAGCAAAACCGAATTAACTATTTGCCCAAAGCACTTGAGGGCATTTTTTTCTTGCCCAGCAAAAAGAAAAAACCCTGATCCCTAAGAATTCTACACCTGACATTTCTCTTAATTAGATGCAAGAAAGGAACAAAGGTCGCATTTGGATGAATGAAAGTGAATGCCTCATTATTTTTGTAGGAAATTGTCTGCATGTTTTCCTGACATTTGTGTGGCTTGCCAAGCCTTTCATCGTGTTCTCGCCCACATGAAATTATTTGAACATTTTGGGAAGAGAACAGGTGACAATAGTGGCTGTCACCATTTTGCAGATGAGGAAACTGAGGCTCCAAGAGGTTACATGTCTGAGAACTGAAGTAAGCTCAGCGACAAAAGTAAGGATTTAACGTTTGCTGCTTCCCCAAAAAGAACTGAAGCAGTTTGTCAGCACAGCTAGTACTTATGAGAGTGCCGTGACATAAGATTGAGGGGAAAGGGAGGAGAAAGATTTAAAAAGTAGCTGGGCGCAGTGGCTCACGCCTGTAATCCCAGCACTTTGGGAGGTCGAGGTGGGCAGATCACCTGAGGTCAGGGGTTTGAGGCCAGCCTGACCAACATGGAGAAACCCCGTCTCTACTAAAAATGCAAACCTAGCTGGGCGTGGTGGCACAGGCCTGTAATTCCAGCCACTTGGGAGGCTGAGGCAGGAGGATCACTTGAACTTGGGAGGCGGAGGTTGTGGTGAGCCGAGATCACACCATTGCACTCCAGCCTGGGCGACAGAGTAAGACTCCATCTCAAAAAAAAGGGAACAGAAAATTGAATAAAAGGGTGAAACTGACCCTATCAACTTTATAAAATTAATCAGAGGATACGGAAGGGGGAGACATGAAAATAAAGCCAGCTTGCGTCACGTTCAGCATGGACCGTGAGGTTAGCCAGCTCTGATCTGCGTCCTCAGAGTTGTTTGAGGAACACCTATTGTCCTGGGATCATGTACACCCTGTTGCAAGATTATAGTTCCCCTTCCCTGCTCTGTAGAAAACAACTCGAGAATTGCGAAACATTAAGTTGTCCGTTTGAGCTACTCCTTTAGTTCCTGCATCTTGATGAAACTACTGTCTCAGCCCGTCCGAAGGACCCCGCAAGAGGCTGCCTCGCCAAAGAATGCAGTTTTCACTTCCTGATGATTTTATCCCCCTCCCCGACCAATCAACAACCCCAATTACCCAGCCCCTTGCCCTTCATGATCCCCTTAAAAGCCCCAGCCAAGAACTCCCTGGGGAGATGGATTTGAGAGTCTCCACCCGTCTCCTTGCTTGGCACCCTGTGATTCTTCAGCTTTCTCTGCTGCAACCCCTGCTGTCTCTGTGTAATGGATCTGTTACTGCACAGTGGGAACATGAACCTGTCGGTCCTATAACAAGGGACCGAGAGTAACCAGAGGGGTTATGCTGAAGTGTGGCTCAACGCAGCAGCTCAGCCTCATGTGCCTCAGAATGAAAATATTAGATGAACAACTACATGCGCTAAACTTCATGGTTTCTCAAGATACGATGCACGAGCACCCTCTGGCTGGCACCCAAACAGGATACTAGGCATGGCTTGTGGCTGATATGTGGGACGGACCATGTATATCAGTCCGTGGGATGACACTAAGGCAGTCAAAACTCAGAGATGAGTTAACCTCTCAGACTACAATGAAGAAGAATCAAAAGGTAGAGGGTGAAGTCAGAATAATGAATAATTAGTAAATTACTGACCGAGGAGAGATGTCCCCAGTGAGTCCATGTGTTGTATCAGGACATCTAGAGTAACTTCTGTGAGGCTGAACATAGGAAGCATCTTAACCCGGAAGAACACGAGTCTGTTGTGCTTGCTTTATCTAGGAAAGATCGACTGTTAAGAGCAGGAGATAGGTAGATGTAAACCCTCCCCAGAAGGAATGAGACAGCACTGGGGCTGGGTGGGAAGGGAAAGGACAGTCACTGGTGCACACAGTTTAGGGCAGAAGCTTCAGTAGGTGTCACCAGGCCTGTGGGTGTCTGTGCTCTGTTTTCTTATTCATCCAGTAGCCTCTAAGGGACCTGGATACTGGAGAGGGTTGCTGAGGATGGAGCACGTAGTCTTTGGGGAGACCTAATCCTTCTTATAAAGTAACTGGCTTCCAGGTTTCCAGTTTAGGTCTTTGGTAGATAGCTATATAGCTATTGCTTTATAACAAACAATCACAACTTCAGTGGCATAAAAGACCAAAAATCATTCATTCTTATTATCTCTTGCAGTCTGGGGATTACTGGCGCTAGGACTTCAGCTGGGGCTTCACCATGTGGTCAAGGCTTCCTGACGGCATGGCCACTGCTTTTGAAGAGTGAGCGTCCTGAGGAAAAGCCAGCAGGGAACTGCATTGCCTTTTAGAATCTAGTCTGAGGGTCGCGGAGTGTCACTTCTCTGATCGTCTCTCTGTTAAAGCAGTAACAAAAGCCCATCCAGGTTCAAGGGGAAGGGACAGACTTCACCTCCTGATGGGAGATGACAAGATCACATTATGAAAAGAGCAGGTGGGCTGGGGAGGGCTCTTGCACCGTGTGTGGTGTTAGTCCACCGGCCTGTGCTCTGGCAACAGTAACTCATAGCCTTCCCTGTGCAACATACTCATCTCCTCCCCAAAGACCCGTGTGGCATCAGGACAGGTCAGGATGGAATAAAGCCAGATGTCCCCCACTCGCTCTGCCATGCAGGCACCCCTGTTCCTATTCCACTGATTAGAAAGAGAGAATTTCTCCTGAAACTTTTCCTGCCTTGCCACTTAAGCAGTTCTGGGTTTAGGTGCCCTGAATCTATGTCAAGAGACGTGGAAGGGGAAAGAGAGGAAACGCCCCACCTTATTCATCTTTCTTGCAGTTTGGCTGTCCCTCTCCAACCCACCTGCTATTATTTCCTTGCAGATTTCCTATTAAGTTGCTTTATGTATCCACTCTGGGGTTCTTAGAAGGAACCCGTTGGGGAACTACATGGCATTGGCTCTCTCTCTCTTAACTGGAACCAGAACCACAAGCCATTTCTTAATTTTTGAGGTGTTTGCCATTTGGAGAGGCTGGGAATGAGAAATCTTTTTTTTTTTTTTTTTTACTTTTTTCAAATCCTGCAAGTCATGCCACCTGTATATTTCACCATGGGTTCCTTAGCTCATGCCCATTCTGTGTGTGTGTGTGTGTGTGTGTGTGTGTGTGTGTGTGTGTCTTTTTTGAGACAGAGTCTCACTCTGTCACCTAGGCTAGAGTGCAATGGTGTGATCCCAGCTCATTGCAACCTCTGCCTCCTGGGTTCAAGCGATTCTCCTGCCCCAGCTTCCTGAGTAGCTGGGACTACAGGTACCCATCACCATGCCTGGCTAATTTTTGTATATTTAGTAGAGACGGGATTTCACCATGTTGGCCGGGCTGGTCTTGAACTCTTGACCTCATGGTCCACCTGCCTCGGCCTCCCAAAGTGCTGGATTACAGGCATGAGCCTCCGCGCCCAGCCCATTCTCTCTTACTTTATTGCGGCTTCCAGAAGCTAGGTGGCCCGTGTGCTGTCAGTTCCCTCCACTCAGTCATGCAGCTCATTGATGCATTTTCTGTTTTCCGGGTCATCCTGGGTTTCAGTGTTGCTGAGCGTCTCACCACTACATAGACCTGTCTTCTCTCTTCCGGGGTTCAGTGATAATCCATCACGTTTACTGAGCCCCTCACTGACACACTTCTCAAGGCCCCTCTACCTTCTATTCACTGCCTGGTCCCAAAGCCAGTGCCACACAGTTTAGGTTTTACAGCACCTGCGATGGTTCCAGGATTGATTACAGACACAAAACCACCTTGAGCAAAACAAGGAATTTACTTTTATTTATTTATTTAGAGACAGACTTTTGCTTTTGTTCCCCAGGCTGGAGTGCAATGGCATGATCTTGGCTCACTGCAACCTCCATCTCCCGGGTTCAAGTAATTCTCCTGCCTCAGCCTCCTGAGTAGCTGGGATTGCAGGTGCCACCACCATGCTCAGCTAACTTTTTTTTTTTTTTTTTTTTTGAGACGGAGTCTCTCCCTGTCACCCAGGCTGAGTGCAATGGCATGATTTTGGCTCACTGCATCCTCCACCTTTAGTTTCACACGATTCTCCTGCCTCAGCCTCCTGAGTAGCTGGAATTACAGGCAGACATCACCACACTCAGCTAAGTTTTTGTATTTTTAGTAGTGATGGGGTTTTGACATGTTGGCCAGGCTTGTCTCATACTCCTGACCTCAGGTGATCTGCCTGCCTTGGCCTCCCAAAGTGCTGGGTTTACAGGCAGAAGCCACCACACCCGGCCACAACCAGGAATTTATTAAAGAGATTAGGATACACATTGTTATGAGAGCTGCAACCTACTGCCTGTGTCCAGAAGTGGGCCTGAAGTCTGCAGAGCTGGCAAATGGATGTGAAGTGGGAGAGGGCAGGCATGAGCTGCACCCTCAGGGAGGAGATGGAACCCCTGAGGATGGACGGAAACTGACATCTTCCATGTCAGCCCCTCAGGCCTCCAACACTCCAGCTCTGACAGTGAAGATGATCTGCAGAAGAGCTGGCGCCCTTCACCATGGAATAAACCCAGGATTCAGAGAAGCTGAAGAAGCGGTTCTGGTGGGAGCTGGAGGCAGTGCAGGCACAGCTGCTACCCTGTACCAATAAATGCAGCCAGTGGGTGCAGGGCATCGTGTGTGAGCCCCCACAGCGCTGTGGTGGGCCCTACGCAGACTTTTTGATTGTAAACATGATTGCTGTTTCACTCTGCCTTCCACATTTTGGTCAGATTTTTTCAGAAACGTAGTACCAGCTTAGGCACGCTGACACGGTACAAAGCCACCACAGTAGCTGGCCAGGGAGGGATTATGAGTGCAGGCTGAGAATGCACAGGAAGCGTTGCCTATTTATGGAGTAGGTACTATTTAAGGGTTTATGTGCATCAGACGCGAAGAACTCAACCAAAGGTGGGGAAAGTTAGTGCTTAGAAATCCGTGACACTAGATAACCAGTAAATACAAATAGACACATAGAATAAACCTTTAATAAAACAGCACTGGGCTGGGCAGGTGGCTCAAACCTGTAATCCCAGCACTTTGGGAGGCCGAGGCAGGTGAATCACTTGAGGTCAGGAGTTCAAGACCAGACTGGCCAATGTGGTGAAACCCTGTCTCTACTAAAAATACAAAAATTAGTCAGGTGTGGTGGTGGGCACCTGTAATCCCAGCTCCTCGGGAAGTTGAGGCAGGAGAATCGCTTGAACCTGGGAGGTGGAGGTCACAGTGAGCCGAGATCATGCCACTGCACTCCAGCCTGGGCAGCAGAGCAAGACACTATCGCAAAAAAAATAAAAATAAGTAATATAGCATTGAAATGATGAATAATACTATTTCAGCACATCTAAACTGATCGTGCAGATACTAAGAGGTTTCCTGCATGAGTTTGCTAGGGCTGCCATAACAAAATACCGTAGACCGGGGTCTTTAAGAAGAGAAATAGATTTCTCAGTTCTCGAGGCAGGACATTCAAGACCGAGGTATTGTCAGGCTTGGTTTCTCTGAATCCTCTCCTCGGCTTGCAGGTGACAGTGGCTGCTTTCTTGCTGTGTGTTCACATGGTCGTTCATCTGAGCTCGCACACGTGCAGCGTCTCTGTCTGTGTCCTAATCTCCTCTTCTTATAAGGGCACTAGTCATACTGGATCAGGGCCCACTTTCGTGCCCCCGTTTCACCTTAATTCCCATTTTAAAGGCCTTATCTTCAAATACAGCCACATTCTAAGGTACTGGGGGTTAGAGCTCCAATGTGTGAGTTTTGGGGAAGCACAGTTGAGCTCATAACATTTTCCTTTTTTTGAGGGGGGAGGTGATGGAGTCTCACCCTGTCTCCAGGCTGGAGTGCAGTGGCACCATCTTGGCTCACTGCAACCTCTGCCTCCCGGGTTCAAGTGATTCTCCTGCCTCAGCCTCACGAGTAGCTGGGACAACAAGTGTCCACCACCACGTCCAGCTAATTTTTGTATTTTTAGTAGAGACAGGGTTTCACTATGTTGGCCAGGATGGTCTTGATCTCCTGACCTTGTGATCTCGGAAAGTGCTGGGATTACAGGCGTGAGCTACCGCGCCCAGCCAGCTCATAATATTTTCTATAGAACAATCAGGTTTGAGACATGCCACATGCTATATTTCCTTCTTGGAAATTTCCAAAGTATACATGTATGTGAATGACTACGCAAACTCCCGGAAAACATCCAGTTCACCTTTCACACCCTCACTGTTCGATCCATTATTTATTGATAACCTTCCACTGGCTTCCTTTATGCATTGGCCGAGCACATTGAGCTGCTGCATGGAAATACGATCTGCCGGCTGCCGCTGCAGTCGGGAAGGGAAGGTGGCCGTGGGGAGAGCAAGCACAAGCTGTAGTCTCAAGGAGATGAAGTGGAACCCCGGGCTGTCTCTCATTAGAGCGCATGGGTCTCAGCACTTCCAGGCCTCTGGCTTTGAAGATGCCCAGGGAGTTGCTCTGGAGGTCTGTGTGGAGAGACTGGGATTGGTAAGTGGGCAAGAGGATTGGCTCTCGCTGGATAGAACTGCCTCTTCCATCTGTTCCAAGGGGACTTCTGAATTGCCGGGGCGCTGGCCTGTCCTGGCTCACCCACACTTGCTGGCCGGGGTGGGTGGCCTCTCACCTGGCCTGACCTTGCTGCCCGCTTTGTTTTGCCCTTTGCAGGTGAGGAAAAGAGCAGAGCCGTGGATGCCAGTGGAGCGTGGCCAGGGCAAGGACTTGCACAGAAAGGTGTGGACAGGCGTGAAGGCTGGGCCCTGTGCCGTGAGCCAGTGCCCCCACCACGCCCTGGCCCCAGGCGCCTGCATCATCAGGGTGGGCACAGCCCGCCTCGCCAGGCCTCTCCTGGCTCATGGCCCACTTTCTGCATGCTACTCCTACCTCTCCGATCTCATGCTTAGCTCAGCTCTTCTGGCTCAAAGTTTCGCCTTTCTTCCTGAACACAGTTAGGGTTCTCTCTGTTGGCCCTGGACCCCCATTCTGAACAGTTCCCATGGTGCTGGCCTTCTCCAGTCCTCTGAATTAAACCCCAGACTCACGCGAGACTTCAGCCAAGTGAAGATTCTCTGTGCGCCCTCGCACCTGGGGGCGGGGGCGGGCAGGTGTTTCCCCTCTTCCTGTCGTGCTCTTACCGTGAGTCATGTCCAGGTCCTCCAACAGGGTCAGTCAGCTTCTCATCTCAGCTGTGCTGTAACACGGTATCTCTGCAGCCTGGACGGTGTTTTCATGAAGTGTACATCTCTGCAGTAACTGGCCTGGCACATTCGAATAGGAACAGCAGCTTGCTTTCCTGCAGGGTACGGTGCAGATTGCTTTCCATGCGTTACTTCTGCTCCTCACACAGCCCCCTCCGCCACCCCGAAAGATAGAGCCAGAAAACTGGCTCCCAGACAGCAGCTTCGCTCAGCCAAGGCCCATCAGAGCACTGCCTGGGACCCACATCTCCCGACTCCAGGGCCGGGGCACCTCGGGGCCCTCACATGGGCCTTAATAGAGATACAGTTTATGTTCACACCAGGCCTTGGGCCATGCAGAGTCCTCAGTCTCTCAGGAGTTGCTGCATTTTCTTATAAATGCCAATTCAAAAGTCCCTTCAGGCGTGGTGGTTCACGCCCATAATCCCAGTGAGGCTGAAGTTGGGGGGACTGCTTGAGGCCAGGAGTTTCAGACCAGCCTGGGCAAGAAAATGTGACCCCATCTCTGAAAAATAAATGAAAATGTAGGTGGGTATGGGGGTGTACACCTGTAGTCCCAGCTGCTCCAAAGGCTGAGGAGGGAGAATTGCTTGAGCCCAGATGTTTGAGGCTGCAGTAAGCTGTGCCTGTACCATAGCATTCCTGTGGTGATAGAGTGAGACCCTGTCTCTAAAAAACAAAAGAAGTAAAACATAGCTGAGCATTGTGGCGCACACCTGTAGTCCCAGCTACCTGGGAGGCTGAGGCAGGAGAATTGCTGGAGCCTAGGAGGTCAAGGCTGCAGTGAACCATGACTGTACTCTGTCTCAGAAAAAAAAAAAAAAAGAGTCCCTCAGTAGCCTCTGTCATGAAACTCCCCTTGGTATTCGCTGTCCTCAGTAACCCTGAAACAATTCCTACCATGAACCCCATTCACTGAATTGCTTTGGAAAACATTGCTTTCTAAATCAAAGCTGTCATGTAAATGCGAGAGTTATCCTTGCCCAGGAGGTCTGGATGCGTCTCTCCTGGTCTGGCCTCGATCTATTATCCTGGCAGCTTCCTTTTTCAGAATCTCCCTCTCTGGTCTCTGCCTCCACAGTCGGCCCCCACCCCGCGTGTCACAGAATGTATTTGCATTCTAAGCGACATCCCTCAAACCTCACACGTATCTTTTTCTCCTATAAATATTTAAAACAATACCTTTAAGGACATGCCAACTTAAATGCTCTTGAGATGCTCACAAAATCATGGGAGTTGTCCATGGGGGTATTCCTTTTCTTTTTTCTTTTTTTTGAGACAGAATCTTGTTCTGTTGCCCAGGCTGGAGTGCAGTGGTGTGATCTCAGCTCACTGCAAGCTCCACCTCTCGGGTTCAGGTAATTCCCTGCCTCGGCCTCCTGAGTAGCTGGGATTACAGGTGGGGTGCCCGCCACCATGCCCAGCTAATTTTTGTATTTTTAGTAGAGATGGTGTTTCACCATGTTGGCCAGGCTGGTCTGGAACTCCTGACCACAGGTGATCTGCCCGCCTCAGCCACCCAAAGTGCTAGGATTACAGGCATGAGCCACCGCGCCCGGCCTCATGATGCTATTTCTTAAGCAGAATTTTGTGTTCATGCCATTGAGAAAGGGCTAGTGAAGTATTTTGTATTTCTGTAAGACTTAGTTTAAAAAGCAATTGTAAAAATATTTTCTCACCAGATCCTTAAACAATCTCTAAGAGGATTAGGCCGGTCGGTATTTTACAGATGAGAGAGGCTCAGAATGCGTGGGTGACTTGGAGCACCCGCAGCAGATGTAGAGAGAGGTCTTCTGAGCTGAAGTCAGTGCACACCGTCTACACCACACTGCACTACACGTGGTGTAGACGGTGTGCACTGACCTTAGCTCAGAAGACCTCTCTCCACATCGGGATAAATGCAGCTTGTATCCAGAGGGCCTGCTGATGTCCTCTTTAGTGAAGCAGTGCCGTCATCAAAAGCAAACCTCATCCTCTGTTGGAAGTCCCACGTCCATGATTCCATTAAGAATTCTGGGCTGTGGCAGCAGTGCTGGAGCGGTGAGGAGATTCAGGCCATCACCCCGCCTCCCCTGCGTCCCGCCACCTTCATCCTTGGACCTATTCCAACAATCTGTTGAAAGCCGGTGGATTACTATGAAGTTCTAGGCGTGCAGAAACATGCCTCGCCCGAAGATATTCAAAAGGCATATCGTAAACTGGCACTGGAGTGGCACTGAGATAAAAATCCTGAGAATAAAGAGGCAGCAGAGGGAAAATTCAAACAAGTAGTGGAGGCGTATGAGGTGCTGTCGGATGCTAAGAAACAGGACATCCATGGTGGAGGAGGCGGCGGAAGTAATTTTGACAGTCCATTTGAATCTGGCTTCACATCCAGTGACGCAGATGATGTCTCCAGGGATTGTTTGGTGGAAGGGACCCATTTTCATCTGACTTCTTTGAAGACTCTTTGGAGGACTTCCTTGGGAATCAAAGGGTCCCTGAGGAAGCAGAAGCCGAGGGACGGGCTGTTCTCCACGTTCAGTGGATTTCCGTCTTTCTTTTGATAGGGGATTTACTTCATTGGGTCACTGGCTCACGGAGGCCTCACTTCATTTTCTTCTGTGTCATTCGGTGGTAGTGGGACAGGCAACTTCAAATCGATCTCAACTTCAACTAAAATAGTTAATGGCAGAAAAATCACTACAAAGAGACTTGTCGAGAATGGTGAAGAAAGAGTAGAAGCTGAAGACGACGGCCAGCTAAAGTCCTTACGATAAATGGGAAGGAGCAGCTGCGGCGCCTGGATAGCAAGTGACTCAACACGTGCGCTTAACAGAGACGTTCAGCTGTAACGAGCACCGTTTGAGGATTAACAGGAGCATTTTTCTGAAGATTTCAAACGAACTCGACTTTCAGTACAACTGTACCTAAAGTATTTATCAGCAGCTCATCGGAGCCTCTATTTGTCGTAGACTTTTGAGTTTACTGTTGGGACCACATAATAGGACCATTTTTTTTTTTTGTCTTTAAAATTGTTGTAAATCTCTGTAGGCACTTTGCTTTTTTATTAAACGTGCTCCAAGGTGAGTCTTGACTCTTTAGTGTCGGACAAGATGGTACACTAACACCAGCACGGACCTGCTTTCCATTGTGTCTGAGACGTGAGCCACGTGGCGTCGGCCTGCTGTGAAGTTAACATGGCCAGGACGAATCTTCTACAGAAATAATTTCCATTTCTTTCAGAATTTAGTAGTGAAAGATACTAACGCGTTAATGGTAATACATTTCTGGTTTAATTTAAATTACGGGATGTTTTCTAGCTGTGCTTGAATGCTGGCAACTTAGTAAGTTTTGACAATTGTTTAAATACGTAATGTTAAGCTTAGGTTTAAAAAAGTAAAGCTGGTAAACTGGGTCTTTGTCATTTGCTAAAAAAAAAAAAAGAAAATAAATGCGAATGTGTTGGTGCATTCTTCCTGAGTGGGAAAAAAGAAAAGAATTCTGTGTTGTGCTTGCACCTTGCACCCTCTCTGGCTATAATGTGATGGAGATGTGGCCGAAACGACCAGGGGGAGAGTTTCAGCGACATCTCGTTTGTTCCCCCGAGTCTGGGATACAGAACACACAGTCTCTTCCTTCAGCTTCTTAGTCTCCTGGGTGCGAGAGGGAGGAACATCGGTTTGTATCAGGGGTGTCCCGTGTTTTGGCTTCTTCTTACCTGGGAAGAATTGGTTTGGGGCACACATAAAACACACTAACACTAACAATAGCTGATGAGCTAAAAATCGATTGCAAAAGAAATCTCATGATGCGTTTTTTTGAGTTTTGCTCTTGTTGCCCAGGCTGGAGTGCAATGGCGCCATCTCGGCTCACCTCAACCGCCGCCTCCTGGGTTCAAGCGATTCTTCTGCCTCAGCCTCCCGAGAAGCTGGGATTACAGACACATGCCACCATGCCCAGCTAATTTTTGCATTTTTAGTAGAGACAGGGTTTCACCATGTTGGCCAGGCTGGTCTCGAATTCCTGGTCTGAGGTGATGCGTCTGCCTTGACCTCCCAAAGTGCTGGGATTACAGGCATGAGCCACCACACCTGGCCCAATCTCATGATGTTTAAAGAAAGTTTACGAATTTGTGTTGGGCCACATTCAAAGCCATCCTGGGCCTCATGCAGGGGTTGGAAAAGTTTGATTTATACCAATTGCAGGAGAACTCACTAGGCTGATGGATTTCGGAACCCACCGTGGCCTCAGGAAAGCTTTTCATTCCCTCACTACTGCCAGAGAAAAATGAGAGACTCTGAAACCAAATCTCTCTAGGCAGGGTTTGGAAACTGGTCACTTGTGAAAGGAGATACAGTCCGATCGTCTATGACCTTCTGCTGGTTTTGTCCAAGTTAAGCTAGACTTTATGAGAACAAACCAGCCATGTGAGAAACTGGAGAGGAGCATACCAGGAATAGAGGCTGGGAAACAGGAAGCCCTGGGGAAGGAATGCACAGAGTGAGTTTCAGCAAGAGAAAGAACCTCAGTGCGGCTAGAGCGGAAGTCACAAACGTCTTTTGTGACGGACCAGCTAGCAAGTATTTCAAGCTTGGTGGCCCATTTAGCCTTGGTCGCAACAGCTGAGCTCTAAAACGTAAGAGCTGCTGCTTTAGCCTAAAAGCAGCCCCGGACGATACGTGAGTGAGTGGGCATGGCTGTGTTGCAGTGAGACCTCACTGACCAACACTGAAGTTGGAATTGCATCTCATTTTCATGTGAACAAAATACTGCTTTTCTTTTTTCTTTTTTCTAACCACTTAAAAATCTAAAAACTATTCTTGGTTCAGAGGCTGAACAAAAACAGGCAGTAGGCTGGCTGTGGTGCGGAGACCTCTATGCTAAGCACAGTGCGCAGGGAAAAGAATAGTTGCAGAGGAAATTAGAAAGTTAGGCCGGACCATATGCAGAGAGAGGCAGTAGGCCATTGCAGAGGGTATGAATTGTATTCTAATTGCTATGGGAAATGTGTGAAGAACTTTAGGCAGGAAAGTGACATGATATAGTTGAATCACACCTGGTACCTCTGAGCAGACTGAACTATTGGGAAAAAAAAGTAGAAGCAGAGATACCAGTGAGGAGCCTGCTCCAGCAGACCAGGCAAAGATGGCAAAACACAACCCTGGGAGTTCCATCCCCAACCTCAGAAGGAATGATCTCTCGGGGTGAGAGTGTGTTTAAGGATCCAAGAGTGCCTGGCACGTACTTTACACTCAGAATGCCAGTGCCTTGCCCTTTTTTTCCTTCCTCGGTGGACAAAGCTAAGAATACTTGGCTTTCTCTAAATCTCTAAAATGGGTTGTTCTATTTAAAACAGGTCAGATAATGTTATTGAAAGTAAGCAGACATATGTTCATGTTCTGTTCATGACTGTGACAGAACAATACAGACACACACGCACAGACGCACACGCACACACACACAATGGTTGAGTTTAGGTATCAGTTTGACTGAGCTAAGGAACACCTAGTACCCAGAGAGCTGGCAAAATATGATTTTTGGGTGTGTCCCTGATTGTATTTTAGGAAGAGGTTAGCATTTGAGTCTGCAGGCTGAATAAAGATCTTCCCTCCTCATGTGGGAGGCATCGTCCACTCTGTTGAGGAAGTGCCGGAAGAGCACATAAGGGCAAAGAAAGGGTGGTCAGACATTCTCTGTTTGAATGAAAACGTCCCTGTTCTCGACCCTTAGACGTCAGTGCCCCTGGTCCTTGGGGCTTCAGACTTGAACCAGGACTTACATCGTCAGCTCTCCTGCTTCTCAGGCCTTTAGACTTGAACTGAATTACACCGTTGGCTTCTGCAGCTTACACATGGTGGTGGGACTTCCTGGCCTCCATAAATGTATGAGCCAATTCCTGTAATAAACTGCTCTCTCTCTCTCTGTGTGGTACACACACACACACACACACACACACGTGTGTATACACAGACACACTTACCTATAGATACATGGTATTACGGTTCTCTTTTTTTTTTTTTTGAGACAGAGTTTCGCTCTCTTTACCCAGGCTGGAGTGCAATGGCGCGATCTCGGCTCACCGCAACCTCCGCCTCCTGGGTTCAGGCAATTCTCCTGCCTCAGCCTCCTGAGTAGCTGGGATTACAGGCACGCACCACCGTGCCCAGCTAATTTTTGTATTTTTAGTAGAGACAGGGTTTCACCATGTTGACCAGGATGGTCTCGATCTGTTGACCTCGTGATCCACCCGCCTCGGCCTCCCAAAGTGCTGGGATTACAGGCGTGAGCCACCGCGCCCGGCCGGTATTAGGGTTCTCTACAGAAATAGAACCAATAGTTTAAATACCCCTGAGGGTCATGGGAATCAAACCATGTCAATGCAGTCTTTTTTACATTATTAACTGAAGGAAAATGTGTGCCTTTTAATGATATTTTAAGATTAGGGAACAAAAATAAGTCAGAAGGAGTCAAATCAGGACTGTAAGGTGGATGCCTGATGATTCCCTTTAAAGCTCTTGTGGCTGGGTGCAGTGGCTCACGCCTGTAATCCTAGCGCTTTGGGAGGCCGAGGCGGGTGGATCACAAGGTCAGGAGATCAAGACCATCCTGGCCAACATGGTGAAACCTCGTCTCTACTAAAAATACAAAAATTAGCTGGCTGTGGTGGTGTGTGCCTGTAATCCCAGCTACTCAGGAGGCTGAGGCGGGAGAATCACTTGAACCAGGGAGTCGGAGGTTGCAGTGAGCCGAGAATGGTCCACTGCACTCCAGCCTGGTGAAGAGCAAGACTCCATCTCAAAAATAAAATAAAATAAAATAAGTAAAACTCTTGCAAAAATATCCTTGTTTGATGAGCGGAATGAGCAGGAGCATTGTCCGGGTGGAGAAGGAGTCTCCAGTGAGGCTTTCCTGGGCAATTGGCTGCTAAGCTTTGGCTGACTTCCTCAAAATACTCCCATCATAATGCGCAGGTGTTATTGTTCTTTGGGAATCCAGAAGGCCAACAAGCAAAATGCCTAGAGCATTCCCCCAGAGGATCACCTTTGCTCCGGGCCAGTCTCCTTTTGCTCCACCTCCTGGTAGCCTGGGCTTTGATTGTGCTTTGTCTTGGGGATTGTACTAGCAAAGCCATGTTTCCTCTCCTGTTACAATTCTTTGAAGAAACGCTTCAGGATCTTGACCCCTCTTGTTTAAAATTTCCATAGAAAGCTCTGCTCTTCTTTGCAGCTGATCTGGGTGCAACAGTTTTGGCTCCCATCAAGGGGAGAGTTTGTTCAACTTAATTTTTTGGTCAGAATTGTGTAAGCTGAACCAGTTGTGAGGTCTGCCCTGGTGGCTATTGTTCTGCTGTTAATTGTCAGTCCTCTTTAATCAGGGCATGAACAAGACCTTTTTTTTTCTCTTGAAAATTAATGTGAATGGCCTGCTGCTGTGGACTTTATCTTCAGCAGTGTCTCGTTCCTTCTTGGTACAGCTTTTTGGAGCTCCTGAAGGTGGCAGAGTCTGAGGCCTGGAGCCAGGATGGGGTGGCCCTAGGAGGCATCTTACCCAGAGCAGGTGTCCTTCGGGGGCCACCGGCTGCCCACCTGCCTCAGGCCCTCGGCCACGTGTCTCCTTCCTGTACCCAGTCCCTAGTAGGCCTAGAGAAGCCACACTGCCGCCTGGTGAGAGTGGGGAGAAGGGAAATCAAAAAGAAGGTCTGAGAAAGCGCTCAGGGCTGCTGCCCACACAGACGGCCATGGCTGAGGGAGTGTGGCTGTGGCCGTGGCTGAGGGAGTGCAGCCGTGGCTGAGGGAGAGGGGCCGTGGCTGAGGGAGTGGGATTGCGGTCGACCCTGTGCCTGTCTTCTGGGAAGGAGCAGGTCCAGAGTGCAAGAGCACCTTGTAGCTGTGCCTGGGAGGAGCAGCATTCCGTCCAGGCACTCAGCCAGCAGCTGCAGGCTCTCAGTTGTTGTGCACCTGTGACAAATGACATGGCCAGATACACTGCGGTGTCTGAAGAAACCTCTGGAGCGGAGCAGGATGCCGTGGATACGCCGTGGCCCAGACAAGGCTGCCACGCAGCTGGAACTGCACCTGCCCAGTTTCGCCAGAGTCCCATACTCTCCGCGCGAGAGTTCCAGAAGCTGCTGTGTCAGTAACAGTCTCAGAAAAACAAAAGCAAACGCAAACAAACAAAATGCGAACCCTCTGACAGTAAAGATCGTTTTCGACTCTTACTCTTTAGCACTTTCTTACATGCTACCATCTTTTTCCTTTTTTCTTTTTTAAAATTTCTGTCTACCACAAACTTGCTTTGAACTATCATTTCTATGTAGCACTGTTTAACTTTGTGGCACTACAAGGTGCTCCAGCCTCACCTTGTGTATTCCCTGTCACAGCCCTAGAGTCAGCCATTTCTCCAGGGAGGCCTGGTTCCTTTTGTCTGAGGATGGTTTTAGAAACCAGGATCTCAGCGCCGGCTCCGCTAAGTACAGATGGTGCACTTCTATCTTAGAAATTTCATGTGGCTCTTTAATATCTCCCGTTTATTTCCTCCTTAGCTTCGTATTTGCTTGAGATGCGCGTTCACCATCGTGACAGCTCTTTGAAAACCAGTCTTATCTTCCAGTTCTAGCATCTCCGGCTCTTATCTGTGATAGTCCTTATTGATTGATTGCTTTTCTTGATTATGGGTGATATTTTCTTACTTTTTGACGTGTTTGGCGATTTTTTAATTAGATTTTAGAGTTTGTGAATTTTGCATTGTCGTGTGTCTGGATTTTTGTTTACTTGATTTTCTTGTCTTACTCTAATAATACTTTGGTTTTATTCAGGCAGGCAGTTATACTTGCAGACCGGTTGGATTCCTTAAGACCTGATTTTTAGCTTTGCTCAGGCAAGGCTAAAATAGCTTTCAGTCCAAGCGTTGTTCGGCCTTACCAGAGAGACATGAATGCCTTGGAGAATCAGTGAGGAAGCTCCATTCTGGCTCTCAGGAGCTCTATCTATTCTAAGGCCCACGAGAGCTCTGGGAATATTTTGTTTCCATGCTCTGGTCATTCTTTGTCCTGCACAGTGTAATACTGTTGTTGTCCACACATGTTGCCTAATACCCAGCAGACGCTCAAGCAGATATACTCTGCGTAATCACCTCTCTTCCGGAACTCTGCTTCACACCTTCCAGCGGCCTCAGCCTATCTGATCTCTGAGGTTTGTTTTCTCAGCTCCCGTTCCCGGCTCTCTTTGAGTCCTCCCATCATTGCAACTGCAGGATGAAAACTGCGTCTGTCATAGATGATCACAGGGCTCGCTTCATTTGTTTCTTTCTCCTCAAGACCATAGTCTTGTGCTGCCTAATACTTCATGCCTGAAAACAATTGCTTCCTATGTCTTGTCCAGTGTTCTCCAGGATTTCGAGTCCAGCACTTTTACTCTCTCGTGGCCAGCCATCCCTTTAGTTCTTAATCGTGATGATGGTCTTCATCTCCACATCTGACCTTCATTCAAATGTTGCGCTATACCTTGAGATGCCTTTTAAATTAGGAAAATCATGCTCTTGGAAATTTTTAGGCAGTGTTCTTGTATGATGTCTTCGCTAGCTCCCTGTCTACGGTTACCTCAGTTTCATTTTCTGGAATTTCCATTGGATATTGGATCCCTTGGATTGACCCTCCATTTTCCTTGGTTCTTTCTTTCGTTTGTTTTGGATGCTGCCCATTTCTGTATTATTTCCTTATATCTTATGTGAGATGCACTTGACCTTGTCTTCTGTATGAGTCTGTTTTCACATTGCTCTGCATAACTACCCAAGACTGGGTAATTTACAAATGGAAGAGGTTTATTTGACTGACAGTTCTGCATGCTGGGGAGGATCTTGGGAGAACTCCGTCACTATCATGAGACCAGCATGGGGGAAACCACCCCCATGACCCAATCACCTCCCACCGGGTCTCTCTCTTGACATGTGGGGATTACAATTTGAGATGAGATATGTATGGGCACACAGAGCCAAACCATATCATCTTCCAATTATTCTACTGATTTTAAATTTCTGTCATATTTTTATTTCTGAGAGCTTTTTTTTGGTTCTCTAATTATTCATTTTTATATTACTTTGCTCTTATTTCGTAGGTAAAATATGTTCCCTCACATCACTAGTGATACTAATCAAAGTTTTTTTGCAGTCTTTTTTCTTTTTTTCTTTAAGATGGAGTCTCACTTTGTCACCCAGGCTGGAGTACAATGGTGCATTCTGCGCTAACTGCAACCTCCACCTCCCGGGTTCAAGTGATTCTCCTGTCTCAGCCTCCTGAGTAGCTGGGATTACAGGCACATGCCGTCATGACCGGCTAATTTTTATATTTTTAGTAGAGACAGGGTTTCACGCTGTTTGTCAGGCTGGTCCCGAACTCTTGACTTCGTGATCCTGCCGCCTTGACCTCCCAAAGTGCTGGGATTACAGACACGAGGCACTGCCACAGGCCTTTTTTCCTTTATCATCTTGCTTTTCTCTGTCTCTTCTATTTGTTTGTTTTCATCTTGGCCATGTAAGAGTTCTTCCTTGAGTGTCTCTTAATCCGTGGGTATTCACTCTTTAAAAGTAAGGCACCAAGGGCCAGTGCATTGGCTCATGCCTGTAATCCCAGCAATTTGGGAGGCTGACGTGGGAGGATCGCTGGAGCCCAGGAGGTTGAGGCTGCAGTGAGCTAAGGTCATGCCACTGCACTCCAGGCTGGGTGACAGAGTGAGACCCTGTCTCAAAAACAATAATAAAAATAGGAAGACATCAAAAAGCCTGACCAGAAAGCTCTGTGTACGTGTGTTGGGCTTATGACACTGGTGGTCTTTGCTGAGGAAAATTGAGGTACCAGCTTCATTGAGGATCTCCAAATATCATGAGTTTGCAAGTATTTTCTCTGGGATAGCATCCTGTAATTTCTTTTCTGAGGATTTTACTCTGGTGGCCGCTGTTCTGGGTCTGAGCAGTGGGGGAGTGTGGATGGAGATATCTTACTATTTACGAAGCTGCCTGTCCTTCCATCCTTTTGCCTGGAAAGAACTCCATTTCCATCCTCTTCAGTATCTGTAGTGAGAGGAGTCAACCAGGAACTGGATGGAGACTCAGAATTGGAGTGATCTGACTGGTCCTTATCAGGCTTTAGCTTAATCCTGCTGTGCGTCTGCCTGGTTTCCCCTGCTCCTGTCCTTGCCTTTGAAGATTCTCTGTGGAAAGTTAGCTCACCTCCCATAGGAAGCCCTTCAACAACTCCCTTCGTCAGCAGTGAGTCTGACTTTCCTTCTCTCTGCTAAGTCATTTCTTATTCCTTTTCCCAAAGTCTTTTTTTCTCACTGACACGGAATAGATGCACATATTTTTAGGGGTACATGTAATAATCTGTTGCCTTCATATATTATGTAAAGATCAAATCAGGGTAACTGGGATATCCATCACCTTAAATATGTCTCCTTCCAAAATTCTGTCTTCACATTTCATGTTTATAGATGTTTCTTAGTTTCCCAAGGATGGGGTGTATTTCTGTGACTTGTTCTCTTGCTGTTTGAGTCATTTTTGAGAGAAGGCAGCTGGTGGGTGTGTCTTTACTTGGTTATTCTGAAACCAGGTCTCTTACAGCAGAAAACATGGGTCACCACATCATGGATTTCTATAGTTCCTTTGTTTTTTAAAAATTAAAGCCTACAATTAGTGATACATTTTTAATGTAATTTGGGCTTTACATCGGCTATCTGGAAGAGATGAATTCCATAGCAGAAGGGCTATGGGCACACACCACCAAGCACCTGGGTAGAGTATTACTTTAGTGCACAGGTGTTCTCTCTGTATGACCACAATGTAAACATCTGGATATTAGACATTGTCTTTAGTTTTCACCAGATGTTTGGTGTTATGGAATAGACATAGCCATGTAATTAAATTAACTCGCGAGTAAAACACCGAGTTAAATAACTTGAGGCTACTCTTCTGTATATCCTGCATGTGACCACGAATGAGTGAAGCACTCATTACATCAGCCCATCCACTGACCAGTGCTGTAAGAGGGGCCAAGGAATTCATGTCTGCAGGCACTTAGCTGGTGACCGTAACTTTTCTCTCTCATTCCTAAGGAATCGGTTAAAGTATCACGAGGAAATAATTTTACATCTATACTTTCAGAGGCTGAGAGCTGCCTTAGGGATCTGATTAAATGCACATATTTTTTCCACCTGTTGGATCTAGGATTCCTCTTACCATCCCTAAGTTTAATTGGGAAACAACCCTTCTTTTATAACTCTACTGATATCTTGAATATATAATTCAGCAAACTCCCCTTGGTTTGAAGACTGAGCTGGATGGACTAGAGACCGAATGAGTTTGCCAGATCGGTGCTGTCTGTGGAGTGAGATGTTTAAGTCTGAAGCCTTCTGTCAAGGCTTTTTAAGGCTGGACATCAGCAACAGATACATATACACACATGAATCTAATTTCAATTACTCTGCTCTTTATTTTCAGTCTGTTCTGTAAGGTAGAGCTCAAATCCCACTCCCTGGGGGAAGCTTTCTGCACCTGTCCTTGGGTGTCGTCACTGGCTTCCTTATATACGATCGGCAGTTGGTTAGCTCTGTGCTTGACTGATGCCAGTGTCACCTTGAAATGAGGGACCTCTATCTCCTGTACCTCAGAAGAGGTACCGTGGAAAGTGGATGAAGGCACCCACTCTCCCTGAAGCCTCTGAACTGGCCTTGTGGGCTTATGAGTAGTGTTGAGCAGAAATGTACCCAGTGCTTCATTTCCCAAGTGCGCTCAGTGCGCCTGGCCCCACCAGTGGATGCCTTCCTGGGGGTGCATCCAGCCGGCCTGGAAGATACCGGGTTGCTTCTCTAAGGTGATGTATGCAAACTCCGTGGTACAAGACAAAGGACATCCTGAGCAGGTGCCGGACTCAGGCCAACATGAGAGGAATGTCCCTCCACCCCCACATTCTACACTTTAGGAAACTCTCATCCTTTAGGCAGCAGAGGATACACAGCAAGGGCTAAGATGGGGCTCTCCTAGCACTGGGAATCAATAAATTGGACGTCGACTCAGAAACCTAATTAGAAAGGCGGTAATTGTAAAGACGACAGATGGATAAATTTATAATAAAGGGAAAAAACCAGCCTAAGAAGGCCGAGCATACCCAAAATCAGAACCCCTCTCCCTCTACAGGGGATTGCAGTTCCTCATCAGCAATGGAACAAGCCCTGATGGAAAAGGACTCTGTGCCATTATCTGAAGTAGGCTTCAGAAGGTGGATGATAAGAAACTTCTGGGAATTAAAAGAACTTGTTCTAACCCAATGTAAAGAAACTAAGAACTTTGAAAAAAGGTTTGACGAAATGCTGAAAAGAATAGACAATATAGAGAGGAATATAAATGAACTAATGGAGTTGAAAAATACAACACGAGAACTTAGTGAAATATGCACAAGTTTAAATAGCAGAATCGATCAAGCAGAAGAAAGGATATCAGAGGTCGAAGACCAACTTAATGAAATAAAACGACAAGACAAGAATAGAGAAAAAAGGATGAAAAGGAATGAGCAAAGTCTCCAAGAAATATGGGACTATGTGAAAAGACCCAATCTATGTTTGATAGGTGTACCTGAATGTGATGGAGAGAATGAATCCAAGCTGGAAAATACTTTTCAGGATATTATCAAGGAAAATTTTCCCAATCTAGCAAAGCAGGACACTATTCAACCCCAGGTAATACAGAGAACACCACAAAGATATTCCTCAAGAAGAGCAACCCCAAGGCACATAATCGTTAGATTCACCAGGATCGAAACAAAGGAGAAAATACTAAGGGCAGCCAGCAAGAAAGGCCAGGTTACCCATAAAGGGAAGCCTATTAGACTTACAGCAGATCTCTCAGCAGAAACCCTACAAGCCAGAAGAGAGTGGGGGCCAATATTCAACATCCTTAAAGAACAGAACCTTCAGCCCAGAATCTCATATCCTGCCAAACTAAGCTTCACAATTCAAGGAAAAATAAAATCTTTTATGAACAAGCAAGTACTCAGAGATTTTATTACCACTGGGCCTGCTTTACAAGAGCTTCTGAAAGAAGCATTACACATAGAAAGGAACAACCAGTATGAGCCTTTCTAAAAATATACCAAAAAGTAAAGAGCATCAACATAAAGAAGAATTTACATCAATGAATGGATAAAATAGCCAGTTAACATCAAATGGCAGTAACCCTAAATTTAAATCGACTAAATCCCCCAATCAAAAGATACAGCCAAAACCTAACGGTGAATCCAAAGATACACAAAAACTCAAAACAAAGCATTGGAGAAAAATTTACCAACCAAATGGAGAGCAAAAATAAATAAATAAACAAAAAGCAGGAGTTGCAATTCTCACATTTGATAAAATAGATTTCAAAGCAGCAAAGATACAGTGGTAAAAGGATCAATGCAACAATAAGAGATCTTAATACCCAGATACATAAGACCCATAACGAGATTTAGACTCAACGAGACAGAAAATTAATAAGGATATCCAGGACTTCAACTCAGATCCAGAACAAGTAAACACAATAAATATTTATAGAGTTCTCCATTTTAAATACACAAAATATTGATCGGCCATTATTAATACCCATTTTTAGAATGAAACAACATTCCTGTTCTCTCTCCCTCTTTTTCTTCCTCTTTCTTCCTCTCCTTCTCTCCTTTTTTTACTTTTCAACATCCTAGTTCCTCACCTCTACTCAATACATTCCTCTGAACACCTGATTCCTTGTGATTCTCCCGTCCCACTGAAACCACCAATCCATTAAAAAAACAAACAAACAAACAAAAAAAAACAGAAAATGCACTTGGGGCACATGGTGGCACAGTGCAGTGTTGTTGGAAAATAGTTAATCAGCACTTTCAGTGAGCAGGATGGGCACAGAGAAATGTCCCATATGATAGAATGACCTGTGCTGACACTGGAGTCACACATCACTGTGTTCCAGTCAGCACTGCCCCTCTGTAGGTTTCTCTTTGTGGGTTTGTCTTTTTGTAAAGAATTGTTCACTTATTGCAGTTTCAGGTAAAAAAAAAAAAAAGAAAATCACACTGAAATAGATCTTCAGTCTACACAGAATTGTGTCAGTGGTCTCTTATAAACGGAGAACAAAGGAGCACCAAAAAAAAAAAAAAAAAAAATGGGGCTCTCTCACAGGGAGAGCAGGCAGCCTCAGAGGGAACTGCCATGATTGGCAGTCTCCGTGTGGGTCTGTTGGGCGGCTTTGGGTGAAAAAGGACTCCTGAGGACAGGTGTGGTAGGTCACGCCTGTAATCCCCATACTCTCCAGCACTCTTGGATGCTGAAGTGGGTGATGGCTTGAGCTCAGGAATTCAAGACCAGTGTGGGCAACATGGTGAAACTCCGTCTCTACAAAAAATACAAAAAATTAGCCAGGTGTGGTGCCACATGCCTGTGGTCCCAGCTGCTTGGGAGGCTGAAGTGGGAGGATCACTTGAGCCTTGAAAGTCGAGGCTGCAGTGCCCCCAGACTGCACCACTGAACTCCGGCCTGAGGAACAGAGCCAGACTCTGTCTTGAAAAAACAGACAAACAAAAAAAGGATTTCTGCCAGAAGACCCTTGGACTGACATAAACACAGTTGGCAGCTACAAAATACTTATTTAAGTTTTTTTTCCAATGACCTGGGGCAGGTCACACACACACACACACACACACGATGTAATAAAATAGAAATCAGAAACTAGTGATTTGATTTTATTTTCTCTTTCATTTTTTCATTTTCACGTTTTCATTTTGTTTTAAAAATTTCACTCTTTTCAATATAAAAAAGAATTAGTAACTGACCCATCATCAGGGTAACCAGTGTTAATAGGTTGGCATGTACACCCTTTTTACCTTTTTAATTCAAATGTTTTTGGGTGGTGTCACTGTTGCCTTTGCAAAAAGGAGATTATAATATGAACATTTCTTTGCGTCTTGACTTTCGTTCTTTACGATACATCCTGTCCTCTTTCCAGATCAACAGATTTTTTTTTTCCTTTTTGAGACACGGTCTCACTCTGTCACATAAGCTGAAGTGCAATGGTGCACTCCTTGCTTACTGCAACCTCTGCTTCCGGGGTTCAAGTGATCCTCTCAGCTCAGCCTCCTAAGTAGTTGGACTACAGGTGCATGCCATGAGCACAGCTAATTTTATGTGTGTGTGTGTGTGTGTGTGTGTGTAGTTTTGTAGGGACGACATTTCATCCAGGCCGGTCTCAAACTCCTGAGCTCAAGCCATCCACCCACCTCGGCCTCCCAAAGTGCTGGGATTGCAGGTGTGCACCACCACACCCAGTCAACAGATATTCTCAATTCGTTCATTTGTGTTGTTACATAACATTCCAGAGAATGGATCAACCATAGTTAATTCAACCATCAGTTACTAACAGCCATTCAAGTCTTTTCCAGTGATTTTCGTCACTATAAATAAGTTTGTAGTGCTCTAATGTTCTGCTACAATTACATATTATTTATTTTAGAAAAATATTTAAAAATACATTAATGAAAAAGAGGTAAAAGAAAGATAATTATACTATGAAGTTAGGAAACACTGTACTATCTCATACTATGAAGTCAGTGGCTTTGGAGAACACATAGATGAAGGTATGCAAACGGTGCCTGGAAATGTGACACCATGCCATTTCTCTCTTGCAGTCATGATCTTTTCATTGCAGTCTCTGTCTCCCAGTGCACACTGCAAATGCCTTAAGATCAGGAACCAGCCAGACGCGGTGGCTCACGCCTATAATCCCAGCACTTTGGGAGGCCGAGGCAGGTGGATCACGAGGTCAAGAGATGGAGACCATCCTGGTCAACAAGGTGAAACCCCGTCTCTACTAAAAGTACAAAAATTAGCTGGGCATGGTGGTGCGTGCCTGTAATCCCAGCTACTCGGGAGGCTGAGGCAGGAGAATTGCCTGAACCCAGGAAGCAGAGGTTGCAGTGAGCCGAGATCATGCCATTGCACTCCAGCCTGCGTAACAAGAGTGAAACACCGTCTCAAAAAAAATAAAAAAGATCAGGAACCAGGCCTGTCTTCCTTGGCGCCTCCAAAGCTCTGAGCGTAGCTTTGCTAAAGGCAAACAGTCCCAGGCCCACACATCCCAGGGTGCTCTAACAGTTTCTTCTAAAAAACAGTTTAGACTTCAGAATGAAATTTTCCCACATATGCAATGTTATAATCTGCTGTATTCTCATGCCAGCCCACAAACCCTTCTTTAAACCATAATGAAGCTGAACTAGGTACTTATAATATTATAGTTTCCTATTATTTCTGTGGGAAAAATGTTTGGAATTGCAAATGAGGATCTGGGCAGAGAAGCCCTCCTCTACTGTGTGTGTGTGTGTGTGTGTGTGTGTGTGTGTGAGAGAGAGAGATAGAGAGAGAGAGAGAGAGAGAGAGAGAGGGAGAGAGAGAGGGAGAGATCCTTTTCCTCATTGCCCTCACACGAGATGTTCTTGTCTTTCCTCTTCTGCTGATCTGGCTGGGTGCGGACATTGAGAAAGAGAAACAGGCAATGTGATAAGTACATATGAAAGGGCCAGGAAGAAGGTGAAAGGATGAATCTAACTTGGATGGCTGATATTTTTCTTTGAGTCCTCATTCATTTTTGTGATTTAAGAGTTTGAATTTGATTGCTAAGAATATGGTAATGAAATTTAATGTAAGTGAAATGAAATTTACAATTAGAAAAGACACTTTCGTTGTTACAGATTTCTCGGAGTTCTTAAGCATATTTAAAACAGAATATTCATCCAAATGAAACATTATTTGGATATTGATGATAAGCATGGGCTGCATCGTTTATTAATGGCTGTCGGGCTGGGCACACGTTAATCAGTGTTACTTTTATACTTCAGGAGCACTGAATCCCAGAAAGTCTGTTCTTATAATAACTTAGGTTGTTAAAAGTTCCTTTGGAAAGTCAATATTTGAACTGCTAAGATAACAACAAATACTTTTAAAAAGGAAATATTTTGATGAAATGAAAGACTAGGAGAAACTATATAGCATTTGTAGGAAAAACTTATCTCTGTAACTTGAATATACATATAGATTTAAAAATTCTTAAACGACTATAGCTCAAGATATCTGGGATGCATTAATCAGTGCTTTCTTTTTTGAAGCACTATGAAAAAACCAGCTAAGCATTGCAGGCAGTGAATATAAAATATCATAAGCATATCAGGGATAGATTCAGAAATCACCTATAAAATTATTTAACATTTTGCTTTTTTTTTTTTTTTTTTTTTTTTTTTTTGAGATGGAGTCTTACACTGTTGCCTGGGCTGGAGTGCAGTGGCACGATCTCGGCTCACTGCAACCTCTGCCTCCTGGGTTCGAGTAATTCTCCTGCCTCAGCTTCCCAAGTAGCTGGGATTACAGGGGCCCACCAGCACACCCAGCTAATTTTTTGTATTTAGTAAAGGCAGCGTTTCACAATGTTGGCCAGGCTGGTCTCAAACTCCTGACCTTATGATCTGCCTTCCTCAGCCTCCCAAAGTACAGGGACTATAGGCATGAGCCACAGCGCCTGGCCAACATTGTGTCTTAATAAAAGCAAAATCTATTCTAAAAAATGTTAACTTTTCAACAGGAAAAAGAATCCTCCCTAGCCCCATCTCTCAGAGACACCCACTGCTAATGTTCTGATGTACCTCCTGTAGTTTCATGTATGTGACCGTCCTTACACTGGTCATACTCTTTTCCTCTTACTCCCAGTGTACAGCAGAAATATTTCCAACTAACACACTTTTAAAAATAGGTTCATAATAAGCCAAAGTCTCAACAAATGAGAAGACGTGTATGTGGTAAGATATTTCTAAGCACTGAGAGATGACCGAATGAGGGATAACGTTCCTCGAACTTCTCCATCCACAAAAAAGCTTGGTCAGAAACTGTCACAACAGCGTGAAATCAACTGCACACATTGTGAAACAAATGGACATAATGCTGTTGGTTCTGTGGAATCCAGATAAGAAAGCAACGAGGAAGGGGCCGAAGTGGGGCAGAACAATGAACAGTTGTGAGAGATGGCTAATCACAAGCATTCATGGGCACGACACCTGTTCTGCACATAGCCCCCTCCAGCATGACCCTATAGAACCTCCCTCCAGCCTCTGCCCCTTTTCTGCTGTGCTGCCCGTGGCAACCTTGCAACATATTTTCCCACTTTCTCTAATAAATCTGCCTTGTTTTTCTTTTTACCTACAGCTATCTTGGTAAATCCCTTTACCACTGTGAAGCCCACCCTGGCTAGTAGACACTTTCTACATTACTGGAAAGACCAAAAGATCTTATCAAGATAGGAAATAAAGAAAAATGGAGGCATTTTGAACGTAATTTGATGATGATGGCCCCGTAATGTGGGTGTCTCACAGGGCTGGACCTGCCTGGCTGTCCCACGCAGGCTTGCTGACTACGGTGGCCTGGCAGAGCCCTCTGCTGTCCGCTGTACTGTTGCTTCTCTCCTTCAGTCATGCTTGTTTGTTTTCCTTTCTTCTCTCCAATCATCTGAAAATGAAGTAAAACTAATAGTTGATATTAACGACTTTGATTTGTTTCCTATTTTTTTAATTCTTGGAACAAAATATAATTGAATACTTGTTATAAGCATTTTTAAAAGAAATATGGAGATAATCACTAGAATTAAAACTGACATGGGTAATCGAAAAGATACGGAATCAACCCAAGTGTCTATCAACAAATGGCTGGATGAATAAAATGTGGCACATACATATACACGATGGAATACTATGAAGCCACAAAAAGCGTGAAATCATGTCATTTTCAGCAACATGTATGGAACTGGAGGCCATCACCTTAAGTGAAACAATTCAGAAACAGAAAGACGAATGCCACATGTTCTCACTTATAAATGGGAGCTCAGCAATATATGCACATGGACATAGAGTGTGAAATGATAGACACTGGAGACCCAATAGAGTGACATACTGGGAGGAGGGTGGATGGTGAGAAATGACTTGGTGGGTAAAATGTACATTATTCTGATGATGGATAAACTAAAACCCCAGGCTTCACTACTGTGGAGTGTGGCCATGGGACAAATTGCACTTGTACCTCTTACATGTATCCACATTTTTAAAAAGCTGAAATGGTTAAAAACATTTACCTCTGGAAAGGAAGGGAAGAATCTCAGGGGCGGTGGCACAAATTGAATTCTGAGGAATGTGTTTGTAGCAAGGCAGAGGTTAAAAAATAGAAAAGAAAATCATGTGCACAAATCTGGAAGCGTGTTGTTAACACTGCTGAGACAAAGAGGTATCTTCAGCTACTCAGAAGGCTTTCTTTCACCCAGGCGAAGGCACTTGACCTTACAACGTCACTTCATGGCAAACTTAAAAGCAGAGGTTTCTAATAAAATTCTAGTAGCATTTTCATATCAGTGAAACAGCTGCCATGGAAGGTGATGGCCGCCCTCTACAAGTAGCACTTAACAGGAGACTAAATGGCTATCTTCAGAGGATTTCTTCATGGAATTCTTTGTGGAGTAAATAGTTGGTCTAACTGACCCCACCAAAAATTTCTCCCAGATCCAGAAGTCTGAGTAACCAAAAGAAAAACAAAAAGTAGTTTTACTTATAAACGGATAGATCTAAGGGAACCCATCCTTTCAAGTTAACTGGCTTGTGATGATACTGCTATTGTGCTTTCTCACTAGGGCAGGTCTAACTCCATAGGGACAGCCATGAACCACTGTTTAGCAAAGAGACACCCTTCCCAAACTTTTAAAAAAAGTGTATACATACATCCATCCATATATTTATTCATTATACTTTGAGTTCTCAGATACATGTGCAGAATGTGCAGGTTTGTTACATAGGTATACATGTGCCATGGCAGTTTGCGGCACCCATCAACCTGTCATCTATGTTTGCATAACATTTCTCCTAATGCTACCCATCCCCTAGCTGCCCACTCCCCGATAGGCCCCAGTGTGTGATCTTCCCCTTCCTGTGTCCATGTGTTCTCACTGTTCAACTCCCATTTATGAGTGAGAACATGTAGTATTTGGTTTTTGGTACTTGTGTTAGTTTGCTGAGAATGATAGTTTCCAGTTTCCTCCATGTCCCTGCAAAGGACATGAACTCATCCTTTTCTATGGCTGCTCAGTATTCCATGGTGTATATGTGCCATATCTTCTTTATCTAGTTTATCTTTGAAGGCGCTTGGGTTGGTTCAAGTCCCTGCTATCGTGAACAGTGCTACAATAAACATACATGTGCATTTGTCTTTATAGTAGAATGATTGATATTTCTTTGGGTATATACCCAGTAATGAGATTGCTGGGTCAAATGGAATTTTGATTTCTAGGTCCTTGAGGAATCACTACACTGTCTTCTACAGTGGTTGAACTACTTTACACTCCCACCAACAATGTAAAGGTGTTCCTATTTCTCTACATCCTCTCCAGCATCTGCTGTCTCCTTTTTCATGATTGCCATTCTAACTGGTGTGAGATGGTATCTCAATGTGGTTTTGATTTCCATTTCTCTAATGATCAGGGATGATGAGCTTTTAAAATATGTTTGCTGCCTGCAGAAATGTCTTCTTTTGACAAGTGTCTGTTCATATCTTTCGCCCACTTTTTTTTCTTGTAAATTTGTTTAAGTTCTTTGTAGATTTTGAATATTAGCCCTTTGTCAGATGGACAGATTGCAAAAATTTTCTCCCATTCTGTAGGATGCCTGTTCACTCTGATGATAGTTTCTTTTGTGGTGCAGAAGCTCTTTAATTAAGTCCCATTTGTGAATCTTGGCTTTTGTTGCCATCGCTTTTGGTGGTTTAGTCATGAAGTCTTTGCCCAAACCTATGTCCTGAGTGGTATTGCCTAGGTTTTCGTCTAGGGTTTTTATGGTTTTAAGTCTTACGTTTAAGCCTTTAATCCATCTTGAGTTAATTCTTGTATAAGGTGTAAGGAAGGGGTCCAGTTTCAGTTTTCTGCATATGGCTAGCCAGTTTTTCCAACACCATTACTTTTTTCCTATTTTTTTAAGCAACATAATCTTTTTCCTAAATGGCATCCTACCCAGAACTTCAGTATGTAAGACAGAAAAAAGCAGACCTTCTTTGTTTGGAAAGGAGTGGTGCCTAAAGCCAGGATCCACAGTTTTCAGGTTGAGAAAATATATGACGGGCTCTTGAAACCAGTATTTTCTTTCAAATGACAGCATATTCAAATTTTACTTTGCTGATTGTTTTGCCAACAAAAATTCAGTTTTGTAGAAACCATTTATCACACAAGGAGTTTCTGATGGAAAAATCTGAAAACTTTTAGAAATAAAAAAAGTGAAATACATTTGAAACTATTACAAGTTTGAAATGAATGTTGGTTTTGTGGTGACACAATCTCTGAAAATTATTACTGTTCATTCAAGATGGAATGAGGAAAATAGTGTGTGCCTGAAATCCACAGTTGAATATATCCTTTTTATTCTTTTTTGGGACAAGGTCTTGCTCTGTTGCCCCTACTAGAGTACCGTGACACCACTGAAACTGACCCAGTAGTTCCATAGACAGTTTTTTCTTGGAAAAAGACATAAATTGATCCTTCTGGTCTTAAAAGCTTGAAACGTACATTTGTTTTATCTGAGCTTCTTCCTCAGGAAAAGGACCCACCAGGTCTGGCAAAAAGTATCTAACAACTAAAACTTATCAGATCATCACATCCAGACAATGAGATGCCAAGCCCTCATTCATAATGATTACTTCCTCCCTAGCTCCTGCTTTCTTACACATTATCACATTTCGTTCCTGCTATGTAAATCCCTAATTTTAGTGGTCCGGGAGATGGATTTAAAACTGATCCCCGTCTGCTTGGCTGCAACCCCTGCTCAAAGTCTTCTTCCTTGGCAGCTGTGGTCTAGTGATGAGCTTTCTGTGAGGTGAGCAGCACCCAGACTGAACCCCTGGCATTTGCAGCACATGATCACAGCTCACTGCAGCTTTGAACTCCTGGGCTCAATAAATTCTCCCATCGAAGCCTCCCAAGTAGCCAAGACCACAGGCTCGAGCCACCATGCCCAGCTAATTTTTGTATTTTTTTTGTAGAGATGGGGTCTGTCTGTGTTGCTCAGGCTGGGCTTGAACTCTTGTGCTCAAGCAATCCTCCTACCTTGGCCTCCCAAGTGCTGGGATTATACACGTGAACCACCACACACACCTGGCCTATTTTTTTTTTAAAGTTGCATTTGTATGTGTGTGGGTGTGTTTGGTAAAAGAACATTAATTAATTTATTTTTGGAAATAGAAATTTGAGAGAAAGTTAAAGGGGAATAAATATTTTAACTCAGAATTCAAAAATAGAAGTAAAAAAACTGAATTGATTTAGAGTGTTATGAATGTGTCAAGCAATAGACTGAGAGGGCAGTGAAGACTGGCAGGTGTTGTGGCTCACACCTATAATCCCAGCACCTTGGGAGGCTGAGGCAGGAGGATCATTTAAGGCCAGAAGTTTGTAGCCAGCCTGGGCAACATAATGAGACCCCGTCTCTACAAAAAAATTAAAAAAATCATCCAGGCATGGCATTTGCATACTTGTGGTGTCAGCTATGCAGGTGGCTGAAGATCGCTTGAGCCCGGAAGTTCAAGGCTGCAGTGAGCTCTGATTGTGCCACTGAACTGCAGCCTGGGTGACAGGGAAAGAACCTGACTCTAAAAAAAAGATTATAATGAAATTAACAACTGAAGAAATCCTTGTGTTTCATTGATGTTTCAGAGACAATTGGGAAATGTATAGTGTCAATTTCTAAAATGACAGGTTGATCTTACTTAGAATCCTTCAAAATGTGCCTATTGCTCTTAGAACAAAATGCAAACCCCTTATTCTGGTCTCTCCCACCTGTCCACCACATCCCTGTCCTCTTTCTGTCACACAGCTCTGAAGTCAGTCATTTTCTGTCGGTGCCCGGAATACTGCCGGATCCTGTTGTTTCCCAGGCCATGGTCCCCACTCATTCTGCTTCTTGGGTGCAGCTGGTATCTGTGGAGGGTTGAATTGTGTTCTCCTCCTGAAATTCATATGCTGAAGTCCTAACTCCCAGTACCTCAGAACATGGCCGAATTTGGAAACAGGGTAGTTGGAGACAGAATTAGTTAAAATGAAGTCACAGGGGAGTAGGGTGGGCTTCTTATCCAATGTGATCAATGTAAGTGTCCTTATAAAAAAAGGCAATGTGGACACAAACACACGTGCAGGGAGAACACTACATAACCATCAAGACTGAGCTTGGGGTGCTGCATCTATAAGCCAAAGGGTGCCCAAGCTTGCTGGCAAACCACCAGAAGCCAGGAGGTGTGGAAATCTCCCCGGAGGCTTGAGAAGGAACCAACTCTGTGGATGCCTTGTTCTCAGACGTCCAGCCTCCCTAAGTATAAGACAAATTTCGGTACTTTGGGCCACTCAGTTGTGGGACTTTCTTACGGCAGCCTTGGCAAACTAATACAGGACCATCTCATTCTCCACGTCCTGGCTTAAACCTCATTTCCTCAGAGCAAGCTTCGTGGCCACCTAGCCGGCACAGTGTTTTCTACAAACTGTTAGAAGGGCTAAAAAAGGGAACCTTTGCACGCTTGGTGGGAATATAGATTGTTGTAGCCATTATGGAAAACAGTATGGAGGTTCCTCAAAAAATTAAAACAGAATTACCATTTGAATGAAACTAGCAAATGGAACCGCGTGCCATCCGACAATCCCACTTCCGAGTACCTATCTAAAGGAAATGAAATCAACATCTTGAGGAGATGTCTGGTCCTTTTCCTTTGGAGCACTGAGACAAACCTGTAACTATTGTGTTGCTTTGCATGTTTGCCTGTTGCCTTCACCTTCACTAGAGCATTGGGGCATGTGCACAGGGGTCTTGTCGGGCTCCTGCTGTCTTCACAGCAGCTCTCAGAGTG
Organism: Callithrix jacchus; assembly: GCF_049354715.1. Taxonomy (NCBI): domain Eukaryota; kingdom Metazoa; phylum Chordata; class Mammalia; order Primates; family Cebidae; genus Callithrix; species Callithrix jacchus. Next base: position 6,891,430 of record NC_133504.1, read on the forward strand.
CCAGGAACATCCCAGCGCTTAATAAACATGGATAGTAAATGACGCCAAGCTGTATCAAAGATTAGGCAGGCTGCACCAACAGCTGATATGTGAATTGCCATGCACATTTTGTATTTAGCAGGGAGAAGGTTTTTTTAAGGAAGTGAGAACATTTTTAAATACTCTCAATCCTTTGTTTTGTGACACTCTTCTGTCTTTCTGATTGGCAAATTTCCAAACATTTTCAAATAGAATTAAGGTGTATTATTCAGAATACTACGAAGTTTGGGAAGGAAGAGAACACACTGAACATCATCACGCTCTATACGCTGTGACCTAAGGCTTACAGAGAAATAGTGAAATTTGTAGCAAATGAGCAAAGAGCCTGAATAGACATTTTCCATACAAAACGTATCAATGGCCAACAGGTGTATGCAAAATTGCTCAACATCATGAATCATCAGAGATGTGCAAATCCAAATCACAATCAGGTATACCTCCCACCTGTTAGAAGGGCTAAAAAAGGGAACCTTTGCACGCTTGGTGGGAATATAGATTGTTGTAGCCATTATGGAAAACAGTATGGAGGTTCCTCAAAAAATTAAAACAGAATTACCATTTGAATGAAACTAGCAAATGGAACCCCGTGCCATCTGACAATCCCACTTCTGAGTACATATCGAAAGGAAATGAAATCAACATCTTGAGGAGATGTCTGGTCCTTTTGTTCACTGAAGCATGATTTCCAACAGCCAAGATATGGAAGCAACCTAAGCGTCCAACAGATGAATAGATAAAAAAAAAACTGTGGTACCTATATACAATGGAATATTATTCAGCCATAAAAAGAGAAGGAAATCCTATAATTTGCAACAATATGGATGAACCTGGAAGACATTATGCTAAGTAAAATAAGCCAGACACGGAAAGAGAATTATTGTAGGGTTTCACTTCTATATGAAATCTGAAAATGTTAAACTTATAGAAGCAGAAAGCAAAATGGTGGTTGCCAGGGACCGGAAGTGGAATGGAGGGATGTTAGTCAAAAGATACAAAACTTTCAGTTACATAATATCACTAAGTTCCGGGGTCTAATGCACAGCAGGGGTGGTGGGGATGTTTTAATTCATTTGTGGTAATCATTAAAGGATATATATGTATCAAATGGTCCTGTTGTTTACTTTGAATATGTTTAATCTTTATTTGACAATTATTTTATTTTTACTTAAAAATGTATGTATGTATGTATGTATGTATTTCTAGACAGGGCATCCTCTGTCACCCAGGCTGGAGTGCAGTGGCATGACTGTAGCTCACTGCAGACTTGAACACCTGGTCTCAAGGGAACCTCCTGCCTCAGCCTTTTGAGCCGTAAGGACTATGGGTGCATGCTACCACACCTCCTAATTTTTTTTTTTTTTGTAGAGACAGAGTCTGTCTATACTTTCCAGGCTGGTTTTGAAATCCTATCCTAAAGTGATCCTCCAGCCTTGACCTCCCAAAGCTCTGAGATTACAGGAATGAACCACCATGCCTGGCAGACAATGAAATATTTAAAAATAAGAAAACAAATAGAAACACTATTAAAAATTTCTTCAAATATACAGATGACCAGTGAACCAAGGAGTCTCCTTGGTTACACATTTGAAATGTATTCTTTAAAATATCTTTAATACCCGAACCTATTACAAGAATTGCTTCTACAGAACTTCAAGGCAAAGCTATAGATGCTGTGTCCATCCGTCTTTAAAGGTAAAAGGACTACTTTATAGTTTGTCACCATGGAAAAATAATGAATATTTCAGAGCTATTTGGGAAATTATGCCAAAAAACACTTCATGAAGTTTTCAAAGTTGAAAGCCTTCCCTTGGGAAAGGAAGAACTCTCTCTCTCTCTCTCTCATACACACACACACACACACACACACACAGAGAGAGAGAGAGAGAGAGAGCGAGAGAGAGAGAGAGAGAGAGGAGAGAGGAGAGGAGAGAGAGAGAAATCTAGGCAATTTTAGAGAATGTGTTTTCCCTTCCGAACGGGACAGAAGGAATATTACTAAAAACTGGGCAATATATCATTACTCAATTTAACTCATGATTTTCAGAAAATAGTTGCAACGAAATGACCCCCACTTCCCAGTTTCTTGTAAAATGGAAGTGGCCATTGCATAAAGCAATAGTCAAGCCTCCTCAAGAATTTCCAGCCTGAGGCCAGTGACCCTGAACTTTGACTGACGGCTTTTTCAATCCCATCACAGTGCTGTCGTCCTTGGCTCTGTGTTCATTCAGCTTGGACTTCACAGTCATGTTCTTTGCAACGCAGGACTGTTATCTGTGGCTTCTGTATTGGCAACTGCTCTCACAAGCATGGAACCGTCCTTTTCCATGCCTTTATAACCTCCCGAATTGCAGCACCTTGGAGGGGAGCCCCTGCAGCCACGACAGAAGTGGTCCCAGTGATCCTGACGAGAAAACTGAGCATCTGCTCGCAGCCCTGAGCCTTCTGATGGAATCATAGCTGTACACACTTGGGCTTTCATTTATGTGCCTTCATGTTACGCTTTCCTAAGTTGAGCATACAGGTCTACAGGCCGTGATTATAGGTGGAGATGATGTCGGTGCCATTACTGGGATGCCAGAGAGGAAATGAACATGTCAACCTACCAGACTGTAAGAAAACGTCTTAGAAGGCTGGGACTTCCATTCGTTTGCTTCACTGCTATATCCCAGTGCTGGGAAATGTGCCTGAGCACTCAACAAATGTTAATTGAATGATTATTTTATGAAACGTTTTTTCAATTTTAGGAAACTAAATAGAAAACCCATTTGAAAGGGGTCAACTTTGAACATGTCTTTATATTTATTCCTTAGTTAAGATCCACTCAGGGAGCAGTCCAGCACTATTATGCTCAAGAAATACTGTCCTTACCCGACTGCCCTGTAAAGAAATGAGTCCTGACGCCGCCAGGCAGGTCTTGTAGGATGTTCTGTTCCACAGGTGAAATATAAACATGCTTCACCCGGGAGATGACTCTATTTCACTCCACAAGACCCTTCCGCTTTCTTCACAGCAGACTGAAGCACTGGGTCAGAGTTGCTCGGTATGGAAAGGTTACTTTTTTCTCATAGGCTTCCAAAAAGGCTAGAGTTTCCACAGAGATTTATTACTATATGCATCTCATCAGAGGGCTAAGAAATACTTCCTGACTGTGTATATCAGTACTATGTAGCTGTTTGGTTCATCTGTACATTTCCGGTGTGTAGTGACATGTCATCAAGGGCCTAAAAACAGAAATACATTCTATGTTTTATGAGTTTAGGGGCCTGGAAAATTGGAAGCAACGTCCACACTTCAGGGAGGCCCAGGGACTCAGGAAAAGGGGGAGTCTGTGAGTCCTTCCAGTTTCCCAGATAGTCAACGAAGTGACCGGTGCAAGGCTGTGGAAAAGATGGCATCTCTCATTTGGGACATGTAGAATTTGTTGCACCTGAGGCATGTCTAGGAGTTAGTGTGTCCAGAGCTCAGAAGTTAGATTTTGGAGTCATCACCAAATAGTGATATTTGAAGCTCTGGGCGTGGAGGAGAGCACCCAAAGATGAAGCATGCAGAATGAGAAAATAAGAGGGTTGAGGACAGAATGCTGGGAAATACCATAATTTAGGGGGCTGGCAGAAGATGAGGAGCCGGCCAAGAGCTAGAATAGGACAGCAGGCTGTCACATGGGCATTGCAGAGAGCAGGCAGCACAGTCAGCATTCTTAAACCCTACACAGAGACCGAGGAGACGAGGACTGGAAATGGTCCCTTAGAAAGATCACTAGCGGGAAATACATGAAAACATCCACAGGTCTATTCCTGACTGGTGAGGTGTCAGGTGGCTTGTTTTCTTCTTTCACCGTTCTTGCATTTTCCAAATTTCTCTACAAAAAAATTAGTTACATTTATATTACAAAGCTGATAAAATATAAAACCAAGGCTCCGATCAAGTCTAAAGTCTTTTATGGGAGCTTCATGAAAAGAGCAAGTAATTACTAATTCACAAGTATTGCAGTGCCTGTGTGCTGGGCACCAGGCTAAGGATGAAACAATGAACAAGGGGACGGCTCTGTTGTTTGACAAAAAGGAATGGAGGCTGGTTTGGCAAGGGAGGGATGCAGGCTTGCAGGGCACAATGGCAGGAGATGAGGCTGGAAAGGTCGTTTGGTGCCAGATTACAATGGACTTTATGTATCTTATCAAATAATATGGCCTTTATTCTGAAGGCTACAGAGAGGCTTCTGAGTGGGCAGTGTTAGGATTGGAAATGTGCTTTACCTGAAGTTCATTTTCTACCGGATTTTGGCAGTAGCGTGGCTGCTGGCCTGGGGGAGCTGAAGCAGGAGACTGGATCACAGTTGGCCGGCAAGTGCAGTAGCTGAATGAAGGCAGAGCTCTGAGCGCCGGCCAGGCCGAGACATTTAGGGGGAGCATCAATAGATTCCACTGACTGGAGGTATGCTGCAGGAAGCAGGACGGTACAAACAAGGAAAGATAATCTTCTTCCTGCTTAGCGAAGACCGTATTAGGGTAGTGCCCTTTCCGGAAACATGTTCCTTGGGAAGTCAAGCGTTAGCATCACAATAGTGTGGAAGCTATCTGCACCCAGCAAGTTTCCAGTGAGCCTCGTGCATGGCGACAGGTGGTCAGGATGCAGGATGCAGGCTGGTGGTCCCAGCCCTGTCTGCTCCCCTGAAAACATACAACAGAGGCACCTGCCTTTCATAAACACAAGGAGGATACTGTTAGCTGGTCCAGCTAGACCTCATTATCTCTCTCACCTCTGGGGCCTGTGCACAGAGGCTGCTGACGGGAGAGCGGAGTCCCACGTATGCAGTGAAAGAGAAGTTCAAAGTGACACCTTGCATTCGTCCCTTCTTCTCCATTCCTCTTTCTGCTCCAGAAAAAATAAAGGAAGATGATTGTTTTGGTACAGAAAAAAAAAAAAAAAGGAATGAATACTAGGTTTTTAACTTGTGTCTCTGGGTTGGGTAAAGAATGACAAGTATTCTATAGTTTGTACAAAATTTCCCTTAGCGGTCATTGCTGTATGACATAAGAAAATGAGTGGCTGGACCAGGCGCTGGTGCAGGCCTATAATCCCAGCTACTTGGGAGGCAGGAGGATTGCTTGAGGCCAGGAGTTCAAGGTGACAGTCAGCTATGATGGCACAGTCTGGGTGACAGAGCAAGACCCTGTCTCTTAAAAAAAAAAAGTGAGTATTATAATAGAAGGGATAAGAAATTACATGTATGTGGGGTTTATTTCTGAGACCAGAGCCACAAAACAGAGTCCTGAACTCTTAGCCGTTTCCTTTCCACATACATTTATTTGGGTACTTTATTTTTTCAGTCTCTATAATTCAATACTTCCGTGACAGAGAGGTGTTGGAGTTATTTTTTTTAGGCAACTGTTTACATACAAACAGCTATGGTCTCCCAGGAAGGAACTTTCTCTGTTGAGTACAGAAGTCTGGGAAAAGACTGATGAAATGGCATGTGGGGAAGAAACAAGTCTAACTAAATGTGAATCTATCCTTTTTTTTTTTTTTTGAGACCAACAAGTTTGCTCTTGTTGCTCAGGCAGGAGTGCAATGGCATGATCTCGGCTGACCTCAACCTCCACCTCCCGGGTTCAAGCAACTCTCCTGCCTCAGCCTCCCGAGTAGCTTGAATTACAGGGAGGTGCCACCACGCCTAGCTCCTTTTGTATTTTTAGTAGACATGCGGTTTCTCCCTGTTGGTCAGGCTGGTCTTGAACTCCTGACCTCAGGTAATTCACCCGCCTCAGCCTCCCAAAGTACTGGAATTACAGGTGAGAGCCACCGCACCCAGCAGTGAATCTATACCTTTTTTTTTTTTTTTTTTTTTAAATGGAGTCTTACTCCTGTCACCCAGGCTGCAGTGCAATGGCATGATCTCGGCTCACCACAACCTCCGCCTCCCAGGTTCAAGCGATTCTCCTGCCTCAGCCTCCTGAGTAGCTGGCATGTGCCACCGTGCCTGGCTAATTTTTATATTTATAGTAGAGAGAGAGTTTCACCATGTTGGCCAGGCTGGTCTCGAACCCCTGACCTCGTGATCCACCTGCCTCCCAAAGTGCTGGGATTACAGGAGCGAGCCACCGCGACCGTTTGGCAAGGGACCACAAAGGGGTAGGTCCCAAGGAAGTCGCATCGCTTGCTGCACCTATCATGAGGGCTGTACCGTCTTCTCTCATTTATTTCCATTTACAGAGTTGAAAACCGAGGCCAAGGGTGCCCAGCTATGAGTTAAGGAGGCCCAAGCCGAATTTGGCTGGAAGTGCTCCAGTATAAGCCTCTCTTCAGAACCAGCCGCCATCAAGACGTCTTTAAGTGGAAGCAACTCACACCCTTGTTCACCTCGCCCTGCAGTGAAGAAACTTCGGTCGTATGGGCTCCATAACTCGTCTTGGCGTGGGCTGTGACTTACTGGGGAATGGGCCTCCTTCTCGTTCTAGCTCCTAAACGGAGAGGAGCGCAGCGCCAGGTGGTGTCAGAGAGGTCGGCCCCTCCCACGGTGGCACCCTCAGCCGCGGATAGCGTTCCAATTCGGTAAGGACGCAACTAGTGCTGTCCTCTCGGTGGACGGCTCCTTCCATGCCTTGGAGGTGGTCAGTGTCACAAAACCAGTTTTCATTCTAAACACTCACAGCAGCCGGGCTAACCGGATGGTCGGAGCCCCCTGCCTTCGCCGGACGCCCTCCTGGAACCTTCAGGCCACCCTGAGGGTGGAGAGTCGGGTGCCCGCGCTCCGCCCCCGCGCCACGGGCCTGCGCCCCCGCCCCGGACCCCGATTCGGGCCTTCTAGAGGCGCGTGCGGGCGCCCCTGGGTGCGAGCCACCGACTCACGAGCCGCCGCTTGTTGCTCCTGCAGCCGCGACCTGGGGAAGCGAAAATGAAATTGACTTTTCCGAGAAATGATAAAAGCGGCGCTGCCGGCCAATGAGCGGCGGCGGCGAACTTCCGCACCTCCCGGCCGGGCCGCTCGCGCCCTCCCTCCGCCTCCACCTCCCGGTTGCACAAGCTTGAAACAAACACTGGGGAGGAAGGGCGGAGGGAGGAGGGCGGAGAGGGGAGGCGAGGGAGGGAGCGCGGCCGGAGGAGGGCGGGGGGTGGGGGGATTTCCAGCCGCGGCTCTTCGCAGTTTCCTCTCCTTGTTTTGCTTTCGATCTGGACTGTTCTCAGGCAAGCCGGGGAGTAACTTTTAGTTTTGCTCCTGCGATTATTCAACTGACGGGCTTTCATTTCCATTTCACACACCCTAGCAACACTTACACCTTGCGGAATTGTATTGGTAGCGTGAAAAAAGCACACTGAGAGGTAACATTTTTCAAATAATAGTTGTGACTGTGTGTGTGTTTCTCTCGAGGGCATGTTTCTGGAGACTATGGGGGGCCGTGTGTGTCTGAGTGTCCTGATGCCTTGACACCGTGTTTTGCAGACGGGAAATGCCGGGGTTCATAAATGTTAGTATCTGTTTTTGGAGGAACCGTCGGCGCAATTATGGATCATCTGATTTTAGGGGAAGCAGGTTCTGCTGCTGTTGCTGCTGAGGCTGCGAGGAGGAGGAGGAGGTAGAGAGGGAGGAGGAGGAGGAGGAGGTTGGTGGAGGTTTAATTTCACTTTTGGATTTGCAGATGCGGAGAGATGGCTCCATGGACACAGACCTGCTGTGTGTCCTTCTGCGCCCCAGGTGTTGTGTGTGGGGGTGCAGGTCCGCTGGAGTCGGGCCTCATTTAAAACAAAATTGTGTGTGTGCGTGTTTGTGTGTGCGCGTGTGTGTGTGCAGCTACCGCCGCCAGCGGATCGGAAGGAGGGGAGCGGGTCCTCCTTCGTGCCCGCGGCGGCGCCACTCCAGGCTGCCTCCAGAGTCCATCAGCAGGCACCGCCGCCGGCCCGGCTGCCCGCGCCCCAGCCCGCGCCCCGGCCGGGAGGGGCGCCTCCAGCCACCGCTAGAGGAAACTTGCTGGGGCGCCCCGCGGCGGTCCCGGGGCTCGCCCGCCCGCCGGGTCGGGGTCGGGTCGCGAGCGTCGGGTGCCAGCAGCCCGGGCGGGAGGGCGGGCTGGGAGCCGGGCCTGGCCGACGCGCCCCGCTTCCTGGGGGCTGGGCGGCCGCCGTAGCCGCTCGGAAGGGACGCGGCGTCCTCCTTCCCGCCGGCCAGCGCCCGGCCGGGCCCTGGGGCTTTGTCACTGCACTTGCCCCGGCGCGCAAGGGGCTCGGGAGGCGCGCCCCGGGAGGGCACGGCGCCGAGGGGTCAGCCGCCCGGGCCGCGGCCTAGCACCCAGCTCCCCCGGTCCCCGCAGGCGCCCCCGGTCGGCCTCGCGCGCTGGGCCTGACCCGCCTCGGCTACGGAGCGGCCGAGGTGGGGGCGGGGAGGCTCCGGGGACCGAGTGGCGCCGTGGGGGCCGGCGTCCCCTCGGGGTCCCCGGGCGGGGTGGGGACGGGAGTGCCCGCCCCGCGCCCTCCGACCCGGCTCCGGGCGCCGGGTGACATTCGCCCGCTGGCCGAACGTGGTTGGTGCAAAGCCGCGGCCGCCACTTCCTTTCCGCCTCGCCGGCAGGGCTCGCCCACCGAGTGAAGCCGGCCGCGGCCAATCGCGGCGTTCGCCCGCTCCCGGTGGCACGGCGTGGGGGCCGGCGCCCGCGAGGGCTGGGGGAGCCGTTCCAAGTTCCAAGGGTCGCGGGTGTAATTCCTGCCCCTCCCAGCACACGCCGGTGACTCCCCTGGGCCGCCGGTCTGGGTGCGTTTGCCACCCTCTCCTCCTTGTACCCTAGTAAGCGGGGGAGGGGAAGGAGGCTGGCAGCCCAGGCTGGGCTCGAGGGCCGCAGTAGGGCGCCCGGTGAAGCGCGCGGGTCAGTCAGTGTAGGCAGGACCCTGGCGATCGGCTGCGGGTGCGATCCCGGGGACTGGCCGCCCTGGTAGCTGAGAAGAGCGAGGTGGCGTTCGCTCATTTCTAACCCGGTACTGTCTGAAACTTGGGGACGTATTCCCCGCCCCCTCCCTCTTCGGCCTCCTCCCTCCAGTTGCTCCTTGTCCTTGGTTATGGAAGGAGAAAACGCAGTCCTTCTAAATGAGGAAAAGTGGTGCTGGCCTTGGTCTTAGCCACCGGCCTCCCTGTGGCTGCGACTCCGTCTGCTCTTGATGAATGGCCAGGCGGAATGGAAGAGAGTTAGATTTCCGGTTGTGGATTTTCAGGAATCACCGAGACTGCTGTCAAGCCTGCAGTCATTTACTAGTTTTCGTGTCGACTGCAGGTTTTCTTTGAACTGAGCAGTTCAGTTTTTGGTGCTTAAGGGCAGGTACACCCGGGGGTCTGGGGTTAGGCCAGGAGGTGGATGGTCATGATGGCAGGGAGATGCAGTTATCCCTACCAGGCCCCGAGGTGGCTCTGTTTAACTTCACCGCGCACACAGATTCAGGATTCGCTGATTTCCCCAACTTTCCTTTATTCTTGTTTTAGAGCAAGAAGGGGCAAAAATATAAACTTAAAAAATCCTGGGAAAACGTGCGTTTTCTGAGGAAACTTCAGCACATGGAATATTTCAGACTTGTTTTTTTTTTTTTTTTTAATTTTTTATTGGATTATAGGTTTTGGGGTACATGAGCAGAGCATGCAAGACAGTTGCGTAGGTACACACATGGCAGTGTGCTTTGCTTTTCTTCTCCCCTTCACCCACATTTGGCATTTCTCCCCAGGCTATCCCTCCCCACCTCCCCCTCCCACTGGCCCTCCCCTTTTCCCCCCAATAGACCCCAGTGTTTAGTACTCCCCTTTCTATGTCCATGTGTTCTCATTTTTCATCACCCACCTATGAGTGAGAATATGCGGTGTTTCATTTTCTGTTCTTGTGTCAGTTTGCTGAGGATGATCTCCAGATTCATCCATGCGAACTGGCATCTCTAGGGGAAAGTTGGAACATCTATTGATTGATGTGTCGAAGTGCGGAATTTCCCTGTAATTAGTGAACGATTATAACTTACAGCTTTGCCCGTTGTGTAAGAAATTAGATTTTGCTCTCTTAGATCCAAGAGTTCTTGTCTGTTGTGATTTGTAACTACTTGTTAAAAATTAAACATTTACATATTTGATTCTCAGTGAATTGTCATTTTTGTGTTAGAGAAAGTTCCAGTCATTTCAGGTTTACTTCCCTGTAAAAATGTCATCGTAATCAAAAGTAAGGATTTATAGTCAAACTGGAAGCAAACCATGGCAAACACGCTTGACGTGAAGTTCTAACAGCCTTACGAACGACGGTCCCGCTTTTGTCCCATTTTCTGAAACACTTTATTAGGCAAATAGTGTACCAGAGTGAGGTTTAAACTTACTGGGAAGATGGAAACTTTGGATGTTCCACATTTGATGTACGTCGATTTTTCTCATGTTACCAAGGACGTTATATTCTTAACATCATCTCGTACAAAACTCTTGTTTTAGAGCATTTTCACGTAATACCCTTTTGCTAGTGAAAAACCACTGTACTCTAAAGTGTTACGGTTCACTTATCAGCCTTATATCAAAAAGGACCTAATGCAGACAAGAGAATTTATGTAGACACCCAAATATCCATAGAACGTCTGTGATCAGCCAGACACAATGCTAGCCTCTGTGTACTCAACTGACAGGGAGAAAGACAGTAGTGAGCTGACCACAAACAACAAAAAATATGTTCAGTTATTACCTTTTGGGGTTAGCTGTAGGGAGGGTAATAATAACTCTTCACTATGTCTCATAGTGTTGCTTTCATGAGCAGTTGGAATACTGTATACGAGAATGTTGCGTAAATTACGGCAGTCTTCAAATATGTAAGGCATTAACTTTTAAAATGTTATCAGGTTATTCTTAATGTAAAAGGCCCAGATAATCACGACTGGATTAGACACTGTCTTTCTCATAGAATTTCCGGCAAGGAGGGATTTTACTTCTGAGCATATATAAATAATGATAAAAGATTAAATATGGAATAACTGTTTTATGTAAAGTATCAAGAAAATATTCAACAGTGAGATCCCGTATTGTCAGGGAATTCTTCCCTGTCAGAAGGAAAGTTAGGTGGAATCCATGGAGACCAAATGATACGGAAATAACAGTGATTGAACCAATATATTTTCCGTCTTTAGATCAGATTAGAAAATCTTCCCAAGCCTCTCTGCTTCAGTCTGACTCTTCTTCACTCTTGTGTCAGATTCTTCATTATCTGTCATTGCAGGTGTGCCCTGGGCCGATTTTAGCTTTTCCCTTTTTTTTTTTTTTTTGAGACAGAGTCTTGCTCTGTCGTCGCCCAGGCTGGAGTGCAGTAGTACAATTTGAGCTCACCGCAACCTCTGCCGCCCGGGTTCCAGCAATTCCTGTTCCTTAGCTTCCCGAGGAGCTGGGATTACAACTGTGCGCCACCATGTCTGGCTCATTTTTGTATGTTTAGTAGAGATGAGGTTTTACCATGTTGGCCAGGCTGGTCTTGAACTCCTGACCTCAGGTGATCCACCCCCCCCCCGGCCTCCTGAAGTGCTGGGATTACAGGTGTGAGCCACCACACCCGGCCTGCTTTACCGTCTTTAGAGAGACTTGGCTCATGTGCATTTAATGAATGCTTACTGTGTGCCCAGCACTATATATGTGACAACATACATGGAATTCAATTTAACTGATAGTATATATTTATAACATATTACATATAAAATACATAATATATGCAAATAAGTGAAATTGCAGCGAAATGTCAGTTATTATTAGTAAAAATTATTCTTTTCATCTGTGCCTTGCTGCACAGGGGTAACGTCATGTTACCCAGAACATTATATTTTTCTTCTTAACGTCATCTCATACAAAAGTCTGCTGTTTTTAGAGCATTTTCACATACTATCCTTTTGGTAGTGAAAAACCACTTTACTCTAGATGGAGTATCTGCGTTATGGTTCCCTTATCTGCCTTATACCAAAAAGGGCTTAATGCAGACAAGAGAATTTATGTGGACACTAAATAAATATCCGTAGAACATCTATTATAAGCCAGACACAGTGCTAGCCTCTGTCAGGACCTTCCGCCTCTGCCTGCTCCGTTGGTGCCCTGTGTCTGGCCCGAGTGTGATAAGTCATCGGTGCACGATGCCAGCTGAATGCATAGTTGAGGAGGGGCTCTGGTGGGGGGCGGTGACTGATGGAAAAGGATGGAAAAGGGGGTGAGGAGGTTCCATCACATTTTAGTTTAAAACAAAGAATGATGAATAATGTATAGGGTCCAGAATAACACGAAGCCAGCATTTTTTTACAGAGTACCAAGGAAAACACACAAGCAGGAAATCCAGCTCACAGGTCCCGCTTATTCCTGGGACTCCATCTGGGGCTTTGGATTCAGAGCAAGCAGCAGGCCTGTAGTCTTGGCATTGACCTTCAAGGATCCCCTGAAAATAATTTTCCCCTCAGAAGCTCCATCTTCTGACAGACTGTCTCTAAAACAAGTTGTGGTTATTTAGGAAGAATTTATGTACCCTTTTTTTTTTTTTAGAGTCAAAGTTTCACTCTATCACCCAGGCTGGAGTGCAGTGGCTCGATCGTAGTTCACTGCAGGCCCAAACTCTTGGGCACAAGTGATCCTCCTGCCTGAGTCTCCTGAGTAGCTGGGACAACAGGCATGTACCACTAGATATACTAAAAATTTTTTTAGTGTAGAGACAGGGTCTTGCTATGTTGCCATGATCCTCCCTCCTCGACATCCCAAAGTGCTGGGATTACAGGTGTGAGCCACTGTACCCGGCCCTTGTGCCCATTTTCATTGCTCAGAAACACATACGACTTCTAGTCAGATTTCCTTGAGAAAACTGGTATTAAATCTGGTTGATCTCATTATAGCAAAGGTGGAGACACGCGGTGTGTTGGTCAGGCTGGTCAGCTCCATGTGAGAGAAACTCAGCATCCCGTTAGGCTTTCCGAGGCAGTGAAACCAGCCAGGACCCTCCATGAATAACTTGAGGTCTGCTTGGGGATCTAGGGACCCCATGCAACTATTTTAAATGAATAAGTGATCTTGTTAAATGTAGTAACACATGCAGTAGTTTACTTAAATGCACACATTGTGTTGTTACTCCATTTATTTGTTAATGTTTGTTGATAGCCAGCTGTGTGCAGGGCTCCGCGGTGGAAGGTGCAGGAGCTCAGATTCCTGGGGTGCCCTTTTAGTTCTCTAATCCCTTCCGCCTTTGGAAGTTTGCACTCTGTAAAACGCGGCTGCAGGAGACAGAACCTATGTGTGTTATGAAAATCGCCTGGGGAAGGGATTTTTAGAAAATACTCTGGACCCTTTAGATTTGAGACTGTCTACAGCGCCTTTCCCCTCCTGCCCCTTCCTGCCCCTGTATTCACCACTGGATCCCTGTCCCCCAGTCTCACTCAGGTATGTGGCCAGAGCAAAAGTGGAAAGCCGCTGAATCAAGTATCTAATTGATCTTTTCCTTGGCTCAGATGAAACCTCTTTCCACATTTTAAAGAGAGCTTTGGACAGGGGCCTGTGGTCACTCTGTTGGCTTTGCCCACATTGGCCTTCCTTGTCATAAAGAAATGGGACTCCTGTTAAGTTTGTGATACCTTGAATTTTCCTTTTTTTTTTTTTTTTTTTTGAGACAGAGAGTTGCTCTTGTCTCCCAGGCTGGAGTGCAGTGGCACAATCTCGGCTCACTGTAGCCGCCGCCTCCCAGGTTTAAGCAATTCTCCTGCCTCAGCCTCCTGAGTAGCTGGGATTACAGGTGCCCACCACCATACCCGGCGAATTTTTGTATTTTTAGTAGAGACGGGGTTTTGCCATGTTGGCCAGGCTGGTCTTGAACTCCTGACCTCAGGTGATCCACCCCCCCCCCGGCCTCCTGAAGTGCTGGGATTACAGGTGTGAGCCACCACACCCGGCCTGCTTTACCGTCTTTAGAGAGACTTGGCTCATGTGCATTTAATGAATGCTTACTGTGTGCCCAGCACTATATATGTGACAACATACATGGAATTCAATTTAACTGATAGTATATATTTATAACATATTACATATAAAATACATAATATATGCAAATAAGTGAAATTGCAGCGAAATGTCAGTTATTATTAGTAAAAATTATTCTTTTCATCTGTGCCTTGCTGCACAGGGGTAACGTCATGTTACCCAGAACATTATATTTTTCTTCTTAACGTCATCTCATACAAAAGTCTGCTGTTTTTAGAGCATTTTCACATACTATCCTTTTGGTAGTGAAAAACCACTTTACTCTAGATGGAGTATCTGCGTTATGGTTCCCTTATCTGCCTTATACCAAAAAGGGCTTAATGCAGACAAGAGAATTTATGTGGACACTAAATAAATATCCGTAGAACATCTATTATAAGCCAGACACAGTGCTAGCCTCTGTCAGGACCTTCCGCCTCTGCCTGCTCCGTTGGTGCCCTGTGTCTGGCCCGAGTGTGATAAGTCATCGGTGCACGATGCCAGCTGAATGCATAGTTGAGGAGGGGCTCTGGTGGGGGGCGGTGACTGATGGAAAAGGATGGAAAAGGGGGTGAGGAGGTTCCATCACATTTTAGTTTAAAACAAAGAATGATGAATAATGTATAGGGTCCAGAATAACACGAAGCCAGCATTTTTTTACAGAGTACCAAGGAAAACACACAAGCAGGAAATCCAGCTCACAGGTCCCGCTTATTCCTGGGACTCCATCTGGGGCTTTGGATTCAGAGCAAGCAGCAGGCCTGTAGTCTTGGCATTGACCTTCAAGGATCCCCTGAAAATAATTTTCCCCTCAGAAGCTCCATCTTCTGACAGACTGTCTCTAAAACAAGTTGTGGTTATTTAGGAAGAATTTATGTACCCTTTTTTTTTTTTTAGAGTCAAAGTTTCACTCTATCACCCAGGCTGGAGTGCAGTGGCTCGATCGTAGTTCACTGCAGGCCCAAACTCTTGGGCACAAGTGATCCTCCTGCCTGAGTCTCCTGAGTAGCTGGGACAACAGGCATGTACCACTAGATATACTAAAAATTTTTTTAGTGTAGAGACAGGGTCTTGCTATGTTGCCATGATCCTCCCTCCTCGACATCCCAAAGTGCTGGGATTACAGGTGTGAGCCACTGTACCCGGCCCTTGTGCCCATTTTCATTGCTCAGAAACACATACGACTTCTAGTCAGATTTCCTTGAGAAAACTGGTATTAAATCTGGTTGATCTCATTATAGCAAAGGTGGAGACACGCGGTGTGTTGGTCAGGCTGGTCAGCTCCATGTGAGAGAAACTCAGCATCCCGTTAGGCTTTCCGAGGCAGTGAAACCAGCCAGGACCCTCCATGAATAACTTGAGGTCTGCTTGGGGATCTAGGGACCCCATGCAACTATTTTAAATGAATAAGTGATCTTGTTAAATGTAGTAACACATGCAGTAGTTTACTTAAATGCACACATTGTGTTGTTACTCCATTTATTTGTTAATGTTTGTTGATAGCCAGCTGTGTGCAGGGCTCCGCGGTGGAAGGTGCAGGAGCTCAGATTCCTGGGGTGCCCTTTTAGTTCTCTAATCCCTTCCGCCTTTGGAAGTTTGCACTCTGTAAAACGCGGCTGCAGGAGACAGAACCTATGTGTGTTATGAAAATCGCCTGGGGAAGGGATTTTTAGAAAATACTCTGGACCCTTTAGATTTGAGACTGTCTACAGCGCCTTTCCCCTCCTGCCCCTTCCTGCCCCTGTATTCACCACTGGATCCCTGTCCCCCAGTCTCACTCAGGTATGTGGCCAGAGCAAAAGTGGAAAGCCGCTGAATCAAGTATCTAATTGATCTTTTCCTTGGCTCAGATGAAACCTCTTTCCACATTTTAAAGAGAGCTTTGGACAGGGGCCTGTGGTCACTCTGTTGGCTTTGCCCACATTGGCCTTCCTTGTCATAAAGAAATGGGACTCCTGTTAAGTTTGTGATACCTTGAATTTTCCTTTTTTTTTTTTTTTTTTTTGAGACAGAGAGTTGCTCTTGTCTCCCAGGCTGGAGTGCAGTGGCACAATCTCGGCTCACTGTAGCCGCCGCCTCCCAGGTTTAAGCAATTCTCCTGCCTCAGCCTCCTGAGTAGCTGGGATTACAGGTGCCCACCACCATACCCGGCGAATTTTTGTATTTTTAGTAGAGACGGGGTTTTGCCATGTTGGCCAGGCTGGTCTTGAACTCCTGACCTCAGGTGATCCACCCACCTTGGCCTCAAAGTGCTGGGATCACCAGCATGAGCCACCGCACCCAGCCGAATTTTCCATTTTGAAGAGGCAAGAAGGACTTGATTTTATTTTGTGTATTTGTCTCTTTGTCCAGGAAGGCCGTGGAGAATTAGGCGCTTGGTTTGGTTCTGTTTCTGTTTTGGTCGATAGCTCCTTTATCAGTTTAATAATCCCTTTTGATAAGAAAGAGCGGAGTTGACAAAGAATGTCTGTGGATGAGAAACAGAAGGTGTGTGAGGTTCTCTGTCATGATGGATTCAAAGTATTTTTATCCCAAAGGCAAGACTAATTTATTTCACCAAAATATCTGAATTTAGGATTTCATGTGATAAAAGCCGGTCCTGTTTTCATTGAATGAAGATTTTTGAGAATTAACTGCTTGCTTTGTAATTTTCATCAATAATTTCGTTTGGGCATACTTAATCTGTTGCTCTCTGCTGAAGGCATTTCATACTCCCCACCTAATGCGATCAATGCAGAGATGAGCATACATTTTTTTTTTTTTTTGAGACAGAGTTTCGCTCTTGTTACCCAGGCTGGAGTGCAATGGCGCGATCTTGGCTCACCGCAACCTCCGCCTCCTGGGTTCAGGCAATTCTCCTGCCTCAGCCTCCCGAGTAGCTGGGATTACAGGCACGGGCCACCATGCCCAGCTAATTTTTTGTATATTTTTTAGTAGAGACAGGGTTTCACCATGTTGACCAGGATGGTCTCGATCTCTCGACCTCGTGATCCACCCATCTCGGCCTCCCAAAGTGCTGGGATTTCAGGCTTGAGCCACCGCGCCCGGCCGAGCATACATTTTAATTTGTTCCGTTGGGCATACGTTTTCATTGTTCCTACGAATGTCGGAGTTTTGAAAGATCCAAAGAAAGACTCTGTAGATAGAATCGCTGTCCTGGTCCCCTAAGCTTAGAATCTTACTTATTTTCCCATTTCATGAGATTAACCTTTCAGATGAGGACGAACTGCCACAAATTGCTTTATTTCAAGTAATATCTACCATGTTATTTTTGAAAGAGTTCTTTTGTCCTTTTTGCACTGGCTCTACTGGAGAAGATGAGAAAAATGGCAGTGGTGATAAGAGAGTGTCTTCACACCTAGTATGATGGGCGTGCCGGGCGAGGGGTAGGAGCGAAAGGCTGCTGGAAAGTGAGAGCTGGGGAATGGGGTGGTGAAAACGGAAAATAAGAATAGTGCCTCCTGGATTCTTGAATGGAATCCAGGAGAGAGCGAAGAGATAATCAGGCAGGCAGATTTTCCTTTCTTTACACAAATGTCATTGAAGGAGTTTTAGAGGTCGGAGGGGCAAGTTGAAGTTGGGTAGGCAGTTAGTAGGAACTCAGGGACCAGTCGAAAGACTGGAGGGCCCCCGCTTCTAGAGCCTTTTATCGTGGGGGTGATAAAGGCGGTTGGGAAAACTGCTACAAGGACCCGAAGTCGTGAGTAGTCACCTTAGAGGTACAGTGACGTGGCCGCATCATGACATTGAGGTTAACAATGGAGCACATAAATGACTGTGCTCCCAGAAGATCATATCGTACTTTTACTGTACCTTTTTCTATATACAAGTCCTTGCCATTGTGCTCCAGCTGGCCTGCAGTCCTCGGCGCGGTAACCTGCAGTACGTTTGCAGCCTCAGAGCCCAGGCATGCCATCAGCCTGGAGGTAGAGGAGGCCACGCCGTCCAGGGTTGTGTGACTACACTCTGTGATGTTCACACAATGACAAAATGGCTTTAATGGCGCATTTTGCAAAATGTGTAACTGTATCGGTGCGGACATGTTGTTGGGGGACGGGGAAATGGATACCCACTCTGTGAGGCCCTCCACTAAATCTCAAATTGCCTTTGGAGGTAACCATGGCCTCCCAGTTGAGCCCTCTTAGGCCCTTCTTCCCCACACTGACCTTTCTTGGTACTGTGTTTATTTCATTTTTAAATTCTTAAATGAATACATAACAGATGGACCTACTTTCAAGGCACATGTAATAATTTAATGCATTCATAGGATTTGTAAGGCCGAATCAGTGTAGTTGTGCTATTCAGATGATGGGAGGTAAACACGGAATCGGGAAATGGAATGGGCTGATACTGTGTTTTCCCAAAGAACAGACGGGGCAAGTTACAACTGAACTATGAATTCCGTAACTGGGTAGTGTAGGTCACTGATCTGGGCACTCAGGACGCCACAGTGGCTGCAGTTGGGATTCTACATTGAAATAAACGTTCTGGAATTTACCTCGGTGCTATATACTTAAAGTCTTAAAATGTTAAGCTCTCTGGTCCAGTCTGCTTCCTGGAACCTACTTATGTGAAGAAACCAGAGATGAGAACAGAGATTTATGTACAAGGATGTTTACTGAATTAGCTTTTGTTATGCAAAAACTTGGAAACACCCTAAATATCCAACAATGGGGACACATTTGAACAAATAATGGCACATCCAGACAGGACAGGTAGCTTATGAAGCTCATGTTTTCCAGCAGCGGTTAGTGATGTGAAAATATTTATGATCTATGTCGGTTGGGTGGGGAAAAAAGGATATGAAATTGGGCTTCTAATTTTATTTTAAAAACATATGTGTATATTGTGTATTTAAAAAAACCTGGAAGAAAACATATCTTTTTGATGGTGGGATTGTGGGTGTTCAGCTTTTTTTTTCTCTCCTTGAAACATTTTTGTGTTTTCCAAATTTAAAACAGCAAGCACAATTACCAGTTACCCTTTTAAGCAGAAGAATATTCTCAAGACAGTGCTAACAGGTGGTCTCTGCCCTCACCTCTGGTCCATGAAAGGTTAGAAAGACGCACTGGGCGCTGCTGAGGAGGAGGCTGTGCGTGGGCTGGGCCATCCTCCAGCCTTTTACCTCCACCTGTGGACCAGCCTCTAGAGCCAGTGCTGCCCTAGCCAGGGCTAGGAGGTGCCCTTGTCCTCAGACGGCTGTGGCTACTTGAGGACACTTAGATTGGTGGCTCCTTGGTGAGGTTGGGATGTGACGTTTTGTCAGGAACTGTGAAGGGCTTGAGACGTGATCTCACTTCACAGTTAACGTTCTTTGTACATGTGAATACTGCAGAAATACAAAACTCCTGGCTAGGGTAAAAGACTTCCTTGTTGATATTTACAACCGGGGCAACAGCCAGAGTGAGACTGCTGTGTCAGGCCGCTAAACCTTGACGCTTAGGTAATGCTGAAAACTAATGTAATGTAGGTGTGGGCTACGCTTCGTAGACGGGGACGGCTGCTCTGTCCAAAAGGAGAGAGAGAAGTAAAAGGAAAAAAATAAAAACCTTAGCTCCCCTGACATGGGATGAAAAAGTTCAGGGGTCTTATCCTAACCTTTTAGAATGTGAGACGCTTATGACCTGGGGATGTCTCAAAGTCTGGTTTTCCTCCCTTTCGAAATGCACATCCTTACGGAGATGGGTCTTCCCAGTGTCTTGGGAATCAGTTGGGGCTGAAACTGTTTGGTCCTCTTGAGGACATGAGAGGTTTTGTTATCCTTTTGGAAAAGAGCATTTAATGTACACAAATGGCTACACATCTAACGCTTGTGGTAAGTGAAGTGTCAGATGTTTGTAGGGGAAGTGACAGTGAGTATTTCCTATCTTCAGATCCTATGCAGTCCCTGTCTTCATGTCCTGTACATGTCCTCTTCATATCCGATATGGCTTGTGTCGCCATATGCCATACATCCCCTATCTTCATGTCCCATACATTTCCTACCTTCGTGTCATATATGGTCCCTATCTTCATGTCCTATGTAGTCCCCATCTTCAGATCCTTTACAGTCCCTGTCTTCATGTCCTAAAAGGCCCCTATCTTCATATCCTATGCATTCCCTATCTTTTCGTCTTAAACAGTCGCTGTCTTCATGTCCTATGTAGTCCCCATCTTCATGTCCTGTACATTCCCTGTCTTCATGTCCTAAATGGTTCCTATCTTCATATCCTATGTATTCTTTATCTTCATGTCCTAAATGGTCCCTGTCTTCATATTCTGTACCCTATCTTCATGTCCTGTCTTCATATTGTATGCATTCCCTGTCTTCGTGTCCTATATATTCTTTCCCTTTGTATTGTATTCATTTCTGTATCTTAGGGGGGCGAAGGGATTTTATAGGAGCTCTGAGGACTCTGGAAAGAAGTCTGGGAAGTTTTGTTTTCCCACACACCTGCCTTCACAAGACCCCCGCTGGAGCATGACCGTAGAACCTAATCAGAGTGTGACCTCTGACTTTTCACAACTGAAGACCTCAGATCTCCAGTTTTTATCTGAAAAAAATATTAGGACAGTTTCACTCTCTTTGTGAACATGGAAATGTTTTTAGATTGCTGGGGAAGTAGGATTGGGTGTAACCATTATGAGTTTAGAGGCTGAATGCCGTAGCACGTCCCTCCCCCAAAAGAATGTATATATACATACACACAACATCATCCAATACAGACATAATGAGAGCTGCAGGTATAGCTTTAGTTTCCTAGTAGCCACTAGGAAAGTAAAAAGTAGGTAAAATTTCTTGTAACAATATATCTCATTTAACTCATTTTATCTAAAATATTATTTTGGTATGTCATTAATGTAAAGATATTAATGAGATATTTTGCATTCTTTTTTCATAATGAGTATATAAAATCTGATGTGTCCTTTACAACTACAGCACGTCTTAATTCAGCCTAGCCACATTCCAAGTGCACGGTAGACCCATGTGGCTGGCGGCCTGCATCTTGGTGGGTGCACCACAGGGAGTGAATCAAGGGCAGAGAGAAAGTTTTAGTACAGGGAATAACCCCAGGAGGACTGAAGGAAAGGCGGA